>NC_136063.1:1427858649-1429058649 GCF_964261635.1 Lissotriton helveticus | reverse complement strand
AGATAGTTTATCTGCAGCAGGCATCAGCCCATTTCCGAGAGTGTTAAACTTCCCATCAGTGATATGACACATGTAGCTATTACAGGCTTCGAAAAATATTTAAAATGTTATCAGACCTACAGGTCTGGTAACATATGTTATGTATTCAACACCACAGTAAAGCATGTGACCCAAGAACTGAAAAGAATTTATATTCAATTGAGGAATAATGAAAATAACTGCCTAGCTTTCTAGTGGTGAACCCCACGCTTAAAGTAATATAGGATGAATATCGTGGGGACCATCTTTTTCATAAAAAATGGGTACAGAATTTGACAAAAGACATTTTACTCTATTTTGTAAAAAAAGAAAAAAACTAATTTGATGACAACACAGAGTTCAGTGTTTGTTCAGGATTGAATACAAGACACAGTGGGATCCCGGAGATTGACTTTGCCACACCTGCAGAGATTTTGAGGGCAGTCTGATGGGGAGGTTAATAACAGTCCCACACTAGACTTGAGCTAAACTTGCAAATAGGACAGCAGCATATAAAAAAACACTCTCACCCCACTGAAAAAAAACTTGATAGTGCGAAGACGTGCCTTTTCACAAGACCTTTATTATTATTTAAAATCTTCCAGTGTCATGTGGTCACATTAGGCCCAGACAGGAACAACACCATTTTACATGTTCATGTTTAAACTTCACATCTTTTTTGAACGTTGACACTTGACTTTTTGCTTGTACTGATAATGTTCCATGAAATAACTTTGCTAACATTTACACTTCTTCGTAGGTCCATTATCAAAGTCTTGAATATTCTACATGAAAGCTAAAGGTCACTGTGCAAAATGTTGTTTATTATTGTTCGCTCAGCAACAGCTTTGTCCGGGTGGGTATATAATGGCAGCCTGACTGGTACTTCGAAATGGCAACATGGGTGATGTTTATTTTATAAACGACATCACTCCTTTGTTTAGTTACAGTAGCATTTGACTGGCCCTCTTGAGATCATCCCATGGTGGGATTCCAGCCCAGCTGGTTTCTGTTCACCTCCTGCGAGGGATGATGCCCAGGTCTCCACCAATGCCTTATTTATAAGTAAGAGGTGAATCAGTAACCCTTTTTATATTCGGTAAATCGTTTCTTGAGCATGCTATAGAAACATAAGTCTCCTCATACTACTTAATAAATTATTCAAACAATACCAAAGTAAATGCAACAGACCAAATTCTAAAAGCACATGCAATTTATTTTTATGTACGAGTTACTATACATTTAGTATATCCATGTACGGGTTGCTCCAGGGGGAATGTGCGTAAAAGAAAGTGCTCTAGTGTGAAGTGGTGAGGAAAAGGAAAAGTTTCAAGGTGGTGACATAAAGAAAAAGCATTTACAATGCAATAGGTCTCGCAGCATTAAAGTTTGAGTTATTGGCATTGTGTATGACAATGCGTTGCATAACATTTTTAGCCAACTTTGAATTGGTGAGCAGTGAGAGTGTGTGCAAGAGTATGCTGTTCTTTTTTTTTTTTTTTTTTTAAACCTTTATTGAAAGACACGTAGAAGTACAAGCGCAGGCCTACAACCACAAGGGCCGGCCGCAAAAGCAGGAGATTCAAAAGAACCACATCAATGCGTACAATAGAATGAATACAGGATAGACGTGAAATAAAAACGATAAACAGTCAGCGCCAGGATAAGAAAGGTTTCATTTTACATTTTATAGAGGAGGCAGCAACCATATCCCTCGGGGCGTCATGCAACATATACAGAAAAAGAGGGGGGGGGGGGCGGGAGGGAGACAGCCCCCCACGCAATCAATTAACCCTAATAGGGCGAAGCCCAAAGACATCCCATGCCCATCAAAGGTTCAAAAATAAAGGACAAATTACAGCAAACAAATAAAGTGGACGCCACATGTACAGCCCTCCCGCCCCGAAAAAGGAGAAAGTGCAGACGCGTACGAAACAAAGGAGTTAAAACAAAGGGGACATAGCCCACCCCCTGAAAAAGGCAAAAAGGGACCATAGAATAAAACAAACTAAAATAACAAACACCCCCCCCACCCTACATCACTGTAATGGCTACGGCCTACCCCACTAAACAGCGTGCCTGTCGCCCAGAGTCACCCGAAATATAGAAGAAAGAGAAAGGGAATAATAACAAAGAAAGAGAAAGGAGAAAGAGAGAGAAAGAGAGGGAAAAAAAAAAAGGGAGAGAGAGGAGAGGAGCCAGCAATCGAAACATAGAACACTACCCCATCCGCAACAACGGAACATTGATCGAGGTCGAAAAGGACATTGAGAAAAGCCCACACAGGGTTGGAAACAAGAACTAACCAAAATAACGAGGCCTGGAGATGCCATGTAAAAGGGTCCCACAGGTACTCAGGCACAATCACCCCTGTCCACTTTTATGAAGAGTCGAGCTTCCAGACCCCGCCACGGCCGAAAAGCAGCATGATACAGTGGGTCCATACCAGTCAAGGAAAGCCAGTGGGATCTCCGCAAAACACCGTCCCGGCCAACAAGAAGCAACCAGGAGAACTCGGCAGCAGTCAGAATGCAAAAGTACCTCAACGATCCACGTGGCCAAGCACAATATCTGGGCTGTCCAGCACGAAGCAAAGAAATCAGGATGTAGGAAACACTGCAGCATCGGCACCGGGTCCACTTGATCCCATAAAATCAAACACCCAGCCGGAGATCCCAGCACAGCAGCTGGAGAGGTTTCAACCATTACAATTCGGGGAGACGACACCGCGTCACAAAATGGCGGAGCAGCCATGGCGGCGATCCGCGACTCCAAGTCTCAGCATTTCAAGGACAGGTCGATCCGCAGAGCAGCCAGGGAAGACAAGACAGCACTCCGAGTAGGGGCCGCCCGAATCAAACGAGGGCTGGAGAGAGCAAATGCAGCAACTTCCCTGTCTCCAGGAGAAAGACACTCCGAGGGGCCATCCGCCATCTTAAGCACATCGCCCGCTGCCATCGTCGCGGGCGCCTCCAAGTCCACCAGGAGCACCGGCGGCCCCAGGGCACACAGCCGATCCGCGGCGGATGGCGCTCGGCGGAGAAAGGAGAGTCACCAGAAGAACGGGCGTGCTCCCCACAACACTCGGGGGGAGCCCAGCACCGGACCCCGGACGGGACTAGCAACAGGAGCGGGAGTCCCACTGAAGGGGTGCCGGACAGCGCGGCTTATCTTCTTCGGGCCGGCAAGCAATCGGGCATACGGGGTGGCCCACCAGCGGGGGTGGATCCGCTCCAGGGTTTCCGGCCCACGGCTCTCAGGCTCCCACCATCGGGTCTCTCAACAGGTTCCGGACCGCCGGCACTCCGAACATCTCCGGGCAGGCACAGCACTCGAGGCCCCGGCGTCAGGGCCGGGAAGGCCAGCAAGGCGACAAGGGCAGAACGCCGAGATGACTGCACGCCAGAGCCCCAGAAAAGGATGGTAAGTGAAGGCTCTTCCTTGGGGACCAAATTCGGAACACCCCGAACAGGATGAAACACAGGATAGGTGGCGGGGAGGAAGGGATCACGGAGCGAGGCGGTTATGCGACTGTTCCGATCGCCATCTTGGCTCCTCCCCCAAGAGTATGCTGTTCTTGAAAGCAGTGTGGTAGAGAGTGCAGGAATTTGGGTGACATGAGCAATGTGGATGATGCACCTCACGCACGGGGCTGACGCAGTTATTATTCACACAGCTCTGATGATGCACCTCAGGCACGGGGCTGACGCAGTTATTATTCACACAGCTCTGATGATGCACCTCAGGCACGGGCTGACGCAGTTATTATTCACACAGCTCTGATGATGCACCTCAGGCACGGGCTCACAGCTGTTATTATTCACACAGCTCTGATGATGCACCTAAGGCACGGGGCTGATGCAGCTATTATTCACACAGCTCTGATGATGCACCTCAGGCATGGGCTGACGCAGTTATTATTCACACAACTCTGATGATGCACCTCACGCACGGCATGGAGCTACACACCTTCCTAGCAAATCCCATCACACACACTTGATCAAGAACCCTACACTCAATACGTCAAAACATAAATATGGGCAGATGCTAGAGTACAGGACTATATAGATCATATCAAAAGCAAGTTGTTTCTAGGTGTCAATGCCGTGCCGGGAGATCCCCGCCGCTCGACATGCGTGGCCGATAACACCGGGCAGATGCCAACCCACAGGCACCCCAAGGCTCGGACCTTAAGCCGTCTGGTATGCTCTCCTGCACCTCCACTGGATGTCCCTAGGTGCCGCCGCTATGCCAGTTGAAGTAGAGCAAAGCGGGATGCAGGGCAGAGAACAGGACCCCCCGAAGCACGAAAAGGAGCGAGGGGCCACGGACAGATCAGTGGCACCGGGAACCCCCCTGCACCCCCAGCCGTCGGTAGAAAGTGCACCCACCTCCTCACAGCTTCACGGAGTCTCGGTGGGGGCTGGGCAATAGGAGGTCAGCAGCCGCCTCCAGCTCCCGTCCAGGCCAACCCCGCGGGGAAACAGTGCATCCGGAGATGAGGGGGCCCGAGCAGTGACTTGGCAGGTCCTCAAGTGCCAGTGAAATGGGGGACAACCCCGCAGTCCCGCAGCGGCAGCAGCCAGGCCTCAGAGTGACAAACAGGGCCAGAGGCCCTCAAAGGGGTGTCTCGGAGGTCGATGGTGGAGTGGAATAGCCGTCAGCAACCACGGGCGGTGCGGCTGCAGCGGTAGCTCGATCAGCTGCGAGGCCGGGTCAGCCAAGGAAGGAATCCCGGTGAGGCCCTGCCCACAAATAGGGCCTCAGGTAGCAGTCACAGCAACACAAGGGGGTCAGGAGCGCCTGGGATCTCAGGGCTCAGGCGGCGGCTGCAGGAAGAAAGGAGCCCATGCAACCGGGACCGCCAACCGACCTGGTGGCCGATACGCTTCCTAGGTGGCCTCGTTCCGGCACCGTGTGGAGAGCCAGCAGCGACAGCAAGCCCGGCTGGGCAAAGGAGGGGGCCGTTTCACCGGAGATACCAGGGGCGCGTCACAGCAGCAGCAGGACCCTCGCCGGAAGGGGGCCCGTGCCGGTCGTCAAGGCCCGTGAGTCACAGGAGGCCAGCAGTCAGTCCAAGCACTGGGGCACAGAAGGGCCTATGCTACAAAATACCCGCCTTCACTTACCAGCAAAGGTGGAAGGTGTGTCCTCAGTGAATCGCCGCCACATCCCTCACGTTATCGAAGTAATCCGAGCAGATGGTGCACAAGGCACGGATCGGCATTTTAAACACTAGTAGTGTCAGCGCACCAAACGGGGTTCGATTGACTCCTCCACTGCTCTTTCACACCACTTTGGGATCCCCTGTTTGTATTTCTTCGGGGTCCTGTCAACGCGCACGCGTAGCTCAAGCTTCACTGTTTCCTAAGGTCTTTGAAAAAGTTCTGGTGGAGAGCAGGTCTCAGAGAAAACGAAACCTATCGTGGGGCGGGACTTCCGTCTTGTGAAGCCCGCGCCCACGGAGTGCCTGGCCAGAGGAGCAGTGGTGACGCGGGGCTCCCATGCCCGAGGGAGAACCCCACGGAGGCTGCAGATGTCCGGAGTGGCGGTAAGTGGGCCTTAGTTGTAGGGGGGGCGGCTGGGGGGGGTCTTGGTGCGCTTGTGTGTGTGTGTGCGCGTGTGTGTGTGTATGTGTGCGACGGCGGGGGAGGTGTCTCTGTATGTGTGCGTGTGTGTATGTGTCTCTATGTGTGCACATGCGTAAGCAGGGGGAGGTGTGGCTGTGTATGTTTGCGCTTCCCAGGAGACAGGAGATGGCCACAGCGGGCGCGTTCGCGCACGCGCGGCCCGCTCCGATCACCATGCGCGTGGCCAGCTCTTGTCTCCTGGGAAGCTGAGTCACTCACAATAGGTCTCTGGCGAGACCGCGCTTTCGCGCGGTTAACGCCACGAGACCTAAAAACAGTGGTACACTTTTTAGAAAGGGCGGACCGGTTGTAAATCACCGTCCTTTTTGGGCCTGGCCACATTGTCAGTTTTACGCAGTATCTAAACACAATTTTATACAGAGAAACATATTCCCATGTGGCACGTTGGGTATGGAGGTAGGGGTCCAGGCAGTGTGTTAAGGGGGCGTCGACGTTTCGACCCATCTTGGGGCCATAAGGGGAAGTTAGACCTTGGCTATGCGGGTCTTCTTCAGGACGAAGTGGGGCAACCCAGGATAGGGGGAAGGGGCTTCAGAGTACCCCCCCTTAAAGATTCGCGGGATGCGTCGAATCCAATTCTTAACGATAGAGGTTCATGATCACCTGTGACCGTGCTGAAAGAAGCAGGGTTGGTTTGTGTGTTTAAGATTTTCAGATGTGCCAAACGAACAATCTGAGCGGGGGATGGAGGTTGGTCCGAAGTATTGGGACGATCCTCATTAAAGCAGGGATTTAATTCCAAGGCTTAAGCTGCATCGAGTCAGCGTCTCAGTGCCAGCGCACTGAGGCTGTTACAAAGGCCAGTGCTCCAAACGTGAAAGCTTTACATTCAATATGGACACAATGGGCCAACTCACTCACAGCAACAATTGTAGATTCCAAAATTGACTCCATACTACAAACACAAGCATATCTACAATATGAACATGAATATCCTCTGCCCAATTAAGTCATGCTTCTAGATCAGTACGATTACATAATCTACACTGATGGTTCTGCTCCGCCTACTGCCATGGGATCAAAGCACCAATACTCTGCTGCATGCACAGCAGTAAAGGGTAGAATGCAGGATGCAGAATTCCACCCTCGTTAAACCTACACCCAGTCACTTGGTGATTGCACAGCTGGCTGAACTGAAAGCTCTAATTCTGGCACTTGAGAATACGGATCCTGGAATACCCACATTCATTGTGTGTGATTCTTATTATTGTGTCCAGTCTTACACTGAGATCTTACACTACTTGAGCTACAACAGATTCAGAGATTCTAAAGTGTACCCAATATAGCACAAGGTGCTTTGGGGATAAGTGGTCAAACCAAAAGCAGGTTTGCCAAAGACTCATGTGATTCACACACGGAGTCATCAGCGTGTAGGAATACACTTTGCAGGGAATTTAATAACTGACAAAGCCGCAAAAACTGTGCAAACTGTTGAAGTCACTGCAAGTACTCATTGTAGTATGAGACTAAATGGAGACATCATGACGGCTGTCAACGCTACACACAATGGTACCCTCTTGCCAAAAGGATTTCCAGCTAAATACTTCTACCAGTCAAGGGTGCAAAACATTCCATTTGCTCATATTCCCGGAGTGGGGGATACAGTAATACCTAAGTTAGATCACATTTTAGGATTGATCTTAGTACCTCATGAGAGCCTAGCATATGCCCATACAGGGGAGGTGGCTACAATTTCACTATTACAGTAAAGCTACTGGTGACCATGTTGATGCAAAAAGACCTAGGACTTTTTCCTTAAATGTAACATCTGCTAGCAGATGAAAGTTTTCCACCATAGCACGCCCATCACAGACACTTCTATAGATCACAGACAAGCCTCTGGCTTGTGTTTATTTGGACCACTGCAGACCCTTACTTTGAGATAGGTCTTACAAATACATCATGGTAGCAGTGGTTCCTGCGCTAGATTCCTATGGGTATGGCCACAGTGATCGGCTGATGCTTGAACAGTTATGAAAGACTTGCAAGTCTTCATCGGTACATATGCAGTAGCCACATTTCGTTAAGACCAGGGTCTGATGTTCAACTCTAGGGCTTACCGAGACACCATGGGAAAATTGTATGTGACTGTGCAGTACATCTCCCCCTATTATCCTGAGGGAAACGCGATAGTGTAGAGATGAAGTACCAGACTTAAAGCAGTCTTGAACGGCTAGGGTACTAGGTTCAGGTCGCAGTTGAGTCCACCACCTATATGGGGTCCAGAGAGCACTAAATAATCTGCCTAGAAAATCCCTAGGTGCTCAGACTCCCTCTGAGATCCTGTTCAGGGTTATGATGTGGGTTCCAGACCTTGACCGTCCCAGTACAGTGATGGCTGAAACACCTTTTGATATCAGAAAATGTTTGGATGTTTCACAAGAACTGAAAGACTTCCCAGACTCTCAGAGCAATGTCCAACAGAAACGTTCCGCCACTGGTGAAGTGAAGGAAGCACCAGCAACTCCTGGTTGGAGTCCAAAGATTAGTGATCTGATCAGGGAGAAAGTTGTGGACAAGAAGGAATTAGCCCCATCCTATCGAGTGCCTGTACCTGTTGTCGCTGTTGAAGGTGCCAGAACAGTACTTTTACCACCCCTTGCTAGCAGCAAGCACAAAACAGTTGTGTCAATCGATCTCATCAAACCACATTATGCAGTCAGTTCTACACAGAAGGCCAAAAGGTCTCCTGGGTAGTTACCTGTCTCCTCTCACTACCCTACAAGAGGTCCAGTTAGAAGCTTTAACCAACGATGAAGCTTCTTCTACCTGGTTAAGGACAGCTAACACTGAAGTATCCCTTCTTCCTGTTATATCAACAAATATCATACAATCATCATGTACGGAAACAAAGATTTCAATTCTGCAAATAGACGATGATGGTGTCTTCCACAATGTACCGCCATTAGAGTAATCACCCAGTTCTAAGCAGCTCCACGAGTCTCCCAACTTTGGCTACTTTATCCTGAGGCTACTTTATCGACTTTGATGACTTCTCTTCGCATTCATCAGACCCAGATCCACCTCCACAAAGGGGACCACGTACATTTTGGCTCAAAAAGACATACTTTATCCCCCCTTGGATATACATTTGGATGACAATTTCAGTACTTTTCCTCTTCAGCTGGATTGGTTTTGTGACTGTCTTTTTCTTATTCTGAACAGACACTATTTCCCAGAACGCTCTGGTGTTGAACTGGTAAGAAAGGTTTTGAAACCCCATTCTTCAACACACTAAGTGTGAGGAGACCTTTCCCTGGTAAACATTTCAGCTGTTCCGGTTCCTGATGGAATTGTTTCGGATAAGGTATCCAATGATATATTTAGACTGACTGAAACTCTACGAATATCTTATGTCTTTCTTATTTCTTTTAATTATGTTATCACTCCTGGTACTATCTCTGATGATTGGGGCATTAACACAGTGCACGAAATGCTTGCTGATATAGAGCACTGCATGGTTTTTAATAGTGAAGACATGTATGATGGTACATTTGATTATAAAGAAATATTCTGTTTCCACCATTATGGTCACCATTATATCATAAAGCAAATACTGCACATGCAGTATTTAATAACGCACAATGGGAACACAGTCCTACACCACCACACCACCACAGGGTAGGTCAAAAACATTTGCAAAAAAATCTGCATATTTTCTGGGCACAATCCAGCTGACACAGTCATATTATTTATTATTATAAACTCATACCTTCACAGGCAAAGAAAACTACGCTCACTGATACCAAATTGGTTTATTTAGCATCTTTTATTTCCCAGTTGTCGAAACAAGGGTTTGACTTCTGAAAAGACAATGTCGATTTAAAATCTATATTGGGAACTAGAGATAGCTGGGTTCAGGGGAATGAGGCTTTATTTAGAGTATGACTTATACCACACCAAATGATTTTCCTGAATAAAACTATGCAGCAGACGCCCTGTCTTGGCTTGGCCAAGATAAAGGATCTTAATAAACCAAACATTCCCACATTTGCATGTTTTGTGAATTTACAGCAATTCACAAATTACACAGAGGAACATGTTTGACAACATGCTTAGAAATGAGACGTACAATTCTTCATGTTCCACTCAAGAGAGATGGTTAGTGTGCTGTTAGATACTAAGGGATGTAAGGCACATTTTCTTGACAACACAAAAGGGTATAGATAAATAGTCCAGACCCACAATACGTGCAGACAGAATATGCAGCAGTGGTCACAACATACAGCGTTGGAAAGTTGTGCTTTTATTTATTTATTTATTTAGGGATTTGTATAACGCCAGAATCGACTCCAAGGAGTAGCTCTGTGCTTTTATGGAAACGTTATAACTATGCAGCAGAGGATATGAAATATTTTTATTAAAAGCAAAACAAAGTGGTTTTTAGAAGTTTCCTAAAGGCCAAATGATTAGGACATTCTCTTAAAGAGAGGGGAAGTTCATTCCAGTATTTTGGTCCGAGGTAGGATAGGGATTTTCCTCCTAGTTTCACTCTCTTAATTCTAGGGATTGTCAAAAGATGGTGGGTGCTAGAACTCAGAGATCTCGACGGATGATGATGATAAGGAATGCATTTTTCTGCCAGATATCCAGGGCCAAGGTTAAATAGTGCTTTATGAATGATACAGCAGATCTTACATTTTATCCGCTGGCGAATTGGTAGCCAGTGGAGTTTAAGAAGAAGAGGACGAGAGGGAGATCTCGGTGGCATATTCAGATCCAGATGCGCCGCCGTGTTCTGAATCACCTGTAGTTTATTAATTGATGCTTCATTAGCCGAGAGCATTAGACTATTCCAATAGTCTAAGCGGCTCAGTATAAGAGCTTGGGTTAGTGTCTTTCTTACAGAGTCTGGAAGAAGAGGAAAGACGCGTCGCAGTAAGCCCAGAGTGTTGAAACAGATACCAGCTGATTGGCTAAAACATTCAACGTTGTCTGAGGGGAAACAGTACCGGTCTCTTCTTTCTGATGGCATTGCCTTACAGGATTTTTTTGTTAGGTCACAAGCACTTTCTGTGTGCAAAATACAATGAAGTGTGGAAGGTTTCACAGCAGGAAGCTGCTGAGAGACTGCGTGAGGTTGACAGAGCAAATTTATATAGGGCTCTAGCAGCAGTAGACAATGGTATGGCCACCTTATCCACTGGGCTATATTCCAGTGGCGGCTCCTCCGTTATGGTGGAGTAGCATCATACCCCTGCCAGCAGATATAAACTTGAAAAATAAAATGATAATAAATCAGTTTTATTATCTTTTTTTCTTCTTTACCAAGCCGAGTCTCGGGGGCGAGGCCATCCTGATGACAGCACTGCAGCAGGGGTAGGAGTAGTGGTGCGCACTACTGCAAGTGTGCATGTTGGGTTGGCCAGCTGTCTTAGGACGGACATACCGACTCTCTAACCCAAGATGTGTTGCTGGGTGGAGAACAGCAGTCCTCATGGGAGCGCAAAACCAGCCCGCTCAGGCCAATCCCAGCTTTCATGCTTATAATACGAATATGAGGAAAGAGTCTGGATGGGCCACAGGGGAGACCAGGAGCCTCAGTCTGTGCATTAGAAGTAGAATCAGAGGAGCAGAAGAGCAGAGAGTGGCAGATAAGTTCTCTTTTTGTTTGTTTTTTGTTATTGTCCCCCCGTGCTTCCCGCCACTTTTCCCTCATACCAGCCACTACTGATATATTCTCTGGGTAACATTGTGTTGTCTGCTTTCAACATCATACAGAGTGACATGTCCTCTATGCAACATGAGACATCACACCTTAGGTGTATTATGCTACTGAGTTGGACTCTACAGACATTTCGCGCTGGTCACATTCCATGGACACACCTAAATGCCACTGGTTTGTTTTTACCATACAATCTGACAAAAGAACAGACCATTATGGCTAAGAAGAACAAGTTACTTACCTTCGGTAACGCTTTTCTGGTAGATACAATATCTGCCTGTGGATTCCTCACCTTGTGAATATTCCCTTGTGTCAGCAACATTCGGAAATTCTTTTTTGTAGCTTCGCGCCGACGTGGACGACGTCACAGAGGCACGGCAACGCGCGCGACTCCGCTGACGTCACTGACACCATAATAGGCCCACGCCTATTATGACATCAGTTCCGCCCATTTTTCCGTGCCTCCGAGGCATTCGGACGGACCGATGAAAGCAGATATATACACAGTATACACAGTACACAATGTCAAGATAACATACACAGTGTGAAGCCAATGCAGGAAAACAACTTGCAATAAACATTTCCTTTGACAATAAAAATATATACATTACAGTAACTCAGGCATAGAAGAGTGGACAACGGGGTGGCGGGTGGGTCAGTGAGGAATCCACAGGCAGATATTGTATCTACCAGAAAAAGCGTTACAGAAGGTAAGTAACTTGTTCTTCTGATAGATACATCTGCCAGTGGATTCCTCACCTTGTGAATAGAGTCCCACAGCAGTCCCCACTCCCGGAGGAGGGTGTCCACTCTCCTATACCAGAAAGTCCTGGAGGACAGAGCGCGCAAAGTGGCCGTCCCTCCTCACCTCGATATCCAAGCAGTAATGCTTCGCGAAAGTGTGTAGGGAAGCCCAAATTGCCGCTCTACAAATATCCTCTACAGGCACACCCCTAGACAAAGCAGATGTAGAAGACTTTGCTGTAGTGGAATGAGCTCTTATACCCTCTGGAGGGTCCTTACCTGCCAGGGCATAGCAGAACTTAATGCAGAGGATAATCCATCTCGAGAGCGTACGCTTGTGCACCGCCTTCCCCTTCTTGCAGCCAGCAAATCCAACAAACAGCTGGTCATCCAACCTGAACTCTCTTGTCCTGTCCAGGTAAAAGCTCACCGCCCTCTTAGGGTCCAAGCAGTGAAGTCTCTCCTCCTCCTTGGAAGGGTGAGGGGGAGGATAGAAGGTAGGGAGGGTAATGGACTGTCCTAGATGGAAGGGAGTTACCACCTTAGGCAGAAAAGCAGCCCTGGTCCTAAGAACCATTCGTTCAGCATGAATGGACAAAAATGGGGGCTTTGAACTAAGAGCTTGAAGCTCACTTACCCTCCTTGCCGAGGTAATTGCCACTAGAAAAATAGTCTTAAAAGACAAAAGTCTCAAGGGACACTTGTGTAAAGGTTCAAAAGGCGAACCCATCGAGAATGTAAGAACAAGGTTCAAGTCCCATTGAGGCACAATAAAAGGTGTAGGAGGATATTTATTGGTAAGGCCCTTAATGAATCGTAATACAATAGGAGATTTAAACAAAGAGGGCTGGTCCGGCAAACAACGGAAAGCCGATAAGGCCGACAAATAACCTTTGATAGTTGCCACCGCAAAACCCTGCTGGGCCAAAGAAAGTGCAAATTGAAGTATATTGGACAAATGAGCCCTTAAAGGGTCAATGGACTGCTCCGCACACCAAGCAACAAATTTAGACCATCTATAAGAATAAATGGACTTGGTGGAGTCACGCCTGGCCGATAAGATGACATCCACCACATCGTGTTGGAGAGAAAAGGAAATCAGGTTGCCCCGCTCAATCTCCAGGCATGAAGGTGTAAGGTCTGGAGGTGGGGGTGTAGAACCTGCCCCTCCATCTGGGAAAGGAGATCTGCCCTGAGAGGGAGACGGAGCGGAGGGCACGAGGAGAGGTGGAGAAGATCTGTGTACCCCACCCTTCTTGGCAAATCCGGGGCGATCAAAATAACTTGGGCCCGGTCTTGGCGAATCTTCCTCAGAGCCCGAGGAATCAAGGGTATGGGAGGAAACACGTAAAGGAGTTGTGAGCCCCAACTCAACTGAAACGCGTCCCCCAAGGCTCCCTGCATCGGAAACTGGAGGCTGCAGAATGACGGGCAGTGAGCATTCTCGCGAGTGGCGAACAGGTCCACCTGAGGAGTCCCCCACGTCCGAAAGACATAACAAACTACCTCTGGATGGAGCCTCCACTCGTGGTCGGCGGAGAACTGCCGACTGAGACGGTCTGCACGAACGTTCAGAACTCCGACCAGATGATTTGCCATCAGACAAATCTGATGGTCCTGAACCCAGGACCAGAGATGCAGAGCCTTCCTGCTGAGACACTGCAACCCCACTCCTCCTGCTTGTTGACATACCACATCGCGGTCGTGTTGTCCGTCAGGATTTGAACTGACTGACCGCGAAGGGAAGGGAGGAAGGCCTTGAGCGCTAAACGTATAGCTGGCAACTCTAGAAGGTTGATGTGAAGCAACCTTTCCTCTGGAGACCAAAGACCCTTGATCTCCAGATCCCCCAGATGAGCACCCCACCCTAGAGTGGATGCATCCGTTATCACTGTGGCCACCGATGGAGGTAGTTGAAAAGGCTTTCCTTGTGACAGATTGCCTTCCATGCTCCACCAAGACAGATCCGCTGCAGTTTCTCTCGAGATCCTCACTGACTCCCTGAGATCTCCGCTGTGCTGATACCACTGCCTGTGGAGGCACCACTGGAGTGCCCTCATGTGCCAGCGTGCATGGTTGACCAACAGAATGCAAGAAGCCATCAGACCGAGCAGACGAAGGACCTTCAGGACTGGAACGACTGCTCCATTGTAAAATAAAGGAATCATTTCCTGTATGTCGCGAATACTTTGAGGAGGAGGGAATGCACGACATACAGTAGTGTCCAGTACCGCACCTATGAACAGGTTGCGCTGGGAGGGCACCAGGTGAGATTTGGGTACATTTATCGAAAAACTCAACCTGTGCAACAACTGAGTTGTCTCCTGCAGATGATGGAGCACTATCTCTGGAGATTCTGCTTTGATCAGCAATCGTCCAGATACGTGAATACCGGTATCCCCGATCTTCTGAGATGTGCAGCCACCACCGCCATCACTTTGGTGAAGACTCGAGGTGCAGTAGTAAGACCAAACGGAAGGACCGCAAACTGGTAGTGCTGCGACCCAACCGTGAAACTGAGATACTTCCTGTGCGACTTCAGAATGGGAATATGAAAATACGCATCCTGTAAGTCGATTGACACCATCCAGTCCTCTTCCAGCAGCGCTTGAAGAACCTGTGCAAGGGTGAGCATCTTGAACTTTTCCTTGTTCAGGTAAAGATTCAAGATCCTGAGATCCAGGATTGGACGAAGTCTGCCATCCTTCTTGGGGATCAGAAAACACCAGGAGTAGCATCCCTGACCCCTCTCCTGCTCCGGAACCACCTCTATCGCACCCTTTCTGAACAGTGCCAGGACTTCTTCCTGCAGGAGCAGCAGGTGGACCTCAGAACAAAAACCCTGGAAAGGAGGGTAATTTGGGGGAAATTCCCGAAAGGGAAGAGCATACCTATTCTACACGAGATTGAGAACCCAATGATCTGATGTAATCAATTCCCAATCTCGCAGAAAATGGGTAAGCCGACCCCCCACTGGGCCCACATGATCCGGAATGGCGGATCTAGGGCTGCTTTGCTGAGTTGGCAGGAGGTTGGGAAGGGGAAGAGGAGGAGGAGGAGGCTTGGCGACCTCTAGGACGAGCTCTTTGCCTGCCCCTGTATGACTTGTACAGCGTATTTTGCTGCTGCTGAGGCTGCTGCTGTGATTGTTTGTAGGCCCGAAAGGAAGATCTGCCAAATCCTCTGAATCGCTTTCCAAAAGAGCCCCTGGTCTGAAGGCCCAAAGACTTTGCCGTCGCTCTGCTGTCTTTAAATCGCTCTAAAGCAGCGTCAGCTTTTTTCCAAACAATCCTGACTTATGAAAGGGCAAATCCATCAATGCAGACTGAACATCCACAGAAAATTCTGAAGATTTCAACCACCCAGCTCTCCTAGTGGCCACTGAAGAGCCCATCACTCTCGCCACTGAATCAGCCGTGTCCAGCCCACTCTGGATTACCTGCCTTGCCGCAGCCTGAGTGTCAGAAATCACCTCCTGAAAATCCTTCCTATCGTTCTCAGGAATTTTAGGCACCAATTGTTTGACGGAATCCATCAAAGCATGGATGTATCTACCCATCAGGCAAGTTGCATTTGTAGACTTAAGCGCCATGCTGGCTGAGTAAAAGATTTTCTTTGCCGCCTGGTCTTGCTTCCTTGCTTCCATTTCCCCAGGAACCTGCGGAAAAGTACCCATAGCCTTCTTTGAGCAGGCAGCTTGCACTACCAAACTCTCTGGCAGGGGGTGCGTTGACAAAAAGTCTGGGTTACCAGGTGCTACCCTATATCTTCTAGCAACCGCCCTTGAAACAGCAGGAGCTGTCAGAGGCTTTTTCCACACCTCATAAATAGGCTCAGCCAAAGCGTCATTAAATGGGAGCATTGGTTCAATAACAGAAGAAGGCGAGTGAAGGACCTCAGTTAGAATGTTAGACTTATATTCAGCAGTAGGCAGAGTAATGTTCTACAAGTCTGCAGCCTTCTTATGTACAACGTGATAAGGTATTATATCCTTGGAAGGTACATCAGATACAGAGGCTAAATCCCACTCAGGATACAGTTCAAGACCACTAGCCTCTCTAAGGTCATCAAAAGGATCCTCCGAATACTGCAGTTCACCTTCCTCCAAATTCTCATCACGATACCTCTCCTCTTCCAGAAGCCTCTGTGCCTCACGCCTCGACCTCTCCTTCATAAACGAAGTCAACGGATCCGGGACCGACTCCACCGGAGCCGGAGCCGGCGCCGAACTCGAAGTCAGAAGAGGCAGCTTAACCTGAGGACGAACTGGATTCGGCACCGGAGTCGAGGGATTCGGCGTCGAAGGCTTCGGCGGCGCCGGAAAATGCCAATGCGGAGCTGGAGCCGGCATGAAAGGCATAAAAGGCGCAGGAGCATAAGCCTGGGGGACGCCCAGATTAAATGCTAAGGGACCCGTGGGACCAACCGGTGCACCAGAGGGGGTACTTTGCCCTGGAGTAAACTCCATATATGGCATTCAGGAATTGGGTAGGATCCTGACCTGGAGCCGGAAAGGCTGGATAAAAGCCCCCAGGATGCTCTTGAGGGAGCGGAGTCTTCTCGACCTCGGCCTCCACCTCAGGCTGGTGCACCGGGGTCGACGAACCCGCAGGCAACAAAGCCTCACCCTCTCCTTCATCTTCTTCACCACCTTCGTCTTCATCTTCTTGACCCAAAGGATGGGATGGATCCGGAGAAGAATTCGGCAACTGCTTCGGTGACACAGGCGAATCCGCACGCGAAGCCTCACCCTCGGAGATCTGTTCATCCGAAGCTGAAGGCACCGCCTCCTTTCGAAGTAACTTCACCTGTGACTTCGGCCTTGAACTCGTGTCTTTCTCAGAGTGATGGCGAGATTCATGACTCCTCTTCTTATGCTTCTTTCTCGAAGACCTCGAAGCATGCGCCGAAGATGACTCCGAGTGCGACCTCGAACGAGATCTCGACCTCGATCGCCGAGTTCGTGACCTTGAACTCTTTTTATCCTTTTTGTTCTTTAATTTCGCTACGAGAAGTTTCGTCTCTCTCTCCCGGAGTGCCTTCGGAGTCATCTTCTTACAAGAAGGACAATCTTCGACGTCATGATCGGAGCTCAAGCACCAAACGCAGCACTCATGTGGATCAGTGATAGACATCATCTTGCCACATTCTCTGCACGCTTTAAATCCAGTCTTCTTCATAGACATCACGACAGAAGACAAAGAAAACACCAGTAGAGATACAAAGTAACAAAGTTACCATACAGCTACAGACGATCCCTTGAAAACCGTTAGCGTCAACGACGCGGAAAAAAGGGAACTGATGTCATCACGCCGGCGTGGGCCTATTATGTTGTCGGTGAGGTCAGCGGAGTCGCGCGCGATGCCGTGCCCCTGTGACGTCGTCCACGTCAGCGCGAAGCTATAAAAAATTATTTCCGAATGTTGCTGACGCAAGAGGATATTCACAAGGTGAGGAATCCACTGGTAGATGTATCTATCAGAAACATGCAACATACACTGTGTTATACATAGAAAAGGGCAAGCCAACCTCAAGATGTCAGAGATTTCAATGGCGGACAGATGTTAAGACCATTCTGCAAAATCGAATGAGGCCAAGGCCTGGATAGTTTGCCTCATTCCACAACATCCAAAAAACCAAAAAATCTGTAGTAATACTTTGGGCAGGTGAACTGTTCCACACTGATGCTTTAATTTACTTTTGAAGTGCCTCACGATGATATACTAAAATACCCAGTATATAGCAGTCATATGATGACTGTGTGTGGTGATTTATTGTGCAAAAGAGTTTCCAACAGCCCAATAGTGTGAAGAAATATTGGTTCCATGAGACAGGTTTATAAATGCACCTGCATGGACAGTACAAGATGGTGTACCTTTTATCACAGCAGGTACTTGGGGGGCGATTTATTAAAGATTCACGCAATGCTGTGCAGCAAGGCAAGCTGCTGTGTTGCATTAAGGGAATGCGTGAAAGCCGAAAAGCATCATATTTAGTAAGATATGGTTCTCTTCAGCTCTCTCCCTGAGCTGGCGCACTTGAGGCTGCCTTGTGCCAACGCAGACATCCTTGCACAGTTGTGCAAGGGTGCCTGTGTTCTGGGAAGAATTGTGTTTGTACAGGTATAGGTGCCCAGACATCTCTCTTCTGCTTCAGTGTGGCCTTGACCTCACCTTGCCCTTCTGAATTGTGTTGGTGTCTGCCTCCTGCCATTTTTTCTGATAGCTGCTCGTTCTGCCCCCAACCTGGTAACTACTCTTTCTTTGTTTGTGCAATCCATTCTATTCCCCAACAGTCTATGTTTAACTGCTTCTTTTTGCATCATTTGTTCTTCTCAACTGCCCCTTTTTGCATATTTTGCTCCTCTTACTGCTCCATTTTGCATCTTGGTTTCTTCCATTCGTTTTTGCCCCCCGACTGACTCTGCTGAACGCGTTTTCCCACCTTGCTGCTTCAACCTGACTTTCTCGCTCTCCCCATCAGCCTTTTCCACATTGACAGAGCCCGCCTATCTTCCCTGAGCTCCTCCCACTCTCCAAGGCCCTACTTAATGGAGGCAGCAGAGCAGCCATGCCACCAGTTCGCTGAAGACATGCAAAAGGTAAGCCCGTCTGTGCCTGGACCAAGCCCTTCACCAGGAACTCTGGTCTAAAGGTCTCCAGCTGTTTCATTGCTGGAGAACTCAACCTGCTCAACCCTGGATGCCACCAAAAGGCTGCTGCTGAGCTGCACCTCAATCCACGGTGGGCCCCTTTGCCTGTTTGCACACACACTGCACACCTCATCAAGTCAGAACTCAAGGCCTGCATTCACATAACACCACATACCCACTCTGCGCCACAACACTTACTCACATGTATACTCCTAAAAACACGCTCACTCAGCAAGCACTGCACCGAAATTCAGGAACTAATTGACTCCAACACACTGAGACCACCTCTTCCTCATTAAAACCTGGCTCAAACCCACTTCAGCACCAGACATTCCAATAGCCATCCCCACTTGATACAAAATCCTGCACCAAGACTGACCCCATAAACCAGGACATGCCATCATCCACATAGACACCATCATGTGTACCTCTTACATTGACCCAGAAGCCACTTTTATGAAACACATGTACTTCATGCTTCAGACAGATAGTAAAATCACTATCAGTGGCACTCTCACCTCCCAGCCCACAGAACCCGCACCCTTTCAACAACCTCCTCACCAACCACAAAGCACCCCTCACCATGGTCCCCTAAGACTTCATACTCCTAGGCGACCTCAGCATTCATCTCGATGACCCCACAGACCCCAACTCCACGGACGTGCTCAAAGTCTACAGAACAGCGGCCTCACCAAGCTTGTACAAAGCCATACCTTCATCATTGGACACACCCTGGACCCTATCTTCTCGTCCAGTGAAAATGTTAAAGTCATACATATCACTTAACTAACATGAACGGACCACTCCATCATCCACTTCCAAATCCACCCTACATTACATTACAGGAAGAAATACCTTCCTGCACAAAAACTATTCAAAGAGGCATTTTCCTCTTTCTCTGTGTGATGCAAAATGCATCACACATACAAAAACGGAAATAACAAGGAGAAAAAAACATTTTTCTCCTTGTTACACCTCTCTGTGGTAGGCGTACCAATTTCCTGCAATTCTAGCTTTACAAAACTTAGCAAATCCGGAATTGCGTAAAAACCATGGGTGGATGCATGGGGAACACCCATGATGCACCCAAGGAAAGGCTACAACTAAGAAATGTGGCACAGTACACATTTCTGGAAAGTACATCAAGGCTCAAAAAGAAACATTTTCCCCAATGCTTCGATGGCTGGGGCTAGAAAAATAATTCATCTCTCCTCGAATATTTAAGGGTATTTCATATGGGTAAGTACAGAAATAAAGGCACTTCTGGAAGCATGGACAGAAGGGACAGTATGAGTGGTTAGAATACCAGCACTTCCGAATGCTGGAATTGCTGAATTCCAAAGTTGCCTGTTCTTTATTTCAACTAATTACTCGTTCTGCCACCACCCTATGCTTCCTGTTACTTTATCGTATTTTCACAAGTTTTGTTTTGTCTCTGCTTTCGCCCCTCTTCCCCCTTCTTTCGCCCTCTCCTGCCTTGCACTCTCTTCTATGGGATCAAAGTTTAATGATGAAAAATAATTCCTGGTCCCCAGAAATTAGTGCTGGTGCCAACCACCTGTAACCACCAGCACAAATTAAGCAGTTTTTGCAGCACTATGAGCATCTGAACCCTGGAAAACTGCTTTTTCCAGTATAGATGCAACTAATTTGGCTCGTGAAAATATGTTTTGTGTTTTCGAAGTCTAGATTCCTGGCACACAGGCAACATTCAAACTTCAGAGCCAGAATTTCTTCTTGCTGTCAATCCCAAGCCTGTAGCCTGGGCTGCTGCTCCTTCCTAACTGAGCAAAAAATAACAACAGAAATGTAATTAGCTTGCTTATACAAGACAAGCGATCAGTCTTCGTCCTCCCACATATTGGCTCCCGGTGGCATCTTTTAAGCCTTTAGATCTTTTAGAATTTACGCTAATTTGTTCTCGTTAGTTCCTATCCCCACTTGCTAGTAAAAACACTTTTTCATTTTTAATAGTCCAAATAAGACAAGAAGAGGAGAGCTACTTTCGACACATTGAATTTAGGGCCCGAATCTGATCTCGGGCGGAAGGGCTCTGAATCGGATTTGGTTTTACCTAAACCAATCCGGAGCCCTTGTTTCCAACTGACTCGTTCCCAATTCAGAATGACCAAGTATGATGCCCGGAAACCCTTAGCATTGAGCAAATCGTTTTTGGAAGGTATATGGAGAGATAGGGCCCTCCGGAGCTGAATCGTGCAGCTCCATGGAGTAGGTTTTCCAAGCAAGCAAGTACAATGAATGATTCGGATGGCCTTTACGATTCCTTTTGCCCGGATCGAAAAGGCTGCTGGAAGCGGTCTTTGGTGGCCCGTAGCAGGCCCCCCAACACCCGGGGCCCTCTGACTTGTGCCTGTGGGGGTACCATGGGTCCCCCCTTTCAGACCATGCACAGTGTGGAAGGCACCAAGGGGTGACTGCCACAGGGTGCACAATGATCCCAAACCCCCCTTTGTCAATGAGAGCCTGTGTACGCGTTCGGTACATAGGCTTCCATTGACGTCAATAGGAGTCCAACCGAATCGTATCCGAATGCATTCATACTTGTTCGGTCGGACTCCCCTGACATGATTCGCATGGAAAGCATTCTGGACATGAGTCGTTCGGTTTGCTTTCAGAACGAGATCGGAATCGGATCCTTAGTGTTTCCTCACCTAATAACGCTAGGTAAAATTCCAGTTGTTTTATCCTGGGGAGACCTTAAACAACCCCTCATGGGAAGACCAAATGAATCGCACTGCAATTCAACACTCTTTCTGCCGAGGTACTCACCTGGGTGTAGCACACCACCCACCAGCAAATGTGCTTCATTGCCTCATCAGTGGTATGAAGCAATAGTGAAATGCGATCACATAACTTTTGACAACTGTGTCGTGATATTTTGTTGGATGAGAGAAGCTCCACACTCATCTATGCCCTGCAATAGAGTTTTCTGTAATTTCACTCCCCAAATTTTCAGCAGCATTTTGTCTTTAAAATATTGCAAAATTTGTGGAGCATTCTAAAATTGGCCCTCCTTGTGCTCAAGTGTGACATACCAGAACCACAGGGAAAAGCGTAGATCCTTTCCTAAAGAGGTAGATCAAACGGAGCCTGACTCGGGGGGCATCTGGGGGAGGGAGATGGAGGACACATAGAAGTTAAACAGGTATGGGTTTCTAACAGTGATACCCACAACTGAGTATGCAACGCACAGGGCCATCTATAGGAATGCAAATGCCCTCTTATCTCTTCGCTCCATTAGGAAAAATTAAATGTCAGTGCTGTCACTTGAACTTTGATGAGAATACATCTCATCATATTAAATAACTGAAGACTCACCATCTAGAGTACATGATAGTTTATTACATGGAACAGACCATGTCCACTACATGACAGGGACCTATTTGTAGGGTATGTGACTACCTAGGCGTGCCATATTTATTTATTTATTTATTTAAAACATTTGTAGAGCGCGGCTGTCACCTGGCAGGTATCCTGGCGCTGGGTAGTTACTCCTGGGTTATTGGGCGGGGGGGATGAGTTATGGGTAGGCGGACTTAGGGGAGGGGGTGGGGGAAGAGCCATGTTTTGATTTGCTTCCTAAAAGGTAGAAGATGTGGGATTTGGCGAATTTCGGCGGGCAGACTGTTCCAGAGCTTGGCCGCAGCCACTCTGAAGGATCTTCCCCCAATCCTGGCTTTCTTGCATCTAGGTACTTTCACGAGGCAGGCGGTTGCGGACCGAAGTGTTCTGGTGGGGGTGTACCACGAGAACAGACGTTGAAGAGGTCTAGATCCTGCGCCGTGAAGTGCCTTGAAGACCAAGCAAAGGGCTTTGAAGGCGATGCGTTGCTTCAAAGGAAGCCAGTGCAGCTCGGCCAAGGCAGCAGTGGCCGAGGATCTTCTGGTCCAGCCAAGAGCCAGTTTGGCAGCTGCCGACTGAACTTGTTGGAGTCTGTCTAGCAGTGTCGCAGGAGACTCAAACAGGAGAGCATTGCAATAGTCAAGGCGACTAAGGATAGTGCACCTGACTATCAATGCTCGAGCTGAAGATGGTAACAGAGGCAGGATTTTGCGCAGTGAGCGCATAAGGGCTGAGCAGGTGGCGACTGTTCTTGAGACCTGCGTTTCCATGCTCAGTTGGTGATTTAGCATGACGCCCAAATTGCGAACAGTGGTAACAGGTAGCGGATTGTTGGAATTTTCCGGGGGCCAGAACTCAGTGGGCAGAGGGCGGGATATGCGGCTCGCGGGGCAGAACATAACCTCAGTTTTCAAGGAGTTAAACTGGAGGGAGTTCCGGTGCAACCAGCCTGCGATGTCTCGTAGGCAGTTATGGAAGGCTTCAAAAGAGATGGAGTCCTCACCCTCCCAAGAGAAAAGGAGCTGGGTGTCGTCCGCGTAGTTTACTGTGGTCATATTGTGCGATTTAATTAAAGCGACCAGTGGCTTCAAGTAAACATTAAAAAGAATCGGACTGATGGAGGAGCCCTGGGGAACACCGTGAGGGACAGGGGAAAAAACCGATTGGAAAGGGGGAAGGGATACCGCCTGTTTCCTGTTACTAAGGTAGGAGTGAAACCAGAGCAGGGCCGTGCCATCGACACCTGCCTCTCTCAGCCTCTCAAGCAGGATCCCATGATTGACAGTATCGAATGCGGCAGACAGGTCTAATAAAATTAGGGCCACGGCTTGGCCCCTGTCTGCACGCATTCAAAGCTCTTCCATGGCAGTGAGCACTGCAGTTTCAGTGCCATGGGCTGGGCGAAACCCAAATTGGAATTCGTCCAGAGCGAGGTTCTGCTCGAGGTGGGTTGAGAGGCAATTGCTGACCCATCGTTCAAGCACCTTCACCGGAAATGGTAAAAGTGATATGGGGCGGAAATTGGACAGGCATTCTGGATTCAGCGTAGGTTTCTTGAGTAGCGGGGTGATCAGTGCTTGCTTCCAGGGGGTGGGGACGACGCCACAGCTGAGAGATTGATTGCAGATCATCCGCAGGGTGTGGAATAACTCATGCCCGCAGGCTTTCCAGATTTTCAGGGGCAGAGGATCAAGAGGAGATCCCGAGGTGATGCCCATAGCCAGTTTCTCAAATTCTACTTGAGAGATCAAGGGGAAGGCCAGGAGACTCTTCATAGGAGGGCTTGCTGACCTCGGGGAGTCAGAGTTGGTGGGGCCGACTCCGGAAGAGGTAGGGTGATTATGTGACGGGGGGGGTTGCCAAATTGTTGATGATGGTTTCGATTTTATCGGTAAAAAACCGAGCGAGATTGTCACAGAGGGTCTGAGATGGGGGAATGGAGTTCTTGACACAGTCAGGATGTAAAATGTTGTCCAGGATCTGAAATATACTTTTTGAGCTATTAGCAGCGTTAGCTATAGTGGAGCAGTAGTATTCCAATTTGGCCTTTACGATGGCAGATTTGTAATCACGGAGTAGGTTTTTCCAGAGGGCTTTGTTGTTGTCACAATATCCGTGTCTCCACTTTCTCTCAGCCTGTTTACAGGCAGATTTGAGGGATTTCAGGGAGTCGTTGTACCAGGGAGCAGGTGCTCTACCTTTAGGTTTACAGTGTTTTAAAGGGGCAGCCGAGTCCGTGATAGATGTAATTCTCGAGCTGAGGGAACTGTAATTATTTTCCACCGAACTGGAAGGGGAGAAACTATCCTGCACCTCAAAGACTTTGGTGGAGGTGCTGAGTATTTCTAAAGCTTTCCAGTTTCGGTAAGAGAATTGTGGTGGAGAGTGGTACTTGGGCTTTCTTATTATGGCGTTGGTGATGAAGAGTTTGATGAGCGAGTGGTCCGTCCAACTCATGGGCAGAATATCGCCTACTTGCGTGAGATCGGGACTCAAAAAAATGAGATCGAGACGATTACCTGCAGAGTGGGTGGGGTCCTTTATCAGTTGGTGAAGCCCTACGCTGCCACAGGATAACAGAAGGTTGTCTAAGCCTGTGTCCAGGCTGCCATTTGGCCAGAGATTGAAGTCTCCAAGAATAATAAGTTTATTATGGGAGGTTGCCATGTTAGTAATGATCGTGAGGAGAGCTTGCTGTTGCAGGAGGGGAAATGCCCCTGGTGATCTGTAGCAGATAATCACCGTAAAGGTGGCTCCTGGGTGGCAGGTTATGGTTAGACCAAGGAGCTCAGTTCCAGGTACAGGATCTATGTCAATGGTGTTTACTTGCCAAGCGGCTCGGAAGATGATACCAACTCCGCCGCCGCGGCCTTTGGGTCTGGGAAGATGTAAAATGTTAAAATTAAGAGGGCAGGCAGATGCTAGGTCGGTCTCACAATTGGCATGTGTCCACGTTTCAGTTAGAAAGAGTACATCTAGTTGGTGTGAGTCTATGAGGAGATTAATTTCAGTGGCATGCTTCGGTAGAGATCTGACATTCAAGAGGCCTCCTACGATTAAGCCCTTGTAGATGAAGTCAGTTAGGGGAGAAGCAGTCTCTTCAAAGGAGAGCTTACCTTCATGCGCGTACCCTTGTAAATTAAGCAGTGCCTCCCGGGTGTAGCAGGAGGATTGAGGGCTGGATTGGGCAGGGTAAGTGGCGCTAGGCGCGTCCTCGTCGCGGACGAGCGCAGACGAGCTTGCCTTAAGCGCGCCTTCGGCGCGCAATCGGCGTGCCCGCTGCGCTCGTCCGCTGCGCTTCCGGTATTGACACATAGTATATAGTGATAGTAGGTGACGTGGGAGGGGGTGTGGCCAGCAAAAGATGGGCGTGGCTATCGTCTCCCTCGGCGAGCAATGGCGCCAAGAAACGAGTCCGTTCCCTTTCCCAACAGCTATTATTCAGCTGCACCGGGAATCAGGTCAGTGTCCAGTGGAATAAATGTGCAAATGAGCAAGGTTTAAAAGCAATACAAGTTTTTTAAAATGAGCATAAACACCTCCCGGCTTTTCGCCTCAGGAGTAACACACACACACAGAGGAGCAGCGCTAGCGTTCAGCGCGCCCTATTTATCTATGGCTAAGGGGGCGTGGCCAGCAAAAGATGGGCGTGGCCATCGTCTCCCTCGGCGAGCAATGGCGCCAAGAAACGAGTCCGTTCCCTTTCCCAACAGCTATTATTCAGCTGCACCGGGAATCAGGTCAGTGTCCAGTGGAATAAATGTGCAAATGAGCAAGGTTTAAAAGCAATACAAGTTTTTTTAAAATGAGCATAAACACCTCCCGGCTTTTCGCCTCAGGAGTAACACACACACAGAGGAGCAGCGCTAGCGTTCAGCGCGCCCTATTTATCTATGCCTAAGAGAGTCATTTAGAGTTTGGCAGTGTAGGACATCCGACAAAAGTGTCCTCTTCACCTCTATTAATCAAAGCCACCTAGTCAGGCAGAGTTGTTGGGACTGGCTGCCCCCGGGGACCAAAAATGTGAATTCCTGTCACCTCTCTTTTTCTCTCATCTGTTTCTCCCACGTTTCTTTCTCTTCTCTCTAAACCCATATCCTTTCTCCCCCTTACAATCGGCTCCCCTGCCCACTTCTTCGCCACAACCTCGCCCCCTTTTCTACCCTTCCCCGTGACCTCACTTCTTAATTTCTCTCCCTTCTATGTATATTCCATCTTCCTAGTTCTATTCCTCCACCTCTCTATCTCTCAGATCTTTTTCCCTGAACGCCCCCCCCCCCTTCACCTCGACCCAAGATTCAGGGATCATATTCCCACAGTTTGGTGGAAGGTTCTGAATCCCTCATGGAGACATGTGCTAGAAGAACACACATCCTGCAGTTGTGTGGGCACTTACACAAAGGAGAAGTAGAAGGGGAATGGCTAGCATGCTTTTATGAACATGCCCCCTAAAACCTCTTGATTGGCCAGCGAGAGGAGCACAGTCACTCATGGGTTTTGGTTATTGTGTAAAAAAAAATACTGTAATGTTCTGAACCGCTGTTCTTAGGTCAGAACCTAAAAGATGAGTAAGAATGAGTAAATGTGTCTCTGAAAACGGCCTCTTTACGAAAATATATATAGCCATCCATGAAAGTAATGCTGGGAGGCCAAGGACAAGGTTGTGTTTCTCAGAAAGCTAGCAGGAGAAAGGGCAGGCTAAGATAAAGCTGCAGTGACCAGGCCTCACCAGTCTTGTCAAACGCCTAGAGATGACCAGGCTTCCATTACCAGAGGGACTTTAATTCTGGATGGCAATTGCGGACCAGGCAGTGCCTGAAGTTTACGAGCTATTCCCTTCTCGGAACTAACGGAATGGGGAAACACGTGAAAATTGGTTTACTGACTCAATTTCCATATTTTACCCTGATGTCCGGTTCTTAGCAGGTGGATATTTGCCATAAATATCAAAAACAGTACTTTTAACTAGAACCAGAATTCTCCCCAAATATTTTCATAGATGCAAAGAGTGTCTGACTACATTTTTGGATTCCAGCAATATGTCCGACTGAGTCACAATGCCACTTATCACCTATGATAAAATACCAAGAAAATTATTTTCGAACTACAATGTGGTCCCTGCACTTACGTGTAAATAGTTTAAAGTTGTGCCTCTAAGGATTTGTTGATAATCTGTGTTATAAGTGTCCGGAAATGGCAATTTGACCCATATTGGACTAGAAACAATTGACAGCGTATGGTCTAGAATGATACTCTCTTGCCAACTCTTACTACAGCACTTACGTAGTCACCATCCTTTGGGACAAGGATGTTCATCTCAGACGACTTGGCACTCACAATCTCGCAGTCGATTGACTCCTCACTGAGGTATATATGGCAGCCATCTGTCTTATTAATAGAAATGGTTGGCACTTTCCCCATCACCTGGAACAAAATAAACAGGTGGAATTAAAATAATAAAAACAACACACTGGTACCCTCTGCCACCAATAACTGATGCATGTGCCCATACTGGAGGAAACTCTTAAAATCCAGAGTTTCTGTACATCTGCAAACAATAGGTGGGGCTTGCATTTTGTGTTCTGACTAAAACATTAATAAAAACCTGTTTCAGTGACGAAACAAAACAAAAAACAACTACTTTCTTTATACAATGCATACATGAGAGAAATACCTTAATGAAATTATAATTGTATTTTTATTACAACTCTGTGTATATTTTAAATTGTTTGTAAAAATAGGGTTTGCAGACCTAAAAGGGCTTGTTTTGTTTCTGAATGCCTGCTGTGTCACTGATAAACGGATTTTAAAGATGGATCATTGTGCAGATTCCCTGGGTGCTTCAAAAGCCCTCCGCTCTACCCTGAGTATAGTTTGTTCACTTGTGTCATGCGACTTAGCCATTTTTATCTGATTTCACCAAACTAGAACCCACAGGTGAGGCTGCGCAACACGCCTAGGATTGTTACGGGTAGAAAGGAGATGAAGACTTGGTCTTACATCAAGAACTCATCCATGGGCTGTCTTTGAATCTAATTTCTTAGTTGGAGAATATTATTTAGATTTGTGTGTATGATCAAGTATAAAAAAATAGGGATGATTTTTTATTTTCATATTTTTATGGTGGTTTGTATATGAATTATTGCTATTAAGAAAAACGATTTTTAAATATAGAAAAATAAAAGGTGCATACATGCCAACACTGTTTGTATATTATAATGTGTGTGTATAAGAATTGGACAAAGATATTTGATTGTACTTTGTATTTTTAAATTACCAGCATATGTCCATTGTGTTTTTAAACATAATGCACAATCTCTGATTTAGTATTGCAAAAAGGGAAACTATTTTCTTGTTTTACTTCTGTCTACCCTGACCCTTTTGTTTAAGAGGAGTGCCTCTCCTTTTCTTGAGGATTTGACTGGCATAACTTTGCAGGATCATACCATGCTTCCAGGAATCCTTCAATGTTTTGGTTTCTGTAAAGGGTATTAGTCTTTTTTATGCATTTTCCATATTGCACCGCCACTGCCTCAGAGTGCCACTACCCTGGAGGCACTACATCAACCTTATCAGCACTGAATGCTACTACTCATGATGTGACCATATCTAATAAGGTTAGAGCAAGAGTGAATATTAGAATGGGGTTTAGATTTAGGGATAATATTAGCTTTACAGTTAGGGCATCGTTTGTGTTAGTGTAAGGATTACTGTTAGGTTTAGAATTAAGGTGTAAGATTAGATTTATGGTAAGGGTAAGGTTATGTTTGAGGGGTTAGAGTTAGGTTAACTATTAGGGTTAGTAAATGTTAGACTGACAGGATGGGGTGAGTTGGGATGAGATTTGGAGTTGGGGTAAGGTCACATTTTAGGATATTGTGTTAGTCACAAGGTTGGGATCTTGTTAGGACACATAGGGCCTGATTTAGAGTCTGATGGAGTAATGGTTGTTGGGATGTTGTAGGACGTTACCTCTGCCATCCCAATGTTATTCTCCTTGCTAAATTTGACTGCTGGCACTATGGTCATGTGGAAGAGGTGTGGCACAGTGGCCAGGGTGCCTGACACCAGACCACAGGCTTCACGGTTCTATCCCTGGTGCTGGCGGCAAGTCAGCTCAGCACCATGTGACTCTGGGCAATAGCTCGCTTAATCTTCCTGAGGGCCCCCAGGGCCGGGAAACCACTTTGGAGGTAGCTGTGCGCTTTACAAACTCAAGGTTATTATTATTATCTCTGCACATTGAAAGAAACCACAGTTAGAGTGGTTCCTTTCGATGCCCTAAAACTTTGGTGAACGACAGCCGTCAGATTTGATGGCCATCCACCAAACTTGTAACTTTATTTGTTTTATTTGTAAACTCCAAAATTGAAAGTTTGTTTATTTAAAAAAAGATAATGCCTTTCACACCCTGGAAGTTTCCTCCAGGGTTATTATTGTTTTTTCCTGTCCCTCACTTTTTCCACTTGGTGATGGACAAGAAAAGAAGAGCATTACATCATTCATCCTAAATAGGGCAGACAGTGTAATCTCATTCCGCGATGGCCCCTACTCGGTCAGGAGGTTAGAGGAAGTATTCCCTCAACAGAGACAATGGGGGTTTGCAACGAATGAATACTTAAGGTCTGCCCAACTCTAAATGAGGTGGGGGGCATGAGATTGGAGCGCATGATAATGCGACATGTTTGCAAGGAAAAACCATGTCTGCCAAACTCTAAATTGGGACCCTAAGTTTGAGCTTTCCAAATTAGTTGTATGGTATCATGGTCATTTTGATGTGATGCCTGCAATTTAGTGCTGAGATCATGATGAGAGCAGCTTCAGGATTGGCCGCAGGGCAGGCTGTGAGTCTGTGCCAGCCTGGCAGTGGAAAGGAGAGGTCAGCAGAAGAGCGCAACGTGATCATTGAGGGTGCAGGTTAGTTCTTTTTTTTTTTCATTTGTCTCTGTGGTCTCTCACGACCCGCCCCCTCTCCCATATCCCCCCTCACCTGCTTCTTTTGTCCGGCACGAGCCGCTCATGCATAATTCTACCTCATTAATATGAAAAAACCTGCAAAAATCCTATTTGTGCAAATAATTAATTTGTTATAGACAGAACAGAACATTAGGGTAATTCTGCATCTCCTGATGGCAATAAAAATATACCACATATTGTCTCGGTCCTGATTAAGCACCCTTTTCCTTGAACCATTTCACTCTTATCATCCCCCTTCAATTTTTTTATTACATTTTTTTTCAAAAAATGATAACAAGGTTTAACTTTGATCCTGAATGGTTGCGCTATTGTTATAAATTAAACACAAACATCTTTTGCCCAGCTACCTCCTGCTTCTCATAATTAATTTGCAAGTGGTGTCATAAAGATTTGTGCAGCACCGTGGTCTATTTATATTTACATGTTATTAAACCAAATTATGTTCAAGCCTGAAATTAGAGCAAGTACCAATTTAGAGAAAAAAGCCATGGACAAGAGATAGATTAAGGAGAATTGATGGATTTTTGAATTGAGCACAACGATGGCTATAGGAAGGCCAGAGACAAGGAACAGAAATAAGTGCTTCCTATAACCACTATTAATTGTTGAAGTAGCTGTATCTGGCTTACTTCATTAGGTTCTGATGCATATGACCCATATGCTATATGCTGGGGAGTGAGATGGGGGGGGGGGCAACGTGACAATGCAGGGGTGAAGGAAAACGGTAGCTGACACAGAAGAAGACAAAGCATAACAGTTAGTGAGAGCAAAGGGAGATGCTTTAGGGTGTAAGTTGGGGCAGAATGTGGGGGGAGCCCCAAAAGCCGGCCAGTTCCACACACAGGGGTCTGCCTCATGCCTTAGAGGAAAGACTAAGGAGAGAATAAAAAAGAGGTGAGTTAGGGGAGGTGCTCCCTGTTGAACAGCTAAACTGTCAATGCGCCACTGACATCTAAGCTGCTGGATGTAGAGTTTATGAGCAAAGCAGGGAACAGTCACAGTGGTCTAGTACAAGGAGAAATGATGGAAACAGTGGAAGGGTGCACAGAGATCACCATCATGCTGTGATCAAGGAAAGCTGTCACAATAGATAAAGGACAAACAGCAGCAGTTAGATGTTGTATGCCCCTGCCACCAGGGGCATACAACGCATGCTTTGAAGCTTGGAAAGTAAACAAATAAACGTTGAAATAATGCTCTTACCTGTATTTGAACATCCTTTGAATTAATCACTTCAACAATACCCACAACATTGTCAAACACAAGACCAAGTTTTTTACAGTTGTCTGAAAACAAGCAAAGGATGCAGTAAGGTTTCTGTCCTATCCAAGCTGAATTTTTTCAAATTTTTTCAAAACTCTTTTAATTAAATATCGTTCAGCATAAAGTTAAGACAGTATTTGAAGCTGTCGTTTAGTATACAATTTGATCAGCACATACTGCTTCAGAAATGTGACATGGTAAAGCATTTGAAATAGACCCTGTATGAAATTCAAATAGTTTTGGAGTCCACAACAGGTAAAACACGAAAAGTTCAGTATATCAACCCTCTCGTCCCCTTCCCAGCACCACACCCACATATTCAGTAACTCTGAAAGGTGCGCCAGTTGCCTCACACATTTTCGCACTTCCTAGGGCAACCCCTGCTTTGATAGACTTAAGCTAGGATGAAGGATGGAGCTGATAACAGGGTGTGGTGGTCAATCCTCTATCACAAAGAATAGCCAATAAAAATCAATCAAAAGTCTTTGCTAAGATAGAGTCCAGTTTATATATTTTTATTATCCTTCCAAGTAGTTCTGGTGAGCCAAAGTATAAAGCAACACAGTGAAGCGTACATGTGTTTCGACCCCTGTGACGCATAGTCCTGGAGCTTTTTCAAGGCTGAAAAAAGTACTTGAGTATACAAACAAACACCATAATAAACCCCAATGTGTACAAAAATGTAATATTCCAGTATACAGAACAAGAGAACCCATTACATGTTCAGTTACCAAAGGGTCAGACCACACCCAAAGAAGTTTTTTATACAAGGTAGACATAAGTAGTTGCAAAAGTAACCCAGAAACCATCCGAGTCAAATATAGGTAACATAAAATCATAAGTATTATAGACATTGTGATAAATTGAACATCAGACAACAGCATATTTAACTCCTTTAGAAACTGTGATATACACATGACTTGGTTTGCACTTAATATGTTTTTATATTAATAGGGAGATGTACTAATCCTACAAATGGATATATTCAATGATGGACATTTGATCTTGAAAATACAAGAAATTCCTATATCGTATAATTAGGATTTGTACTATGCTTATAAGTGTCTTTACTCAATGTTATACATTACCGAATTGTGAATCTGGTACTTTAGGATGCCTGAAACTGCCTTAAACCATTTGGTATCTTATTGCGACTTGGTTTATATTTAATATGTTACAGTATTAATAATACCATTGAACAATTATACTTGCATATAGTGCATATAGTATAATAGGAAGTATTGTGTACAATATACTGATACTTTACATTTCACAGGCTGATTATCACACCCTGATTCTTGTTAACCTCTACTACCACACAGCACCGAATTCCAGCACGGACCCTCTATTTTCTAACCAGATTGCGCACAATGTAGCGAGTACACTAGTTATCGGTGTCTGCACTATTACTAACCCTGCAAAATGTAAAGTGCCTAAACTAAATCGGCTTCTGTTTTTATCTCTTTACTTGACTACTATTCCCTCTTTTTTTCCCTTGATTCCATGGTATATAGCATGTGTGGTACACCTGACGCCTTCTGGATATTTGACTGGACCTACTGTGTAGCACTGAATCTGTATATAGGACATGATTCAAATTATGATGGACATGTACTATTTTTTATTCATTATTTTACCTAAAGATTCTTTTGTCTGATGTTCAATTTATCACAATGTCTTATGTTTTATTGTTACCCTTATTTGACTCGGACGATTTCGGGGTTATTTTTGCAACTACTATTGTGTACTTTGTATACAAAATTTCTTTGGGTGCGGTCTGACTCTTTGGTAAGGGAACGTGTAATGAGTTCTCTTGTTCTGTACACCTAAATACTGAAAGTTTGTACACTTTGAGGATTATTATGGTGTTTGGTTGCATACGGATGTACTTTTTTCAGCCTTGAAAAAGCTCCAGGCCTCGCACCACAGGTGGTGAAACACATGTGCCCTGCACTTCTTTCCTTTAATCTTTGGATCACCCAAGCTATTTGAATGGAAAATAAAAATTGACTAACTGGACTCATTCTTAGCGAAGGCTTGTGATCGATTTTTCATTGGATATCAATTGGGATAGAGGACTGACCACCACACCCTAGTACCAGTTCAGTCCTTCACCCTAGTTTCAATTGTTATCCAGTGCGCTAGGTGTTTCCCATTATAGTGACATCTGGTGCTAGCGAATTATCCCATTTAAAGAATGAAGGACACCTTCGGTACTTACAACCCCTTGACTATATTGTGCCTGCTTTGATAGACCACTGGCTCCACCTGCACCAGTGCAAATCTGATTCCCAGTCTTCGATTCAAAGGGGGGGTCACTATGTCGCAAGATCGTGCAATGTTTCGCTTAGCCACTCTCACCGCAGCCACCAGCCGAATCTTCTGAAAATGTTTTCGCATTTTAATTAACTAGCTTTGGATTGAAACAAAACTGTCCTAGCAGAAAAGGTTACTCACCAATTATGATTGAATTTATTTTGCCTTTGATCTGTAGCGTAGACTTGTTGCACTTAAAAATGTAAGCTACTTGCTTTAGCTCCGTTTCAGAAATCACTAGGTTGTTCACGCTATCTTGGTACTCCTGAAATGAAAAATATTTTTGCTCAACAAATTGCAGTAGTGCTGTTACTTAGCAATATAGCAATACGTCTGAAGTATATTTGCCACTTTTCTGGAATGACAAAACATTTCCATAAGTACTCCCGAGAAGCTGCAAGTCACAGTTTTCCCAGGAGTAAACAAGTAATTATTTTGTGAATTCTATTTTCACATGATCAAATATACCTGTTTAGATTTGGTTGAGCAAAAATCTTTGACCAAGTGAAAAAGCGATTGAAACTTTTTTCCCATCCGATTACCACCCAGAGATACAGACATGAGGTGGGCTTCACAAAGGTATCTTACACTTTTGAGTAAGTTTACTACTTTTGGCTATTTCCAAAATCCAAGAGTAAATTGCTGCTAAAAAAAAAAAGCAGCACTACATCCAGCAAAGCACGAGGCCCATTATTGGCACTACAACACCCTCCTAAAGAAAATAATGGAGGTAGGGTCTTAAAACAAAACCCTAAAGAAGATAATCGTAATTTATGTTAAATTATCTAAATTAGTTCATAATATAAATGTTGTCAAACAAATATTAAAATAGAACATATTTAGTATTAAATTAGAAAATATGTAATAACTTATTTTGAATGTAAACAATTACATAAAAATTATGTTTTATTAAAACAGAACAAAATTATTTTTTATTCTTTTTATATGTCACTTTTAATAATTATTAATGCATAAAAAATGCTATTTTGTATCTATAAGTGGGAGTTTTCTTATTTAAACTTCAGAAAATAATTTTAATGTAATATATTGCTATCAATGAATGGTTTATTTCAATATTATTTATTAGTGGTGTAGCCTTTCTTTATTTTGTTCTTCATTAAAACATATTAAATTCATGTGCATTATTTAGTATAAACTATTTTTAATATACATTTTTGAGTTAAATATATTATATTTTTCTCTATACTTTATCATGTGGAGATCTCTGCCCCAAGTGTTGAGTCTTCCAATTGTTATGAATAGAGAAAATGTAAAGAAATTGTCTAACTTCAAAATAGGTTATTACAATATTTTTCATTTAAACAATAAATATGTCCCATTTTTACATAAGTTTCAATGTTAACTTCTATTTATTTATATTTTTTACTATTTGAAATAATTTAGTTTCATTTAGCATTATTTCATAAGAGGTTTTATTAACGTCCCTAGCTCCATTAATCTATAAGATGGTATTGCAGTACCGGTGGTCATGTGTGGTGCTGAACTTACTCCTACTTTAATAGTAGTAACTTACACTGATACATTTGGCTCCACCCCATTTATCATGGGTGAGACATGTAAGTTAAACTTTTTGAGTAACTTTTCACTCGGATTTTGTGGATAGCCAAAAAGTTGCAAACTTATTCAAAAGTGTAAATTGCTCAAAAGTTTCATTTACATTTGTGAATCAGCCCCTTAGTTCTGCACTTTACACATGTAAACCTCCGATTAAGCAAATATTTTGGTTGAGCAGAAATCAATAACCTTCTGTCATAGAATTTGGATGCTGCAAACATCTACTGTAGTTAATTTGTTCCACTTGACCTGTTTTATTTAGAAGATAGAAGATTAAAATGGATAAAGAATGTTTTCATCTGCAACCTTCATTTAGATCCAGCATCTGATTGCCTTCTCATTAAAAGCACATACAATTCCTCTGCTGTTTGGACACATCAGTCAATCCCTGTCAAGATTAGGAAGAATACAATTTATAGCGGTTCTCTTCGGATCACAGTGTCTCTATTGTGACATTCATAGCTAAGAACCTTTAAGCTTCATGTACCTTAATCCCCTCAAAGTAATCATTTGCACAGCATCCACAATACACATCTTTCTGCTTACTCTGCAAGGCCATAACCTACCACCACTCCCTGAGTCAAGCTGAAGCAATATGTATTGCCTCCTCTTCCCATCATTGTCCTCATATTTAAGGTTCAACCCTTACTGTGACCGGTGTCTATCAAGCTCAGATATACTTATATTTACCCTGTGAAATATGGACTTCATCATCATAGTGACAGCTACCACACCACTCTACAGAGCATTACCATTGGCAGGGTTACTATGGAAATGTGGCATGGAACACCAAATGATGTGGCAAAGTTATCTTAATGAAACACTCAAATCATGTTGCACATTTTCTGGAAATATTGTATCCACTTGAGCTAAAAACAATACTTTTTTGAATTGGAAAATGTGCTAAATCCATTAATATGAGATAAAAGCTAAAGCAACATATTCATATAATTCCATTAGCTCTTGCTCATTGCTTTATCAATATTTTATTGATAAAAGATAAACAGTCTAATTCCAGGAAGTGCACATTGTCAGCTGCACTTGGTAGAAAACATTTTTTTTTTAACATTTAGCCTTACATATATATATATGTATACATATTCACTGAGAAAACCAAAGGTTAAAGAAATGCTATAGGTAGGTGAATATGTCATTGACAACTTAATGTTTTGTACTCAGAAATTCACCAGTAATAGTTAGCAGAGTTAACTATAACTTGGCCATGCTCTGCTTATTACCTCACATATTATATCACTCATGACATGTGCTATGACGTAATTTATGACATCACCGATGAGGTCTCAAATGACGTCATTGATGACATCACTTACTCATCCAAGCTTCTTTTGTACACATTGCTCTGTAAATGAGTATTGCATTAGAGCTAAGAAAGTAAGTGTAAATTGCTCAGAATAATATGAAGCGTCATTACTACTATCATATATACAACCCCATTGGTAAAGCAAGCTTGTGTTAAGTGCAACATTGACCCTATACCATACACTTCATGGGTAGCTGCGCTCATGTTGACTATAAATAAGGCTCCCTGTTTTCCGTTTTTACTGCTTTTTACAGATAAATACAGACAGAAAACCATTTATGTTCTTGTCTGTATTTATTTTTAAATGTGGCTCAAAACGGAAAATGAGTGTTTTTTGAGTGATTCTAAATACACTTTGCCATGACTGCCAAGGCAATCACTGTGTAGATTGATAGGTAAGGGTGATAAAAAAGACCAAAATGTTTGTAAAAAGGCTTAAACAGCAGTAGATATGCACAAGGCTGATGCTGAAATGTGTATATTTTCATATAAGTGCATTGATTTATCTTCTGCAGGTGTTCATATCACTGAAACCTGGCAGGCATTCAAGCATCACTGCATATTTATTGGTTAAATAAATGTGTAAATATACCAGTTTCAGCTTAATTTTTTTCACAAAACCCATAATAAATATGAATAAATACAGATAAAGTTGACAAAAAATAAATATGGATAAATATAGACAGAAATGTCAAAAAAATAAATACCATAAAACCGGGAGCCCTAACTATGAGCCACAGATAAAAGGGAAACGGAGGCAGCCTACCGCCGGAGGCAGCCCTCACCTTGCGCACGGCCTTTCATCGCGAGCGGTGAGGGGTTGGCTGCAGGCAGCCACCCGAAGGCAGCCAATCCCACACCGTTCATGGCCTTTGCTTGTGCATGGTGTGGGGTTAGCCTCAGGGCCTGCATTGCAGCCAGGCCCCCAACCCCACACGCCGCACAACCTTTGCTCATGCATGGTGTGGAGTTAGCCACAGGGACTGTGTTGGAGCCAGGCCCTGTTTCCTACTCCCACAGGCAGCCAACACCACACTGCACACAGCCTTTGGCAATGCGCAGCAGGGGGTTCATCACAGGGCTTGGTATGCCACCAGGCCTTGTGGCCAAACACCCAGCAGGCTGCCAATCCCATCCTCCAGGGCCAAATATAATAAAAAATGAAAAGGGGGCGGCACAGCCCCTATCCCCAATCCCTATTTGGACCTGCTGACCCCATCCCTGGGGCTGTGTGATTTTTTTTAAAGGGAAGTGTGGCCATACAGCATCCCTCCCCGAACCTTCTCAGGCCACAGACACCCTATCCGCAGGGCATCTATTTTTTTTTAAAAGAGAGGGGGCTGCATCCCCCAGGGCCATTTTTATTCTAACGGGGAGGGGGGCCGCATTGTCCCCCTCCCAAGCTTTATTAGGCCCTGGGCACCCCATTCCTAAGGGCTGTCTTTTTTTAAAGGGGAGAGGGGCCACGTGGCACCCCACCTTGTGCCTATTATGGCCCCGGGGACCCCACCCCCCGTTGCTCCCATTTTAAATAGGTGATTTTCCTGGTGCCCGCCCAGGGCATCCACCAAGTACACGTCGATGGCTGTGGAGCGATCCCAAGGGCCCCCTTGGCCTCAGAGAGCTCCCCACACGTTGTGGGAGCTGGCATTACTTCCACCCGGAGGGAGCAGATAATTATGTTGCTCCCTCCAAGTGTGAGCAAGCTGTTATTCTGTATCTCTGTCCGTATCAGTGCGAGCAGGGAAACACACAAGTCTGCTCCCAGCCAGCGGGAGCATTTTTAAAGCTCTGGTCTGCTAGGAGCAAACTTTGTGTTTGCTCCTGTTTAAATAACATGTTGGGAAGTGGGGCGCAGGCCCTTTCTGCCTATGAAATACATGGGGCCCCAAGGGATGGGTACCCCGGAGCTGTACACGGCTCAGGGAAGGGGGTTGCATGCCCTCACCCTAAAAAATTAAATTGGGCCCCATGGTATGGGGTCCCCAGGGCCGAAAGCAGCTCAGGGAGGGGAGCAACATGCCCCTCGTCCCCTTAATAGCTAGATCGGGCCTCAGGAGATGGTGTCCCTGGGGCCAAAAATGGCTCAGGGAAGGTTTCCTACTGACAGCCCCCTCCCCAAATTAGTATAATTATATGGTGCTCACCATTTTCTTTTGTTTTTTGCCACAATCCTGCAGGACTCCTACGGGATTACTGCAAAATGTGTTTTTTTTTTGCCCCAAGCAGGCATCCCTCTGGATCGCCCCATGGGGTCTGTGGGGGCAGGGTATCCCTGCCTGCCCCCTTAAATGTAAAACATTTTTTACTTCAGGACTGGCGACTAAGTCTGGATGGCAGCAACATTTTTCTCATGTTGGTGGTAGCCAATCAGAGCGCTCGTTCCCATGAGAGTCTGACTCTGGCGGGAGCAAGATGGCACAAAGAAAAAAAAGCTCCCTTGGGCAATCAGAATGCTCTATTTTTAATTTAGGGCTCCCACAAGTCTCTTGCGAGCCTCTCACAGACCCAATCGTCCAGTTATAGAAATATACTTAAACCGTAACTTCTCAAAAACTACTGACTGGATTTACACCAATTAACAAAAAGCACAATCTGCAGGCCAAGATCTAGCTTCCTGCCAAATTTGTGGGCATATTTACAAGGGGATAGCACAACCAGAATATCATTTTTAGTGACGCTCAGGGAGCGCTATTCCCTTCTCCATATTTACAAAGCGGCGTTAATCCACTTTTTGTGGCTTAACGCCGCCATGTAAACATGGCCTCTTTACCTGCGTCACTTTGCGTGAAAGGGTCGTGTAATGGATGTTGCTGTGGGCCTTCCACCCCAACGCCCATTACTTTTTGAAGCTGCCCTAGATTTACAAGGACCTTTAAATCTGAGGCAGCGCGAAAAACTCCATGCAATAGCACGAGTTACAATGGCGCAATCAGGAAAAATACTTTTATTTCTCCTTGTTTCTGCTTTTTCTGTGTGTGCCGAACGAGCAAAACGTCATTAATGATCGTTTAGGTGCAGGAAGGTGTTCCTTTATATATCTATATATATATATATAATTTTTTTACCACTAAAAAAAAGAATATATATATATATATATATTCACTGAAAAAAACATAGGTTTCACACATGTTATAGTTAGCTGGACATTTCACTCATACAAAACCATTGAAATTCCCCCGTTATAGTTACTTGAGCTAACTATAACTCGCGCGCCGGCAATGCACTGCTGATGACGTCACATATTACATCACTCATGACATGGTCAGTGACATCACTCATGACATCACTGATGACATCTCAAATGACATCACTGATGACATCATCCAGTGAATGTGTGTCTTTCTGAAAAATAAATATTTTTTATATATGTATACCTAAACGTCGATGGAAGAACAAACGGTTAAATAAGTGTCTAAATGGATGTTTTTTTTTTAATTGATTGTATGGCTGACTTATTAAGTGTATCTTACTGAATACATGTATTAGCGAGCAATGTTTAAATATTTAAATATCTGTATCAGTGTCTCACTTTGTGTATAAATGGCTGCATGGGTTGGTGAGTAGCTACATGAGTGTGTATATGGGTTATTAGTTGGTTTTATGAGTATCAGAATGAGTGTCTGTATGGTTTGGTGGTGGTATTACTTAGCGCACAGATGCATGAATGAGTGACTCACTGTTTGTATGTGTTTTGAAGACAGCATGTGTGCAGGACTGTATGGGTGGATGAGTGTGTGTATGGGTGTGTTAGTGAGTAAATGACTGTCTCAATCATATCTTTATGAGTAACTACATATGTTTTAAACTAGTATATGTGAGTATTCATGTATATATCTGAGAGTGAGAGATTGGAAGAGTTCCGGTATAAATAAGTATGTGTTTCTATAAGTGATTGTTTGAGAGAGTAAGTATGTGTACCTTTCTGTAGAAGTAAGAGTAGTGGTGTGTGTATAGCTGTATATGCAAGTTAATGGATGTTTTATAGTTTATTTGCATGTGTGAGTATGTGTGTGAGTAACTCTATGGATGAGTGTCGGTGTGTAACAGGATGTATAGGTGTATGAGTACATATGATGAGTGAGTACATGTATGAGTGACTATATAGAACTGTTGGTGAATGAGTGGATGTCTATGTAGATTTTGGAATTACTGAATAGGTTGTTGTAACTGGTATTGGTATCTCCATTGTTTTGAAACTTTTAGTTTCTATTTTTCAATGTGTGTATCAAAGGTTATATTACGCTGAGAGGCGGTCTGCCACTCTTTCACAAGGATGATGTCATCAGTGATGTCATTTGAGATGTCATCAGTGATGTCATGAGTGATGTCACTGACCATGTCATGAGCGATGTAATATGTGACGTCATCAGCAGTGCATTGTGGGCGCGTGAGTTATAGTTAGCTGAACTAACTATAACGGGGGAATTTCAATGGTTTTGTATGAGTGAAATGTCCAGCTAACTATAACATGTGTGAAACCTAGGTTTTTTTCAGTGAATTTCTAAGGTTTTTTAAATGATAATTCATAACTATAATGTGGTTGAAACCTATGGTTTTTTCAGTGAATTTCAAAGGTTTTGTAAATGATAATTTTTAAATGTATAAATTGTTATTTTTTTATACTAATTTACTACATTGTTTTAAAGTATTTATTTTTAGATATTTTATTTTTTAAATTACATTACATATTTTTAATATAAATTGGAAAAAAAATGTTTATAAAAATATTGAAATTGTAATATTTTTATTTTTTATTTTATATTTTTTTAATTGATGTATATTTTATATAGCAGGCAATGATATCCTATGGAAGGAAATTCAAGTTACTGGTAAGTACAGTTAAAGTTACTTTTCAGGAATAGTAGTGAGCTGGAAGATGCAGCACTGAGGTCTCTCCAGATAACAGGTGAGTAAATCGGAATTCGTAGTTTGGCTGATTTTTGAGGAATTTTTTTAAGTTCCAAAACTCCACACTTAGAAGAATTTCCAAGTGAAACCAATCAATGTTAGCCTATGGAAGGAAATTCAAGTTACTGTAACTACGATTAGAATTACTTTTCAGGATCAGTAGTGGGCTGAAAGATGCAGCACTCAGGTCTCTCCTGATAACAGGTGAGTAAATCGGAATTCGTAGTTCGGCTGATTTTAGAGGAATTTTTTTAAGTTCCAAAACTCCACACTTAAATTTTTTTTCAAGTGAAACAAGTCAATGTTAGCCTATGGAAGGAAATTCAAGTTACTGTAAGTATTGTTAGAATTAATTTTCAGGATCAGTAGTGGGCTGAAAGATGCAGCACTGAGGTCACTCCTGATAACAGGTAAGTAAATCGGAATTCGTAGTTCGGCTGATTTTACAGAAATATTTGTACGTTTCAAAAATAGACAGAAACTTTTCTGGTGAAAACCACACAATAGATTCCTATGGAAGGAAATACAAGTTACTGGTAAGTACGCTAAGATTTACTTTTCAGGGTCTGTACTGGGCTCAAAGATGCAGCACTGACGTCTCTCGCGATTACAGGTGAGTAAATCGGAATTCGTAGTTCCGCTGATTTTAGAGGAATATTGTGCTCAATAGTGAAGGAAGGGGGCGGGGCCTGAGGTGACATGTGTGCAAACACGCTCTGTGGCGCGTTTTAGTTTGGGGAAATAATTCCTTTTCAATCCTGAGGTCCCCTGTGAGCAAACTAGCCCACCAGGTACCTGCAGTATGCGCCAGGGAGCTGCGTTGCAGAGAGGTGTTCAGAGGGCACGCCCCCTTTTTACAACACTCTGCAATGCAGCTCCGTGGCGCTTACTGGAGGTACCTGTTGGACTAGTTGGCCCCAAGGGGACCTATGGTTTGAAGAGGAATTAATTCCCCAACTTAAAACGCGCCACAGGGCATGTTTGCACACATATCACCTCAAGCCCTGCCCCCTACCTTCACCACTGTGCAAACGCACCCCTAAGCACGTTCTAAGTTGGGGGATTAGGTCCCCTTGCATACTGGGGGTCCCTGGGGGCCAACTAGCCCACCAGGAACCTCCAGTATGCGCCAGGGGGCTGCGTTGCAGAGAGGTGTAAAAAGGGACCTGTCTCATTACACCTCTCTGCAACGCAGCTCCCTGGCGCGTTTGCAGAGGGGAAACTAATTCCCCTTGTATACTGGGGCTCCCTGGGGGCCAACTAGCCCACCAGGAAACTCCAGTATGTGCCAGGGGGCTGTGTTGCAGAGAGGTGTAATGAGGCCACACCCCTTTTTACAACACTCTGCAACACAGCTCTGTGGCGCTTACTCGAGGTACCTGGTGGGCTAGTTGGCCCCCAGGGACCCCCACTATTCAAGGGGAATTACTTCCCCCTCTGCAAACGCACCAGGGGACGCGTTTGCAGAGTGGTGCAGGGAGGGGGTGGGGCTTGAGGTGACAGATTGCACCACTCTACAAATGCGCCCCCTGGTGCATTTGCAGAGGGGGAACTAATTCCCCTTTAATACTGGGGGTCCCCGGGGTCCAACTAGCCCATCAGGAACCTCCAGTATGCGCCAGGGGGCTGCCTTGCAGAGAGGTGTAAAAAGGGGTGTGGCCTCTTTACACGTCTCTGTAAGGCAGCCCCCTGGCGCATTTGCAGAGGGGGAACTAATTCCCCTTGAATACTAGGGGTCCTTGGGGGCCAACTAGCCCACCAGCAACCTCCAGTATGCACCAGGGGGCTGCGTTGCAGAGAGGTGTAAAAAGGGGCGTGGCCTCTTTACACGTCTCTGCAAGGCAGCCCCCTGGCACATACTGGACGTTCCTGGTGGGCTATTCGGACGTAGAATGATCTTCAGTCTCCTGATTTCCGCTCACTGATGAGAACACATGCCATATGATGTTGCCCCGGACAGTAAAGTAGTGGTGGGCAACTGGATATTGTGGGGGGGGGGGGGGGAGGGGGGCGAGGGAGGGAGCGGAGTATTCCCCTCTCAATGTGGTAATGATGTCTGTCTGCGAAATCTGTGACACTGGCTGCTGCCATGAAGGCAGGGACTGCAAGGAATGCTTTGGAGGAGTTTGGATGTCCCCCTTCACACCCGTAATTTCTTGGACAGCTATATTATTACCCCTGCTGCTGCTGAAAGGGCGGATAACTGGGACAATGTCATTGTTATGCAATTCCGTTTCAGATGAGCACCTATATGATTACCTGACCGCCCTCGCAATAGCGAGAAAGACCCCTGGACGCCCTCTGGACTGCACCTCATAGGTGACCCCTTACTGAAATGTGTTTTGGTTTCTTACCGCTGGTTGTGGTAGTGATTGAGTTGTTTTTCCCTGTTGGGAATCTGGTTTGGGGGGAAGGGAGGATGAGGGGAGGGAAATGGGCCACGGCAGGTTTGGGCTGCTGATGTGGGAGGGGGGTTGGAAAAAGTTAGATATGGATGCATGTAATAACAGGTATCACAATATGTCACATGCCACCGATCATACTGTCAGCTTAATGTCGAACAGCACTTGCCTAGTTGTCTTCAACCACTTAAGGAGACTGCGTCAGCCTAGATTTTGTAATGGATGAAGGGTCGGGCCCCCCCCACATACCGCTTCCTTACCTGGAATGTGTGAGGGATGGGGGAAGCCCATAAACGCAGGCATATACTATCCTATTTATAGGCACAACATACACTGTGCTATGCTACAAGAGACGCACTTTAATCCCACTGTCCCCCCCACGTTTGCAGCCCGATGGGCTGTGCATGCCTGCTTCTCTTCCTATTCCTCATATGCTCGAGGCACGTGTATCTTAGTGAGTAAGACCCTGCCATATACACAGCTGGGGAATGTTACGGATAAACAGGGTCGGTACTCTATTCTTTGGGGGAGGATAGCCAATCAGACCTTTACCCTTGTGTCATGTTATGGGCCCAACACGGATGATCCGGAGTTTTTTCCGGGTGCTCTGGGGAAAGATACTGGAGATTGGGTCTATGCATCTTTTATGGGGCGGGGGACTTCAGTGTGGCGTTCAATCACAGCCTGGATTGCTCACACCTGCAACCACATCACTACTCTCGATCACAAGCCACTCTCAAAGCACTACTTGAGGGAGCAAGAACTGATCGATGTTTGGTGGCAATTGCACCCAACAAAAAGGGAGGGACCTGCTACACCACGGCCCGGGCCTCTTGGTCGAGAATAGATGCATGGATCATTACTAGAGGCCTTGCTCCAAGGGTGACACATTCCTCCCATCTCCCCCGGACCTACTCGGATCACTCCCCAGTGCTTGTTACTGTGTCCTTCCCACTGACTGACTCTCCGTTTCAGTTTTGGTGCTTCAATCCACTCTCCCTCTTAGACAAGTAGGAACTAGAGCAGGAGATCATGGACTTCTTTCCTAGGAACGAGGGCTCAGTGGAGCACTATTCCACGCTGTGGGGACACTTTGAAGGTTACTGTGAGGGGGCATCTGTATTGCAAGAAGTGGTGGAGTCCTGAGGGACATCCGGTCCACCTTACGTAGTTTGGAGATGGAGCTCGGGCATATCAAGGGCGGAACTAAGACAGAGACCCACTCCTGAACTGCAGGCTAAGTTACGTAGCGTCTCAGTGACTATCAAGAGACAGCAGAAAGAGAATGCAAATACAGAGGGAAATATTCTAAGGCGTGTCAATACGGTGCTTGAGATCGAAGGAGAGGATGGACGAAAGCATAGCGACGCGACTAAGATAGTGGAGATTTTTAGGGAATTTTACAGAGGGCTGAACAAAACTCACAGGTCTCAGCCGGTTGATTTCACCCCCTTTTTTGAAGATACGGCGATAGCCTGGCTGGGGGATGGACAGAGGGAATTTCTATTGAGGCATCATGAGGATGAAGAAATTATAACAGCTATAATGCAATTGCAGTCCGGGAAGGCTCCGGGCCCGGATGGCCTCCCGACCGAATTTTACCAAACCTTCCATCATCTTTATCCCAGTGCTGAGACACGTGTTCGAGGAGGCTCGAGAGAGTGGTATACTCCCCTCCTCTATGCGGTAGGCACGCATTATATCCATACCTAAGCCGGGCAAGTCGCCTACCTCATGCGACTCGTATAGACCTCTTTCTTAAATAAATGTTGACGCAAAAATCCTGGCCAAACTAATTGCTAACCATATTAGTCCCCTTATGATGGCGCTTGTTTTCCCGGATCAGTCAGGGTTTGTGCCAACCCGAGGCACATCCCACAACTTGCGGACGCTTTTTCGCTTCTCCATGACTATGATCCAGACGCCAACGCTGCAGGCGGTATTTCTTGATGCCACTAAGGCGCTCGACTCCCTGGAGTGGGACTATCTCGCATTCGTCCTTCAACGCATGGGGTTTCCGCTCCCCTTTTGGGAGTGGATTAACTTGCTCTATTCGAGGGTGCGAACCACAGTGGTGGTGAATGATATTCAGTCGGCGCCCTTCTCGATCAGACGGGGCACCCGTCAGGGGTGCCCCCTGTCACCGCTGCTCTTCGCTATAGCTATTGAGCCTCTTGTGGCGAAGGTTAGACAACACTATCGGGATTACGCACTGATATACCCTGAGAGGCAAATTTTAATTTCATTATATGTAGACGATTTAACACTGTACCTCCGGGACCCTGCTATCAGCCTTAACCCCATTCTCCGACTGCTCATCCTTTTTGGTCAGCTCTCGGGAATAAATGTGAACTGGGGGAAATCACAAATATTCCCACTTACAGACGCCACAGGGGAATTCGTGCCTGACTTTCCGCTGAAATGGTGCGGGACACCATTACTTATCTAGGTATTCGGATTACTCGGGATCGGGAGGAGTTGATGCGCTCCAATTACGGCCGCACACTTGATCACATCACAGACAAGATAACTGTGTGGAACTCGATGCCTCTTTCCATGGCGGCCAGGGTGTCATTGATCAAGATGATACTCCTACTCAAACTCCTGTACCTTTTTACTAACATCCCCTATGCCCCCAGTCGTCACTTTTTTAAATACATCAAAACCCAATTGATTAGGTTAGCATGGGGGGGAAAGCAGCCCAGACTAGCATGGGAGATTCTGACTCGCCCCTTTGAGGACGGGGGGTTTGAAATCCCTGATATCGACCTGTACTTTGTCTACGCTCAGGCACACTTTGCAGTGTGCTGGACCCACCCTCCCCAATACATTCCTCACCTGCCATTGAGGATGGATACATGACACGGTGAACAACCTTTACAACGCAACTTTTACCACGCAGTGCCTTTACGACGCAACTTTTACAACGCAAACCATTACAACGCATTGCGCTGGGGGGGCGCTCTAGGATAGGGAATACATTTAATTTACTATCCAACACCTTCCCTAGTGTCCACGGGGACTGGAGTTAGAATAGTAAATTAAATAATTCACTATCCAACACCCAAAAGCGCTATGCGCTGTAATGGTATGCGATGTAAAAACCGCATTGTAAAGGCATGCGTGGTAAAAGCATGCGTTGTAATGTCATACATCCCATGACACCCACGCCATACACAGCACATCTTAGCATCTACGGTGCCTAGACATTTAGCTGCCACAACTGTGCAATGCACGACTACCGAATGGCACGATTTAGCGCGTACACTTAAATGCCCCCTTCTCTACTCACCGTTAGCGCCCCTGCAGGGGTGACAGGACAAACCTGTCACAATGGAGGGAGGGTGCCGCCGCATGTTGCGAAAAATGTCATGTCTTGCATGGGGCCAACTATACAAAAATGGGAAGTTTAAAAATAGGCAGCGAAGGAATTTTTTGGTCCTCATACCACAACTCCTCTAGAACGTTTTTATTATGTGAGGCTCAGGCAGGACATACGGTCTCTTACTCATAGTTTCCCATCGGAGCCCCCTATCATGGTTCCTTTACATAATCTTTTGCAACACCCCCCCCCCCCCCGAACATGTGATGTTGTGTCTATATCGCTCCACTCAAAGCGAATGGAACAGGAGCCCGGCTCCAGCTAAAGGGAAGTCGGAGGCGGAATTCGGGGCTCCCATTACGGACGAACAATGGGCCTTTTGCTGTTGTCAAACAGGGCTCCATTAACCCAATGGGGTAAACCCGATCGGTCAAGGGACCTGGGTGATAGTTTATATATAGAAACAAAGTGGTCCCTGACACAATTCAAACTTACATTTAATGTAAATCTCGTTATTTCAAGCAAACAAAGTATACATTTGAAAACGGGAGATATATTATTTGCAAACAGCAATGCTAAGACAGCAAACCCAACACAAATAATACAAAAAGCCACTTAATACTCAGTCTCTTCTTGGTACAATGGCAAATTTATTTACATATTGATAAAATTAGATAGGAAAGAAAACTGCAGTCTGCAGTAAGAAAAGGGCTGCACGAGTGAATTTGAAAGGAAAGATTAGATTGAGAGACACATTTAAGATATTTATGTACAACTAAAAATGTAATCTTTCAGTTGGACAACCAAAAAACAACAAGCCTACCCATACATCAATATCTGTACAGTTTGATCATACAAGGCGGGGACAGGGACAGTGACAATTAGATGGTATTGGCCTCAAAATTGAAGGGGGCGTTGTAGTTGACGTTTCGACCCTGGCGCAAAAAAGGGGAAATTCACAACCTCTGCTGCGGGTCTTCTTCAGGACTGGGGGGGGGGAGAGGGGGGAACCAAGGGTAACGTGTAGGGCTCACGTCAATACGTCTGGACGGGCCACCTACTGATGACTTGTAGGTGTGACTCAAATTAGAATAGATGATGGGGAGCACTATTAGTTTGAGATTCCAAAAATTCCCACGAGTATCATTCCCCGTGTTTTCAAGGGTGGTCTGGTTGCTCGCTCACCCAGTGTGTCAGCTCGGAGTGTCCAAAGCTTGGGGGTGTGACTAACGAAGTGTGTACCTTCGGACACACCCCCAAGCTTTGGACACTCCGACCAAACGCCGCCCGAGCCCGTTGTCCCTGGAACCCCGTTTTTCTGTCCTTTGAACAAACCATCAAGGACCCCTTTCCATTTGGATATCTTTTGATCGGATTGAAAGTCCAATTACGACTGCGTGGGTGAGCGAGCAACCAGACCACCCTTGAAAACACGGGGAATGATACTCGTGGGAATTTTTGGAATCTCAAACTAATAGTGCTCCCCATCATCTATTCTAATTTGAGTCACACCTACAAGTCATCAGTAGGTGGCCCGTCCAGACGTATTGACGTGAGCCCTACAAGTTGCCCTTGGTTCCCCCCTCTCCCCCCCCCAGTCCTGAAGAAGACCCGCAGCAGAGGTTGTGAATTTCCCCTTTTTTGCGCCAGGGTCGAAACGTCGACTACAACGCCCCCTTCAATTTTGAGGCCTATACCATCTAATTGTCACTGTCCCTGTTCCCGCCTTGTATGATCAAACTGTACAGATATTGATGTATGGGTAGGCCTGTTGTTTTTTGGTTGTCCAACTGAAAGATTCAATTTTTAGTTGTACATAAATATCTTAAATGTGTCTCTCAATCTAATCTTTCCTTTCAAATTCACTCGTGCACCCCTTTTCTTACTACAGACTGCAGTTTTCTTTCCTATCTAATTTTATCAATATGTAAATAAATTTGCCATTGTACCAAGAAGAGACTGAGTATTAAGTGGCTTTTTGTATTATTTGTGTTGGGTTTGCTGTCTTAGCATTGCTGTTTGCAAATAATATATCTCCCGTTTTCAAATTTATACTTTGTTTGCTTGAAATAACGAGATTTACATTAAATGTAAGTTTGAATTGTGTCAGGGACCACTTTGTCGTCAAACAGGGGTCATCTCTGCTAACAGTAGACTACGCATGATACACTATAAATACATCCATCAATTATATTACACGCCTGCCCGGCTACACCGGCTCCATTTGCGGGACACTGACTGCTGTGACAGATGCGGGGCGGGGGACGCTGACTTTGGACACCTGGCCAGGGACTGCCCACCTATCTGGGAATACTGGAGGGAGGTGCTGCAAGCGCTAGAAGACATGGCTGAAATACACGTGCCTGACGATCCCCTTACCGTCCTTTTAGGTTACACGGAACAAATCCCTGCCAAGGTGCGGAAGTACGCCTCCCTGGTCCTCTTGATGGCGAAATGGCGAATAGCTTGCCGCTGGGGGCGTGGGCGAGCCCCTAAATTTAAGGATTGGCTTAATGATCTCATACACTGCCAGGAACAACTGCACACTTATGCAGAACTTATGTCTCCTTCCTCACGCCCTAAGGATATCTGGGGCCCTCTTCGGATACACCTCTTGGCACAAACTGATAGTGCGGAGACAGGGCCGAGCCGGGAGCGGGAGGGGGATGTGGAGCGAGATGAGGGGGGTCCGGCAGAGACGGAGGATTCCCTGGATGGAGACTCATGGGCACGCATTGGGGAGTAGTGGGGTATGGGGACAACAAGAGGAACAGTGACCCTGGGCTGTGAATGAGTGAGTGGGACCTGAATGGCAACTGGAGCAAGAAAATGTGACGATAGATGTGGCTTTACTGTGACTAATGGATACTGCTGGGGTAGTTTTTGAGGGGAATTTGTTCTTCTTGAAGACCTGAATTGACCATTGCCTGATCTGCTAGCCTACCTAACGCGGCCGGCCCAATGGGTTGTAGGCGGCTTGCTGTGTTTGAACCCCCCGCTGCCTTTTTCCATTGAATGTTCCATATTGCTGTGCCGGCCCGAGGGGATGTAGGCATCTGGCTGTGTTACACTTAACGAGGTCAATAAAGGTCGTTGTTGGAAAACAAAATATATATATATATAAGAATTCCTTTCACCAATTAAAAAAAAATTAATCAGCCGGAGGGCATCCCATTATAATATAGTCCAGAAGCCAGTGACGCTAGGGACGCCCAGCCTCTCGTGTCGGGGCCTATTAGGGCACATCAATCACTAAATATATTCCAAAATAAACTTGAACACCACCTCCAGTACCATGCATACAGGCCCAGCCAACGTGCTTCAGTACAAAGTTCTTTATTCAAAGGCAGAATTAGACAGCATAATGCCTTTCGGCTCCCACAAGTCTTAATCATATGCAATAAATATATATATGCAGAGTTTAAATGCTATTTATTAAAATTGTTTGAATTTAAGCCTGCTAGACGCCTCTCGTGGTTTTCACCACACGCTACAGAGCTATGACGAAGAAGAGTAGGATGTGGAATAATGTCTAGTATATATGTATATCATTATGCAGTTTACTAGGGAGGATCCACTTACATTCTTTTTTCTAGATGTACACTTTGAGTTTTTGACGATTTTTTTTCACAATCCTAGGAATATAGAGGTAGGTTACTCTGTATGTCCATACAAAATAAGCTGAGTGGAGATGCATACCAGCGTTGCTCCAAAATAGCACAGTGAGAATTAAGGTCACCTTCAATGCACTGGCCCTAGTGAAAAAGTTATCCTTAAACAGTAGCCAGGATTTCAAACATAGTGTCTCACTGACAGTAATGATTCTGATAACCCTACCTTCACCAGGCATCCTGTCCATTCAAAGACATTCAACCCCATATCTGTTGAGCAGAGCTAGACCTTCTAAGAAACACTCAATGCAATATCCACCTGTAGCCTGCATCCTGCAGACCTTCTCAAAGAAACCCACCCACACCTAAAAGCTGACATCCTGCTATTCTCCATTCACCCAAGCAAATGTTTTACTTGACTCTCAAATCCACAAATATTGCCCCAACTCTGTCACCTACTACCCGTTTCACCTACTCAAAAGTCAATTCTAATCATGCATACCTCCATAATGAGTTAATAGTTCATATCGGACATCCTGTCATCCCCTCAGCACCATACCTGGTCACCTTTCACCCTCAAAGCAGATCCCCATGCTTGGTATCCTGCCAGCCTTTAGTCCTCAAAACAGATCCCTATGGCTGTTGTACTGCAATCTTCCTACTACATACCTGTGTCCTACCACCCCAATGCAAAATCATGCCCCATATGAAGCATCCTGCTACTCCCACCCTCAAAAAGAGACATCAGTAACTGGTGTCCTACTAATCTCACAGCTCCAAAACAGACCTGTATACCCAGAACCTTATGATGCCCTCATCTCCACAAGAGTGAGACCTTCCATAAGCTTCCTGGTATCCCCAAATTATTCCCAATCCTGTGCCCTGCCACCCCCGCTTGCCCCCAAAACAGACTCAATATCTGGCAGTCTTCTAACCTCAGGCAACTCCCCATTCTGGCATCCTGCCTCCCTCGAAACTGACTTATTTAACCAGATTTTTGCAATCCCTCACCATGAAAGCAGACATTTATCCCTGATGTGCTTTGCTGTCCATTCCAACATGAAAGCAGACCCTGCTTTCCCCCACCCTGAAAACAACCTGCATACCGATGACCTAACAACCCCTACCACTCTGAGCATATCAGTATACTGGCTGTTCTGAAAGCTTATGCCCTGTACTGACCCTATACCTGGTGTCCTGACACCCCTCACCTGAACCATAAAAGTCCCACACCTAGCCTTCGGCCATAGCATCACCCCAAAGAATAAAGCCCCATCATTATGTCTCACTCCACAACCCCAATAATAAAGTCTCTAGCTTATTTTTCTAACCCCTCATCTGCTGTGCATGGGTGTTGCAGCTGCTACAGCATATACCTCTCCAGCCTGGTACACACATACTGAGGCTGCTGCATACCAAACTCCAGCAGCCCCACCCTCCCTCCAATAGAGCAGCTCCCTTGGCATGTCTGCCCAGTTTGGGGAAGCCATTCCGAGACAGCTGTGGCCCACTGGAGGCAGCATGGAGGAGAAAGAGGAACTTAAGAGGTGGATGAGGCAGCCAGAGACCCGGCTATACGTTCACGGCAGTAGATCCCTTGGCGTAGCTATCTCTGGACAAATGCCAAATGATCTGCAACGACTTTGTGGATTTTGCATGAGCTTTGTGAAAAGCATTTGCGTTTTTCAAAAGAGACTAGTTTGCGATTTTTTGTGAATCCCAAAATTCCAATAAATCAGTCTTTCAGGCTTTAGTTTAACCCGTTTCTGAAGTACATGTTTGTAGTTGTTCTCTGAAAACTCACCACTCTCCATTTCTTTCCTTCAAGCTCCAGTACGGGTGAATGGGTCTGATTTTGGATGTTCGACGGTGAGTTAAGACCTGGACTTTGACTCTTTGTAGGAGAACGAACTGGTCCACTCAGGCCACGCAGCAGAGGATTTTTGTGCGTCTTCTGATCATCTGAGACATGTCGAAGCCCTAAAGAAAAGAGATTTCTATAGAAATTATATTCTGTAGGCAACATCTGGATTATTGTTTTCGACAACACAAAAGTTTCAGTTGTCTGTCTAAAAAAGGACAATCTAGATGTTTGTGAGCACTTTTTTGACATCTAAACAAGGGCCCTATCTCACCCGTTGGGATCATTCCATGGTAATTAGAACAAAAACTATTCAAAAATAGGTTCTATATACAACTTTAAAAAAATTGTTATAAAAAAAGGAAGAATTATTTCACAGATATCCTTTTAAGACATTATATGGAATGAAAGGTTCGTGCCAAATATTATTTCATTGTAATTGTGTTGCCAGCAGTACCCAATAACGAAAATATGAAGCAAATTATAATAACATATAAACAAAGGTATTTTTATAATTGAAAGCAAATCTATAAGAAAATAATAAAGGCAAAATAAATGCATTTAAATTCCTAAGTATGTATATTAGGAAGGAACACGGCCTGGCCACCATGGCCAGGCGCAGGCCATTCGTGATCTCTAACAAGGCCATCTGGCCCAGTCTGAAGCCTAACTAGAGGAAAGAGAGGATGGAAGGCAGAAAGTTAATGGTTAGAGGCATACTGGTTATCCAGCAGAGTGCATATTGCTCTGCCACCCACCCCTATGAATAAAACCTCAGCACATCAAAGACACCTAAAATGGCTGACCGGAGATAGATCTTGAGCAGCAGTGGATGATAGAGGGCCCAAGAAGTCATAAGCTGTGGCCTGAAACACGAGCCTGCTCTCTCCCTACCAGTGAATTGAGAGCAGTGCTGCATATCTGATGTCTGTAGATGCAGTACCTAGAAACCGAGCGGAGCAAGCCACAAAGCCCTGGTAGAGTTACAGGCAAACTGGACCAGGATTTTGGTGCCCACGTCCAACTCGACTGCTCCATCTCCACAGCCGACAAGAGGAGAATGGTTGGAATACGTGGAAAAAGCAACATCACTGAAGGACCCACAACACAATATTGGCTACTGGTGCTCAGAGAAGATATAGCGACAGTGAGCTTGATGGAGGGGGAATCATCGCTGCACAATAAGCACAAGCTGTCCAATGTATTGATTTTGGAAGACAACACTTCTTATATAATCAAAAGATCAGAAACTTTTGAGAGTGAAGTCACTAGACTGCAGAGGGACAGATTCGTGGCAGGACACATTGGCACAGAAACACAGTGAAGTTTGGAGGTAGATCAGAGTTTGGTTTGAGTCAATAGTTAAAGGCCGTGTTGGAGGTAGCATGCCCTAGAAGTTTTCCCGATTAAGGGCACAACGTCTGAGGTGTCTGGGACTGCAATTTTCCTCCTGAAGGGTATCAATCTAGGAAGCTAGCCGTGTTCCCACATTTCACATCCTGTGCACGCTGCTCCCAAGCTTCCCATCCTTTTTACTCTAAACTTTCTATTCTCTCTTGTCTCCTGCATTGTGGCCATATTTTTATATTTCAGTCTGTGCCCAATTAACTATGTACACTAAGCTGCCCCCTAAGCATTGTCACTGGGTTTTTGTAGGTTCTGTTTGTCTAGCTGCTCCAACTCAACTTAAGGTTCGATGTGGTGTACCTATCCTCCAAAAACCTCCTCTCCCGACCCTGTCCTACATACTGATGATGGCTGTGCATCGCTTGGTCACCTTGAATGCGCACCACATCATGTTGGAGTTATTTTAATTGTAGTGTCATAATCAAAGTAGTGCTGTATGGCTTTTGAAATAAGTGCTGTCTGAAACAGGTCCCTGAGTGGTCCCACCTGTATCTTCCAATATAATGTCCCTGTGTTGCATATTGCCCCCTCCAGGGTACTTTTTAGGTGTGCAAACTCTAAACATAGTCACATCAGTGTAGGGTGACCAGAATTTTAAAGCCAAAAACTGGGACATTTCACAAAAATATAAGAAGGACTACAATTTTACTTCAAGCGATGAGAGCGCTCCTCAGCAGAGAATTACAGAACAGGCAGTAAGAACATACATAAAATGCAATTTTTAAGCCCAGTAGCTTGCTTGTTAATTAAATTGCTTTCTTGAAACAACTGCTAACTATCCCTGCTTTGTAAAACATAAAAAACACCTCCCACCGTTTTCAGTCGACCCTCTCCAAAAACGGGGACATGAGCAAAATTTCTTGAAATTTGCTGGGACAGCTGGTTAAATACAGGGACCACCGTCCTGGCAAAACGGGGACGCCTGGTCACCCTACATCAGTGATGGATAGGAGCAGGGAGTGAGAAATCAGCATTTAGGGAATATGTGGTGTGAGCATTGGAGAAGAAGCATTAGTGTCTGATTTATAGTTTGTCGTACGTGGTTACTCTGTCACACATGTGGCGGATATCCCACCCTCCATTTTACCATTCCAATGTAATCTGGAACTTGTACTGTGGTGGACAGGATATCCGTCACGTTTGTGACTGAATGGCCTGCCCACCAAACTCTAAATCAGGCTCTTAGTCTCCTACTTCAGGGTTAAGGTATCTCTTACCATCCACCAAACCTACTCCACTATCTCCCTTTTAAGAACTCCCGACACGGCCCCCTTGTACGATTTTTTTGTCTTTGTCTCTTGTTTTTGCCCTCACAAATATTGGTCAGGGCAGTGACAAAAAAAGGCATGCATCTCTTACAGGTTCATAAGAAATGTCAGGTGTTTTCATGCAACTGCAGAGGCGCTGGAAGCCAGGGTGCGGGGGCGGGGGGCGGGAGGGGGGGGGGAGTAAGCAGCGCACCCACAAAAACGGTGCTGGATTTCCCAAGGTAAATGAGAATTAAAGATGCCAACTATTTTTTGTTGTCTTGTCATATTTGCTGTACGTTCAGAGGCAGAGTTCAAATGTCAGACTATGGCTTTTGACAAATTTCTGCTTATTCGTTTAACATGGAAATGGTCTTTACTTTTCTACTACTGACTGTAGAGTGAGAAGATTTTGTAAAACAAACTGTGTGATTTTGTAAAAACAAACTATGTGACAGTCTTGTGTGAAAGGAAAGGCTGCAGAATCTATTTTTTAACACACAACTAAATTTTAATACCTATAAATAAACTGTAAAATATTTCAAAATATATCAGCAATTAGAAAAGCACAAATTAAGCACTTTTTGTAATCATGAAATCTGATGGAAACAAAGATTTTATATAGGATCAAAACAAATCAAAACACTTGACTTGATGATTTGCAAATTAAAAATATTCACTTAAACCCGATTTCCACACATTATTGTTTATGCGCTATATAGTTTTAACAGTTAAAATGTATGCCTTTGAAAATGTAGTGCCCATTTCAATGGAGAATGTGGTATCTGTAAATGACAGTGCTCTACCTCACTGCGCTTAAGTGATATATTTGCAACGGTGTGGTCCAAAATGCACCACTAGCTATATACTACACCCTTACTACTCTTTTGCTGAATGGGTGAAGCTCATTTGCTATTCATGTTCTTTGTGTGAAGTGTGAATTTTTCACAATCAATATAAGTCAATTGATGTAACATTGATGCAAGCACCCCCACTCTGAAAATTGTTCCAGCACCACTGTGCAACTTTGCAAAGTTTGCACCTCAGGGTACCATCAGGGCAGCAGATGCACTGAAGGCACAGATTAATGCTGAGTGGGCGCCTTGTTTGCTAGTGCTGAGTGGGCGCCATATTTGTTTGGTTCACTAATTCATTTTTTGTTTCACTAAGGCATAGAGTCTGTCTCAGTATAACAAAAAAAATCAATGGCCTGATTTGTAGCGAGTTTTGAACATTTGCGTCAGGGCTATTTGTTTTACCCATCCAGGTTCCATGCAAAGCTTTCTGCTGACCTTGGTGGAATACTCACATTTTGAGAAACACATTGGAAAGCATTTGGGGGCACACATAACTACGCTGTTCGCTCTTGTTTCTTCTTTTCACTATGGCCGATAATTTCTATTGTTATGTATGCATTACAACGATCTCAATTTTGAAAGATACATGTAATCACAATGGCTGCATTCATTCATGTATCTATTTCTTTTTAAACATCTGTGTTTTGCTATTTTGTAATTGACTACAGTATGCTCAACCAATAAATAAGAACAGCCATACTTAACCTTAATTTAACATATACTGAAATTAAGTTAGCCAGTAAGTAACATTACTATTTAATAACTCAAAGTGATTATGCTTAATATTCCCCGTGTTCCAATTAAATGTTGATTCGGAACATCCCTGTCTCTCTTCTTCAACATAACTTTGAACAGTGAGCATATTTTATAGCACGGAATGAAGAGTATTATGAACTGGTTGCAAAAATGAATTAACATCTTAGAAAGCTTAAAAAACATTGCCACTCAAAATCTGCTCTCCTCACCTCTAGTGATTTGTTCTCCCTGATTAAGCTGTGCGAATAAGGCTGACCGGTTTTTAGAAGAGTCGTCCCGCACAGGCTCTGCATCGAACATGGGCGGAGGTCCTGGGGGTGGAGGGGGTGGTGGCGGAGGCGGACACTGACCACCAGTTACGCCTGGACCTGGAGAAACTGTAGATGCTGTTGGGCCCTAGAAAACGCAAAGTTGAAGAAAGAAATCACTATGTTTTTTCTATTACAATGGTTTGAAAAATAATCACAGTAGGGTGGAATATAAATTCTTGCACAAATCCACTATGGGCCAGATGCACTGACAGTGGGAGTAGTGATTTCCAAAATACACTTTTCTGTAAATCAGAATTAGGAAGATCCTATTCCTAACGTATTAAACTTTTATTTTTAAAACAACTATTTCTAGGGGGGTTGCAAATTGACCTACTTCGTGAATATTAATGAGGTACATTGCAGTTTTCAACCTAAATGGAACAATAGTCATCACAGGGATGGTGGCCTGCAGGGGTCAGCAGACCGCCATGTCTGTGATTTTTTTTAAATCGGCCTGTTTTTTTAAAGGAAAACGGGACGCGTTTTCGAAAACAAAATAAAAAATGAAATGTTAACATTCATTTTGTAAGAGAAGGTAGTGGTCGGTGGGACCTCTGCGTGCTCTTAAAAACAATGGGCCCCATTCACAGAACCAACTTAAGACAAATTCCTAAACTTAATACTATTTACTCATTTTGGTATTCACAGAAGGCACTTACTCATTGATGAGTACGTGCCTTCTGTGAATACCAAAATGATAAGTGCACTTACTCATTTTGGTATTCACAGAACGCACTTACTCATGTTGGTATTCACAGAAGGCACTTACTCATTGATGAGTAAGTGCCTTCTGTGAATACCAAAATGAGTAGGTGCAATTACTCATTTTGGTATTCACAGTAAGTTTAGGATTTTGTCTTAAGTTAGTTCTGTGAATAGGGCCCAATTTCATTTACAATCTCAAAGGGAGAGGGGTTCCTTTGCAAATGCCTTACCACTACATTTCAGTATTCAGTACATACTACTGTGAATTGGCATTTGGAAGAGATGCCCTAAACACTACCCTTCCAAATACCGATTAGTAAACCCAAATTGCGATTCTGTAAAATCGCAGTTTGAACAAAAAAGAAAGCATGTTTGCAGTCGCAAATTGTCCTTTTCTGCGAATTGAGCCATTTTCACCTGCAAAAATGCTTCGTACATTTGGCCCGCAGTCACTTATTTGTATGTTGTTCGAAATGCAGCATTTTATCTATCAAATGGCTGAGTTCATTACAACCAAATCTAACAACAAGGTTATTACTTTGAGCATTTTTTAACAACATTTTTACGTGGGTAGCCACATACACAAGATTGACCTACTCTGCTTTGGGTCATCTGCAACAAACATTCAAGCACAGCAAGTCAGTCTCAGTTGTAGTGGATGAAGGAGAATATGGGTGTTTTGTGGGACATCAAAACAGGATCATAACTACCAGTTAAAAGCATGGGAGTGTCACCAATAATTCTGTTTTTAAGGGTTCCAAACGAATTCTTTCCCGAAATATACTGCCTATAAATTCTAGGTTTTACGGACCTTTAAAAAAGAAATGTGTTAACTATTTCAATACTTAAGGGTCTGGCTTACGACCAAGGAGCATTATTTCTCTTCATTAGGAAATCATGCACCTATACAATATCCATTCAATATTGTAAACAGCCTACCATGAACTTCATCTCCGTCCACCAGACAAGTTAAGACTAGGTGAGAGTTAGGTCTGAGTTAGAAATACAGGGGCATTTTGAAAAGAACATAATTCTGCTATGGCATTCACCTTAATGGATATTGGCGACAAGTAAGGATGTTGTGTACACCTTTCAAAATTGCATTCAAGTATCTTAATGAGAGCAATGAAGTTTGCTGTGTAAATAGATGAAACATTGTTATTACCCTAGGGTGAAAAGACCTTTCGAAGCGAATTCAAACAGAAAGTGGTGACCTCCCTATTTAAAGACAATAGCAGGATCCCACTGGCCTTGTCAATTTTGCATTTGTGTCCAGTCTGCGGGCTTTGGCGAAATCTCTTGAAAAGGTTTTCAATGAGCACGTTCATGAACTTGTATAAAATAACTCCATGAATATTTGGTCTCGAATTCTTTAATGTATTGAGTAGGTATTGATGAAGATTACAGCTGTGTCACAGCCTTGACTCTGCTGAGTCTGCCATCTGTTTTCAACACCATCCTGCATCTCATTTATATTATGCATGTTGTATTAGAGAGCTGCACTTCTATCCTGATTTTACGCAACATGCGCCTTTTTGGTGGCACTGACAGCCGATGTACTTCAAAGCTGACCAATGCTTCAACTCTTTGTCACAAGAGGTGTAGCTTGGTCAGTAAAATTGTAGGGGTGTGAGCATCAGATTTTTACCAATAGTGATGCTGGGATATTTTGTTATAACACATTATATGAGAAGCAGGACATGAGGGGGATTAAGAGGCAGTGGAAAGAGAAGAGGGGGATTGTTAGGGGCACTTAAAAAGCAATATTTTTTAAACTAATCAACATTTTTTATGGCCTTCAAAACAGAGACGAGCAAGAGTGTGTGTGTGTGCAGGTTTTTGTTAGTGTGGGCATGTACTAATCCCAGGTGAAATCAGACAGACACTTCATCATACCCGACTGAAAGCCCTTTTACCCAACTATTTACTACAGAATACATTTTTAGTGGGGTCAGTGCCCATGTAAAATGTGAACCAAGAAAAGAGTCACACCACATCTTGTGACTCGAAAGACTTCTTCAAAGAAAAACAGCTTGCAAATGTCTGAACCCAACGCTAGATGCCAGGAGTATGCATACCATGTGAATCTACAGCACTACGCTCTATGAACAGATGATATTGTTTCATTTTATTTTTAAAGTTTAAAAATATAATTTAATATTTTGTTTCAAATAAGTTAACTATTGCTTTTTAAAATAATATTTAAAAAATTAATTTGTAGGGGGGCGTGGCGAGCAGCCGAGCAAGATGGCCGCTGCCTAAAGGGGCTCCGATTGTTTCCCCTGTCATCCGACTATTTATCCGTCATATAACTTATACCCAGAGTCTCAATTAGGGTGGCTGAGGCGGAGAGGAACGTAGCGGCCCAGCGCTGGTGTAGATCCGAAAGCGGCAGCGTGAGTTACAGAGAGAGACGGACTGCGGCCTACCAGCTGTACGGAAGCCGGAGACTAAATTTTGAAGACCGGCCCCCGCAATAGCCTTGCGACCGGCTACGAGGGCCGGAGTGGTGATGGCAAGTACCTGCAGGCAGACAGTTGGCGGACGGGAGCCTGGGACAGACAACCACCAGAGACCCCCTGGGCCATCGAGGAGCGAGGCCCGGGCCGGGAGAGGAGGCCGGGCGAAATTTTAAAAAGGAGCCGCCAACCAGAAACTGAACGGACACGGCGGCGGGGACCTGACTACCGGCAGCGTCACAGGTGCAGGCACACACGTGGAGCACCCGATGAGGTGCTGGGGAACAATGCTCGACTTGGCTCGGCTTGGCGGAAGGCCCTATTAATGAAAATCCCTGTCGAGGGGCTTGCAGACACGGCGTTGGTGAAGTACGGAACAAAGAGAAGGGTGACACTGCAGTCGGCGGAGTAACTTAAGGCCACATACAGCTAGCCCCCAAACTGAGTGTTCGGGGTTTGGGGGGCACGTAGATGCAGAATGGTTGCGAGCTGAAGCCCGGCTAAGCACACTAGAGGCATAGAACCAACAGGGGGAAGGGGAAAAAACAGCGCCAGAGCACTACTACGAATATCCTGCGGTCTCCTGGTTTTTCGATACACCAGAGGAGACCCATGACTGGCTTGAAGGGTGGCGAGCAGCGGAGATGTCCGGAAGAACGCAAAGGAGACGACGGCGCTTTGGAAGGGAAGGAGATCCGGAGGTCATTGAACAAGGTGGAGAAGAGGCAGAACAAGTACAAAAGGAAGCGGGAGAATGAGTTCCTCTGGGGCTAACCACCTCCGACTAGGGAGGATGTAAACTGATACATGTTTTGGCCCTCCTCGGCGCTATGACCACGACAAATAAACTGATGGTTCGAGACTCTGGGGCAAGGGGAAGATACGGACTTCCCGCTCCCACACATGCACGTAAAGTTTCGAGGATGGGGTTCCAAGCACTCTGCTGAGTTGGGGTGGCGGGCAGTTTTGGGTCCGAATGGCAGGGAGGCAGGGAGGGAGTTAGGAGGGTCGGGACTATTTCTAGAGAATTGGTATGTTAGTTTTGTCACAGTTATGTACACAGTTAGTTCTGCAGGAATGGCATACACGATGAGACACACAAGATTAATGCCGGGAAAGGTCGCTGGTTTGGCTGGGTCCGGTGAGTATGGTAATGGGTGACACAACACAGACTCAGTTAACAGACGATCCCATCCACACGATACCAACTCTTTCCATCCTCACATGGAATGTGCGTGGCCTCGGAGATAAAATAAAAAGTGGTCTCGTGCTGCAATGCATCAAGCGAGGTGGCCCGGCAGTGGTACTATTGCAAGAGTCGCACCTCACAGGTACCTCTAGTAAAGCAATGGACAGATGGGGATACAAAATGGCGGTACACTCCGAATTCACATCTGGATCCAGGGGGGTGGGGATATTGGTTAGGAAGCAATTCCCATTGATAATATTGGATGTTAAAACAGATGGGTCAGGGAGATTTGCCGCCCTCGTTTCACAGTGGGAGGGACGGCCCCTGAATATAGTGTCAGTCTACATCCCACCAGCGTTACATGCAGTGACCCTCCCAGAGCTCAGTGTGTTCCTACTCGGATTCCCGGAGGGGGAACTACTTATTGGCGGGGACTTTAACGCTGTCTTAAATGAATCCCTAGATAGATTTCCTTTAAGAGCAGGAGCCCCTGGAGTATCACAAGTAGATATTTCTTTATTTAGATATATAAAAACATATCTTTAAAAGATTCTTCCAGCACATTAACACAATTTTATAGATTAAAAGAGATTTAAGAAAAAAGAAAATAAAAACAGTAAAATTTGGCCTTCTTATCAGTGCTTACTGCAGCGCATCAATTTAGAGATTAGCACTCCCGCACTATGCAGATGAGGTTAAAGTACATGTTTATCTGCACGATTGTCCAGTTTTTCTAAAAGACTATACACTTGCTGAATGAATTTGGCCAATTTTATATTTAAAACAGTGTTCTCTAGGGACAGAGCAGCAATAGTGGCATGTCTACAAGTCCGAACTCCCAGCCTGTTCCATTCTGGCCTGAGTAGGCGTCTGCGTTGGAGAATAAAGAAAGGGCATGTACAAAGCACGTGCAAAAAAGTTTCGTTTGCTGACCCACACCCTCTGCACGTTTGATCGTCCCTTTTTCGGCGCCATAGAGGGAGAATTTGAAGGAAGCGCCAGTCTCCCAGTCTTAGGGCGATCAAATATCGCTTTAGATGATAGGAAAATGTTGTCGAAAGGTAATTAGCCGGGGATAGTCGTTTATAGGAGTTGGCTACTGCCCAAGCATGGCTACGTTTCGCAAGGAGAGCTTTGTCCAAGATCAGGGATTTCAGTCTTATAACTTTTTTAATTGTGTTTTTAAAAGCGGTCTGGCTTGGATTAAGGGCCCAAAGGTCGCAGCAGACATTTGTTGGATATAGTCATTTAGGAGGTGCCCAAATGACCCCCCCGGATTGCTCACACTGATTTCGTTCCAGACCAAGAGTTCCAGGGTGCCAGCTTCTGCCTGTCTTAGTTTGTGAATCAGGTTAAGATATGAGCCAACGTTAGAGAATTTGTAGTTAATTAAGCCCAACTCTAGTCTGACCTGAGCTGGCGAGGAGGAACTCGGCAGGTAGAGCAATTTCTTATAGAGTTTGATTGTCAGTTTGTTTAAGGAATTGTTCATTTTACCCTTAAAGGTCTCAATGCCATACGAAAGTGTGGGCCCGATCTTTGCTCTAAGCACATCCAGTAAAGGCAAGAGCGTGGGGCCTGAGAGTCTCCTCGATAGCTTAGCCAAGGATACCATTAGCGCTGTGGCCTTGGCTGCAATCACAGTGCTCTGTTTGGTAAAACTGCCCCTGGAATCCAAATGGACCCCTAAGTACTTGTACGATTGGCCAATTGAGATGCTTTCTTTGTTTATTGTCCAGCCTCCACCGCTGTAACGTTTTTTGCCGAACGGAACAACCATCGTTTTTTTCATGTTAATTTCTAACTGGTTGTTGACCGTGTACTGCATTAGGGCATCAAAGAGTCTCTTTAGCCCCTCTCTGGTGAGACCGAGCAGTGCCACCTCGTCGGCATATAAGAGATTGCATAATGCCGTGCCTCCTACTTTTGGTGGATGGCTAATTACTTTCTCTAACGCGCTTGATAGGTCAGCAATAAATAGATTGAAGAGAAGGGGGGCCAGCACGCATCCCTGTTTGACACCACGAAAGGTCCTGATTTTCCGGGAGAGCTGCGCGCCAGACCCTAACTTCACTCGAACCCATGTGTTGGAGTACAGCAGGATAATGGGATTCAGGATATTGTCTGGGATTCCCCACTGCCTCAGTTTTTGCCACAGAGCAGCCCTAGGCACCCTGTCGAATGCTGCTTTGAAGTCGACAAAGCAGCAGAAAATCGACTTGGAATTTATAAGGGCTTTGTCAATGATGGTGGAGATTGCCAATAAGTTTATCATTGTTCCTGATTTGGCGATGAACCCTGTCTGATTCAAGGGAATCAGATTTTTATCCTTTGCCCCTTTTCTGATATCCTCCAAAATGAGGCCTGCAAAGTGCTTTGCCTCTATATCCAGCAAGGCAATTAATCTGTAGTTGTTCGGGTTGCCTCGTGCTCCAGCTTTATAGATGGGATGGATAATGGCACCTCTCCAAGAATCCGGAATGGTTTGATAGCTCAGGGTGTAATTAAAGAGATTTGATAGCACCTTGGACCAAAAAGGGACGTCGGACTTGAATAGCCTTTGCGGCAGGCCATTCGGGCCTGGTGCTCCGTCTTGTCTCCCTTTCGTCAATGTTTTGGCAACTCTTTCTTCAGACATTTCCTCGGATGAGGTAAGCCCCTGCATTTGATCGAGTGGAAGGTTCGATGTTATACCCACGCCAGTGTCAGAAGCCCATATTAATCCAGGGCAGTCGGGGTAATCTTGTGCCTGGAAATGCTCTGTCAGATACGAGATCCAGTCTGCTTCCTGGATGTTCGCTGATCCTGAAGATGTTGTGTTTCGATCGATGTTGTTGACAAGAGACCAAAATATCTTGGAATTCTGTTGTTTACTTTCCCATACCAGTTTAACCTAGAATTGGGATTCCTGGGCCTTTTTCTCTTGGGTAACTGCCCTCCTAAATGCCTTTTGGGCACGCCGGTATGTAACGAGGAAGCTGCTGTTCTCTGGAAATTTTAAAAGCAACCTCAGTGTGTTGTTTCTCGGTCTTTTTAATGCTTTTATCATGGGGAGGGCTGTTGCTCCTACTGGTGGTATCCGATTTGGGCCCTGCCTTGTCGCTGGGTAAGTTCTGATCAAATGTGCGCATAGCTGTGACCATAATGCTGTTAGGGAAACCGTTTGGACTAGAACACCCCTGATGAAATCCTTGCTTGTATTTAGGATGCACTGACAGTTGGACTCACTCCATTTCAGGCGTTTTAAGTTATCGGAATGTATTCCTTTGTATGTAAATGGTGTCTTTTTATGGAGAGCTAAATTTATGGCAAAGGAAATGACCAGTGGCCTGTGGTCGCTTTCGGGCCTTGGCAGGACGGAGAAGCTAGCCAGATTGAACAGGAATTCCGAATTACATATGGTGAAGTCCAGGTAGGATTTTGATCTTCCATTTGACCAGGTCCAGTTTGGGGGAGAGTCATTTGCTGATCTTCCATTCACCACTAGGTACCCTGCGTTGTAAAGTCTCATCACGGTGACCTCGCCTAATGTGTTGAAAGCTTGCACAGGGGGTTTAGATTGGGGGACCGCCTCAATGATGCTAGTCATGTTGGGTCCTTCTGAGTCTGCTGTATTCCCCTGGAAAAGGTTAATGTTAAAGTCCCCTGTGATAATGCGGTTCGAGTTGGGATATAATGTGGCTATATCTTCCATTATTTCGCAGAATCTGGCCACGTGGTCTTTCTTTGTGCGGGTGTTAGGGTTACTGTACACGTTTATAAGTAAAAGCGATCGCTGTCTGCTCCGTAGATTAATTTTGACCACCAGTAGCCAGTCTTCTTTCAGGTAAAGTTGACTGAATTTGCCTTTTAGGTTATTGGATATGTATGTGGACAGCCCGCCTTTAGGGTGGCCGAAGCGGCTGTCCCTCAGTGCCAGTTTCCGATATTCAATGAATCCTTCAATGGGGCGGCCCTCAAGTTCCCAAGTTTCCTGCAGGGCAATTGCCACATGTTCCCCCAGGAAAGACATAGTGTCTTCATTTAAGGTTTTTTGATGTAGGCCGCAGATATTCCATGAGCACAGTGAAAAGGGTGGCTCCCTCTTGCTGCTGACCACACTGTGCTGTTGTGCCCCTGACGGAAGGAGTGATTTTGATGGATTGTGTGTTTTTACTGGTGAACCTGTCACAGATGTTCAATTTCTGCTTTTTGTGGCCAATACTGCTGGCAGCCACCTCCAGGCATGGTCTGGTTCTTTGTTTCTCACCGCTATTTCAGGGCATTTAAGTTCTATGTCCGACCCTGAGGCATTTTTTAGAACAGAGAACGGCCTCCCATGCTCTGTGTTTTTGATGGAGGCCGGCTTGCTGGGTGTGGTTGCTCCGGATAGCAGCGTGATTGGATATCCTGGTATTGAATAAGGGTGCACTCTAATCCCCCAGTTCTGCAGTGTAGCCTTATGTTCGAGAAAGGCTCCTACCCAGCCTGCCTGTGTGAAAGTTACAACGGTGACCTCAGAGGGTTGGTTTCCTCGTGGGGGAAGGAATTCGATGGATTTGATGTTATTCGTATCCAGACCCTCTAGCCCCGGTATGCCTTCCGCTAATTTCAGCAGATTTGATCTGTTGAGAATATCGTGCCGCCCCTTAGATTTGTACTCGGGGGCTAGTAAAATCTGATGACACGATTGGTTGTCACTTTGCGGCTCTGGTGCAGTTGTGGGTTTGAGGATCAGTTTTTCGATTGTTGCATCAGATCTATTTTTAAGTGGCTTCTGTAGAGCCCGTTTTGATTGTGGGGTGTGACTGATCAGGGCAGCTATGTCGTTGCAAATGGTTTTAGTAAAACTCAATTTTGTTGTCAAGTTTTCGCTCCCGAAAAGGGGGAGATCCATTAAAAGCCGAGATTTTCCTGCCGCTGTCTCTTGCCCAGTGTAACTTGACCTAGCTGGGCTCACTCTTGTGCTTGTTGCAGGATCGCTACCCTCTACTTTTGTTGCCGAGGCAATTGTTGATAATCTTAGACTCTGAGGGCTCCTCGCCAGTTCTTGAGTGGGTAAGTCCACAGTTGGACTGTTCGAGGTTGTTGTTGGGTTTATCGTTGGTTCCACTGTGCTGGATTCTGTAGAGGATTTTTTGTTTTCGGCTATTGAAAAGATCGGGAAGAGATTCTGATGGGCCAAGTTGGAATTAGCCCTGAGTTTGTTTCTCGCTTTGCGTTGACGTTTACGCTCTCTTTTGGTGCAAGGAGGAATAGGCCCGAGAGAGGCCGGGACTGATGGAGCGGGTGAAGAAGCAAGGCTGTTGGTTCGACCGTCCACGGATTTGGCGTGCTGGTCTGTAGGCCCGGTTGGAGATGGAAGAGTGCAGTTTTCAACTGTCGGGGTCGGTTTTATTGGAGCACTATGAGGGTGACCGTTCATCGATTGAAGGCGGTTAAGTGATCCTGTAATATCCGCTTCTTCTTCCTTCATTGTTGTATTTTTGTTTCCACAGTCCTCCGGTGGTTTGTCCTGTTCTTGGTGTTTGGTGGGTTGCAGTTTAACTGGCACGTGTCCCCCCCTCAGCTGCTTTACTTCCCTGATAACAGTGGAGAGGCAATCTGGGAGTAGGGAGAGGGAGTCAATAATTGGAGAGCAGCAGCACGTTGGTTGAACAAAATTCGCAGATGCTTGCGCTCTTAGAATTAACGAGTTCAATCGGTCTAATTTGCAGTCGATCCCTGACGTGAAGAGTGCCAGGGTGTTTAGTAAATCAACTTGCACCTCTAGTTTTACTGAATGGTAATTAAGTGCGGTCACGGTTTGTTGGAGGGTCTGCAATAGTTGAGGCCAAACACTAGTCTTAGTGTCCTCTTCTAAATTGGGTTTGCCATCCGGAGTGATGCTCGGGCTTGGGGAATTTGAGGAGATCTTAAGGAAAAGGGACAAATCCGACATGGGTTGGTCATTTGCTGCCGTCTGCGCTGATTGACTTTGACATGGAGTCCTTGTGAGGCCAGAAGGCGGAAATAACTTGTTTTCAGGGCTTGAGTCTGTTGATACTGTTAATATTTTTGTTGTAGGTGAAGTAAGCGAGTTTAAAGATGGATAACTACCATTGAATTGTGCTGGGCCAGCTTGCCCGTGGATTTCCGCCGTCGTTGTTTGCTGTGGACAGCCCATGAGTGGCTTAAGTGGGAAATGTGGGAGTTGTGGCAGCAAAGGGGAGGCCTCCATTGAACACATAATGTCTTCCAGCTGTAATTGCAGTGGGGGGACAACCCCGTTATCGTCTGCCAGAGGAGTGGGAGGCTTCTCTGGTTGAAGAGGAACGGTTTGGGTATTTTCCATGTTGTGGTTAGTACAGATAGACCCAAAAGTGTAGACCCCTGGCGGCTCTTTTGTTGGGATTGTGTTAAATACCCAGTTTTGCGGTGGTGCTTTAAGGTCACACCCTAAATAGTCAGAGGTTGGAAAAGTTGTTGCCTCCAAGGTTTGCGGATGTTGCTCTAATAGTTGTGTTAATTCTGTTAGTTCTGTAGTTTTTGATGGAGTCTTTCTAAAATAGTCCCGTAAAGTTAGGCTCTTAGGTTTTTGAGGTTTTGATGTGTGCTTAACGAGGCCCTGAACCCCCGCTGCGTCTGGTTGCTTGGGCTTCCTTCGTTTGGGTGCAGTGTACTTTCTTTCTTTTCCAGATCTCATTGCTCCAATAAGGACTTGGTGAGTGGAAAGGAGGGGCCCAAGTTTTCAGTAGTGCTTAGTGGCTCCAAACAGCAAGGGTCAGAACCCAGCAGGCAAGTTCCGCAGTCAGGTGAAGGCTAGCCCTTTCCCTTTCCCTGACGCTTCAGAGTATCAGAGTATCACGATTGGTGAGCTTCATAGATGCAATGGGTCTTACAGACATCTGGAGGAGACACCATCCAACAGAACACGATTACACTTATCACTCAAGTGTCCATAATAGCCTAACCAGCATAGATTATTTCCTTGGGTCGCTGGGTAGCCTTACAAATGTAGATACTATAGAAATTAGGCCCCGGGGTATATCCGATCACTCCCCACTGCTGCTCCGATACACTTATTATCAACAGAAGCGGCGGAGTATTTACCCGATGCGCCCTGGCTATCTGCAAGTTCCCAAGATCAGGAAGGAGCTCAAAAAGGCGATGGGCCACTACTTTCAGGACAACGCAGGTTCGATTGCCTCTGCAGCCACCCTATGGGAGGTGTTCAAGACAGTCATTAGGGGGCAGGCCATTGCCACCATCACAGCACACAAATGAGAAGGGCAACAAGAACTGAGGAATCTAGAATCCGAACTCCAAACCGCAGAGATCCAACATTCCAATGATCTAACTCCTATTACGTCTCATACCTTGCGCCTTAAACAGCAACAACATAGGGGACGCCTCACAGAATTAACTAGACAGCGACTAGAAGCCACTCGCCATAAAATATACGACATCGGTGATAAGGCCGGGAATTTACTGGCATGGCTGGATCGGCGGGAAATAGGTGATAGATGGATTGCACAGCTTTACACGGAGGGAGGGCAAGCAGCAACTGACCCACACACCAATAGTGGACACGTTGGCGCAACACTTTCGGGTAATCTATTCGTCAGACTCCGAGATGTCAATAGAAGAGGCGCTGTCATATGTGCAAGACCTTACAATGCCAAAACTAACCCCAGAAGAGGCACTAGAGCTGGAAGATGATCTTACAGTAGAAGAGCTGAAGACAGCCATTGGAGCGCTGCAATCAGGCAAAGCTGTAGGGCCGAATGGCATACCAGTCGACTCTATAAGAGGACGGCGGATTCCATTGTGCCATATTTATTAAATATGTACACAGACAGTCTGAGGGTGGGTGAACTCCCGCCAGACCAGCGAACGGCTACCATGGTAGTTGTACGGAAACCAGGGAAACCTGCGGATAGATGCACTTCATATCCGCCTATCTCCTTATTAAATGCAGAGGCGAAAATCCTTGCAAATCTACTGGCAAATCGGCTCATGCCGCATTTAACGAAACTTATACATCCAGACCAGTCGGGCTTTATGCCAGGCAGGAACACAGCTCTCAACCTGAGGAGATTACATGGTGTTCTGGCGCGTGCTAACTATCTGCAGGAACCAGCAGTAGTGTTATCATAAGACGCCCATATGGCATTCGACATGGTCAAATGGCCCTTTCTTTTCGCAGTATTACGGCATTTGGGGTTTGGACCAAAATTCTGTTCCTGGATTAAGCTCTTATATGCCAAACCAATGGCCCATGTTACTGCCAATGGTCACATCTCCGAAGATTTTCCCTTGGCGAGAGGGACGCGCCAGGGCTGCCCACTGTCGCCGTTACTTTTTGCTCTGGTGCTGGAGCCATTGGAGGCTTGGATTCGATGGGACCCGATGGTGCGGACCCAATGGTGCGGGCCTTAAATGGACAGACAGCTGGGAAGATCGAGTGTCCCTATACGCCGACGATATCTTGTTATATCTGACCTCACCGAGGCGCTCTATATTGGTCCTCCTAGATATTTTTGCGGCTTATTGTAGAGCGCCTGGTTATACCATAAATTGGTCAAAATCGCTAATATATGCGTTGCATGGCCCACTGCCACGTCTCCCTGAAAATTGCCCGCTTCAGATTGCGGACAGTTCGTTTAAATATTTAGCTATTTATGTCACTGCTGATTCTGAGGAATTTTTTCGTCAGAACTTACAACCGCCACTGGAACGTCTCGACGAGACGAGCACCACTGGGAAAAGCTGCCACTGACCTTGTTGGGGCACTACCCCGTTTTTTATATGTTCTAGAGAATACGCCATACCCATTGCTGCCACTTTACTTCAGGGCGATTTCAACACAGGTCTCTAATCTTTTATGGAGTAACAAACCTGCACGTATTGTGCTCCCCAACTTACAACTTTATTACTGGGTGGCACAACTGAAAGTGATTAATCAATAGGTGCATGTCTCACCGGAAGATCCGGCATTTAAGGCAGACAGGGCGCAACTGGGCATGAAAGAAATGCTTACTCCCCTATATGACAAAAAAGTGACCTCAGCAATGTTCGGTCCGTTGCGTCACACGCTAGGGCTATGGCATACGGCACAGGCAAAATTAGGATGGCATGGGGTATTGACTCAGCTAACTCCACTGTGGTACACGAAACGCCTTGGAAGGCTTAGGAACAGTAAGGGATTTGATAGATAGGATGATATAGGAATATCCATTATGGGGGATATGTGGCATAGAGGAGAGATAGTCTCCTTTGAGCGCCTTCAGCAGCAATACGATTTGGCCCCCTCGGAATTGTTCCGATACACACAGATACGACACGCCCTCATGACAATACTGCCTCACGGCACAGAAGTTCCAGAAGCATCCCCTATGGAGGATAGGTTATTGACAGACTACATGCCGAAGAGGGCCACCTCTCTCACATACCGGAAATTAGTGAATAATATGCCTGACCCGACTAGACCTGTGAGAGAAAAATGGTCTCAGGATATTGGTGATATGGACTATTCAGAATGGCAAGAAGCATTGACAGAGAGGTGGGCATTCCCTCGCGCCTCAGACTAGTACAGCTCCGCATCCTACATAGGTCGTACTACACTAGACACACCCTACACAAGATGGGCAGGGCAGACCACACCTACTGTATGAGTAGTTGCGGGGAGGAGGGAACCTTCTTTCACACCATATGGGATTGTCCCAAAATAGCGGACTACTGGGTACAGGTAATGCATACCATATCACAATCAGAGGGGGTGTCGCTCATACCGGAACCAAGACGTTGTTTATTAAACATATGGGAGCCGAATGACCTCACGCAATCGGGGCAAAGCTGGGTAACACTGGGAATAATGGTCGCCAAGAGGAACATAGCACAAAAGTGGGGAAGGGCGGAGGTCCCGTCTCTGGCAGCGTGGGGTAGAGACATGGATGCGGCCATGATTGCTGAAAGAGAAGTGTTCAGAAGTAGAGGGTGCCCTAAAAAGTGGAGTAAGATCGGGGGGCATGGAATAAATACAGGGGGAATATTTGCGAACCACCTCTGGACAGAGAAGATGACTCAGACTCGGATGAGCCATGATGATTTATGGGTTGTTGGATGGGGCCTAGTTTCAGATATTGAGGATGAGAAAATCAGTGACTTTGTAATACCAATTGATATCCAAGGTGATAAAGTGTTGTGCTATACTGCATTATTTTTTACAAGAATGGTTTCTTGTTTTATCGTATTGAAAATCAATAAAATCTTTTTCGAAAAAATGAATTTGTACAATTTTTAACACTCAAACAATTATGTACATATTTAATTTATAACTCAAAAATTCTATTATTTTTTTTAAAAAATCCTATGGGAAGATTATTTTCTATGGGAGTGTGTTGCAGTATCTATGAGTAGCCATGTTTGGTGCTAAACTTACTCCAAGGCTGGTAAATTTACATCTGTTTTGTGGCCTCTAGGGCTGTGAAATTAGAAGTGTAGTTTGTGAATAGCAATGGTTCTACTCTTTTGTGGATGTGTGTTTGTATTAGCATGTCCCTCCCTAAACCCCTCCTTGTATTTCCCTTAACCCTTCCACTTTAGGAGTAGAAATTACTGCTTTTCTCACCGCTTCTCGGTCGCTCCCACAGTCACACCTGAATTATACACATACATGTGTGCGAAAATCTCCATCACGGTGGCAGAGATATATGCACATAAAAGATAGGAGAGGTGAAGGTTTCCGTCAGTAGGTTATTAACTAGCATTTTGTAGTACATGAGTAGTACTACTGTAGAACTAGAACACATACTACATAATGTACTTTGTGAACAGGAACCCCAAGAGTACAAGTTGGTTCATGCAACTGCACTGACCTGTAGGTCAGGGAAAGTCAGAGTCCAAGAAATCAGAGTGTTCAGTGAAATCATGGAGAGCTGCCAAGGTCCACAAGTCAAAGGTCACTTTTATAGTCTCATTATTTGTCACTATTATCCCCTTCTACAACTTGACACTGTAAGCTTCAACCAGTTTCATTGTTAACATTATTTAATGATCATCCATCTGTGAATGACCGCTGACTATTCATCTAGCAATGTTAGAATATCAAGGGCCTGCGTATAAATCACCAGATCAGGAGATCTAAGGAAGGCTGGCAGTGGGCACCAATAAAGGTGACAAACAGGGGCGTAGCTTTAGTGGGGGCATTTCGGGTGTTGAGTGTGAAATGGGTAATAAAGGAAGCGATCTGCAATCATCACAAACTTATGGGGAGGTAGGAGGGCACGTGAATCTATAGCAGTACATGCTATATTATATATATATATTATATATATATATTATATATATATAATAATAAATGGTGGCACTTTTCATTTGTAGCATATGTGGCTGTAGATAAAAATATTACGCATCAACTGTAAAACAATGGCCTTCATAAGAGATGGCTAGTTAGTAGAGGATGCAGATGTATGGAACATAATCCTTGAAACCATTTGGCCAACCAGAGCTTGCTGGTGGACTAAGGTGACTGATTATGAATTATTTTTAAAAGTGTGAGGTGTTGACCAGGTGGCTGCCGCTTTGCAAATGTTAGCTAGCTAGATGTTGCCTATGAAAGCCATGGTTGCACTTTTTCTATGAGTGGAGTGCATCCTTGGCAAAACAAGTAGGACTCTCTTAGCTTTGTGATAGCAGGTTTGGATGCATTTAACTATCTGCCTTGCTAGACCTACCTTAGAGATGGGATGACCCATGAGAGGTTTGGCAAAGGCTACAAAGATATAGTCAGCCTTGAGACATGGCCTTGCCCTGTCTATGTATTACCTCTTTTAACATCTAACATGTTTAGAGCTCTCTCAGATACTGAATCTGGCTGATGAAGAAGACTGGAAGCTCTATTGCCTGACAGAAGTGAAAAGGTGAAACCACCTTGTGAAGAATCAGAATGAATGATTCTTGGAAGTTGAGTGTTTGTGCTCACTAATCCATGTGCAGGAAGTTACAGCAACTATAAAGGCCCCTTCCAGGAAAGGAACTGCCCAGGGAATAAGTGTAAGGGTTCAAAGGTGGCCCATACAGTGGTAGAAGGTCATCTAGGTAGTATGACCATCTGAAGTTCCTACATGAGAAAACCTTGACTATTGGAATCCTAAAGCGGTATGGTTATCCCTCTTTTTCACGTAAGCTGCTACGGTAAGCAGGCATACTGATATGTAGGGGAGACCTGACTACTGCAGATGTAAGAGATAACAAAGAATGCCCTGGACTTTAGCCCTTTGGGGGCTAAGCTTTTTCGAAATGCAGTAGTGGGCAAACCCGTTCCACTTTGCTGCATAACAGGACTGTTCAACGGACCTGTGCTCTTCCTGCAGAATGGTAATGCATTCCTGAGGAGGTTTAAATTCTAGGACCTCAGGTGCCATATCGCTAGGTTGAGCTCTCTGAGTTCTGGGTGTGTGTACTTGCTGGGCCCGATTCACAGAACTAACTTAGGACAAAATCCTAAACTTACTACTTTTGGTATTCACAGAAGGCATTTAGTAGTAGTAAAGTTAGGATTTTGTCTTAAGTCTGTCTTACGTCTGTCTTAAGTACGTCCTAAGTTTGTCTTAAGTCTGTCTTAAGTCTGTCTTGAGTCTGTCTTAAGTTTGTCTTAAGTCTGTCCTAAGTCTGTCCTAAGTCTGTCCTAAGTCTGTCTTAAATCTGTCCTAAGTTTGTCTTAAGTCTGTCTTAAGTCTGTCTTAAATTTGTCCTACTACTTTTAGTATTCACAGAAGGCATTTAGTAGTAGTAAAGTAGGATTTTGTCTTAAGTTTGACTTAAGACAAAATCCTAACTTTACTACTACTAAATGCCTTCGGTGAATACCAAAGGTAGCAAGTTTAGGATTTTGTTTTAAGTTAGATCTGTGAATCGGGCCCGCTGTGTCTTAGTGTAAGAAGGTCCAGCCTGAGCAGCAGATTGATGGGGGCTGATGTGCATCTATAATAATCCATATTTGTAAAGCGCAAACATATCAAACCTTAAGGTTTCAGGGCACTGGGGGCATCGGGGAGACTAAGTGAGCTACTGCCCAGAGTCACATGGTCGTGAGCTGAGCTGAGCTGCAGCGGGTGCCAGGTTCGAACCGTGAGCCCCACGCTCCGGAGTCAGCTGCTCTGGCCGCTGCACCACACCTCTCCAGGAACATGGAGCGCCACAGCTGCCTGGCCCACATGGAAGTCAAAAGGATGAGCATCAGGGATGATTGTCTCATCTTCCTCTCCATGTACGGGGGAAGTGGGAGAGGTGAAAACTTGTAGTCAAATATCCATGACCTCTTAAATCATAGTGCTTTGCCCATGGACTGTGGGTAGCTGTAGGCAAAGTCTGGGAGTTTTACATTTTAATGGGAGGTGAACAGGTCTATATGCAGGGTGCTTCAACACTAGAAGTACCTGTGTAACACTTACAGGTGGAGTTCATACTCATGGATTTGCTGATGTGACCTGCAGGTCTACAAAGTCATCCACTTCGAAAAGATATTCCACTAAGGGTTGTATGATGCAGCAGATAGCCCAATACCAAATCACATACGCTAGCGGTATGAGTAGGGGAGAAGGAGTGCCACCATGTTTCTGCGGGTACTCCATGGCAGTCATGTTGTCAGGCTTTATCAAGACCTATTTCCCTCTAACGGTCTAAAAGAAGGCATTCAGGGCCAGGTGAATGGCCAGCAGCTCTAGGTAATTTATGGGTTGAGGGGTCCACACTCACTGTATGATCATGGCATTGAGATGCTACCTCCCCCCAGCCTGTGAGGGAGGTGTTTGGTAATGGTCACCTGTGGAATCGGATCTGACAAACACCTGCCCTCCAGTAAATTGCTGATGTTCCACCAATGCAGAAAGCTGTGAGTGCTGGTGTTTAACAACATTAGATCTTTCAAGTGGCCCTCTGACTGTGACCATTGCCTTGTGAGAGAACTCTTGTAGGGGTGCATGTGGAGCTTGGAATGAAGTATGATAGTACAGCACAAAGATATCGTCCCTAGAAGGTGCATGACGGTTTTGATCCTCAGCTGATGAATGGGCTGAAAAAGAGGCAGCAGCAGCTGAAATGCTAATACCGCCTGTTGTTTGGGGTAGGCTTTCCCTGTAACTGCGATCAGCACAGAATCCAGGAATGGTTTATTAGTTGTGGTTAGAAGTGGAATTCGGATTTTGTAAAATTATTTAACCACATCAATGCTACAGCAATTCATCCTCTGTTCTGCAGATCCTTCTTTCCCATTGTTCACACAAGCAGTGTACTGCATGACGAGCTGAGCTCGTCATGAGCATGGAAGGGGTTAAATAACTTTTTTGAACATTTTCTGAAGAGTTAATGTGCTAACAAACAACCTTCCAACCATCTTGAACAACACCACGTACAAGACATCACACAGTCTGGGTTCCGTAGCAACCAAACTGCTCTCATTGCAGTAACAGATGCATATGCACCACAATGGACGAAGGGGAAACTGCAGCACTCATACTATTCAACCTCCCTGCAACCTTTGACACCATCTCCCACAGCACCCTCAACAAAAGACTCCACATCTTCGGTGTACATGGACCTGACGTGAGATGACTGGTCTCTTTTCTCTCCAACAGGACCCAATGAGTCAGGTTCCCACCCTAAACTTCCACATCTAGGAACCTCATAGGTGAGAACTCTCAGGATCATTGCTGAGCCCTACCCTCTTCAGTCTCTAAATGGCCCCACTCGCCCATGTCATAAGATCCCACGGAAACGGGACACTCCACGGAACAAAAACTGTGCCTTACATAGATGACACTCAGCTCATCATGTCCCTCAACCACGCCACCAGGGCCAGCTTCACCACCTGCATGTCAAATATACCAAACTGGATGAAACAGAACTGCCTAAACCTCAACACAGATAAAACAGAAGTCACGATCTTCGGGAACAACAGCTCCACATGGGACTCCTCCTGGGGGCCAACAGACCAGGGACCCACGACCACCCTCAATGACCATGCCACAAACCTCGACATCATCTCGTATTCTCTGAAAAATATTCCAATGGCTCCACACTGAATTCAGATGCCTGGTCACCCAGGCACTCATCACCAGCAGACTATACTACAGCAACACACTCTATGTCGGCATTCCGAATAAACTCATAGAAAGACTCCAGACCACTCATAACGTCGCCGCCAGACTCATCCTCAACATCATATGCAGTGCACACATCATACCCTACCTCAGAAACTTACACTTACTACCAATCCAGAAGCAATGCCAATTTAAACTGCTCACCCAGCATACAAATTCCTTCACAACTTCAGACCCGCCTACCTCAACCACCATCTCAACTTTCACCAACCCACCAGGCACCTGCCCTCAGCCACACTCCACTTTGTGCAAATACCCTGCATCTGCAGGAGCTAATCGGGAGAACACTATCTCTCCTACATCCCAGCCAAATCATGGAACTATCTTCCACACCACACCAGGACCTTCTCATCCCTGCTCTAGGTCCGCAGGAGGCTGAAGACCTGGCTATTCAATTAGGAGCCTGATCGGTTTACTAATCTACTCCAGTGCCTGAATACCCATCGATTGATAAGTGAACTATACAAATCCTCATAACATAGACATAGCAACATAAAATAACATTTCTTTGTATTAGTTTTATCTTAAACACATTTTTAAAATGTATATTTTACATTCAAATAGTTTCAATATTTTTATTTTTGTTAATTATTATACTTTAAATCCACAACAAAGATGTGACAAGACATTTTGCCTTCCCTCGTTCTCCCACCAAATCTATATAACTCACTTTACGAGAAGAACCTCTACTTAGGGGTAACAAAAGGTAAAATAAGTCCCCCACTTTAGGGATGGGCCGCTTGGCCCCACATGGATTAGAAGAAAAAAAAAGAGAAAAAGATTTTTAAAAAAGCCTTGGGGGTGGGGGGCGAAACATCAGTGCAGGAGTCACCTCCGGAGGTAGAGAATCTCTTGGGGAATCCCAGAGGGTTGTAAATACTGTCCTCACCCACTCAACCTACGCGTGAAAACTTTTACACATGCAAATTCAGTCTTAGATGTCTACCCCCTCGAACAGATGGGGTGGGGACATGGAAGTGTACACTTAGGTATAAATCTGCTTTTAGAAATGGAGAATACAACAAAAGCATAGATTTGCGCCTATGTGCAGGAGTAGCTTACCTGCGTGAATACGCTCCTTGGTCTTTAAGCACACCCTGAACCAACTCAAACTTAGGAAATAGAGCAAAACGACAAAATGGACTAAAAAAGCAGCGGAGTAACAAAAGAGAACTAGACGACTCGGTGGGAAGCAAGATATATTGTACAGACAACAGGTTTGTATGGTGCAGAACTTACAAAATACATAGGTACAAAATGAGCTGGTAATTGCACCACTGCACTGTGCAGTTATTACGTGGGGTTGTGACGTTACCGGGTCCTTTATCATATGTAAGGCTCCCTGTTTTCCGTTTTTACAGATTTTTACAGATAAATACAGACAGAAAACAATGTGTTTACTGTCTGCATTTATTTTTAAAAGTGGATAAATACAGAAAACTGTGCTCCTTTTAAGTGACTGTCCTGCTGTATTTGATGAATTATAGGCCAACAGCTGAGCATCTTGACAGGATGGAAAATTAAAACAACAGGATGAAATTTCTTTAACTAATGGCATATGTCAACATACATTTATTGTATAATGCTAGTATTTACCAGTCAATGTATTGGTATTGTAATATTTTACAGCTTAAAGAGCAAAAACACAAAAGACATCAAAGTATGAGTGTGCATCTCTCAATTAAATAAATATGGAAATGTACAGTTTTTCAACTATCTCTTTTTCTGAGAACTTTTTCATTTCCATTTACCGCCTGCTTTAACAAGCTGGCAACTGGCCGGTGGCAGGTCAAGAGGTGTGAGTCCACCCGCATATATCACTCCGACCAACTCGTAATCGGCCCCTCATGTCATGATTAAGGAAAAAGCAGGCCAAACGGAAGGGCCAGTAGTCAATCTCCAGAGCTGTATTCTGTATCTTTACTGGCCTGCGGAATGGACTGTACTGTCGCGTGCACGTGATTAGGTGGATTACGGTATTTCACGCTACTTTTCTACTGTGAAACAGGTGCCACTGGCTTTGCGCAGAACAATGCAGGGCTCAGACTTTAAAGCTTCAAGCAAATGTTGAGTGTTCGTTTTTAAGTAAGATCGACTGTCTTCGTTAAGCCCCATATAGTTTAGGTTTATTTCAGCTGTCACTCTTTGCGGCAGCTGTTTTATTTTTTATGATGCCCTAGCGAATCTACTGAAAACTGCCTACAGTGACGTCTGTTACCTATAGTGTATTTATGTGAACAATTGTGATATAGCTATGAGTTTGTTTTTACATGTGGCCCTGAACATGTTCAACAATAGGTTTGTCAGGAAAATGTACTATTATTCCTGCAGACTGCATATAATTAGGAACCTGTGTTTGAAATTGTATCTGATCGCTAAAACATTAACACAACTTTACATGATCTGAGCATCTTTCTCCTAGTAAAAAACACAACTACCACAGAAAACGCTAAGAGGTAGTAGACTCACGTTATTCACACACCTACATTTACACGGAGATGCACGAAAAAAGCTATTTGCTAGACTACATTGGTGGACTCTTTACATTCATACATAGTAATTATGAATGTGATAATTCTGTCAGAATTTTGGATTTTTGGCTTTTGTAATTCCTAAAAAGGAGGCCCACTCTCAGAAATATCTGTCTTTTGACCTTTTTGTTTTTTTCCAGCTCATTTGTCAAACCCCTTATTCCTTGTAAACAAGCATTGCCGTAGTCAATAGGTCTTGCCTTTTGGACCTCTTGACTTTACCAATGCTGTTTCCCAATGCTATGCAGCCTCAGCCAAAAGAAAAGGGAAAAAAGGAGTGATGATATGGCCACTGCTGGCAAGTGTAAGTTCATAGGTGTGTGCGTGCTGACGTATGCACAGATCACCATGCATGCATTTGCTAACAAAATGATGAAGGTGCCTTCTTTTGACATAACAATATAAGAAAGAGTGGTAAATTATAAACAGTTATATTTGACCAGTGTGAAAGTGCTTTTCGTAAACCACAGTGTGAGAGCAACAATTTGCTACCAGGCCTTTCCAGTTTCTTTTTAAAAGGATCATAAGTGAGTGGGTCGGATAGCGGGTGAGGGGGAAGTAATGGGGAGTGGGTGAGGGAAGGTGTAGGCCACTTGAGCCTGTGCTGGGGAACCTCCAAAAAAATAATAATAAACAAGTCAGGGAAGGGCAAGGGAAACAATGGACGAGCCATGGGGAAGGGATCAAGGAGCAACAGGCACATGGGGGGGCGAGTGTTTTTGGGGAGGGAAGCAGCACACTAGGAACAGAGTTAGGCTACACATATACTCTAATGGAGTGCTGAAAGAAAAAGAAAATGCAGCTCCATAAATGTAAGTAGTGGAAGGATACAAGTCATCCAATCAAACGGATGGCAAAGAGGGTATGATCCAGTTGAGGGACAAACATAAGAAGGAGAGAGACAAACACAAGATGGACAAAGAGAGCCAATAAATAACAAGCATTGGCATAGCCAATAGGTCTCGCTTTTGGGACCTTATAAGTATTTAGCTATGCAGCACAAAATCCTTGGTGCAACAAAATCACCTGTTGCATGGCTAAACACTTATAAGGTACAAGGTTTAGCCATGCAACAGCTGATGTTGTTGCACCAAGGATATTGTGCTGCAAAACTAAATACTTATAAGGTCCTAAAGGCGAGACCTATTGGCTATGCCAATGCTTGGTTAGTAGGGTTGTTCAGTTGTACATAATGTCTTTTTGGTATATGTAGAGCAAGAAAAATGCTTATAACACTATTTCATTATAACTTTGAACATGCTCCACAGCAGCCATGCTGCTCTTCAACACAGCTTAAAAACATTGGCAAATGCAATAGCTTTCGTAAAACACCTATAAGGTCCCAAAGGCGAGACCTATTGGCTATGCCAATGCTTGTTTAACCCACTGTCATCTTTGTGCATGCCTTTCCCGTTTTGAGTTTCTTTTTAACAAAGCTTCTGAATGTTTTCGCTTTTTTTTTTAGTGCACGTTGGGCTTGCCAAAAACCTCACATTTTTAGCCCAGCGATACTGTTTGCGTCTCAGAAAAGGAGCCAGCGGTCATGCCGTCGCTGTAAAGGTGTTAGCCAATGAAAGAACACTTGCGGTTCAAACCTCGTTTTCTAACCCAATCAACCTGTCATAGTTGAGCTAATGCGCTGTCATTGAGGGTAGAAACAAACTTTTTTTTAAATAACAAGAACATGTGCTGCAGGGGATAGGAGTGCTGAGAGCAATCTCTGCAGGACTTATTGGCCTTATATGGAGCGGTAAATAAGAAAAATACATTTATATTTGAACCAATTCCTGTCTTTTCTAAAGCGAACCAACCCGGTAGCAAATAGCATCTGCGAGACTCTCCAAAATATTGAAGAAGACATTTTTTTTTTAAAGAGCTGCGATGGGTGTGGAAGAGCAGGTTGAAGGAACTGGAGGCAGGGAGGAATAGGGAGATGCCGGGCGGAGTTACAGGTGAGCTTTAGGCTGAAGGCAGGGAAATAACCATTATCTAAAAAAAAAAGCCAGTGTGAGCAGAAAAAAATTGTGGTGTGGGGAAAGAAGGAGCAGTATGGAGTGTGTGTGAGGGAATATTGGAGGGCAGAAGCAGCAGACAAGAAAGAGATCATGTGGGGAAAGGAGGAAGCAGCATAGAGCGCACAAGAGGCAGTGCTTGAGAGGGCAGCAGCATAAGGAGGGAGAGAGCGACCACGGAGGTGGAGCAGGCTCGGGTCACGGAAATAGTGGTGCGGGGAAAGAAGGAGCAGCATGGAGTGTGTCTGAGAGAATATTGGAGGGCAGAAGCAGCAGACAAGAAAGAGGTCATATGGGGAAAGGAGGAAGCAGCATAAAGCGCACAAGGGGCAGTGCTTGAGAGGGCAGCAGCATAAGGAGGGAGAGAGCGACCACGGTGGCGGAGCAGGCTCGGGTCGCGGACGCGGAAGGTGAAGCAGAATCTTCCGGGGCAGCGCAGGATGAGGTAGAAGCAGAGACAGACATGGGAGCTGGCGGACCGGCACTAAGGAGGCCAGGGAAACCAGTAACAATAGTTTTTTAACTAAAAGGTGGGGGTTAAATGCTGTTTGCGAGGAAGCTGAGTGCTGAAAGCAAAAGAAACAAGTTTAAAAAAAAAAAAAAACACTGGGAGGGGGGAGGAGAAACACGAGAGACGGCCTGTGGCCGTCAAAGTGAAAGTACGGCCGGCATTGTAAATGTAAATGTAAAGTAAGGTGTGGGAGGAGTGCGGCTCGGCTGAGCCAGAGCGCACGCTGGGGGAAGCTTGTGGGGCGGAGCTGCTGGGGAACAGATGGCAGATGGCTGGCGATTTGATGCTGTGCACGCGCATTTTAGGTCAATGCGTTTGCGCATTGACCTAAAAGCGCATGGGCACAGCACCAAATCGCCAGCTAGTTAAACCTCTGTTTAAGCCCCTTTATATCTCGCTCCCGCTCAATGCGCATGCGCATTGAGATAGGTCGCTCGACCTATAAACAAGCAAATAAGAGTGACAACAAAGGCAACCAATACCAAGCAATGGGTTCAGCCAAAAACAACTGTTAGTATAGTCCACAGTAGGCTTTCACCTACCAGACATCTCTGGTAGGCGAGACCTAAAACAGTCGTTTGCATCCTTATGCCTACCTATTTACTCATATTTTATGCAGAAGAATATATCCATTGAGCTGCACCCCCATCTCCTTAATGTAATTGTTTTATATGTGTCCCCCTATACTCCAGGAAGTAAATATTATAAATTGGTACGTTAACCATTGGTGTTAGCTCAGTTTGAGAACATACACAGTTGTTGACTCAGTGCTTCAAGTTTCTCTTCCTAATTTAAAGTCGATATCCAGTGAGTCCACCCCATAGCGTACATGCCATTTGGGCTCTACTACAGGGGTGTTTGCAGTTACTTGGATGAAAAGACATGCTACTTCTCCTGTGGTATGGGAAAGATAGGACAGGCTTATCTTTTTATGTGCGGAGTTGTCTGGCCCGACTGTGGAGCCTTCACACTCATGAAATTACTAATAAAATGCCATTTTTTTAAAAGTGAAAAAGCATGAACTTACACAAACGTGTACTTTTACCTTCGTGAATCTGGCCCAATGTCTGTGCCACTGCCAGCAGTCTGCTAGAGGAGGAAGATGTATAACAAACATGCTACAAGGCCACGAGGCCTTTGCTTGTTGGTACTATTGTGCTGCACCACAAAATGGTATTGGTGCGAGGAGTAATACATGAACAACCCTTCCCATGCCATGACAGGGAAAGGCTAACTAGGGTAGTGGAGTTGGGAGACCTGTATTTAGACCATGTATGTGGTATTTGTATAGTGCAAACCTAGCCAAAATGTAGTAGAAAGCTGTACAGGACCAAAGACAGGCATACAGTCAATGAGTGATAATTTAGGTAGCTGGTTTATGGACAGTTAATTTGTTGTGATGTAATAGTGTTCTTTATATGAAATATTTTCTAAATTGGAGCAGAGATGTAGCGGTCCTTATGGATACGGATAAGTTGTTCAAGACCCTGGCTGCATGGATCGAAAAGGCCTTCTGCCTGGTGTTTTTTCTTTTTTACTGCCTCTGCTGGTTGCGATGGCTGGTAGCTGGCGAGTTCGCCAGGCTCTAATGTGGGTTTCCTTATGAGAGGGAGGATCTGCATAATCTTGATAGCTTCTGGCAAGATACCTTGAGAGGGGGAGGCGTGGACAATGGTGGGTACGAGTGAGAGAGAACCCAAAAGAGAGCCAGGATGAAGGATGAGGATAAGACATCATCTTCATAAGAAGTGACCTTGTGGGATAACACAGAGCTCTAAAAGCAACACAGCAGAGTCTCTTTAGCTTCATACCTCCGACCATTACCACACACACTAAGACAGGCTCTGTGTCTTTAAACAGACTTGAGTGTGAAGTAGTTGGGCAAGATAACTTTTAGCTGATCTGTGGAACATAAGGTAGCTTTCAGGATGTGGCAGAATAAATTAAGGGAAACAGAAATTCCCCAGTGAGGCTTCGCATTTTACCAGGCCTCTTTATCAAGGGCGGAAACCATCAATAGTGCAGTAGGTGCAGTGATACCAGGGCCCGTGAGTATGATGGACCCTTTCTAGCCCATTTGTGGTTGTCTTTTGCAACCAAACCTTGGTTAGGATAGAAGGCCTAGTTCCCTTTCTTTCAATTCGGCCCATGACACCCTTGCTACCCCACTGCCCTCTGTGGTAATGCACACTGCCCTTAGGTTTTGTGAAAACGAAACAAAATAAGAACTAAAGAAGCGAAGGGAGTGTATATATCAGGTTACTGTCCTGGAAACAGGTGGGTCTTGCCAGGGTCACTGCTGTGGTGCCAGGCCGCCTCTTCTGGGAGCATAGCTCATTGCCTGCCCCATTAGCTCCTGGTTTTGAATGCACCTGTCTTTACACATTGATTGTGACCGGCAGCGTGGAAGTTACAAGAGGAGGCAGCTGACAGGCAGAGATGGCTGCCTTTGTGTTGTTAAAACAAGGCTTTGTTTTTCTGCCCGCAGACTCGGTAATAGATCTGCCTCGGTGCGGAGCTCTGGGCCCCACTCTAACCCCACCGTGCCAGTTGTCACCTGCTGCTGAATGGCTCTGCTGTCGGCGCGCGCGCCTGTTAAGTGACTGCGCCATTTGTCCCGTAAATCAAAGGCCTTCACGGCTCGCGCAGAAGCGAGTCTTCTTTAAATACCAGAAAGCCGTTTAATTCCTCTGCTTTCCAGGCCGCTCGTCTCGTTGGCGGGGAGGGGTGGCAGTAACTTACTTGTTGCTGTACGATTAATAAAACGGGAACGGAGCACCGTATGCTCTTTGTGTCGTAGGGGCAGGGATTAACAGTCGACAGTCTCGTCGCCATTTTCTTGATATTAATATTTTATGAATGCGTTCCTTCTCTTCCTTTTACAGTCAGGTGATTACTGACAGGCCCTTGTCTCAAGGGGCTATTAAAAAAAAGGTGGCAGCTGCCCCCCTAAAACAGCACCTTTCCCAGTTTATTAACTAAGACAGCTTCCCCCACAGAGGTCCCTGCGCTACTTCGAGCTTTCAGGCCTTTTACTCACATTAAAACGCTTTTTGTACCAATTAATTGCCCCAAAACAGACATTTTCAAAACTTTTTATTTGAGGCCTTCACTAACTTTAGGATGCAAGACAAATGGACGAGAGACCATCCCCAACCACCAGACTCTACCGGTCTATCCTCACTGGCACTGAAGTCTGCGAATCTATATGGTAGTGAAACACAAAATGATAGGCCTCATGCAAAAAATGGTGGCGAGCTCCTGACATTCCTAGCATCTGAACTCTCATGAAAATCACTTCCTCACCAAAGATGTGGGCTACCACAAGAGCGACAGGACAGGAGCCATGTTTTTCCTCTGACGCTTCGGTTCATTTAATAAGACAGCTTTTACCCTCATCTAAGAAACTTATAGTAAATGATTCCTGTTACAATTTATAAATGGTATGTTCCGTCCACCCCTCTTCTCCCTGTTCCTTTGGAACCTTCCCCTCTGAAGCTCATGATAGAATGTTGATACTAATGCCAGTGAGGAGAGTGGATAGCCATTAAACAGCAGTAATCTTGGAACTTCCTGTGTCTGGTGTTATTTCAAGAAATCCAACACTGGCGACTGACCTGCGCAGGGGGCAGAAGTGGCTATCTCCCCTTTGAGTGCTCTCTCCACACGAGGAAAGATTCCCTTTTGACCTTGGACATTCCGCAAGTATTGACTAAGGGGACTGCTTATATGTGGCAAACGGATCCTGTATTGCTGTTCTGAAGGTGTGATGACAGCGTGTAAAAGGATTTTGGTTTCTAATCCTTCCGGAATATTATGATTTTTATGATATTGGAAGAAGAATAATCCTGCTGTGTTTGTGTTAAACTGGCAATTTTGGGTGATTCAAGCTCTCTCTTACCTCCTCCGTCGTTCCGTGGTACCTTTGGTGTGGAAGTCGGAGTGCTGTCCTTTTCGTCACGATTTGCCTGACGATTTTTTCATGGTCCATGTGTGAGGAGGAGGACTGCGGCACTGCTTCGCGGTTGTGGTCTTGTGGAGAGAGTTGTTTAGACTTGGTTGGGGATTTACGAGTCCTGTCTCATGAGGAGCGGTGTTCGTCGATGACGCCTGCGCTGTAACCTCTGCCTCCCCAAGTTGTATCCTGGTTCCGTATATAGCGTCTCTGAGGTGATATTGACGACGCTTCGCATGTCAAGAGCCGGTTCTTCATTCCGCCTGCAGTCCTTTTGGGTGTACTTCACTCCATGGTGAACAGTGTTCTCACTGGAAATCGTCTGCGCACTTCAGGAAACCGCCTTGTGAGGAGCGCTGTTCGCCTACGACGCCTGCGCTGTAGCCTTTCCCCCTCCAAGTAGTATTCTGGTTCCTGTGTTCAGCGTCTCGGAAGAGATATTTTCGACGCTTCTCATTTCAGAGTCGTTTTTCTACTCCGCCTGCTGTTTTTTTTAGGACCTTCAATTCCATGAACAGTGCGCATTTGCCACCGGCCGTCCCTGACATCTGAACTGTGTCCTCATTTGAGTCGGCGCTGCAGAAGCAAAGGACCGGTATTTTTCTGTTCTGTTCTCTGCAAACTAAGGGCTATAATTGTATTTACAGTTACTAAGAGTTCTGTCACTATCCTGTTATTTATCCGAAATTTAGTGTGTTATACAGTTTAAAAACAGAGTGGTATTCACAAATTTTAGGAAGTGTATTTACTGTGTTGTTTTAAATCATCCATGAGTAGCAATTATCCTAATTAGTTTTTCACAAAATATATTATCTTTACAATTTGTGCTCAGAATGGCAGCTGCAAGCATAAACCAACCCCCACCTTTCCTTAATGAGATAGGAGAGCCTGAAATTAGCTGGAAGGAATGGGTAAAACTCTTTGAATCTTATTTAATAGCTATAGGTGGCCAAAGGTTCAATTCTGTAAGAAAACAACATATTTTATTGCACAATTTGGGCGTACAAGGGCGTAAAGTATATGAATCCCTGCCTGTACCTGAACAAGACGGTAATGCTGTAGGGGAAGTAGATGTGTATGTGCAAACCTTGGAAAAATTAGAAAAACATTTTGGAGACAGGATAAATGTGGTTTTAGAACGTCACAAATTTTTCAAGAGAGGTCAAGGGAAACAGGAGTCAGTACAAAATTATATTGCTGTACTGTGGGGTCTAACACAGTTGTGTGAATTTGGTGATCTCACAGATTCTTTAATAAGAGACCAACTGGTGAGATGCACGAATAATCCGCGTATCCAAGAAAAATTGTTAGCAAAAAATCCTGGGCTCAGAGAAGCTGTAGAAATTGCAAAGTCTGTGGAACACACAGCCAGGTGTGTGAGAGAAATGAAGCCGGATGGTGAAACAGTGGCTGTCATTGGTAGTCAAGATGACAGTTATGAGGTGTACAAGATGAAGGCTAGAGAGAATGTTAACAATAGAGTAGATTATAAAGAGAAAGGTCCTAAGTGTTACCGTTGTGGTAGCAACAATCATTTTGCCACCTATTTCCAATGTCCTGCCAAGTATGTCACATGTAAGAAATGCAATAGAAGGGGACATTTTGCCAGAGTGTGTCGTGATGGGGAGTTGCATGTTAGGGAAAATGATAAGAATACAGAGAGGGCCACCAGTAGAGAGGTAAAATGCATTGAACAAAGAGTAGAAAAATTTACCTTGCAGGTGAAAGATGTCAACAGCACTGTTAACTCTATTTATCCTAAATGTGATGTCCTAATTAATAATGATTTGATTGAGATGTTTGCTGATTCATGTTCACCATTCACTTTAATAAATAAAGAAGATTATACGTCCACTGGCAAGAATAAGATTAGTGACCTAGAGTCTCCTGATATTTCTCCATCAGGATATAACAAGGGTAATATTCCCCTTTTGGGCATGAAGGAGGTTCTGATCCAATTCAAAGATAGGAAAACTTATGGTACTGTATATGTCATGGGTCCATCAGAAAGAATTAGGAATAATACTAGATCCTAATAGTGCAGAACAAGTGTTACTCACAGAGAAGTTCCCAGGGGCAGAGAAAATATGTGATGAGTTTAGACAATTGTTTAAAGAGGAACTGGGTTGTCTACACAATTTTCAGCACAAGATTAAATTAAGACAAAATGCCAAGCCTGTAGTACATGGTTTACGTACAGTGCCTTACAAATTGAGAGAACCTCTGAAGAATGAGTTGCAAAGGTTATGTGAGATGAATATAATTCAACCCATAGACTGTTCAGAATGGGTGGCTCCTATTGTTTTGGCAGCCAAATCCAATGGTGAGGGTATCCGCCTCTGTGTGGACCTGCGCAGTTTAAATGGTTGTATTTGGGTTGAGAGATATCCCTTGCCAGTGATTAATGAAATGTTGAGCACTATGGGCCCTGCGAAGTATTTTAGTGTAATAGATTTATCCATGGCATACCATCAGATCGAATTACATCCAGATTCAAGGCCACTAACAACATTTATTACACCTTTTGGTGCCTTCATGTTTAAAAGGATGCCATTCGGTCTTGCCTCAGCCGCTGCAATTTTCCAAAGAGCTATGCAAAAAATCCTGGAGGGCGTGGAATGCACATTATGTTTCCAAGATGACATTTTAATTTATGGAAAGAATTCAGAGGAACATGATGAGGTATTAAGGCAAGTTTTCAGTAGGCTCTCTGATGCTGGGTTAACAATTAAGAAAGAGAAGTGTAAAATAAAAGTTCAACAAGTGGAATATTTGGGCCATGAAATCTCTGAAAAAGGATTTAGACCTAAGAGCAGCTTGATCCGAGCTGTTAAAGAAGCTCCCAACCCTAGAAACAAAGAGGAATTAAAGTCATTTCTAGGACTAATGGAATACATGTCAAAATATGTGGAAAACTTTGCTACCAAATGTGAATCCATGAGAGAAATGTTGAGAAAAAACAAGGAGTTCGTGTGGAATGAAGAACAAGAAGAAATCGCCAATGCTTTGAAAGAAGATTTGATCAAATCTCCAGCTCTTGGAACTTTTGACGCTACCAAGAAAACTATCCTTACCACTGATGCATCAAATTATGGACTAGGTGCTACTCTTGTTCAGAAAAACGGAAATGAGGAAAAAATTATTGCCTATGCGTCCAGAAGTCTTTCCCAGCCAGAAAAGAATTATTCTGTGATTGAACGAGAATCTTTGGCGTGTTTCTGGGCAGTCAGACATTTTAAGTTTTTTTTATGGGGTCTAAGATTCACCATACGTACCGACCACAAGCCCCTCACATATATTTTTGCTGTGAAGGGATTGGAGAACTGCACCCCACGCATCAGCAGGTGGATACTGGGACTAGAACATTTCAATTTCAATATTGAACATGTGCCGGGCAAAGAAAATATTATTGCAGATTTTTTATCCAGGTCACCTCTTCCAGAAGAAGATGTCACTGAAGAAATGTTGGATAGTCCTATAATGATGATGGATTTTCCTGCTATCACAGAATTGGAGTGGGAAGATGGAATGAATAATGACAATGAGCTCTGTACCTTGAAAGAAAGGATCAAGAATGGATGGCCAAGCAAGAAGAAGGAAGTAGAAGTGGAAATGGAAGATTTTTGGGAAGTCAGAGATGAACTTAGTGTAATTGGGAAGAAAATTTATCGAAATAATAGAGTGTTACCTCCCAAAGAACTAAGGAAAAGAGTTATTGAGTTGGCACATGAAGGCCACCCTGGACGCAGTGCCACTAAAGCCAGAGTGAGAATAAATTTCTGGTTTCCTAGAATGGATGCCATGGTGGAAGAAGCCGTAAAAGAATGTGGAGCGTGTGGTAAAAGCGATAAGTCTAAAGTGATATGTAAATCCCCTTTGTCTCCAGTAAGTGTTCCAACTAAGCCATGGAGCAAGTTATCAATGGACATTATTGGACCGTTGCAAAATCAAGTTCCGCAGAGGAAATTCATGTTAGTCCTGATCGATTATACCTCACACTGGATCAAACAAAAGTTTGTATATAGCATTACTACCAAGACAGTGATCCAGTTTTTGAAAGAAGTGTTCAGTGAGGAGGGTGTTCCTTCCACACTAATAACTGACAATGGGGTACAATTTACCTCTGAGGAGATGCTAAGTTTTTTGACTCTGTTAGGTATAAAACACGAGACCACCGCTCTCTATTGTCCAAAAGCAAATGGGATGGTGGAGAGAGCTAATAGAGTCATTAAAGAAAATATTCAATTAGCTACTGTAAATGGTTTTGATGTTGAAAACTCCTTGAGAGAATGTTTGTGGGCCTATCATACTTCTCCAAACAGGATAACAGGAATTTCCCCCTTTGTGTCTCTACGCGGGAGGGAGCCTAGTACTAAGTTAAATCCCTGTTGGTTAAAAGGTGGAGAAGCTAAAGAAGTTGATTGGGAGGAAGCTGGAGAGAAGGTAAAGCAACATCAATCCAAGTACAAACAATGGTATGATCAGAAACATGGAGTAAAATGCACTGAATGGGAGGTGGGTGACATGGCACAAGCCAGAAGAAGTGTCAAGTCAGCAACTGCTTCTAGCAAATTTTACCCCACTTGTAAAATAGCAAAAGTGTTAAAAAATGTAGTACAGTTTGAAAATGGACAATGGTGGAGTTATGACAACATTGTAAAAGTACAGTCTTAAACCCTGTTCTTTAGTTTTGTGTAACCTGCTTTTTGCTCAGACTTTTAACCTGTCAAATTTCTTTACAATGTTATTATTATAGGAAGGGAGATGTGTTACAATTTATAAATGGTATGTTCCGTCCACCCCTCTTCTCCCTGTTCCTTTGGAACCTTCCCCTCTGAAGCTCATGATAGAATGTTGATACTAATGCCAGTGAGGAGAGTGGATAGCCATTAAACAGCAGTAATCTTGGAACTTCCTGTGTCTGGTGTTATTTCAAGAAATCCAACAATTCCGTATTCATGGAGGTCTGACCTAAATAGGGAGGCGGTAGAGCAAGCCTCAAGCATGGCCACAGTTTCCCATAAAAGCAGATGAAAGAGCCAGATTCTACACTTAAATTACGCTGGCACAGGCCAAAAATCATCTAGTGTGTAAAATACAACCATCGGGAAGGTATAGCAAAGATCAGACTCTTCTACAAGAAACAGCCTCCCCTCTGCTCCAAGACACTCATGTTGATCCTCTACACTCCTTTATGCATGGATGCATGAACACAAGAAAGGATCTTAGCGAAGAGCCTGGGGCACTGTACAAGGAATGAGAGAATAGAGAGGATTCATGAACGAGGAAGATGAATTGCTTCTTCAGCCATGGAGTCTGGGAGCAAGGAGATCTCATATCATTCCTTGAGTACATAAGTATCAAATGAGGCATATTGAAGGCCTGACGTTGTTCCAGATAGTAGGATACTGCTTCTTGCTTTGCATTTTGCATTGGTTGAGAAGATGTTCTGGCTCCAAATTGTGTGCCAGCCTGCAGCAGTGGTATATATCTAAGCCAGTAAGGGTAGTGAACTCCTTGCTACTGACTCACATGGGAAGCAGTGGATTTGAACAATGCAGTTGGGGAGTCAGTGTAATTCACTGAGAGCTGAGGAGACATTGTTAGATTTCTCGTCTCTATGCAATCTGGTGCAACCTACAGGATGCTCCTTAATGGTGCCAGAGTGGCTTCTGTAATGCTGGTGAACATGCCCCCATCCAGGTCAGAGAGGACCCTGACTAGGATTATGGTCTGGGAGTCTTCTCAAAGGGTTTAGGCTTTTAACTTCCAGAGCAGTGACAAAGGACACTGGGCTATTTGTTTTTTTGACATTGTTCTACAAGGTACAGATTTTAATGCTCATTGTCTCTGGGGCTAAATCGACCATAACAACATCACAACAGTCATGCACCCTTATAATGCCTCTCCATCAACTTCTAGAACACCTGCACATAAAAACACAGGTGTTTCATTCCAGGTTAAGATCCCTCCAGGGAACTATTTACCAGTGCATCAGGGACTGGAAACAGGTCACCTCTGTTTCAGGTCATATCTGGAGACAGGTCTCTATAGGTCAGATTATTCAGATCGAATACATTGGTCATTGGTGCCACTTGAGAGCTACCTCCCTTGCTTATCGAGAGACAATATTCATAGCCCAGCTCGTCCACAGTAGTTGTTGTGGCTTACACCTGCAGTACTCCTGGCCTACTCATGAATTCGAGGAATATCCAAAATTAAATTGAGTACTCTTAGAATTTAAGATTAAGCCAGGAGTACTACAAGAGCAATTCTCACCTACTCACAGCAAAATCTTTGTGAATTTAGACAGTAATGCCAACTGCTGCTGAACAGAGGCATGGCTATGCCACTGAACCACTGGCACAACACAGGTTTGAGTGCGACTCAATGGCCATGACACTCCGTGAACGCTAGCATCCCTAGGTATAAACTTGTTATGTCAAGCGGGAAACTTTGCACTGTGGACCTCAATTGGAACTCTTGATATGGCGTATCTTTTCACCTGGGTTCAGCAGGGAGTACTTTTATTCTCCCTTAGTGCCATTAGGAGTTTCAGTTGTAGTAGCAGTAATAACATCAGTAGAACTAGTAGCAGTAGCAGCAGCAGCGGTGTTTGTAGTGGTAGAGATAGCACCAGAACCAGCAGCAGCAGGAATAATAGTAGTATTAGAAGTGGAAACAGCAGCGCTGGCCCCAGCAACATTAGTAGCAACTGTAGCATAGAAGAAGGGGGAATACACTGCCCAGCAGTGCCACTTACTGACCAGTGACCGAGAGTTCATCCATTTGAAGGCAGCAGGGCCTGGCACATTGCCTTTCACACAGAGGGAAATAGACTATATAAATATGAATATGCATATAAAGACATCAGACCTCTGAATATACACAACACATACCACAATAATTATGAATGCAAAGGAAAACCTGGGGGGTCATATTATTGGTGGGACTGCACCCATAGCAAAGACTCAGTCATTGATCCAGAGCCATACAGGAGTGCCATTGCTATCTTCAGGACATCTGATGGGTTCAATTGACCACCTATAGAACATCTTGCTCTGTTTGACTTGCTTAGTCTGTGCAGTTCTCCGGTGACCAATACCGCGAATCGTATCATAAACATTGGTGGTTTTACAAGCACAGCTTCCTTTTAAGAAAACATTTTGCTTTGTGGATCATTCCCAGGTTGTAGCACCTTTGAAAACGGCGGGACTGAACTCAAAACAAACAGATTATACACCTATGACTACAATTTGTGTCAATGTATGCATTTTTAGTGATTACAAAATATCCAAACGTATAGAAATGTCCACCTACTGTAGTGCACTTGTTCCCTAGGTTTGGGAGCTGTGTGGAAAATCTACAGGTGTAAATGCAGTAGAAACGAGCTTTGCACCCATGCTGTGTTTTCTTTTTTTCTGCATACATACACACCTAGGGTACTTAGAGTTCACTATGCGTACTTCACTGGATAGCCTGCGCAGTATGTGTGGTGGAAATGTGAAGTAAACACATAGTAGCAGATTTACTAACATTTTACGCAACACAGCAAAGTAGCTTGCTGAGCTGCATTGCGTGCAAGGGAGACAACAGAAATGTGCAATTTTAATAAAGATCTTAGTGCATTTATGCTGCCTCCTTGCATTGGCACAAATGTGTGCTGCCAAGTGGTAACACAACCATCCCTGCACCATCCTTGTGCATGGGTGCCTGCAGTACGAGTAGGATTGTTTTTGTGCAGGTAGGAAAACCTTCCTGCACAAAAACAATCCTTAACCCCTTGGGCGCGGCCGCGATTCTGCGCCTGTGCGGCACATTCCGATTGCGGGTGCGGTCATGACGGCCGGGAGCCGTCATCAGCACACGAGCACTGTGTGCCATGACGGCTCCCGGCCGTCATCAGCATGCAAGGGGTTAAAGGCATTTTACTTTTTCCATTTGTGATGCAGAATGTATCAAACATGGAAGAAGGAAGTAACGAGGAGAAGCACAAGTTACTTACCTTCGGTAACAATATATCTGTAAGAAACAGTAGTTAGTATTAGATTCCTTACCTTAGAATATCCCCAGGCGTCAGACTGGATCCGGAAAATTTTGCGTAGCAGTACCCCTGCGGGTCGGTAGGCGTCGTCTGAGGCTCCGCGTCCGTCGTCGGCGTCGTTGGCGCCGGGATGATGTCATCGGAGTACTTAGCCGCCGCCCTCGCGCGCTGACGTCAGTTCTTATACACAGCTTTTCCGCACCAGAAACGCAGAGCCATGATAAAAACCATCACTGGTGCCATAAAAACTAGGGCCCTGAAAGGGGATGACCTTAACCCTAGATATCGGTTCGCAGAACGGGGAGGATGGGTGGGGCGGTAAGGAATCTAATACTAACTACTGTTTCTTACAGATATATCGTTACTGAAGGTAAGTAACTTGTGCCTCTGAAAGAAACAGGTTAGTATTAGATTCCTTACCTTAGAATAGATAACCCAGCAATACCAACCCCGGTGGTGGGTCTGCGAACCAATGATCACACCAGAGAGTCCCGGAGAACGCAACGGCCGAAAAAGCCATCTCTCCGGACTTGGCTGTCCAGGCAGTAGTGTCTTGCGAACGTGTGCAGCGAGGCCCATGTAGCTGCCTGACAGATGTCCTGCAAGGGGACTCCCCGATCCAGGGCAGTAGTAGCCGCCGTGGCCCGAGTGGAATGGGCACGTAGCCCCACAGGAGGCTCCTTCTTAGCCAGAGAGTAACAAGCCTTGATGCACCAGACGACCCATCGAGAAATGGTCCATTTGTGCACCGCCCATCCCTTCTTAGCGCCCATGTAACCAACAAAGAGTTGGTCATCCACCCGGAACTGGCGTGGGCGATCCAGATAATATGAGAGCGCACGTTTTGGGTCTAGACGGAGGAGCCTCTCTTCCTCTTTCGAGGGATGCGGAGGTGTAAAGAAGGTGGGCAAGGTGATGGACTGCCCGATGTGGAAGGCTGTGACTACCTTGGGCAGGAAAGAGGGTCGCGTCCGCAGCACAACTTTGTCCGGATGGACAGAAAGGAAGGGAGGTTGAGAAGAAAGAGCCTGGAGCTCACTCACTCTCCTGGCAGAGGTGATGGCAACCAGGAATGCAGTCTTAAGAGTAAGGAGACGAAGAGGACAGTTATGAAGTAGCTCTAAGGGAGCGCACATCAGATAAGTCAGAACAAGGTTCAAGTCCCACTGAGGCATCACGAAAGGAACAGGAGGAAACATATGAGTGATGCCCTCCAAAAACCTATTTACAACCGGGGACTTGAACAAAGAGGGCTGATCAGGGAGCCTTAAGAAGGCGGAAATGGCAGAGAGGTAGCCCTTTAGAGTGCCCAGAGCAGAGCCCTGCTGGGAAAGAGAAATAAGAAAGAGGAGAACCTCTGAAAGAGGGGCAGAAAGGGGATCCACAGCCTTTGCTGTGCACCATGCCGCAAATTTGTTCCACCTGCAGGCGCATACCGATTTTGTGGACGGACGCCTGGCTGCCAGAATCACATTACAGACTTCAGGAGGCAAGTCAAATGGCCTCAACTGCCGCCGCTCCATCTCCACGCATGTAAGTGGAGACTGGACAGGTTGGGGTGGAGGACCGTACCCCGCTGCTGCGACAGAAGGTCCTTCTGAATAGGCAGACGAATCGGGGGATCGACTGACATGCTGAGTAGCTCGGTATACCAGTATCTTCGTGCCCAGTCCAGAGCCACAAGGATGACTTGGGCCCGGTCGCGCCTGATCTTCTTCAGCACTCTGGGCAGAAGTGGTATAGGCGGAAAGGCGTACAACAGACCGCAACTCCACTCGCGACGAAAAGCGTCTCCGAGCGAGTGCCGCCTTGGGAATTCCAACGCACAGAACTGATGACATTGCGCGTTCTCTTCTGTGGTGAATAGATATAACCAAGGCTCTCCCCACTGCTGAAAGAGGCCTTGCGCCACGTCCATGTTCAGACGCCATTCGTGATCCATCATGCACCGACGGCTGAGTTTGTCCGCCCTGGCGTTCAGGGAACCTGCCAGGTGTTGAACCACCAGGGTCACGCCCTGATGTTCCAGCCACTGCCAGAGGCAGGTATGGAGCAGGCCGCGACGCCTGCGGCTCCGGCTGAGCCGCGTGGGCGGTGTCACCCAAACCCCCGGCCGCGTCGCGCGAGCATCAGTGGGAGTCAGAAGAGTGATGTCGCCTCTTCGACTTCTTATGCCTCTTACCTGAGGACTTGGAGCTCGACGAGTGGTGTCGACTCGCCGAGCTGTGATGACTCCGGCCCCGCGACTGGTCCCTCGACCTCCTTCCAGACTGGGACCTCGAGCGGCGCGGGACCGACTGCCGGAGCTCGAGGCGCTTGTGGGACCGCTCCCGCCTAGCCTTCGACGTCAAGGCCCGGCAGTAGGGGCACGACTTGTCATCATAGTCGGGCCCCAGGCAACGTAGGCACCAGCGGTGGGGGTCGGTAACCGACATCAGTCGGTTGCAGTCGGCACAGGGCTTGAACCTGAGCATCCCTACCGGCACCAATGGAGTCGTAGACTCGAAACGGATCCAAAAAGGATCGAAAAAGCTTAGTCAAAAAGTGACTAAAGTATACAACTTTCTCCGGACCTGCGCTTGCTGGCGCGGAAAAAAGAAGAACTGACGTCAGCGCGCGAGGGTGGCATCTAAGTACCCCGACTACGTCATCCTGGCGCCAACGACGCTGACGACAGACGCGGAGCTGCAGACGACGCCTACCAACGCGCAGGGGTACTGCTACGCAAAATTTTCCGGATCCAGTCTGACGCCTGGGGATATTCTAAGGTAAGGAATCTAATACTAACCTGTTTCTTTCAGATATAAAGTTGTCTCTACTTGTTACTCCTGGAACTGGGAGGTGTTTTATTTTGATGCATTCGAGGCTCACAAGTCTTTGTAATCCGAGAATGCATCAAAATCCATGGGAGGTTGCTTGGGGACACCTACACTCCACCCATGGAACACCTCCCTACTGCAAGATAACGTCAGGCAGTGAAATGCGCTGCTGTGAGTTACCTTGGATTTACTAAACCATGCAGAGCCATTGAAGGTGGTTTTGCGTGGTTTTTTGAAATCCTAGTTAAGGGCTTGCATTGCCTTGAATCTCCTTGTGTGATGCAAGGGCAATGCAAGCCCTTTTAAAATCTGGCACATAGTTTCATTACTTCCTCTTTGCAGGTAAGTTACCAGGGTGAGAAAGGACCTGCTAAACGTTTGTTGATTCCGTGAACATATGAGTCAGAGGGCCCAGATTTATGATTTTTCCACGCAACGCTGCACAGCACCTTGCTGCACTGAGGACAGGCATGCACCATATTTATCAAGATATGGTGCATTCCTATCCGCTCCTTAAGCTGGCACACTCTGAGCAGCCTAGTGCCAACGCAGGCAACTTTGTGCCGTGGTGCAAAGGTGCCTGCATTACAGGCAGGATTGTTTTTGCACAAAAACAATTCTTAGAGGCATTTTCCTCTTTTCTAAGTGGGCTACAGAATGCAACTAACTTAATAATAGAAAACAACGAGGAGAAATAAATATATTTCTCCTTGTTGCGCTTCTGTTGGGAACGCCTACAATTCTGACGCATTCCCAAGTCTACCAGTGTTGGTAAATCTGGGAATGCTTCAGAATACATGGGTGTATGCGTGGGAACACCCACGTCCCACCCATTAATCGCTTTCCTGGCACAGTTAACGCAAGGCAGCGTCTTGCCTTACACCAGAGTTACCAATCCAAGCAAGGCCACGTAGGGTGCCTCTGCGTCGCTGGTTTATCTCATTCTAGGTTGTGCGTCACACTGCATTGCCATGCATGGTGCAAGGGCGATGCAAAACCTTGATAAACCTGAGCCTGGGTGTCTACCAAAGTTTCGCTGTGAAGGACGAAAACTAATATTGGGCATGAATTATATTGGCGCACAAATAGCAAAATCATTTCGCCTAAGGGTGGTACGTAGCTGTTACAGTAGAATTTAGTGGTTGTCAGATGAAGAACCCTTTGTGTGCAACATGCCCAGCCTTTAGCCATACTGTGTTGTCATAAAGATTGAAGGCGAACTGCAGTGGCAATATGTTCGAATCTGTGGAACTGTCCGTAGCAGGCCAGAGGGTGGTGCTCTAACACCACTCCTTCCCGACCTATACCGAGGCTGTACGGTGAAATAAATATGTTTCAATGTATTCGAATTTCCAACCTAAAAACGTCATGGTTAAAAATGTAAATATGTATGGCCTTTTTCACTGTTTTACAATTCTCCCATCAGGAAAGAGAATTACTTCTGTATGGAATCATCTTAATCTCTTATCGAAAATTAGAGACTAGGGATTCAAATATTAATTTAAATATTCCGAATTCAATACTTTATGTGTTACCCTTCCTGGAAAATGTGACATGACTTGCGCTTAAAAGAGTTCACAGTTTAACCCAGAAGCCAAGTGTCCTTCATATGACCTCAAAGCACGATGCCACCGTCTTCTACACTGAGGGCATCTCCCTTATTCACCACTGATTCGCATTGAAGATTGGTGGAAAGTACAGGGGGCAGGCGCTATCCGATTGGCCGACATTCTAAGAAAAACATGCCCTCATCACACGATCTGCTAATCAACACAGCTAACAAAGAATTAGAAATTAATAAAGCATTCTATGAAAGGTATGGAGTGGGCAGAAATCCGTGTTTACAGATGCTAGTATATCATGACTAAATTGGCCATTCAGATACTTTAGGTTGTTATCATCTGCATCATTTTTTCAGACATAATCTGTTTGGTTGGATGTCTGAATGGTGAGTCTTGTTTAACATATTCAGGGCCACATGTTTGACCGGGTTTAGCGGTCGCAAACAGCCCGATTTGCAATGTGTGATCGCTAAAAACGGTCTGTAGCATGTACAACCCCTATTTTGCGAGTCTGTAACCTATTATCGACTCGCAAAATAGGGTTTGCGACTCGCTATTAGGAAGGGGTGTGCCAAGGGCATCCCTTCCTAACAGCGACTCGCAGTGCCAGGAACAAATGTTTTGGGACCAAAATGGGGTTGCAAAACATTTACATTTTTGGGCCAATGGAATGTCTGTGGTAGACCAGTTGCAAATGGGAAGGATTCCCCAGGGGACCCCTTCTCTTTTGCGAATGAGGGTACAAATATTTTTTAAGAGCAGGCAGTGGTACCACAGACCACCGCCTGGTCTTAAAAATTGAAAATGAAACGTTTAATTTTTTTTTTGAAATGCATTCTGTTTTAGTTAAGGAAAACGGGCTGCATTAAAAAAAACAGAAAAAAAACAGCTCCATTAAAAAAAGCAGTCACATAGATGGTGGTCTGCTGACCTTAACAGGCCACCATCCCGGTGAGTGTCGGCCATTCCCAATGGGTCGCAAATTGCGGCCTGCCTCATCAATATTAATGAGGCAGGTCCCTTGTGACCCATTTGTAAATCGCAAATGGTTGTATGTCGGAACGAGTTCCTCAACCCCGCATACCTAAACAACGCAGTCTGTACAATGACCGCGTCTTAACCATGCATGCTTTACTACGCATGCCTTTCCCACGATTTATCATGGTAAAGACATGCATGGTAAAGGGGTATGTGTGGTGAATGTTACCACCCCCTCCCCCTGATCTCTAAAAATAACCCGCCATCCCCTAATTCTTAAAAACCACCACCATTCCCTTCCCTGAACCCTAAAAACACCCCCTAAAAAAATACACTGAACCCCCCTGAAAACTATCCTGAATCCCCCTCCACCTCAGAAAACTACCCCAAACTCCCACCACCCCTGAAAACTACCCCAAATACCCCTCCACCCCTGAAAACTACTCCGAACCCCCACCCCCAAAAACTATCCCAAACCCCCCTCTAAAAACTACCCCAAACCCATCCACCCCTTAAAACTACCCCAAACCCCCACCACCCCTTAAAACTACCACAAACACCCCCCCAGCCCCAGCCCCAGTCCCACTTACATGTCCGTGTCCGCTTCCCGATGCTCCTCTTTCCCCGCCCATTCTGAACACTAGAACACATTTGCCTTAACCACGCATGTGTGTGGTTAAGGCAAAGTCGTTGTAAGGGCAAGCATGCTTACGCTTGCGAGCTTCCAGAACTCGTGCTCTGGCATCATTGTTCCAGATGTTTCCCATCGTAAACAGTGTCTCAAACACTGTTGTACATTCAATTTTGTGAGTCGCAAATTGCGAGTTGACAAAAATCACAATTTGTGACTCGTAAAATGAAATGGTCTTACATCTTGCCCTCAATTTCAAGGGTGCGAGCTAGTTCATGGTGGATATTCACTAGCTTTATGCTACCTTCAAAATCAGCTGTCCAGGTAATGAAGTCACCTGAATGCTTGTACAATACACTATTCTGTCGAGACTGAAATCCATTAGCTACTGCTTTAAACATTCTTTAACTAAGCATATATCATAGGCTTGTGATCATACAGCACACTGAAATGTCTGCTCTGGTCCTGTGCTAAGCAGATCGCAAAGCCACCACTAGGCCTCGGCATTAAAGTGCCAGGCTTTAGAAAATTGGAAAAGTGGCCAGGCTTCTTGGAAACAGAAGATTTGAAACGTGTGCCTGAAACTTAAATAAACATCAGAATTAAGATGTTTCTTGATGCTGCGATATTCCAATAAAAGCAAGTCCAGCGATCCGAATTGTTTAAGTGACTCCAAAGGTTAGGCTAGTCATACATTCTGGGCAAGTAAGTAATAAGTGATTGCAAACCAATCTGGGTCATCCGTCCGCTAATGGCCATCAGCTGGGTTCCTGCCTCTTATCTGTTCAACAGAATTCTAATGTATGCTTAAACCAATTAAAATGACCATACTTGCAAAACAAAGAACATGTAATTGTATTTGTGTGCTCCAAACTCCTTCAAAAAGGTTCCTCTATTACTGGGAGTAGGGGAATACAATGGAGGATCTGTGGTACATTGTAGCAGTTCATACGACACATCCTGGGTTACAATGCTGAAAAATGAGCGATATATTTTATAGCTATATGTTATAAGTGGTATAATCTCTGTGTATAATGGATTAATAATAGAGCCACTTGTTTTGAAATTGCGCTGTTTGTCTTGGGTTTAACCACATTATCAGAGCCGGAAAATTGTTATTCTTATTTCTAAGGATAACATAATAATAATGGTTTTCATCACAACAGTTGATAACAAAACTGGTTATCAACTGTTGTGATCTGATTAAGGCCTTCAACGCCACGCGATAGGCCTCTCTGAGAGCCTGTGGCAGCTCTGCTTGCCTGCCTTGAACTGAGCGCAGAAAGCACAGTTGCAGGAGGGGGAAGGAAGGCAGGGAAGGTAGAGGATTTTGATTAAGGATAGTAGGTAAGATATTTATTCTTCCCATTTGCATCAGGGAGGAGAGGGCATGCAATGTAAATGTCTTCCATTGTCCTATGCCCCTGAGCAGTAGTTGAAGGTAGGAGCAGATGATTTTGGAAGCACTACATAACACAACATTATAGATGGGTAGAAAGTGAAGTAAGGGGGTGTTTATAACCTTGGGGTTCTGAATGACATCATAGACAACTCGATGCTCTTGTTGTCTAATTGACGTCACTAGGAACTCATCAGTGAAAAACATCTCCCGAATTCACAGTTACCCATCTATAATTCTACATAATACTAATGATAATGTGTATAGTAGGAGTAATAATAATGATGCTAACAATAATATGAATAATAATCATAACAACAATAACAATGATAAAAATAATAGTGATAATAATAGTAATATAAGGGAATAGTAGTATCATTTTGCCATTTTGAAATTATAATTGTATTAGTTTTACTATTTTAGGTCTGGAGCTAGCAAAGATTTTATTAAAATTATATGTATAATATACTTATGTAAATGGGCTTTCAGCCATCTCTCTTCATCTATTGGCCTGTTGTTGTGTCACTCACATTTTCCTCCCGCCCACAACTGCATGCAGCATAGGGCAAAGGGTGAGCCTACTTAAGCCACTGGTTAACTTCACTTTGAGAGACTGCTTTTTGCTATTTCACAAACCACACATCTGTACACAAGGTAGTTTCCTTCAGCGTGCGTGTTTTTGTTTTGCCTTTATAATTACTTTATTGTTGCCTTTAAGTTTCAAACCTGATGTTACAGCAAGAAGTTTTTGATGTATGCCCAGGGTACATTATAGCAGTCTCAGTTGCTATCCCCTGCCAATGCTGTAAATTCCTTTTGGAGTGGCCTTTGTTTATTTTACTGCTGCTATTCCACATCATAACAGATAGTGTCCATTTGAAACTGTTCTTTATTAGGTTATCCTCTTTCTACTTTTCATGCAATGAAGTATAATTATATCTATGTACTACAATATACTACACAATCTTTAATAAAGTTTTCTCAGGAAGAAAATAGGGCGTATCATGTTTAATTCTCAGCCCACTTTTATTGAAACATAGGTGAGGCATAATTTGGTTTTAGAATCCCATATTTATACTATGACCCATAAAAAAAGAAAAACTTACGGGTGTTTTAGTATCTGAAAATGGAAATACAGTTATCTTCATACGGTGGTAATATAGTTAATTTCTCATATGATCTTGGATACTTTTTGAAATCGGTGAGATGGTGAGATAACTCATCAAGAGTGTAATTATGTATACATTCATGAGCCATGTAGATAGCTCGTTACAATAGAACCACTGATACCTTTGCATGCTGCTGAGAGAGCTCACTGGGTTGATTTCGAGTAAGCTATCTTGATCAGTAATACAACATTTCTTTCTTTCTTTCTTCCTTCCTTTTTTTCTTTCTTTCTATTTTCTGTATTTCTATCTTTCTTTCTTTCCTTATGCCATTCTTTTTTCTTTTATACATCAACGCAATGCGTCAACCCATGTCAGCAATTGGTTGACTTACTCCAAGTTACAGCATGCTGCCTTTCACAAGGAGCACATCCACACATAAAGTAGTTCCCTTCAGTGCTCGGGAGTAATATGGCAATGTGTGTTTTTTTAGACCAAACATTTTTTTGCCTTTAGCCAATGTTTTTTTTTAGATTGATGATGGCTTGGTAGCTTCCTTAACAATAAAGTTTTGGAAAAAATATGAAAAAACAAAAGAAGAATTGCCTACGAGCTGGAGATCAACGGCAGACCTATTGGCTTTGCTAATGCTTGTTACATGTTTCTATTGTACTTCTAAATATGATCTTGTAAAAACTATAATTGTTAATATATTTATTCGTTTTATTTAGCAAGATAATAGAAATAAACATATTTGATAGCCAGCACAATGCTGTATACGTAAAGACTAACTATCAGTAGCTGAATAAGTAGTGAGCCCACCATAGCAATATAACAAAGCCTGAGGCCGATACATATCTCAGCAGAACAGCACAATGGAATTTCCTCGTAATCTGACAGATAATATTTTTGCAGGTGCTCAAAGTCATTTCAACACCAGATAGTTACACGCATCAGTCCATTTATTAGACAGAAGACTTATTACAGTGAGCGTGGAAATCATAGGATGTGTCATATTCAAGACCAATAAGATTCAAGTCCAGTTGGTATGTGCTGGAGAGGGTAATATCTTAGAAGTCCCAGAAATCCATTGCACTGGACTTAGGAAACACCATGTCCCAATAGGCTTCCAACAGCTTATTGCAGTAGGTTATATTTTGGAGCAATTCTTTAGTCCTGGGTTGTCGACCTTCATCCCAGTGGATTTTGTCTCGACTTTTGGCCAACGGTAATGCTATAACAATACATTTTCTACAGTGGGCTTGAATCTCCCTGACATAGCCCAGCATAGCTGTGAAAAATGTAAGTGAAAAGTAGCAACTAGTCATTTCAATAATCACTTGGTTGGTGTCATGCCAAAATGTGGCCACTATTTTATCTGGCCAAGTTTAGATGAAGCATGCCATCATTCGAGCTTTACATCTGCTGCAGCAAAAATCCTCCAGTAGCCTGAGGTTTTAAGGAATGTAAAGGGGGGGTGCCAGCATCTGTGTGGGAACAGGACAACCATTAGCTGCTTCCACTGCTTGTCTATCAGCAAGCAGTATAGCATGGTCTGCCCTCCATTTTGCTTTTACGCCAGGCACCCTAACAGGCACTTCTGACTGCATGCTTTGGTGAAGGAGAATCATAAACCAGTGCTAGTGCATCGAGGGGCATTGGGTCCTCAGCAGAGTAGAAATTGCCATGTGTCACAATTCATGGAGCCTTGAATACAGTACTACATCTAGAAGGGTAAACAGTGGATGCTCCTGTATTGTTTCTATTAGAAGGAATATGCTATCTGGGAACAAATCACAAATTTTGGTAAGGTTTAGTTTTATAAGTTATATACAGGATTTAATGTTGCGTTTTGGAGTGAGCCGTGGATTATGTGAAAGCAGAATACTAGGGTGTAGAAACTTTCAAGCTTGGTTCTTACACTAAGCCTGTCTCTAGCCCAAGGCGTACCTAATACTGTATTGGAGGTGTGAGTGATGGTCTCATAGAGTGTCGTGCTGAGAGGGGCCGGACAGATGGTGCCCTTCGTGATGATAGTTGTGGCTGAAAAGGGACTGGATGTAGCCAGGAGTGTGCATAGTGGGTTTGTGCACATTAATAGTATAATTCAAAGTCAGGCACTTTAATGTCATCTTGATCGTCACCTTGATCGATGGATAATGTTTAAGTCTCCCATCCAATTCTAGGACTATACTGTTAAAAGCATTATTATTGCTGTTAATCCATTGATACGGGTATCTAATTATTATAATTGTTTTAGCACTAATATTTGATTGTGTTTATTTAATTATTTCACTTTGCTACTAAGTTACACCACACACAATCTCACTAACACTTCATACAGCATATGTCACATAAACCAATGCAGCTCAAACATGCAATTTAGCCAGCAAAAAAACAGCCATTGTTTTGTTTTTAGTCACCAGACAAAGATTATGGACCAGCCATAGGAGATGTGTGGCAAATTGGAAAGACCACTATGATAAACCCTTCCAATACCTAAGTCTTACCCACAGCTCGGGACACTTCCGAGTATCCATGCGCGTTATAAATGGAGGTTAACATTCAACAACACACTGTCACCCAACAAGGTATGGACCAAAGCACAATATCCAAAATATATCATCACAAGACGTCTTTGATTTCAGTTTGCACTCAAAACCCTGGGTCGACCTGCTGAGGCACCCCTAGGGAGCAGTTCAAAGACATACTAACAGAATATTCTATGTTATACAAATGCAAACAACAATGAATAATATAGCATTAAATGTACTTAAACATGTCATATTACTATTCAAGGTGTTATTTATTATGTATTGCATTCTCTTTGTGACTGATTTATTGTATTGTTCTAGTTGCTTAAGTATTATTAATAATAGCTCTTTTCAGCAGTTGCCAATTGCCAATCTAGCTTGAAGCCCATTTTCAGAATTCTTTTTCATTAATGAAGATCATTGCTGGTCGGGTTTTTCGTGACCTGGTTTTCATTATTGGTTGCAGTACTGAAGAACTTTGTGCCTTTAGCTTTTTGATTAAACAATTTGGGATGTACTATTTAAAGGTGGGACATGGTTTAGTATAGTGATGATTTCCGTGGTTCCTCAGGGGTCTGTCCTTTTGACTTTGATTTTGTCACTTAGTCCTAAAGATGATCTGTCGGGCTCTTAGCCCTGCGAGAAAGCAGTGAGGCGATGCTCCTCCGCCCTAATGGAGGAGCCGCCCCTACACTTACTCAATGGAAAATTTAACATACTGACAGATTTTCTGTGGTCATAAGATCTAGCTGCAGATCCTGATTCTATGAATCAAAGTACGACTTGCATACATGGGCAAAACCGAGGTGCACAAAACTTTCTGTGACTCCTGTGTGCCCTGTTAGGCAGAGGATGGTAAGGGTAAATAACTGACCTACTTCCCGCAGCCAAGGGCCTGCCCTAGGCTGTGTCTAGTGCCTAATTTGTGCTCGTGGTTGACTGTGGTTTCCACCAGCACTTATTTTTTGGACCGGGACACTTACCACTGTCTTGCGTGCAACAGACCCGATCCTCTACCAGAAAATGCCCTACTCGCCTGTCTTGTCCGAGAGATCAGCTCAGGCATTCATATCTCATGGATCGGTATGTGACGTCAGGCAGGGGGCACAGTGATTTTGTGAGTTGGATTGGATCTTACAATGTAAGTACTCAGGGAATCATTAAGGCAATAATGTAAGGTGGCTCAAAACAGAAGAGTAGCCATTACAGATAAGGGGTGACCCGATACAAGCTTGTGGACCTGGGTAACGTTCAATATAGAGAAACAATGGTCCTCAAACTAATCATTCACAGTCGCAGAATAAATCTACAGTTCTTGATTTTGAGCAAAATTAAAATTTGCGCTCTTTTTAAGTAACAATACTTCAACGTAAGGATTTCCCAGTAAAAACAAAACCAAAAGGATGTGCAGGAAAATGAGCTTCATATGAAACAGAACAAATGTATTTACATCAATGGATTTAAATTACTGTACATTTTTGATGGTTGCTCCAGAGGGGAACGTACAAGGAAGGGGTGCTCGAAGATAAGTAGGTGGGGAAATTATTCCCAGAGTCAAGAAAAAAGTGGAAAGATTTAGTGAGAGATTGATCAAACGTATCAATCTTGGTGTCCTGTCCCAATGCTATTTTACATGGTCTATTTAAATTGATTTGTACACTCACAGATTGTATTAATCTCTGGCATGTAGTAGGGATAGGATGGATGGGTCCAGGTACAGGAATATATGGTTGTCGACATTTCAACTCGACTTGTGGCGTGTAGGACTGTTAAACCTTTGCCTGCGAGTCTTCCTCAGGACGAGGTGAGTGGGGAAGGTAGGGGGCAACCAACCCTGGTTGACTGTATCTCATCCGCTCGTGATTCTATGCAGGAGTGTGGTGCCGTACCCTGGCTCCAAATAAGGGCTGTCGGAAGCCCCACCAGGGTCCATCCGCTGTGCAACTCAACTGTACAATTTCATCCACTTCCCACAGCACTGGCCCACTGCCCGATGAAGTCAGCTGGGTGGGGTTTGTGTACATATGACATGCTTTTTCTACCCATACCCTGCAGATAGTGTACTCTCGCCCTGCAGGTTAGACTCGGCCTTGTCCAGTCGTAGTTCCTGGTTGTGCTACATGTGTGTCTTGTGCTTTTTTTTTTATAGTGACCCAATGGCTCTTGATAGCTTCTTGAGTCAAGGCTCGGCCTGAATATTGCTGAGACGGTGCAGGAGTTAGGTCTGCATAACCACTCAGGCTGGCTATGGGTCGTTAATGATGTGGCAGATGTATCGGAGAGCCATGCAGAGTCAATGACTGGCCATGTGGTCTGAGGCTTCACAAGGAAGCCTGTCAGACTCATGACACATGCACACAACCCGAACTGCACACCAAAACCCAGCGACAGCTGTCTAAAGAGTGTTCGACCTCTAATGCTGCTGCTTGGCTGCCTGCTTCTAACCATCACCAAGTAGAGAAAAATTCCAAGGAGCAGATCTACAAGAAAGTGCCGCAACATGGCACCGCAAGCCCTTTGGCTGCGCCATGCTGCGTCACTTTCAGAGCTTAGGAATGCGACATATTTACAAGAATATGTCGCATTCCTGTGCTCTCCCCTGCCCTGGCGCACAAACAGGTGCCAAGCGCCAGCGCAGGCACCCTTGTACCATGGTGCAACGATGCCCGCGCCATGGGGAGATTGTTTTTGTGCAGGAAGAGGCACCTTCCTGCACAAAAACAATCACTAAATGCTTTTTTCCTCTTTCAATGCGTGCTGTAGAATGCAGCACGCATTGAAAGAGGAAAAAACAAGGAGAAATTAAACCATTTCTCCTTGTTGCGCCTCACTACGCCACATCTAGGTGGCGTAGCATTCAGACGCATCTCCAGATTTACGATTTCTCGTAAATCTGGAGATGTGTCTTGTTCTACGGGTGCTGCGTGGGAACACCCGCGGCAACACACCTGGAACGTCCCTTCAACGCAAAGTGCTGCGTGTCAAGGGGCCATATTTACAAGGAGAGGAAAAGTCACGCAGGGTGGCTTTTCCTGTCCTTGTAAATATGGAGGAGCCCCCTGCGCCACCAGTACGTCATGAAAAGTGACGTACTGGTGGCGCAGGGGGCTTGTAAATCTGCCCCCAAGTTTTCTATGTGCACACGTTACCCCTCTACTCCCGCCTTGCATTTTCCTAAGCCTCACTTCACCTCACACTTTTCTGCCTCCTATTCTCCTTGGCGACAATGACCGCTGATCCACCCAGCCCTCTTAACACACTGCCACTCCCTTCTCCACCTGCACATTTTTTAAAACATATTAAGTCCTGCCATTGCCTGTAGTTCCGCCTGCGCACTTTGGAGGTGTGAACCCTGCTGAGGCACGGGGAAGAAACCCCCCCAAGGCTCAGATCGGAGTTTCTCTACAGATTGAATCCTTTAACATAATTGCTTCACACGCCTCGAAAGAATGCATTTTAAAGAATGCTTAAAGAACAAGCTCGCGGTAATTCTACAATATCGTTTGCATAATGGCCTCTATTTAGCAAAACCACAGGTGCATTGAGTTTTTATACTAAATGGCATAGAAACTGCTGCTTGTCTCGAGGAGCAATTTTCTGAAGTGCATTTCTTTTAGTGCATTACAGTCTCAAGCCCGCAGGGTAGGTGGGTGTTCGAGGTGAGTCACACGTTACTTTGCCGTCGCTGACAAACTGTGTGGGCCCTGGCTGTTTGTAGGGAGTGGAGTCTGTGGAGGTGCTACCAGGCCTGCTGCGCCGCTGAGCTTTCGCTAATAGAATACTGTTTTTTATTATCCACATCCATGGGCGTCCGCAGAAATTTTTCCAGGGGGGGGCAGAATGTTAACGTCATCACCATCCTACAACATGATGTGTGCCAGGTGGGGCACAAGAAACACTGGGGCGCAGGAGGAGCCATGGGGGACAGGAAGCAGGCCGCATATGATCTCATACACCATAGGGTTGTTGTGCCACAGCCATCTCTTTCTTTTGTGGCACCCCAAAATCCATACCTGCCCTGGTCCCTAAAATTACCCCCTAGTACCCCAAAACCTATACCCACCCTGAACCCTAAAATTACCCCACCCCACCCCACCAAAACTCATACCCTCCCTGAATCCTAAAATTACGCCCCTGGCACCCCAAAACCCATACCCACCCTGAACCCTAAAATTCCCCCCTAACACCCCAAAACCCATACCCACCCTGAACCTTAAAATTACCCCTGCGCCCCAAAACTCATACCTGCCCTGAACCATAAAATTACCCCCCCCCCCCGGCACCCATAAACCATACCCACCCTGACCCCTAAAATTGTCCCCCTGGCACCCCAAAACTCATACCCACTGAACCCTAAAATTACCCCCCTGGCACCCCATAACCCATACCACCCTGACCCCTCAAATTGTCCCCCTGGCACCCCAAAACCCATAGCCGACCTGAACCCAAAAATGTCCCCACTTGCACACCAAAACCTGTACCCACCCTGAACCCTAAAATTACCCCCCCTGGCACCCCAAAACCCATACCCACCCTGAACCCTAAAATTATCCCCCTGGCACCACAATCCCTAACCCACCGTGAACCTTAAAATTACTCCCTGGCACCTTAAAACCCACACCCACCCTGAACTCTCAAGTTACCCCCTGGCACCACAAAAGCTGAACACTACATTCTGATTGAGTATTGCGCCGTCTCCCTGCTCAGGGAGGATCTGCTGGTCCGGATCGGCTCGCCCTGGTCCGGTTCTGCTCACCCTTCTCTGGAGCTGTTCTGCCTGCCCTGTCCCTCTTCCGGACCAACCGAGCCTGCCTCCGTGCACACTGCCTGGACCTACTCTGTCTGGCCTGGTTCTTTCTCCTTTGGACCCACTGTGTTCACTGGCGGAGTTAGAACACCGGTCTCACTTCTCTGAAGCTGCTCTCCCTCACCCAGACCCCCCACTCCCCCTCCACTTGCTCTCTCATCTTCCTTCCTCCCTACTTCTCAGTCTCTCTTTCCCCACTGCTTCTCTCTCTATTTCTCTCCTCCCTCTTCTTTCACTCTCACCCCCACCGTATCCGTCTCCCTGACCCCACCAAGTTTTCCTCTGTCCCCCTCTCTCTTCCACCTCCTCATGTCAGTGATAGGGAGCCTGGGGCCCGCTCTGAAAATGCGAGCTGGAGGTGACGTTAAGTGTGAAAGCACCAAGGTGTGAACCGGGAAAAGAGGCGGGGAAGGGGTGGGGGGAAGGTAGAGGGTCAAACAAGCACTGGCTCTCTGAGAGGTCAGACGGGGCGGGGAGCAGCCCGAGGACAAAAACAACACCAGAGCAAGAGGCAGACGCTACTCTTTTATTCAAATATGACTATTCTTTCTGCTTAGTAATTTACTCAACAGCAACTGTTCAAGGCAGTCCATCACTATAATCGAATAATTATTTGAAAAGACTTTGCCTCAATCTTGTTATGTGTCAGAGCGCGCTAAAAAGTCCGAGGTCTCCTGGCGCTTCTGACTAAATTATAAGATGGAAGGGGGAGTGGGGGCAGAGGATCTAGAAAAGAGCAGAGTCTCCAGGTGTTGTCTAGATGTGACGTGCGATGAGATGCACAGGAGTTCATTTAGAAGAGAGTGCCAAAGGGACGGTGCAGGAAAATGAAGCCCGGGTATTGTCCTACTGAGCCCTGAAACGCAGAGGAGCTTCAGAATAGAACAGAGAGGGCGAGCTGGAAAGGGACCGTGCCTGGAGCACCATGTGTAATGCATAGTGGCATGGGCGTCCACAGGGGGCAGGGCCAGCTTTAGCGCTGGTGGCACCCTGTGCGGCACTGTTAGTTGGCGCACCCAATGACCACCTCCACCACGGATTCTCTCACTAGCACCCTTTAACAGTGACCAAGACTCCATAACCACTTTCTCTCAGATGCATTGAATTCGTTATATAGCACTACTCATACCATTAAAGTATGTCAGAGCCCTTTGCATCACACACACATTACACAGACAATCAATTATACTTGTGTAAATCAGTGTTATAGGAAATGTTACATAAGTCAAAGGACAAAGGGGCGTATTATCAAAGCCTAGCGATATTTTTATTGCCACGTTTGCGTCCGTTTTCGGACGAAATGCGACAATAAAAATATTGCTTTATTTACAAGAGCACGCTAACGCGTGTTCAATGGGATTAGCGCTGGTTTCAACATCGCAACGCCTTGCATCGCTAATGAGATGCAAGGGAGGCGTGTCCCGTGAAACAACATGGGATATCATCACTAACCCTGATCTCTCTATTTTCAAGTGTATCGCTAACACACATAGCGATATTATAATCAGCGCTAACCGGGTTTTTCGCCGCTTTGCAACGCCTGCTATTTTCCTTACTAAGCCATATCTATAATGGGAGATGGATTGTAATGCTGAGTCCACGTCTCCCATTATGGATTAGGTTTTCCCTAACGCGTTTTTCTTTCGCTGGAATTCCGGTGATTTCGACTTTTTCCGCCGCGTTAGCCTGGATTTCTATCACCTGGGCGATGCGCCTTGCTGATAGTGTGCTCACCAGGCGATAGAATCCGGCGATATGCGGCGTTAATGTTTTGAACACTACACACAGCCGTTGATGATATGCCCCTAAAAGTGTAGGAGTCACATGTCATCCATACTGGTAGGCAGTACAGTTTAGGAGTGCTTGGTGTGGAGAAGCACAAACTCAGAGTCGAAAAAGAAACAGCATAGTTGGGAGTATTCTTTAATAATAAGACTCCATTTCTACCCAAATTAACCCTTTTTGCAACATTAATCAATGTTCTATACTTAGCAGAGTGTATGCACTTCTATGATGAAAGTTAATACCTCACTATTATATATTAGGACTTTAAGTTATAAATTGCAAGTAAGAAAAAAATGGCTCTTTTAAAAGCAGTAACCTGCTGATCTATTTACATTAAATGCACTCTTTAATCTACTTGGTACACGTTCTTTGCAGCAAGCATATTAAGCCTCTGTACTACCTTCACACACGTCAAAAAAACTTAACTACACAAAACTCTGATCTCTGGCCAGGAAGAACATTAATCACAGGAGTTATCTTGACATTTTTGTAATTGCAGGAGGAAAGGAACGTGCAGCAGGTGCTTTTAAAATCATAATTAAGTTGTAAACACGGCGCCCACAGGAAATCAGCACCCGGTGCGATGGCACCAGTCACATCACCCTAGAGCCGGCCCTGGCAGGGGGGCAAGGAGGGGTGCTCCAAGGGGGGCAAGCGCCCCTCCTCCCCCCTCCTGCGGACGCCGAAGGCGACGGAGGCGTGTCTGCCTCTGTGCGTGGTGGCGCATTTCTGTTTTCACTGGAGTTTCCTCATTTGCAGCTGCAGCACTGTACAGGTGAAGTCTTTCCAGAAATTGATAACTGGAGATAGTGGACATACCGCATGCGATTCACCCCATCCAGAGCGCCCCAATCTCCCATTCGTTACCCTGCCCCCCACAAAGCAAAACCAGGCAAGTAAGTGGTCTACAAAGTACTGGCGACCCTCCTAGAAGAAAAGGGATAAAAGCCCGGGGTCACGAGGGGGAAGCCCTCTTTGTCCCTTCACCGCGGTGTCTGTCGGATCGGAGCCGCAAACGAGTTACCCACCTACCCATCCCTTACTTTAGGGGTTTGTTGGAGGAATGGCGGGTCCCGGGCAATAGAAATGGCCCGAGGTGCCGCTAAGGGCCCCATAGGGGGGCCTGCCATAGTGGGCATACCGCGTGCGATTCCCCTCATCCATAGCGCCCCAATCTCCCATTCGTTACCCTGCCCTCCACAAAGCAAAACCAGGCAAGTAAGTGGTGTTCACTTCGTAGTCTTTATTCACTTCAGATAAACGCAATCTTTACTTTGTTGATGCACAGTCAATTCTCGACCGATCATTTTATTACAATTTCAAATCAACACACATTGATAAAGGCAATAGGCTTGTGAAATACACAATTCAGCCAAAGGTTGATATATATTGTATTTACAGTCTGAATCTCCAGAACCATACTTGATGCATGTTGCGCCAGCAGGCCACAGCCAATTCTTTTGTGTGATGCACCAGCATGCCACAACCAGTTCTTCACAGCTCCCCTTTGGGATAACTACCCGCCGTCTATTCCCTAGACGTGGCCACCAGAGCACTGCTTGGCGCCTTTCTTGCGCACCAGCCCCCTCAACGTTTCTTACCACAGGTCCCGGCATCTCGAATAGGGCGGGAGAGTCCAGGACCACCAGTAGGTCAGCCCCCTCTCCCGCCAGCCCAGAGCCCCATATACAGCCCGCACTGTTTATTCCAGGATCAGACCGTCCCTGCAAATCCGGAGTCCCTGACATTTCTCTTGTCCGGGACCTGGCCACAGGGCGAGAAGCTTGCTGGTGCTCTCGCCCGCCCCCCAAATGCCGCTACCCCTTCCTTATCTAAGGCCATGGCCCACAAGATGGTTTGGATGACCAATTCCAACCCTGCCTCAGACAGATGCACTCCATCCGCCAAATAAAGTACCACTTTTGCTGCCTGTATCAAGTTAAGCCTGATGGCCCGTATGGGTGAAACGCCCCCTTTCCCCATAACCTTCGAACCGGAAGTTGTTGTCTCCCACCAGAGGTGCCACTAAGGGCCCCCCACCCCATGGCGTCGGGGGGGCCTGCCATATTCATCTCAAAATGCGATGCAGGGCGTGCTACGAAATTTGTTTTATTAATTTAATTGTTTACTTACCTGCAATCATCCATATTCCGGTGTTTACCACCCCTTACCCTGCCCCTCCCCCGCACCGCCGATCTGCCCCACGGAACTCCCTCCACGGGCCGTGGCTGGCATCAAACCTCACCCGTTTTCATTCTGGTGGAACCATTGACAGTTGGCAATGTGCATGAGGGATTTATAGGGCACCCTACCACTGATAGCGCCTATAGACTACACCCCCATTTTTAAGCTGGGCAATATGACTATATGGATATACAGAGTGCATATGAGAATAGCATAGAACACCTTTGATTGTGTTTCAAAACTATATAAGACACCATTATAACTATGTTTGCCCTATACGCTAACATAACTTTTATGTGCATATGTTTATCTTCCTCTCCATTTCATTTTTTTTCTCACCAGGTTGGGGACAGGTACCTACAGTAAGAGTCCCTATCAGCGCAAGGACATTAATACTCCTTAAGAATAAGGTATCACAGGTCCACAGGCTCTCTCTTTCCTGGAGCCTGTTTCATGTTGTATGTTAATAACTTCACACCCCGGTCCTGACGAAGCGCCAAGGAATCCTTTAGGGACCACTTGAGAGCACGAAACATGTTGACCTTATTTTATGTAGGACTTTTTTCACCATAGCGCATATCCTGAGAGCAGCGGTTAGACACACATCTGCCCTCTATATTTGTTCTAAAGAGGAGCTCCAGGATCCACACCCTTTTAATTTACCATATGGACCCATGAATAAACACAGGTTCTGGTTACCATTTGGTAATTTTAACACTCACTCACCTTTTTTAGAGGCCCACATGCACAACTGCAGCGTCTCCTTAAAAGATCTCCACCAAAGAGCCCTCTCACTGGGCCCGTGAGGGACTGCAGTGCCACCCCCACGAGGACCAACGCCTGATGATGAAGCATGACACTCGCAAGGGTGTGTGAGGGCACTATATTTAAAAGGAACAAATTCCCTCCATCACTAATGTAGATCCAACATGTTGTGAAGCTTATGTACCATAATTTAGTAACTTTCTGAGGAACTTTTACCCCCCCCCCACACTCCTCCCCTCCCCCAGTGAACAACTGTTATCTTGTGGGAGCACGGGTACTGGACCTCCTTCCTTTCTAACGTCGCTCCCGGTCCCCAATTCTTTTGTGTGATTATTAGCCTTTAATTACACCTAGCATTTCGCCGGTGGAGGCTGGTTTTGAAGGCCTAGGTCTGCTTCTGCTGCCTTTGTCACTTTCCCCAGCTCCCAGAGAGTAATTTTAGCAGGCACACTGGGGTTTCGAGAGAGATAAAGAGAGGGTTGGGGAGTGATGAAGAGACTGAGACTAGTGAAGGAGAACAGAGAGGGGCAAGAAAGAAAGAGACTGGATGGATGAAAAGAAAGAGATAGAGCAAGGATCAGTAAGGGATAAGGGCCGGTATGAGCCTTTTTGCCATGGCTGCATTTGGAACCCCACTCCATAACCTATTTTTTCTTAGGGAGTGGCTTCCCCTTAAAAATATATTGTGGTATATAAATAAATAATACCGGATCTATTTTTGAATGAATGAATGAATAACAGATAGCTCAATAAAATAAGAGTCAAGATTCGAGGTAGTAGGAGTTTCTGCAGGTTTATTACAGCATAAGGACAGGATCAGGACAACCTGCATAGAATGACCCAGCAGCTGCTGGGGCTTGGTCTGGGATGAGCGCGCTAACTTTTAATAACAATACATCAACTTATATACATAGCGCAAACACATAGCATTACATTGCAGTAGGCGTAGCAGTGGGTGGAGCAGAAGGCGTGACGCGTAGCAGTCGCGAAAGATAACAGTAAAAAGAGGTGTAACTGGGAGTATACATAGACATGTGATGCAAACGTAACAGAATATGTCATTAATGGGCGGAAACTTTGGAGGGGGCTACCTAAGGAGCCGGGACCTCTAACCTAATGGTGCGCGTAAACTGGCAATGACGTATCACTAGGAGAAGCTGGGGGCTACGAACTCTGTGCTAGGAGCAGAGACTAGAGTCTGGAGGGTCGGAGCGACATGTACCTAAACCCAATCTGGTATCTGATGTTTAGGGAACATGTTGATGTAAACTAGAAGTCATGAAGGGAAAGGCTAACTTGATTCTAAGACTGGACCATGCATTATTCTACATGTAATGCGTGATGAAGAATATTAAATGACCATTAAATACAGTATTTCTCTAACGTGGAGCCGAATAGGCTAGACAATGACGGAAACTATTGATGCAGTTCAGTAGCTTAGGAATGTAGAGAAGGAGGACTGAACTGATGACTGGAACTATAACATACTTTTGGCAGACTCAGAGGCAGAGCCAAGCTGCACCGGGCTCTGCGAAGCAGGAAGTAAGTGAAAGGTCGAGGATACAGGTGGGGGCTGTATCGCTCCTTAGCGAGGCTTTTCAGGAGACAGGAGCTGAATCTGATGTCCGGGCCCTTTTGAGGCCTGGAAACGGGGACTTTATAATGGAATAACGTGCACACTAAGAAACGTGGCAACATTACTTTACATAGGCCTGATATTCGTAGTATTCACGAGGACTGGAAAACTGGCATACTAGAGGTGGACACAACTGTAATTGCGTCATTAATCGGACATGGGGAATAACATATGCATATTGGTCATGCACACATAACATATGATGGATGAGGCGTAGGGACACAGAACATGGCAAAATTTACTTTTCCACATTCCCTCCTTGTCACTACGTTTCCATCAGGAAACATCAATATTCATGATACCGTCTATCATTTCATACAGTACCATTTGTTCGTCTCGAATTATCTTGGAACGGGATTTAGAACGGGGCTTGGGACTAGGAATACAAGAGGTAGCACACATGCTGCAAATCGCAGGGCCACATTGTATACAGAGGCAGCAGCTAAATATGATCGCTACTGCAATACTTAGAAAAGACAGGACTTTCCATCCCCAGGCGGAAATTATATTCCAGAACCAACCGGACCATGTCCAGGTGCCTGGATCTTGGTGTAACAGATGGGCAATTTTATGGAGTCTGGTTATAGCTGAATAAACAGACGGCGCGTTATTTGGAATGAAAATGCAGCAACTAGATCCGATGACTCTACAGGCCCCGCCCCTATCGGCCAGTATGACGTCAAGGACGAGACGATTTTGCAAAACGACAAATCTCATAGCAGATTGTTCTTCGGTTAAGTTACCTAGAGCAGAGGCAGTCTCATTTACTACAGCTTCAAGGGTTCTTGTTAACCTACGGATCAGTTTACTATTCTGGACAGGTCCTACGAAAAAGAAGAAACCTTTATTGAAATCTGTATACTGTTCTAGAGTAGTTTCAGTGTAATCGACAATTGGGGACTCCCTTCTATGTCTAATGTGTACTAGATGTGTGTTTCTGTGATAATCAGATGGGGCTAGGAAAACAGGTGGCAGTAGGAAGGCAATGTAACAGGTTCCCTCCCAATCGAGGGGCAGACGGACATATGCGGTTTGACCACAAATAAAATAAGAATGACGTGAAGCTTTGAAAATAGATTTCCTACTGTCACTATACTTGATAACAGTAGTACATTCACTATGTCCTACGTGTACAGAACCATAATTACGGACACATAATTCACCTTTGACTGGTAATACTGAAATAGCAGGTAAGTCTGGAGTAGTATCAGACTGAACATTCAGGACCATGAAATTCGATGAATAATTACCTAAATTATACACTTCATTTTCTAGATCTAAACCTGTTCTGTGGGGGAGACCTTGCTTGTCTGGGAAACATGTACTGTTAAGAAAAGACATATCTGTTGAGGATGACGTTAACGTGGACCATGCTCCACACGAACCATTGTGTGAGAATGGATAAGGAAAGAGTGGCAGAACTCCCTTCGAGGTCTGGAAAGGGGGGAGTCGACCACACACCCAACAATTAGTGGCATTGCTGGTCTGGTGTGAATAATGTAACATACGGATAAATGAGTTGTTGCGCATAGCGAGGCGGTAAGAATATTCGTGAGGAGGTAGATCACTAAACGTGTGCTCTACTGTAGCATTAGCAGACATATTAGCATGAGGAACTGGAAAATACAGATAGAACGCATAGCTGGTGCAGGAAATCAAAATGCTGATGAATAATACGAAACTCAGAAAAACGATACATTGAATTGAGTTATTACTGACTCTCTCACTATGGGGGTCTATTTTATACATGTCAGAAACAGTCTAACCGTTTCACCTAGGGGAGGACTTATACAATCAAACTGACTGACTTATTTTACTAGACCTGAGCTTTAACTTATACTCCTGCTGCGGAGTTTTCTCTAACCAGGGAGGGGTTGTAGTAATGTCTTTTGCGGGACAGTCCTTTAAAACAATGTCTTGACAGTTTTTAAAATCCTGGGAATCCTGGGAAATGTTCTTGGAGACTGGTTTCAATCCATTGAAAAGTTTTACATGAGAAAGATGGACCCACCCCTTCCTGCCTTCCAACTTGACGGCAGTACGGGTGGTCAAGAGGACCTGACGTGGCTCCTTCCAACGTGGTTCCAGCGGACTTGATCTGTCGAAATTTCGGACCATCACTAGGGAACCTGGAACGATTTCATGCGGTGCCACCTCGGTGTTGTCTGGAAAGGCGGCAGCAACCTGTGAACGACATGAGTTGAGGGCAGACATCAAGGAAGCTAGGTAATCTGTCAGCATATTACATGAAACATCGGTAATACTTCGGGGTCTAGGAGTACCCCACATGTTAGGGGGGCGGCCGAATACGACCTCATACGGGGACAGACCTGATCTGGAATGTGCAACCATGCGCATATAAAACAAAGCGACTGGCAGAGCTACTAGCCAGTCCACACCTTTTTCCTTACAAACTTTGGCAATGCGGATTTTCAGGGTCTGATTATGTCTCTCGACTAGACCGGCTGCTTCAGGATGGCGTACACAATGGAACTTCCACTGGTACCCTAACAAAAGGGAAACGTGCTTCATCAGTTCAGATGAGAATGGCTGGCCGTTATCAGAATATACGACTCTAGGGAGTCCATATCTAGGGAAAAATTCACGAACCAACTGCTTGGCAGTGGTCGCGGCTGTGTAATCTGGGACTGGATATGCTTCTGTCCACCTGGACAAAGCGCATACAACTACAAGGACATACTTGAAACCTCGACATCGCTCCATCTGAATATAATCCATCTGGAGGACCTCAAAAGGGTGGTCAGGGGGCTGGAAACCACCTCGTTCCACCGGGACACTTTTACCTGGATTAAACTGACAACATATCATACAGGTACGGACTTTCTGCTTGGCTGCAGCTCGTAAATGCTTGTTGAACCAAATGTTCTGGATACTGTCTAACATAGCTTTTTCTCCTAAATGTGCTGGACTATGTGCGGTATTGATAATGACTTGAACCATAGAATCGGGGAGAAACCATGTGGCTCTACCCTTCGTTAACCATCCTTGATCTGTCTGGACCCCTCCTTGTTCAGACCATTTCTTGATTTCATCGGGAGTAGCATGTAACTGGATATCTATGACGTCTTGTGTAGGGTCCTTAACTGTCATGCATATAGTCGGATCTGGAGTATGTGTCAGGTTAACTGGAATGTCTGGAGTCTGTGCTGTAAGCTTGGCTGTGCGGTCGGCTAGATCATTACCCTGGGAAATAATGTCAGTAACTTTCGTATGTGCTTTACATTTCATGATAGCAATGGATGTCGGTAAATGTATGGCATCTAACAGGGCTTGAATAAGGAGACCATGCTGAATCTTGGTTCCATGAGAAGTCATGAAACCTCTCTCCTGCCAGAGCACTCCGAAGTCGTGTACAACTCCGAATGCGTAACGTGAATCTGTGTAAACATTAACTTTGAGGTTCTTGGCATGTATACAGGCTTGTGTCAGAGCAACCAGCTCTGCTGCTTGAGCAGACAGGGTGTCAATACGGTGTGTCTCAATAACTTCGGTGTCAGTAGTTACTGCATATGCTGCGACTAGTTCTCCTGTACTAGTTCTCATACATGAACCATCCACATAAAGTGTCAGGTCAGGATCTGGTAACGGAATGTCTGTCAGGTCTTGTCTTGGCTTTGTCGTAATATTAACTACTTCCACACAGTCATGTGTGTCTGGATTTGAATTAACTGATGGTAACAGTGTAGCAGGATTCAGGACGTTGCAGCGTCTAATTTCTATGTGTGGCTGGAACAGTGTCAATTCATAACCTGTTAAACGTGCAATTGTCAAGTGCTGTGTTTGTGTTCGGTTTAAAAGAACTTCTACTGAATGTGGGACTTGTACTGTCAGGGAATGTCCTAAAACTATGGAATCACTTTGTCTGATAGCTAGTGCTGTGGCTGCAACTGACTTGAGGCACGCAGGCAACGCCTGGGCGACTGGATCTAATGTGCTCGAAAAATAAGCACAGGGCTTGTATTGTCCTGCTTGATCTTGTGTGAGAACAGATAATGCTGTACCTTCGCGTTCAGTAACGAAAAGTGTAAAAGGCTTACTGTAGTTCGGTGTGGCTAGAACTGGAGCTTGACATAGGGCTTTCTTTAACTCATTGAAACTAAGTGTATGTTCAGATGTCCAAGGGAGGACAGTCGATACGGCTGCCTCCTGTGTCGTTAACTGTATCAGTGGCTTGGCTAGAAATGCATACTGGGGAATCCATTGTCTACAATAAGAAGTAAGGCCGATAAAGGCACGTACCTCCTTCTGGGTTCTGGGCTGGGGAAGACTCGCTATTAACTGGATACGGTCTGGTGTCAACTGCCTACCCCTTTTGGACAGCAAGTGTCCTAAGTATACCACTTGCTGGACACAGAATTGAAGCTTCGAAGGGGACACTTTGTGCCCCATCTCGGCAAGGAAATACAGAACTGTAAGTGACGCTCGTTCGCAGTCACGTTCAGAACGGGCTGTGATCAGTAAATCATCGACATACTGGAGCAGGGCAGTGTCAGTTGGCATGTGAATGTTGTCCAGTTGTCGCTTGAGTGCTTGACTGTAAATACTAGGGCTTTCTGTGAAACCTTGAGGAGCGCGTGTAAACATATAGCTCCTTCCATTTAAACAAAATCCGAAAAGAAACTGGCTGTCTGGATGAATTGGAACACTAAAAAATGCATTCTTGAGGTCTATGACAGTGAAGAACATGGCTTCGGAATCAATAGCAGTTAACAGGGAAGAGATATCTGGGACAACTGGGTATTGAGGAATAATACATTTATTAAGCTCTCGTAAATCAATCACTAATCGATATACTGGGGGTGCATTCGGATCAGTACGTTTCATGACTGGAATGATCGGAGAATTGCATACATTGGAGTCAGTTTCTACAACTACTCCTTGAGCCATGAGCTCGTCAATAATTTTGGATAAGGCTGCTACAGCCTCGGGTGGCAATCTGTACTGTCTGATTCGGGGTAACACTACACCTGGTTTGAGAGTCACACGATGGGGTGTGATTTGCATGTAACCTACATCAGTTGGACCTTGCGCCCATAAGTGCTGTGGAACATTAGACAATCTTGAATCAAAATCTCGTAATACATAGTGACCCTTAAAGTCACGTAGGAACAGACGTATTCCCTCTGGGGAACAGCAAATAACTGCACCTAATTCTTTCAGTGTCTTAATGCCTAATAGGTTTTCTGGACATGACTTAGTAAGTAACAGATCAGTAGTACGGGACAATGGACCTACTTCTAGAGTGACTGGCTTTGATATCTCATTAACTATTGGCTTTCCTGAAAATCCAAGGGAAACATTTCTTGAGCCTGAGAGCGGAGCCCCTGGAACTTCGGCATGATTAATTGTGGTCCTACTTGCCCCTGTATCGATCAAAAACTTTCTTTCTTTCCCTAATACTTGACTGTGAACATAGGGACCTTCTTGATCTACAGGTATCTCGATGAGAGGCAAGCCTACCTCCCTCTCTAGGCTGTTTCATGAATACTGCTGGTACTCTGGATACTCAGACTGTGCATACTGGTACATCTGCGATGTGACATGCTGTGTTGCAGCAATAGGCTGCGGTGCTGGAACTGTCTGTTGTGCATTCTGTGACTGAGGAATCTGTGAAACTTGTTCTTGTCTCGGCGGACGTGGTCTTTCTTTAGTCTTACCAGTAGCTATGTTGTGTTTCAGAACTGCACACTCGTTTATAAAATGACCTGGTTGTTTACAATAATTGCAGTTCCCTTTAACGGGAGCTGCAGGATGACTGGCTTGATTCGGACCCCTCTTCTGACTGTCTTGAGGAACAGATTGTGCAACTAGCACTTTCATTTTCGTGTCCTTCATACGTTTTCTCTCGTGTTCTTGCTCTTCCCTGATTCTATTCTGGTGATACTGGAGCATCTGGAGCATCTGGGACGGAGTATTTGCTTGCCAGGTGCTTTCGACTTTCAAAACTCGATTTTTAATTTGTGGACTTGAATTCTCGACTAATTTGGTAACGAAAAGGTGAGGGTATGACTCACTACTTGTCTTGAGACCACTATTGATACTGAAACATTTCTCAAATCTAGAATAAAAATCACTAATATCTTCATCTTGTTTCTGTTTACAGGCTGAGATTGCATCCCAGTCTTCCTTCCTAGTTGTCAATAATCTAGGTAAAACTTGAATCAGTAATTCTGGTAATTCTTTACATTTATCTCCAAGACCGGTACCTGGTACTCGAGCCTTGTCTTCAGCTTCTAGAGCTGTCCAATCGATCTTTTTCTCTCCCACCTCCCATTCCTTTTCCTTTAACTTTTCATACACCCCTGCGGGTAACAGGACCTTTAACATTTTAATGATATCTGGGTAAGTGTATTCTCCCATACGGAGCATGTCTTTTAATTCTCTATGGAACCCTGCTGGATCTTTGTCATGACAGGGAATTAATTTCTTCATTTCAAGAAGTTCCATCTTTGAAATCGGAGTGTATACAAACACTCGTTGCATTACGCCACCCGCCCCTTGGACTGGGTGGACTTCTCGTAACGGATTCTGTCTGTCTATGTAGAATGATTTACTTTCTGGGGGTGAGACATGAACAAAATGCGGGTTCAAAAACGTTCTATATTTGTGGCGCTGTTCTAGAATGACACTAATTAAATCGGTACCTAGACCTCTCCATCTATACTGGAGTAACTCGTTCAGGATATCATGTAACGGACCTGGATCAGAATGTTGACCCTCATACAAAGTAATGAGGTGCTGAATCATATACATTCCCACCAGTCGTTGCTCGGCTGGGGGCAGTTTCAGAAACATTTGTGCCACTATTTCGTCTGGAAAAGTGGTAGAATCAGTAATCCATCGGACTGCTGATCGGGCTAGTTCTTGTTCATGCATGGTACTTAACTCACCATAACCGATTCGTGATTTCAGAATGTGATCGGTAGCTTGAAATACTTGTTCTAGAGAACCTTGTTCTGGTGCTGGATGATGAAAAATAGACTTGTGTTCTAGACGTAAATGGCGATCGGGAAATCTAGATTTTCCTACATACGCTATTCTGGCGGAATTCTCGTCTTCCTCTTCAGGATCAGAGATACTTTCTTTCTCGCTTACTTGTGCTGCTTTACGCTGTTCGTGTAACATTATTTCTTTACGAATTTTCTTGTACATACTCTCCATGGCACCGACGGTCTTGTGCTTACCCTCGGCTATATTATCACTCCACCTTGTCAGGATTCTCATTTCGGCGGGATCTTTAGACGGATAATCTTGTTCTCTTATTAGACAATTGATCAGGAACTTTAATATCATGAGCTGGATCTCGGCTTTCCTTTGAGACATAATCTCGCCAATACTTTCTGGATCATCCCCTGTACGGATGAAACGATATATTCTGTCTAGATCTTCTTTCATATTCGGCAAGGTGACTAGATACTCGGTCACTCTCCTTACACGTAAGGAATATAAAACCATATTATACTCGCCTGGGACTGGATCATAGACACATTCGTTAAGGGCTTGTCTGATTTCTGTGACAGACTTATTACTTTTAGGAGTACGCTGTGATGCTTGAGCATGTAATTCGAGTGCTGATAAACGCTTGTGTGGCGGCGGGGTTTGAGGAGTAGCTCCTCCTGCGGCCCCTAGACTGGAGTCGTCTACTGAGGCTCTACGTCCTGGCAGAGTGGGAAATGGAACTGTAGGCTGGACCGGGGGTACCGTAACAGGTACTCCGGTGTCTGGAGGAGCGGGAAGTGCCTGATTTGCAGGGACTGGCGGAGCGCGAACAGGATTTGCATATTCGGGGACTGTGTCGTCCAGATAGGACGAAATAAAAATATCAGCTGCGGTCTGTTTGTGACGTAGCTTAGTCGAGTGGCGGGAAATTACTGGATGCCTCTGGGGTCGCTTTTGGCAAGCCCTCGGCAAGGAGAGGATACATACCCTTAATGAGGGCATGCCTCTGTCTGTCTGACTGTTCGGCTTTGACTCGTTCACCTATCTCGATTAATTCTCTTTCTTGGGCTCGTTCCTGGGATTCTCTACTTAACTCCGACTTTCTGACTTCCTTTTCGGTTCTTCTATGCGCTTCTTTACGCCATAACTCGATGGCATCTTTCTGTGACTGTCTGGCTTTCTTTTTCCATAATGCTTCTTCTACTCGCATGATACATTCGGCATCCCATGTACCCGATACGGGCCATCTATACTTTTCTTCTAACTGTTTGGTATACTCTACCCATAAATCTAGATACAATATGGCGCTTATGCCATGTTTCTGATACATAAAGTGACCTGGACTGTCCCTCGGCGGGACAGGAACTGCTTCTTCTAATAAACCCTTTCTAGTTTTTAACTGACGTAACTTGGAAAAGAGCGGCATTGTAAACTTGAATCGGAACACAATACAATACACGAAAAACAATAACATTTGGGAAAAACAATTCAGGCATACCACGACATTGGAAAGACATTAAACAACATTATAAATAACAGTTCGAACAGAATATTACCTGGAATACTGAGAACAGAAATACAAGAATTTTCTCGAGAACGGAACAGACTAGAGTTACTGGATGCACTGCTGTAACAGTACGGAACATACCGGTCCCATAAAGGGACGCATCAAGACCCGTATCCACCTAGGTGAACACTTCGTTTGTGAGTCTGGGCACCACCAACCCACGGACCAGGAGTCAATTTAGATTGGTCCTGTCTAGATACTACCCCAGCAATGGTACTCACCGGGCAGCACGGAACGAAAGGCCTCGGACGGGACTGGACTGCTACGACGACGGACTTCGGACTTCAGTTACGGGTGGGCCTCCGGATACCTCGGACCTTGGACTCTCGGCTTGGGCTCTGGTCGGGACTCGCCGCGTTCCTCCACCGTCTCGTTTGGATGCTGGACCGCCTCCTCCGTCTCCTCCGTGGGCCTGAGGGATACTTGAGCAGAAATATCTGCCACTGCGCAGAAGAGTTCCGTCACGACTGCAGAGGGTCAGGGGGTCGGCGTGGCTTCACCGACGCGTGGGGAAAGGGCAAGTCCCTATTCGGGCGCCATTATGTGGTATATAAATAAATAATACCGGATCTATTTTTGAATGAATGAATGAATAACAGATAGCTCAATAAAATAAGAGTCAAGATTCGAGGTAGTAGGAGTTTCTGCAGGTTTATTACAGCATAAGGACAGGATCAGGACAACCTGCATAGAATGACCCAGCAGCTGCTGGGGCTTGGTCTGGGATGAGCGCGCTAACTTTTAATAACAATACATCAACTTATATACATAGCGCAAACACATAGCATTACATTGCAGTAGGCGTAGCAGTGGGTGGAGCAGAAGGCGTGACGCGTAGCAGTCGCGAAAGATAACAGTAAAAAGAGGTGTAACTGGGAGTATACATAGACATGTGATGCAAACGTAACAGAATATGTCATTAATGGGCGGAAACTTTGGAGGGGGCTACCTAAGGAGCCGGGACCTCTAACCTAATGGTGCGCGTAAACTGGCAATGACGTATCACTAGGAGAAGCTGGGGGCTACGAACTCTGTGCTAGGAGCAGAGACTAGAGTCTGGAGGGTCGGAGCGACATGTACCTAAACCCTATCTGGTATCTGATGTTTAGGGAACATGTTGATGTAAACTAGAAGTCATGAAGGGAAAGGCTAACTTGATTCTAAGACTGGACCATGCATTATTCTACATGTAATGCGTGATGAAGAATATTAAATGACCATTAAATACAGTATTTCTCTAACGTGGAGCCGAATAGGCTAGACAATGACGGAAACTATTGATGCAGTTCAGTAGCTTAGGAATGTAGAGAAGGAGGACTGAACTGATGACTGGAACTATAACATACTTTTGGCAGACTCAGAGGCAGAGCCAAGCTGCACCGGGCTCTGCGAAGCAGGAAGTAAGTGAAAGGTCGAGGATACAGGTGGGGGCTGTATCGTTCCTTAGCGAGGCTTTTCAGGAGACAGGAGCTGAATCTGATGTCCGGGCCCTTTTGAGGCCTGGAAACGGGGACTTTATAATGGAATAACGTGCACACTAAGAAACGTGGCAACATTACTTTACATAGGCCTGATATTCGTAGTATTCACGAGGACTGGAAAACTGGCATACTAGAGGTGGACACAACTGTAATTGCGTCATTAATCGGACATGGGGAATAACATATGCATATTGGTCATGCACACATAACATATGATGGATGAGGCGTAGGGACACAGAACATGGCAAAATTTACTTTTCCACAATATAAATAGCACATGTATCACCGTAGACCATTTATGACTCTCATTTATGTTTCTTAACAAAAGTCATTGTATTTGCAGCATTAAAATGGCTGATAATTGTAGCATATCATTTGAGTCAAGTGAGAATCCTTCTACAGTTCTTAAAATATCTATTTACACAATTCCTTAATGATTAGTTTCATTCTAACAACCATGATGCTATTATTAATCTAGATGTGACAGGCATCATCCCACAGCCAACGTATTTCAAGAGTTGTCTCTTCTTCAGAGCTTCTGCGGTTTTGTTTGTATCAGAAGGAAGTTTCTTATAGTTGTTAGGAGCAGCAAGTCTAATCATTTCCCCAATTAACGCCATTAAAAACAAAATATTTTTTTGAACAACACAAACCCTTTACATGTCCGGATTTTCTAAATTGACACAGCCGAGTCCTTGATGTAAAGTATCTAAATCTAAGAGGATTCATTGTCAAATGTAGTCCATTCAATTGTCATCGCAAATGGTTGTACTAAAAAAAGAGGAAGATGCATAGAGGGTTTTACAGTTCCTAATTTCACAGTGCCTCTCTTATTATACGGAGTATTTCAGCGACCACTGCCTTGTCAACTGATCAATTGGAGAAGCCAGTCGCTTAGTCAGTCATGTCACTTATGCTATTCTTGAAACCAGACTCTCAAAGAAGGTGCCCTCTTCAGGCTTAACATGACTAACGGGGCGGGGGGCAAGAGGATTTGCAGGAGATTTTCTGCCTACAATCGCCATGGGTTACACAGTGGTCCTGGAAAGACAGGATGTCATTGCCAGCAGCACCAGGTCTGCTGAAAGGATCTATACTATGGTGGAGCTTCAGGTGGTTCTGCCGCTGGAAACACTGCGTTTACCTATACTGTAAATTTGTCAAAGAATCATAGAGACGGGTGAATGGGACACCTGCCTTTTTTAGCAGATGTCCTGTTTTTCCTGTAATCACTCACAAGACATATTTATATATGCAAACAAGGCCCTCTCATGGTGTAGCTAGCAAGAGTGCAGCAGGTCCAGTGGTCTGACGAGCCCACTATACCCCAATGATAGCTGTTTTTACTGCCATCACCACGGATGAGAGGGTTATTTCCCTTGCTTGCATTAGGACCGGTGGCACCCTTGCTATGCCCCTGGGCCATACTTGTTTTCCTGGGACGGCAACTGACTATAACATTTTTGGGGAAGATACAAACTGGCTTGGGAAAACTCCACTTGCTCTGCTTCAAACCACAGAATCCAGCTCCTTCAGGAAACCATCTGACATTGCATATTTTATGGCCTGGTTTAATACTCTAGATAACCTTTTCATTTTCCTCCTCAAGAATGTAATGACGTTTTTCAACAGCTCGAAGTCTGTTGTTATCCTTTTACTAATCGCTGGCACTTTCTTTTAATTTTTAAGTGCAGTGTCAAAAATGTAAACCCAGAAACCTCTTAAAACGTACTGACCAGACAGTGTTACCAAAAACACACAAATTTAGGGCGTAATAAATGATTTGCATTCCTTTTTAATTTGAGATCCCCCACCCAACCTCCACTGCATAAAATGAAATAGAGCAAGCGGTCCTGAAGAAGGTGGACTGAATCATACGTATCAACTGAAACGTGCATCGGCCTGAACTTTTTTCTAGCTGGCGGGATAACCATGGACATTTATGAAGAATTTTCACCATGAGTTCTCAGTAGCAAGCCATTTTAGCTGGAAAACAATGAATGTGATGTGATGTGTGTATTAGTATGTTTGGTATGCAATGACTGTATGTGAGGTGAGTGTAAGTGTGATTATAGTTTGGGGACATAATTAAGATTGTTATTTTGTATATATTTATTGCATTACTCATGTTAAATTTGTATATCCAATTGAATTAAAACAATGTTTGATCACTATTGATTTGTTTTGTACATATGGACACAGAAACAATTATGGTGTTTTTACCATACAAAAAAAGTAATTGAAAAAATAAGATTGAAAAATAGACAGGAGAAATAATAAATAAAAAAAGCAATGTATGTATTTTTGTAAGTTTTTCTTTGCTATTCTACAATCAAGGGATAGCCCAATAGAGCTCATTGTGGCCAGAGTATAATTAGTGTTGGTCGAGTGGGAGGTATATGTATATTTCTGTTTTCCTCTTTTCTCCCAGACCACATAATAAAAACTTAAGCGGTACCTAAGGTTTTGTGTACCAAAAACACACTGTACAGCAGGGCACAAGTCCTAAAAAAAGAAGTGGGGTGACTAACCTAGTTAATCAGAATGCAAGTGTTATCACGACGAGTGACATCACGGTTCATGACATCGCGGCGTGTGACATTGCGGCACGTGACATCATGACGCGTGACATCACAGGAAGTGGCATCATAAGAAGTGACATCAGATCTTAAGCCCACAGATATATGTTTAACATGTCTATCATGAGTACCTTGGAGCACATTTCGAGTACATAGGGAAACCCTCCTGATTTAGGTAGAATATTTACACTTTTGTAAGCTACCCATAAAACAATGCTGTCTTTTGTCAGCATAAACTTCCTCTACCCATAGTGCTTTAAAAGAAAAAATATTGGTACTTAAATTATTTCAACACCTCCTCAGGGGTAGTAAGCACTATAAAAATTACACTTTATTTTTGTGTAAATACTGGGAAAGACCAACACATCTGACATTCTTACAGTGCATGCATATCGACCTAAACAGAGTCTGAACAAAGTGAAACTCTGCCTCTCTTAAGTATGTGGGAAGCGCTAACAAGGTGTGAGCCTTTGTTTCCCCTCTGCTGCATTTGCTTCTAGGTGTAAGGCTCCTGGCTGCTCCCAGCCAGGAGACTCCAACAAAAGGAGGCCTGATGACCCCTCAGGTTCGGCCTTTGTTATGGGCCCAGCAGGTGTCTGAACTTAGAAAGCCCCTTCCCGCCTGCACGTTGTTATGGATCGAAAGCAGATAAGAACGTGCAGGCGCAGCAGAATGTGTGCGAGGGTTTGCAAATTACACCGGGACGAAATCAGCATATTTTTACAGTGGGGCCCAATTTCTTGGCAGGGTGGACGGCGCCCACCCTGTGAAAATAGTGGGTGGACACCGTCCAACTGAGTCTACCCCCCGACTCGTGCCCTGCTCTACAGTTATAGGCTATAGCTCTGCCGCAGCAACAAATGAGTGTGCGTATATGCAACTCAGTGTTGCTGGTAATATTTTAATGTCATTTATTAGGACATGCAGGTGGAGCCATCAGACAACTGTAACATTGTACCAGAATTGGGAAAATGTAAGGAACATTATAATATATGCAGTAGTGTTACAGTGTGCCATGATTTACAGTGCTATTTTTTTTTAAAGAAACATATTGATCCGCGCGATGCATAACACTAATGCAAAAAAGTTACAAGGTCTCGTTTTTACGTCTGCCTAGAAGGAGCCTTAGGTCCATCAGGTATTTTAATCGTTAAGTAATGAGGTAATTGGGAGACTCACAGAAAGGGTGAAAGGCACCATGGCATATGACAGGAAGTCTGGAAAGACATCATTTTACAGGACAGAAAATCCTCGGACGCAGCCATCTCACCTGTGTCTGCTCACGAACCACTGTATACAATTTACAAGTTCTGTTTTGTTGCAGTATTGCATTGCATTGTAACATTTATATAGCGCTTATCAGCCCTACGTGGGGCGTCGAAGCGCTTGGGGGATTTGTGATGTAAATAACTATCAACAGAAATACATACACAATTACTTTTTCATTGTTTGCAATTATGTATATTTTGACAAACCCGCTTTATTACTAAATTAAAAATACACGGTGGGATACCACAGAATCAGCTACAGACGTTTGCAAAAATAGCCGAGCCGAGCAAGCTATTCTCTGAGTAAGGCAGTAAGGCATCTCATATTGAAGCACATAGCAATTTGGGAACTAAGGCGAATATACCCGCAAAAATCTGTTATCATTATTTAGTTCTGCCGTGTAGGCTGTGAAAAGCAGCAAACGAAAACGCCTATTGCTTTTGCATACATAGAAGCTGTATTTTGTCTTGGTGGCCCTTGAATCTCAGCTCGCACTTTCAGCAGTAGTGCAAATACAGCACGGAATCACACACACAAGTAGTTAAGTTCCACGTAGAGATCATATATTGGCATAAAACGCAACCAGGCGAGCTCAGTGACGCAGTCACCATTTCAAGAAAACGCACTCAATTTATGTTCACATTTTATTTTATTATTACAAGACCTCATGCTGTATATCTGTATCACAGCAGTACAGAATGTACGAAATCCTTATAAAAACAGGACCGCATTTTCTAGCGGCACTCGCTGTTCCCTGGCGCGCATCTGACAGACGCCAGGTGCTGCGTCACCCGTCCCTAGGTCTAAGGGGCCACTTCCTTATTTAGAGGCTGACAGCGGTCGTTGCCCTCAGCCCAAACTTTTATGAGCCAGTCCTGCTAGATTAGGCGGCAGCTGCTGACCTCCTGCTCCCGGTGGGCAACAAGGGGGCGAGTGTTGGCAGTCGAGCGGCGGCATCACTGCGAGAAAATCCCTTGGGTTTTGGCACGAGCGCCTGAAAGATTGGGCAGTTGCCTGGCACAGCTGGGGGTTTAACGAGAAGGTCGCGAGGCGGTAAAGGTCACGCCCGCTTTGTATGCATTTATGTAGTGAGTATCTTGAACAGAAAAGCAAAACAAGGGTTGCATCAAATTGCACTTATGAATTTGCTCAAGTTGTGTAAGTTACACGTAATACTTCTGGAGAGCAGGTGGCGAGTGATTTATTACAAAACACTAACAGCAACTGCAATGAATATTATGCACGCTAAGGAGTGATCACGAGGCTCCCTGCTTTGTGTCTGGGCGGTCTTAAAGCAAGACCCATGGTCCACTCCGCCTTCAGAAGCAGCACATGGACTCTTCCAGGTAAACTCCCTAACTTTGGCCCCTTCCACGTGCATACCGAATGCATTCGGGAGTTTGATCTGGTTTATTCCTTATCTGAGTAAAACCGAAGACCTGTTTTATTCTGCATCAAAGTGCTCATTTTGAACTGTTTAAGTGATAAGATTTTTTTTCCACGTATGGATGCCTGCGACTTATTTTATTCTGCGTTTAGGTGTCATTATGAACTTTTTACTTGTTGTCCAGGCCCTGCCTTTGATTATTCTTACCTCACCTAAACGCCTTTTTTGCATTACTTCTATATATGGCTGCTACTTGAAATTGCTCTACTTCTTCACAGTGCCGTGTGAGCTGTTCGTATCCAGATGTATCCAGCTTCTGCCACCGCATCACTATGTTGCCACTAATCCTGTTCCTTGCTGAGCTACTGGCAATGGATGGTGCTAAAGCGAGTTTGCATTCAGTCAACACCCTGTTGACAAATGCTCCTGTTCTTTTCTCTTCCCACTTTAGCCTACTGATACCCATCCTAATGTTCATCCACCCTTCAACCTCCTCCTCTTCTTGAACTCTTTCCTCTTTTAAAATCTTGCTCCCCGTCCCTCCCTGTCTCCTATTCAACTCATCCCATCTATGTCTAAATATTCCTGCTGCTAGTCTCTCCCCCTTGCTCTCCACTTTGCACAGTTGCTCCTAAACCCAGCAAAACCTTCTCTAGCCACTCTATCCACAAGCTTGCTTCAATCCTGCCTCTTGACTACCAATTAATCTTCCTCCCCACTCCACATTGACATTCCGAACACCCAAACCCTTCTCTCCATAATTCATCCATATACTATTCCCAATGTCTTCAATGCTAACCTCCCACTTTATTTTCCTTCCCATGCCAGCACCCTTCTACATTTCAGTAGCCACACCCATGCTTTCATCCCCTCATGCCCAGTCTTCTCATTCCACTCTCAAACCAACGTGACCTCTCCTTGTCACTATCCCTCCAATCTTTCCCAATTTCTCCTATTTCATCTGCCTCCAAACCTCGATTGCATGCTCTGTTGCCACCAACCTTCTTGTCTCATCCCTCCCATCACCTTTTGTTTATTTGTTGTAATGCACTAAATGGCAGAGGGTATGTCCAGAAGTAGGTCCCTTGCTCGCTGTGCAATCAGACCCAAACTGTAACTCACTGATGAGACCTAACAAGAATGAAAGCAGCGGGGGCTGCTTGTGTTCCCTTCTGGAAGAGTCCCCACATGGCAGTTCAGGATGGACTGTTTCCATGAGGAACTGGGTCGGAGTTGATTTGCATAAGGTAGTCATCTGTCTAGAGTGGAACAGTGGGCAATAAACAATAGGTTGGGATGCTACCTGGAGGCATTATTAGTGGTCCAGACTATTTGCAAGCATTCCTCCAATTCTATTTTGTGTGTTTGTATTTTATATTGGTGACAATGACAATTCACTTGATGAAAATTATGGACAGAAAGGGTAATATAGTCAGGAGGGCACATATATTTGAATGAATTGGGAATTTAGAGCTATTTAGAAAATATTTGCGGATGGGTTTCATCTTTGACTGAGAGGGCGGGAGATTCCAGTAGAAGTGCACCACAAAAGAAGATAGTTTGAATCCTGAGGTGGTACATGCGATTTAGGGGTGTCTAGGCTGGAGACAGGCAAGCTTTGAGGAAGTTTGTTCAATGTAAGTAAGCCTGGGCATAGATGGAATCATACACAAGAATGATGAATTTGTTGAAGGCTTTGTGGAACACAGTGAGCCTGTCGACCGAAGACTGTAGAGAAGGAGGAAGTGGCTGAGGAGTTGGCCTAAAGGCTAGGGCGGTCAACCTGGAATCTGGGGAACTGGGTTCGTGTCTCGGCAGGGGCGCGCAACATCCTGTGATTCTGGGCAAATCACTTAATCTCCCTGTGCCGAACAAAAATGAATGTGTCCTCATGTAATGCAACTGGTGCTCGTGTAAAGCGATCTGATACCCGATACCTTAGGGTCAAGTTCGTGCTACATAAAACTTCGTAAAAAAATAAAAAAAGATATGAGAAGGCACACCAAAGGTCGCATAAATGAGGGCTTTTCCCAAGGGATTGGAAGAGAGAGTTGAGGTATTATAGTTTTCTGTGAGACAAGTGAAATTAATAAGGGTGTTCGCAGAGGCTCTTCACAGATTGTGAGGTGAGGCAGGCAATACTTTATGGATGTTGAACATAGGAGGCGTAAGTAGCGGTGAGGTATTACGAGAGGTAATGAATTTGTTGAAGTGATTAAGTTGTTGTTATTGGAGCAGCGGGATTGCAACCAGCATAGGGTGCAGCTTTTGTCTTGAGAAGAATGTGCAGGGAGGTTAATTGGTGTAGTGATAAAACTTGGCACTTGAATGAAGTAAATTCCACTCTAAGACGATTCTGATCAATACAACTACGACTTATTTTCAATGAGTGAATTGATGTAATTCATGCAAAATGTTTCCATTTTAGATGCAGAGCGGACGGAGTATAGCTAGCTCGAATTTAAATTTCCTCATGGTGCTGCTTCACAGTACTAGCCTCTTCCTAGCTGTGTAAGGCACCAGTGGCGCCAACAGTGGACATATTAATAGATAAACAGGGAAAGTGATATAAAAAGCAGAAAATGCCTCACTAGACTCATCTAATCTCCCTGTTTTCCTGCATGTTTCTGTACCATAGATTCTATTTGTCTCTAGCTGTATCTTTGGCTTAGCACTATTATTACTTCTTGCGCATTGCTCCTGCTCTCTTTTAGTTTCATTGCTGGAGCACCAGCCGACATCTTTGGCTAAATTCACTCCTCTGCTGACATACGGTCACTCAAGCTACTGTGCTAGAAAGTTGAGTTGTACAAGTCCCTTATCCCTCTCGCCATCCCCTCTTCAGGACTCATGTCCACAGTTCCATCTTTCTTCTAAGGATATAGTGTGCAATCATGGACCCAAATGGAAAAGTGTTCTTTATATTGACTCTAATCTGTTATTATATTTTTGCAGCCTCGCTACAGACTGGCTCTTGCTGTCCATTGCAGGCTGCATTGTATCCCATACACTGCAAGGTACATTAGGCTCTTTCATTAGAAGTTTTTCTTGTTTATTTCAATGTTCTGCTTTGGATTTGCTGTTTCTCTCTGTTATAGGTATGTCCTGCCCATGAAGCATATCTCTCACCGTGTCTTTTTGAGTAGATACGTTGTATCCTTATATAGCTGAGGTCAGTGGGTTATCTTTTCTCAGTGCTCATCTACATATCATTTGTCTTCTAGCACTCCACGGGAGTGCATGTTTGTTGCTATTCTCTTCTGAAATACTTGATTTTTTGCTTCCTTCCCATCGTCCAGATTTCCTCTCATTTTTTTATTTCTAAATATTGCCCCAGATACCAGTTCACTGCCTTCTTAACATTGTTTTCTCTACAAACCTCTCTTTTTCTTGCTTCTTGCTGCTCCAGAGATGCGCTCGCTGCATTGTATTCCCACCATGTTTCTAATGCACAATGGTGATAGCCACTATTGACTTTGCCAATGCTGGATGATTTTAAAATACACAAGCATTGGCAAGATTTTAAAATACACAAGCATTGGCAAAGCCGATAGCAGAGACTGGCTATCTTAAAAGTATAAAAACATGGTTTTCCATATTTTCAAGATGGCCACAGTTTTGCATGATATAATGTGTACTGCATCTTGACGTTGCACTATGCAATGTGGTGGCCATTTATCATATGTTTTTCTATACCTTCAAAATGGCTGCTGCGTTGAGTGACACAATGCTCACTATGTCATCAGGCTGCATTTTGCAATGCAACAGCTATCTTGAAAGTATAAAAAAATGTTTTCTATACTTTTAACATAGCCTTCTTGACACTGGCAAGCCAATCACGTCACTTTCTCAGCACAGGAAAATTGAAACAGGTTGGTTGTGCCAATGCTTGTTAATGATGTAGTCACGCAAAGAGCAGAGCCTTTTCTATATATATCATCTCACTGTACCAGCCAACAGAACATGTTAGCTAAGTCAAACCACACCAACGCTCTATAACTTGGAAACGTCGCTGCCTCAACAAAATACACTTATACTACGTTGGGGTAACCCAGTAGACTTCAGGACCTGGATAATGCTTAGTACAAAAAACATATTGTCCTGTCAGGGCAGAACGATTCACAAAATAACTCATTGTGGTCCAAGCGAGATTTGATTCCACAAGCCTGACAGTGCCCATTCCTGATGCCACGGGGAGGGCCTGTTGACCATACTTAAATGAAACTGTAAAATTTAAACTTTTGATGCTGAGGTTCCCAGCTCTCAGACGAGCAGATACACCATCTATTTACCAAAAGGAAGGGCTCTTAACTTATTTAAACAAAACATTGCGTCTCATGTGACTCTAGGTTGCCTCTCACACACGTCCTGATGAAGACCTGCATAGATGGTTCTGAGTAACCGCGTTATTTTGTGTTGAAATGTCGATGAGCTGATTGTTGGCCGGTACTGATTCAATATCCCGCATGGGCATTCAAGAATAATTACCTATTACCCTAGATGTATGGGAACATAAATCATAACATTCAAGACAAGCACTACGCAGACGATGAATGCACTTCAGTTTTAACTTGTATCTTATGTCTTCAGTCACAACATTTTCATTTGCCACTCTGAATGAACCTTTTTTCCCCTTTGCACTAACGGAGCAACCTACATTATTCTGTACATATATATTCTAATTGTATGGTTGCCTTAATACATGCAAGTAATATAATTCAATTTCTGGTTGAGTATTTCTTCTACATAGTCCATATGTTTCTGGGAGTTTTTGTTTTCTTTTAAATATTTTTAATACTTATTGCGCTTTTGTTTTATAGGGGATCCCTACCCCAAACATCCAGTTTCCAACCAATTGTTATTTTGTGAATTGTCCTGCCTTGACAGGACCGTATATTTTTTGCCTTAACAATGCAGACACTTCATGCAGGGCAATTTACAATAGTTCACCCTAGCATATACACCCATGAATGAAGTACTCTATAAAAACACCAGCAGGATCAAACACATCATAACTACGCTATTGAAGAAATACAAACCTCACTAAACACTACATAAACTACATTAATTTACAGTAACCAAAAGCAATGATACCAGCCCATCCACACTCAAGTTAATGAACAATCCTAGAACCATGCAGGAGAAGGAGCTCAGACTACAAAAGTGCTAGTAAGTCATACGAATGACAAACATATGCCATATAAAAGCTGGTAACAAAACATAACATACATCAAGTGTGGTCCAGGAGTCATTAATGATGTGTCCCTATCCCAATTGCATGGCATTTCATTTTATGCTGTTCTGAGGCAATTCATAATTTGTAACTTTTTGTGCTTAATATTTTCCATCCATTCCAATCTGTCATTCATAGTATCGAGGGTCAAAGGCTGAGTGAGTTTTAAATGTCACCAGAACTGCCGGGTGAATTTCATTTACTTAAAAGCAAAGTGAGTGAATTCTGGTCCCTCATGTGCTGTGTGGCAAAATGTGTAATAGCCAATTTCAATTCGAAAAGTTATTAAAAGAAAATGGCAAAAACGAATCTATTATGGAAAATTATTGATTGTTGAGAGGAAAATAATTCACTACATAAACGGAAAAAAATTAATTAAAAAATGAATCTTTGACAAAAATGAATGAATTGTTTAAAAACACCAAATGATTTAAAGAAAAATAGTGGGTGATCGAAATAGGATCAGTTCTCCAAATATACCAAAGCAATTTAAAGTACCAAAATCAAATCCCCAGAGTAAATTTACCAAATTCGCATGTTAGGGTATCCTGTAATTTTACGGGGACTGATTTTTCGGGGCTATTTAAGCCAATTCGCAATTAGTTACATAGGAACAATAAAGAATATTTTTGCACTGGCCTTGTCATTAATACATCAAAATATCGTTGGGGGATAATATAGTCCTAGAGGGCAGAATGTTCTAATTTGTAAAACAAAGGCCTTACGGAACCCGTAGGGTTGAAATCCCCTCGGACTCCATGAGGCCTAGGTCAAAAAGTTGAATGTTGATGCTCCGGGCTTCTACTGGACATTTGAAGCCCGGAACACTCCATTGTTTTCAATGGACCTTCCAACATTCCAGTGTTCTAATAAATGTTATTCTTTGTGTATTTCCCCTCCTTTTGCAACAAAGCGTGTTTAAGATGTACATCAGTGCAACCCCTGCTGGAAATGAGAGCCTTTGCTTAATGCTCGATGTACAGCTTTCTGTAGCTTCCAAAAGCTATGACCATGCACAAAATAATTACTTTGAAAGCAGTCAACATCTGCTAATGCATCATAACTGCTGACAGTCCTCAGAATTAAGTATAGGTAAGAAGAAATATACATTGAAATCTACAATATTTAATTTAAAAGTCGAAAATCTAGACTAACACTTCCCACAAATCGTAAGAGGAAATGTATAGTGTGCAGGTTTCCTGCTTTATAAAAGGATCCTCATGAATCGGGCTAATTGATGCAATCAAAAATATTTAAGAAAACAAATCCTGATGTTATTTGTAGTTTTGCTTTCGGTTCCAGCTGTAATATATCATATTACATTTGAAAATCTTTAGGAAAAATCAAAACAAATATTAATGGCCATGTAACAGAAAATGTGACCTTATGTGTGTTAGAACGATATTGAAGTTTAAGTTTGCCACCAGATGGGAAACGTACATTAGAACAAAGCGAGAATCCCGCTGTGCCTTCACAGCACCGGTAATAGAACAAACGTGTCTTTAGGAAGCATTCGTTTAGCATGCAAGTAGTTATAACAACTTGCTTTAGGGGGCGCTTTGGTGAAATGGTGTTGGATTTAAAGTTCAATACCTTCCCTACTGTTGCACAGACTGGATTTTGGATAGTAAATTAACCTATTCCAAAATCCAGCACCCCCCTAAGGCAAACCGGTATAACCACTTGCGTGTTGAACAAATGTGTACTAAAGACACATTCGTTCTAATGACGGTGCTGTGAAGGCACATCGCGATTCCGACTTGCGGAACTCAATCATACATTCCCACCAGATGTCTGCAGCACATTCTACCATTACTATAAAAAACTATACACATTTAAATTCTGTAATAATACAGTGACTTAGGAGGGCAAATCACAATTTATTTAACAGGTAGCAGATACATTTGGTGAAAAACGGTCACAAAATTCCACTTACATCAGGTTTTAGAATGCTATTAGTCATTTTTGCATTTTCTGTTTTAATATTACCTTTTTTCCCCAAACAGAGCTCTCCCATGCACATACATCCTTTTGACTTCAAAGTTTAACAGTTTTTCCAGTTTCATGTTATGTTGGTATACCACCCTCAGGTGGCAACGAAGTGCAGAGGTGAATGGGGAGTGGGAAGAGAGATAGAAAGGAGGGATAAGGAGAAAGGGGAGGAAGAAAACATTAGGGAATAGTAAAGGCTTGAAGATAGAGACTTGTGGATGGAGGAATCTCCCTCTATTGGCTAGGATCTCCCTGGAAGGCAATATAGTGGATGAAGTTAGCTAGTTTGAGACATGTGAGTGATAAGTAGGGTCAGAGGGAGTGGGCTGAAAATGGGAGTAGTGGGAAGGAGAGGGAAGGGGGCAGGATTGGTGTTGGAAATAAAGGGGACACTAAGTGATATCAGGGCATGGGAGAACACTTTAGAACTCATGGTAAACTCTCACTGAGATACAAGGGCAACCTACAGACACCCATTAAAGGTTGTCCTATTTACTTGCAATTTAGCATTACTGGCTTACATTTAATTCTTGACAGATCAGGGGCACTTAGAAACCCGGGAAATGTTTTAAATGGAAAAAAGGGTTTCATGCTCTCTTTGGTCTTGGTCTGGCAGTGCTCTCAGATGAGGATAGGGAGAACATCAAGTGTGTGACATGTGAAACCTGCAGTCTAAACAATCCAGCAGTGCAGCCTGCCTTGTAATTAATTCTAGGAGCCGTTTGATAAAACACAATGAATTGTAGTGCAATGGAACAAAATCCCTGCGACCCATGAAAAAGATGATTGAGGTGTAGGATTAAGTGTACAGTGCCTATTCAAGCTTGAGTGAACTCAAAGGAAACACAATATGAATTGCTAGTAAATAATTCAAGGACCACTTCTTTATTATACCTCAGTTCAGAGGCCAGCAGCCAGGCAGCAAAAACATCTCCCCTTAATGGTGCAGGCAAGTGGGCAGCCGATATACATGCACAAGTTCTGCACATACACACACATTCAATAGTACAACATGACACTTTACATCACAATGCGCCTACCACCCTCAACTCAGCCCCACCTCCTCTTGCTCGTTGACTTTATGTTTGTCTTTGATCATGTACAGCACTTAGCTGCCTCTTGGCTAGGTTTACCCTATAGAAATACCACATACATACATAGGACCTATGTTCCTCAGGTCATTATAAGCAGCAACACATGAAATCAGGTGAGAAACTATAAAAATTCAGTGAATGTGAGAAGAGCTTTATTGAGTTCTCCGAACAGATATACCACTGCTTAACGAGCAAGCAGTATCAAGAGCTCTTGCGGAAAACTAGAGGGCCTAGCAATGCAGAAAAGCAACCTTCCATATCCAGGTTCAGGAAATGAGGTACATTTAAGTCACCGCCGTAAATAAATACATCTATGTATACATCTTGTGAGAAAAAATGCAACAACTCTGGGCTATAAAGAGCATACAGTTGCTTCAATACATAGAGCTCTTTTCACAAAACTAGTTTCTGTATGCAAGCGTAATGTACATGTGGAAAAAGTAGCAATGAAAAACTTAAATCCAGAACAGAATTCACACAATTAGGATCACTGGCTATCCCAATTAATTACAACTGCAGAAAATCCCAGGAAATTGTAGGAGACACCTGGGTTGTGAAATGGCTGTTACGAAGAAGTGTTAGGGGAGTCAGATTGCAAAGGGTATGAGCCCCAACAAATCTTGTTTGCTTGTCCAAGCATCATGAACATCATGTTCAGTGGGAGAAAAAAGTATACAAAAATAAATCTGAAGTTTCACATTTACGCTAATTCTACACCTTCTGTTTGTCCATAGGTGGAACGTATGCAGGCCAAGTGCTGCTATACAGAGGTATGCCTGAAGAAATGTATCAAAACCTATGTAACATATATAAATCCTTAAATAGCTAATTTGGGCTTAAAAATTCTGCACTATAATACAGGTGCATTGTATAAAGAAAAGAACCACTGAGGCACGTTAAGAAGCTTTAACACAAGAATATGTGGGTTGGATCTTCCAAATTTCTTTCTCATACATAGGCGGTTCATTAAAACTCCTCTACATGCTACTGTATAATAAGCACATCAGCACTTTTAGAGGGCAAGCAGCTTAAAGTTTTTTTTATCCAGACAGCTTAATGGATTGGCATCATTTTGGGAAACTGTAAAGATTTCAACGCATTCTGCACTTTTAGAGGATAAGCAGCTCTAAGTCCGTTCGATTCAGTCTTAGCTTAATGTGTTGGCACAGATGTGGGAAAATGTAAACATTTAAAGTAACTCTCCAACAATGACCAAAGCTAGTGCAAAAGATATGATATATTATGCAAGAAGTTGTATGGGGTAATTTTACGTATTTTTACTGTTTTTGTATGAATTTGGGAAATTGCAATGATCTTATGGGTTTGTAAATGTATTTGAGCTTCTAAAGCGCACTGCTACCCGTCCGTAGGTTTCCTGGCGCTGTATAACTCTGGGCAACTCGTCCTGGCTTTCCCTGTGGGATGGTCCCTGCTGCGAGTCCCCAAGGTGGAGCCAGGCATCCCCGGAATTGATGGGACCGTTGTGGAGATTAGGCAAGCTAAGCCCAGAGTTGCCGAGTGGAACCCCTGATTAGAGTAAGCACCGAAGCGAGAATTATCAAGTCCACTGACCCAAGTCCACGACCCTGCCGCGTCGGGAATTGAACCCTGGTCCCGGGCTGACTTCTGCTCCCGGGTCTGCCGCCTCTAACCAGTGAGCCACACTACTAGTTTGTAACTATTTGGGAAATTGCAATGATATTAAGTAATTGAGCAATAAAATGTTTCCTTCATTAATATGTAAATCCGAACAAAGTCATACACTTCTCCTTTGCTTACGCATAAAACTGTGCATCAGAGAATTTTAAGTTTTATGTGAATCAAGGTAAAAAACCATGAATGAAAAAAACATTGCAGCTAGCAGCAGGAATGATCTGTCTGTTGAGGCTTCTAACTTTGCCTGTCTGCTTTACTCTGTAAACTATGGACAAACCCCCCGCTAAAAACAATTTTGAGCAGAGGCAGGTAGGCAATGATAACAAAATAAAAATAAGAACTCACAGTTTTATTCCAAGACAAGCCAGTTGTGTGGTATTCTTTGATGTAAATTTGAAGCTCAGTCCAGATGTTAAGACAAGATTTCACCCAATCTACATGGCGGCTGTCACTGTGGGAAAAAGAACATTAGTACATTTAAAGCAAGGATTGAGAAGTACCATTTTCCTAAAGCAAGAGTTTAGAGAATGCAGAACATTCACTATTGTGGTACTTCTTGGGGAGTTCAAGGGTATGGTTGATCAACTTTTTCTGTTCATGATAAGAGGAAGCACATCGAGAGCCCAATTAGCTTTTTCCAGATCTGCTTACCATCATGGACAGTCTGTGACAGGATGGGTGGACAGGGCTGTTGTGAATGGGTTCCTGCAGTTTCAACATTTCTGACTGTCTGTCCTCATCTTGAGGGTCTCTGTGGTTAGGCCTGCCCGAAAAGCTGCTGGGAATCGATTCAGACAGTGCACAGATCATGCTTTGCGAATATTATTTGCAGTTCAGGGAGGCTGGGGCTGGTCAAACATGAGCAAATTTCAAGTGCTCATTTCAGAAATCCACTCTTTTTTAAGTATGTCTGCAAAGCAGATTTTTGGGTTTTTGTTTAGCTGTGATCCACTCTGCAAGCAAACTAAACAAAAAAGGCAGACTTTGGTAATTCAGAAAAAAAATGTATCTCAGGGGTTTTCACCAGAACCTCTAAGAGATGGCATACTCTATAATTTGTATATATCTTAACATTCGGTTACATATTTTCTTTCATGTACACAGGAAATTGTCTGCTCTGGGAAATCACCCTGGAAAACATAACTCAGACAGGGACACAGAGATAATGCTACTTCATTCCCTAGTAGCTTACATTGGCTGCCCATGATTCGAGTGTGCAATTTAAGCTGGGCTGCTTAGTCTATAGGGTCTTGCGCATAAATAAATCCACATGCTTACTCAATCACCTCTCTGTCTTGCCATGCCTAAGTAGATCCAGGAATAGGAATTCTTTGGATTTAGAAGTGCCAAGATGTTGGGTGGGTCAAGTCTATAATCAGCTGCAACTGATCGATAGCATTCCTTTACAATTGATTTGAGGACCAAACCTTCGCTTATGTACTTTAGAACACATTTAAGTTCCTACTTTGTCTGTTTTATTTGAATAAACCATGCCCCTTGACATTCAAAGGCACTACCATGCTTCTCTAATCCTAGTACTATTTTGCTAAGAGTTGTCTATTGTTGCATTTGTAAATATACTTCAACACTGTACTCTTATTGGTGCCTTTGTTCAGCACTCAGTGGTTTTATCGGTGCAAGCGCCTCGTGTTACATAAAATGGTAAACGTGCAAAGTAAATAAATGAAGAAAATGACAACAGCAAATACAACGTGACTTTGGAATTGTGCATTAAAACTGTGTCTGGATGAGAAGTCTCACAGGGGAGAGAAATCAAGAACTTGCTTGGATTTCAAAAATTTTTTTGCTGAGAAAAAGATTATTGAGGCCGGTTAATTTCCTTAGCTAGCAGACAATTAGCATTAAATAATCATTCTTTGCTCTCCAGTCACTTCTCCAATGTTTGTTACCCAACTAAAGGTTATTTAGAAAATACCCTAATGTGTATTGGTATAGAGAAGATTACTACTGAGTCTTACAGCATAATGAAAACAAGAAAAACGAATGAACTTTTACAAACCAGGGAATTTTAATCAGAATTGATCACAGTGCACAGTACAAAATAGAGCAGTTGTTTCAAACCAATGTGTGACCTAGCTGCACGTGGACTAGCCTGGTGTTAAGGCGAAGAAAAGACCTGTCCCTCATCCCTATAAGAAGGCGCATTCCGTGACTGAACACCACAGAAGAGGGGTCCATAGGCACCTAGGGGCCCACAGTGCCTCTCCCACCCAAATAGTGTCTTGAAGGGTGCACTAACCTGCTGCACAGCTGGTGTGTTTCCTGAGGCATTTTATTTGATGTCAATAATATGGCATGGGCGCACTGCTAAACTGGTAAAGGCATTCTCTCATCTACACGGAGCCACTCCCCATTCAACTGAGGGAAGACCCCTTAACATTGCATGGTCCAAAATGTGCACCTGTACAATTGGTATGAAGCAAGGGTGTCTGTTCTTGCTTCTGTACTACCGAAGGACCACGGGGAGAAAAAAGTGGGTGCAAACACGCAGTGCAGTCTAGAGTGCCTCTGTAATTCGACCCTGGTTAGTTAGGGGCAGATACCAAAATTGCTGTCATAATTGTTTGCAAAAAATGTGCAGATGAGTGACTGAAATTTGAACTCCGGACTAACTGTGGACTTACAGCCTTATTCATCAACGGGCCGTTTTGCGAGCCCCTAATAGCGAATCATAGCGAATCGCTATTAAGTACTCGCAAAACGGTATTCATATAGGAATTGCTAAATAAATAGCGATTCCTACACATTCCTTATTTGCGAGTAGCAAATTGCTAATCGCAAATAAGGAATAACTCCCCATTCATTCCTATGGGCCAAAAGGCCCATAGGAATGAATGGGGAGTATTCCTTATTTGCGATTAGCAATTAGCTACTCGCAAATAAGATAGCGATTGAAAGGGTGCCAGGGGTGTCCAAAGGACACCCTGTAGCACCCCTGAAATGCAAATTGAAACAGGTGTTGCGCACACACATGTCCAAGGGACATGTGTGTGTGCAACATGCAACTTAGAAAAATGCTTTTAAAAGCATTTTTCTAAGTTTTTGCTATTTACCGAGAGGTCTGACCTCTCGGTAAATAGCAGCCCAAAATTGCATTTTCGCAATTTTAAAATGCTTCATGAATTGCATTTAAGGAATCTCAAATAGAGATTCCTTAAATGTAATTCCTCGCAATTTAGCGAATAAGCAATTACCGATTTTTGCATTTGGGATGATGAATCCCAAATGCATAAATTGCGCTCGCAAAGGGCCAGATTCTGAGAATCTGGCCCTTTGCGAGTGCAATTTAGCTTGATGAATCAGGCTGGAAGTGCATTATATCCCATGGATGAGTAATATGGCATACAACATCTCAAACGTTTGTAATGGAATATCTCAACTGCTAAAGCAGGCCCTTAAAAGTTGGTGGAGAGTCTAGCTAGTCAAAGAGAAATGGCAATGTAGAGCCTTCCTTGCAAAAGAAATGGAAAATATAAATGTAGTAGGAAAGAATATATGAAACCAACCCCCTGGACGTCTGTCTGGCTCACATTAACATCAATTTTACAAAGGATTTGTTACTAATGGTGGTTTTCCTCGTGAGGATGGAGCACGAAGTATATGACCCAGATGTAGAGAGTCTAGTTGCAACATTTAAAATTCATATTGTATTGTATTGTTATTGCATTTATATAGTGCTCACTACCTCTGATGAGGCGTCAAAGCGCTTTTTCGGTGAGTAGCACGCTACTCCAGGACCCATAGAGGATTAGTGTTGAATTAGTATAGTGACAAATGCAAGTACATTTTAAGTGGTGGATAGATTAGTCAGTTATTTGGAATTGGAATGATAGCAGAAGGATAGAGGAGGAAAAAGGTTTGTATTAATATATAGAGCTTGTTACCCCTTATGGGGTGTTGACGCACGCTATTCAGGAAGCCCATAAAGGATTAGTGGTGAATTAATATGGTGAAATATGAATTAATTTCAATGGTGGATATTAGTCAGTTATTTGGAGTGAGAAGGATAGCGGAGAGATAAAAGGGGAGGAAAGGTTTGCATTCATATAGCATTTGTTACCCCTGATGGGTGTTGAAGCGCTTTTCTGGCGAGTAGCAAGCCACTCCGGAACCCATAAAGGATTAGTGTTGAAAATTAGTATAGTAAAATATGAAGTAATTTGAGTAGTGGATATGTTATTCAGTTATTTGGGTAGAGAAGGGTAGGTGGCGGCATAGAAGAGGGAAAGAGGTTTGTATTTAGATAGCGCTTGCTACCCCAGATGGGGTATTGAAGCGCAAGTAGCACGCTACTATGGAACCCATCAGGATTAGTGTTGAATTAGTAGGGTGAAACATGAAATTTATTTTAGTGGTGGATATGTTAGTCAGTTATTTGGATTGAGAAGGGTTGGGGAGGGGTAGAAAAGAGGGAAGAGTTCAGAAAGGTTTGTTTTAGGGGATTGGTATAGTAAAAGAAGTGTCAGATGATGCAAGGAGGGGTAGATTAGGAGAGAGTCTAGAATGGGTTATTTTGGAGATCATAGTAGTGGTATGAGGTTTGGGATAAATGAGAGAGTGGATGTAAAGGATATACTGATAGATGTATAGGGTGAGAGATAGGGTAGTGCATTGGAAATGCTAAATTAGTAGAAAGTGCTAAATATATAGATCCATAAGTACATTGAAAGTATATAGATACATAAAGGAGGTAAGTATATTGGGCAGCATTTCTGGCCCTTGTCCTGGTCAGTCTCGAACTGGCTCAAACAGGCAACTGCCCTTGTCTTCTCCGCCCTTAACAGGCTCAAACAGGCAACTGCCCTTAGCCTCGACGCCCGGGCTGAGACGCCCTAACCCTGGCCTTTTATAGCCCTAGTAATCAGGTGACCCCTTCAGCCGATGGAAACTCTAGCCCTATCCAACACTAGCCCTAAGATCTAGAACCAATAGGAGACCAGGGCCTTACAGCCAATCTTAGCCCTAGTCCAAGCACCCAATTAGTTGAAAACCTTGATCTCTACGCCCAATAGAGGCTCTAGCCCTACCAGCAGTCACAACCCAAGTCCAAGCAACCAATGGCACAGGAAGCCCTAGTCCCTACTTCCAATAGAAAGCCTAACCCTACTCTTAGTCCCACAACTAGTCCAGCAGCCAATCACACCAGAAGCCCTAGTCGCTACTTCCAATTAAAGGTCTAACCCTAGCCCTAGTCCCATCCTGCTCCTAACAACCAATATACCATATATCCAAAATGAAACACAAAATGTTACTAGAGAAAATTCTCACGGGAGAATTGTAGCCACCCCACTACAAGATGGTGTTTAGTGGGAGAAATTAGGGCATGCATGTTTAAAGTGAGCAGACACTGGCCACATTCCACACATTTCATCTTGACTTAGATGATATCTTGCCCTTAAACCCTATCTCCAGCGAATGGATTAGCGACAATGTGAAAATTGTGCTAATACAGACATGCATCGATGTACAACAGTGACCCTCATCTCATTTTCGAACAATCACAAATCGATGTCCTGCTACACATGATATACTGACTGGTATCTATATATATAGAATGCAACAAAAGTATTACTTTCACACGAACAATGGGAATAGCGCCCAGTTCTAGTTATGGGCAGTAAGCCCGGAATTGAAGCAAAATACCCTTATTTTAAATCTCCATTAAAATACAATAATGATGCTGAAACATATTTTTATAACCAGAATGCAACTACTGTGTTTATGTCCAGGCACAAGGTGATTTATTCATTTGAGATCCTAGATGAATATCCTGAGAAAGTTTATTCAGCCTGGAATGCAACAATACCAGAAAAATCCGTATGGGAAACAGAAAGTTGAGAGATTTAAGAGTTAGACACTCTACTTACAGCATGTGATTTTACAGAATATTTGCATTTTTGAATGATACAATTCAACAGTGAACATGTGCAGGTTTCACTAGTGTTAATGTATTGCTAACCTAAAGAAAATTATTCTCACTTGATTTGGAAATGAAAAGAGTAGTGGATGAAGAGGAAATGCAAGCATTAATGAATAATAGTGCTTTTAAAATGTAACTTTCAAATCTGGGAGAATGTGTTCGTTTGGGTTGACAAACAAATGCATGTTATAACAGTTTGCCAAAGGGCAATTGGCTATGTAGACCCTATGTTTAACAGTGTGCATATTGATACTTATTGTCAGTGCTTTAAATGGGCAGGCACTGTCTGGTAGTGAATACCTGCACTAATTTTGTAAAAGGGAGAGTTCCTGTGCTTCTCAGAACAGATACACTGCATTTAATGGGAGAGTACATGTACTTCTTAGATGCAAACTGGTACTCTAAATAGTGAGTACCTGTACTTCTGTACTGTAGGAAATGCCAAAAGTGGGAGAATGATTTTTATTAGAAGTCAGTAAGTTAATAATCTTTATTAAGTCATTAGAAAGATCATAAGAGCATAAAATACAATATATACAATCAACAGGCTTAAGAGAAATTAACATTTCAGAAAACACATCTCCTTTTTAATTTGATAGCAGCAGAAATATAAGTAAGAACAGAAAAATAGATTTCTGGAGAAGATAAACATTTAAAATAATCCATCCCTTCTTGGGGCCATATGTGTGAAGCTATTTTTCTGTCGCAAACGCTGCGAATCGGTAAAAATAGCGTTTGCGACAGAAAAATCGCTAATCCCAATGAATGAATGCGAAAATGCACGCAAAACAAGGAATCGCTAATTAGCGAGTTCCAAACTTTGCGACAGTGTTAAACTGCGAATACCATAGCGAATACCAAATTTGCGCTGAAACCGGTTAGCGAAATTCGCTAATCTGGAAATCGCAATTAAGAATTCGCAATGATATGTATCAACCATTCGCAAATAGCGATTTAATGAAAATCGCTTTTTAAGGAATCGCAATTACCATCAAGTGGGAGCAGGTGGTAACCAGGTGCAAAGTATAAAATGAAGCCCAGAATGCAACACACTCTTTTCCACAATGTCTGGGCTCTACATGATAGTGAGGAGGCGAAGACTGAGAGCTGTGGCGCAGAGGGCAGGAGAGGATATTCCGTGCGCGCACCACCATCTTCCAGCGCACCGAGGAGGACATCTACACCCATTACAGACTGGAGGAAGAGAGCATACTTGATTTAACCCCTTCAGCGCTGATGACAAAGCCAGCTCGTCATGGGCGTTACCTGCGCTACGTGGATGATGAGCTGGCTTTGTCACAAACCGCGCATTTTTCAAATTCCAGCGCACAGCGGGAAAACGCGGTAGCGCGGTAGAGGTTAATAGAGGAGCTCAGACCCTACCTAGAACACCCCACCCGCAGGACACAAGCCATACCCACACGCATCCAGGTCCTGTGTTCACTACACCTGCTGGCCTCAGGTAGTTTTCAGGGGGTCATAGCCACAGCAGGAGGGGTGTCACAAAGTGCCCTGTCGCGCTTCTTCCATGCGTTCCTCGACGCCATGACACATAGGATGCAACACCACATACACTTCCCCAGCACCCCACAGGAACTAGCACAGACCAAGCAGGACTTTTACAACATTGCCCAATTCCCCCACGTCATAGGATGTATAGATGGGACACATGTTGCCATTTCACCCCCCTCAAACGTAGAGTATGTTTTCAGGAACAGGAAATGCTACCACTCACTTAACATACAGATGGTGTGTGATGCCAAAAACATCATCACAGACATAGTGGCTAAGTATCCGGGAAGCACACATGACGCCTTTATCTTCCGTCACAGTGGGCTATACCGTAGACTCTCAAGAGGTGACGGAGAGGGATACCTACTAGGTAAAAGCACACAAACATAGGCCACATTTCCACTAACTACCATGTGCATTACAGTGACTGACCGTTATCATTTCTACCCACAGGGGACAGTGCTTATGAAGTCCGGGATTTCATCCTGACACCCTACCTAAATCCTGCCACTGCTGGGGAGCGGCGCTACAACCGGGCACACATTTCAACAAGAGGCACCATCGAGAGAACCTTTGGCATATTGAAGAGCAGATTCAGATGCATCTATAAAAGTGGAGGAGCTCTCCAATACAGCCCTGAAACGTGCTGCAAAATTGTTGTAGCTTGTGCCATGCTGCACAACATCGCAACCAGGAAAGGGACACCTATGGAGTTGAGTGACTCAGAATCCTCTGACGTGGAGGGACCTGGACCTGTACACATGGAAGCTGGCGTAGCTGTTGCTGCAGCTGGGCGACAGAGGCGTGATGAGATCATGCGCAACTACTTCTAGGTGAGTAATAATAAGACAATGACAACTTAAATCTTTGCTAATGTGTTTTAATTGCTATTGCAACAATGTCACACATCCAAATAGTCAAAAATAAACACTCTCAATGCAATGCACATGTTGAAATCACAGTGCAACTATTTGAGTGTAATGACAGAAAAGTCAACACTGTTGATGGCCCTATTATGCCCCTGTAAGTAAATGTCATTTGGCAGCAGATCCTATTGGTGTTGTGCAGGCCTGTTGCTCCTGCCACTACGGCGCCTCTCAACAGTGGGTGGTGGGGTGTTGGAGCTCCGCACTGACTGGGAGTCCTCCTCACTGGGGGTCAGCACTCCTGGACCAGCGGTACCCAGGGCACGCAGTTCATCCAGGGCAGAAGTGGACTGCACTACAACAGTGGCGATATCCTGAATGCCATGAGAGAACTCACGCTGGGTCTCTATGGTACGCCTTGCTAGCATATTGGTAGATGAGGCCAGCCTGTTTATTGCGCGCGTGTAGTGGTCCATGCGGGCCATCTCTTTGCGCCTGGCTGCACGTTCTGCACGCAATTCAGCAGTTAGCTCTTGCACAGCACCCCTGATTTCTTCATGCATTCCCCTGTACCCTGCCCTAATCTCACGCTGAATTGCCTTCATATGTTTTGCTTGCAGGCGGTGTACTTGGAGCATGTGCATTTCCAGGCCAGCAAAAACAGATTCTTCATGATGCTCAATGGAGCTGAAGCCCGTGCGGGGTCTACGCCTGCCTGTAACCTGTGGACCCTGGCTGTGCTGTGGTCTAGACTCCTGCTGCTGGGAAACTGGTGCACAGACTGCACTATCTCATTGTTGTCCTCATCCTCTTCCTCCATGATTCTCAATGGCCTCACGATCCGCCTTCTGTGTCCCTGTGGTGGAATGAAAGGACTGTCCTCCCCATCTGTGTCCTGCCCCTGGCTAGCTTCTCCAGAGGCTTGGGGGCCTGTGGCCTTTTTAGTTGCAGGTGCTGTGGATAGAACAGCACACTTTAATTTTATTTGCTGTCATATGATGTGGTAATAAAATATTTCACAGTTTTCCCTTACTTTACTTCTGTCATTCACCTTTCCTGATCTGCACATGTTACAATTGCATGAGATGGATGCTACTTCCAACATTACTGACTATTGTGACTACATCGGCCACAATGCATAGCTGTGACTGCCTGTGTACTTGCTCTAGCGTGACATGTGGTTCCCCTTATCCCTAGGTCACTGAAGGGGATTGCTGGGGGTGGTTTAGGGTGGGAAGGCATGCTTCTTACCTGGTCTTGCAGCTGGTTGGTCTGAGCTGTCTAGCACGGACACGCCCGCAACACTCTGTGGAGGCAGTGTGCCCTCTACCAGTTCCTCAAGCGGTGTTGAATCAGAGACATTGGAGGTTCCCCCACCGGTGAGCTGAGACTGCTCCAGCCTGGCTGCCAATTTTTCTTTAGAGCGCTGGCGTAGGTCGTACCAGCGCTTGCGCAAAACTTCAACACTCCTGTGTGTTACTCCAAGGGCATTTACTTTTGCTTGTATGCCTTCCCAGATGCGTCTCTTTCTTGCTTCAGGCACCTTGTGTGAGCTCCTCCCAAATAAAATGTCATGGTTTGGCACCATCTCTGTGATAAGGGTTTCAAGTTCTGCCTCAGAGAACTTCAGCTTTCTCTTCCTAGCTGTTTCCCCTTCTTGCTGCTCCTGCTGGCTTGCAGGCACATTCTGATTTCCACCTTCAGCCATGGCTCCTGAATAGCAAACAACACTCTCACACTCTCTCACAATCAATGCTGTTGCTCCATGGGTAATCAGTCACTTCCTGGATGGTGATGTCATCAAAAAGCATCAGGATTGCGATTGGATGTTTCCAGAAAATCGCAATTTAGCGATTTTTCCCGTTGAAAAATCGCTAAATTGCGATTTTCTCTATGCGAACTCGCTGTTTAGCGATTTTTTGTGGTTAAGGGATCGCTATTGACTTTCACGCAAATATTTAGCAATTATGGATGAATCGCTAAATATTTGCGATTGTGTTGATACATGCCGATTTGCGATTCAGAATTTGCGATTCGGTAAAAATCGCTAATTCTGAATCGCACATCAACTTCTTCATACATATGCCCCTTGGTGAGTTGAAAAAATGCTCAGACAATAAAATTGGACGCAAAAAGCAAACTCTCAAAGTTCAGTGTAAGTGCAAAATAGCATAAAATGTGTAGTAGTTTGTGTAGAAGAAGCATCACATGGACAGCATGGTAGAGATGCAAACCAAGACCAAGTGAATTAAAAAGCAACTAAGAAATGGATTGTATTTAATCTTAATCTTGTCAGGTAAGATCTATGGGGCGATAACGATGGCGGGCGGACAAAGTCCGCCCACCATCGCATTGGCAAAACGGACTGCCTGCCATATGTGCGGCGGTCCCGCTATACGAATCAGGATGCACCCGCCACACTGGTGGGCGCATTCTGTATTTTTACATTGAGGCGGACGGTGCTGCAAGCAGCACCCGCCACAATGTAAAAATACATGTTGTGCATTTGAATGTACAATGTGACAGGCACCGTGCGGTGCCTGCCACCTTGTACATGCAAAGGCAGGCATGCAGCCCCCTACCCTCCCGGGGGCCCGCAACGGGCCCCAGAAGGCATTCTCCGCCTGTCTTTTTGCGGCAGGATCTCCGTCGAAAAAGACAGGCATCGTAATGCCCACGGCGGTGCCTGCACGGCACCGCAAAAATGCCCCCATTGTACTGGGTCCAGTAAGGTGGGTGGAAAAGGACCACCGCGGACGCTCTTTCCGTCCGCCGCAGTACCATTCACATTCCCACTACCATCCTAATTTGGCGGAGGGAATTTCAGGGTTGATGGCGGGCGGATCGCCACCGCCGGTCCGGCGGTGGAGATCCGCCGGCCATCGTAATCGGCCCCTATGTTCTGGATTTGGTTTCCATTTTAAATTGGGCTCCATTCCAGAAGTGGTAGGTAGAGATTGGTATGTAGTTCAATATTGACACAATGTCTAAAGCTCTCACCAATCGGGCCTCTTCCCTATGCAAGAGGAATTTCCATTTTACTAGGACTTTGGTTTATGGTGCCATACTGTCTGGAGAATCAAAGAAGTCATAAAATGACACAATGCATGAAAATGTGAATGTTTATGTTTTCCTCAAATTATTTAAAAATTATAATGAAGAAAATATATTTGATCTGAAAATTTCTTCAGTTGCTTTGAATGCTGTAAGAAATGCATTAGAAAATAGTATGACAAGGAACAGTTCGCAATTATTTTTCACTTTGCAGACTTCTTAAATAGAACTTACATTGAACCTAGTTAATGAAATTTAAATATTTGGTTCATATAATTTAAGTAATTTCATTTCAGTACAAGAATGTGTATAATGGCCTTGTGCTCCTCGTGTAAAATGAAGCATTAGATGATTCTTGCATTGTTTTATTATAATACCTGTAGATGTATTACAATTAAAGGGTGTTTCAGATGGTACACACAACTGGGGAACTCATTTCTAATGTGCACATGGAATATTCCATATTCAAATCATTGTTTTCTTAAAGAATATTGAGTATTTCTACATGCCAATGAATGTTCAAGTCCTTTGAAAACTACACTCATATGTAAAGAAATAATGTTTTATGATGAATGCAACACAACTTCTTCTAAAAAATGTTGGTAAACTAAAGATATTGCCAAACACAGAGATTCCTGAGTTGCTAAAACAATTAACATTCGTTCTTATAGTGTGAGATTTAAAAGAAAATATTGTTCACTTAACAAAGTATTTCTATATTTAGTGACTGTGAGTAATGCTGCACCTGCCACCACCAAAAAGTTATAAATACACTCTGCTGGTCAAATACTAACAAACTATTTTATGCAAATCTTGATAAATTGACAAGCATAATCTTAATATTGTCAATAAAAGATTTAGTGATTGAATCAGTGAGTGAATATTATGGATTATATGATTATCATGGAGTTCAAGGTGCACCTAGTGCAAGTCGACTAGTACTTTTGTGACAGGGTACATATGTACATTCATTTATTGAAGGGTGAGCAACTATGTTTAATTTGTTTAACAGGCATAATAAGACATAGTAAAGTAGCAGAAAAAGAATATACTAGGATTATTGAAAAACATTAGTCATTTTTGCATACAATAGGGTAACATTTACAAATGTGTTCACTGGATTGGCTCCAATAATATGAGTGGATGTGATTACATTGTTTGTGGTTCTGAAATAAATTTACAAACAGTAAATTGAAGCTGTTCTGAATATGGGTCGTGGGTCGAAGTTAAAAGAAATGGGTTAGCTTATAACCTGTAGCAAAAGTTCACAAAAAATAATAAAGTTTGAGCGCATCAGTCCTGAGAGTTGTCCTTCTGGGGACATGTGAAGACTGAAACTGGACGCTCTCCTTACCCACTGAAGATTAACACCATTAAGCAAAATGATCTGAAGCAATGAGTGTTAACTACTACAGAGCCTTTCTATTGCATTACATGTACACTACATTATATACCCAGTCATGATTTTGTATTTTGAAAATAGATACTAGACAGGGTAGTCTGTTGATCATTGTTCTCTGACTGAATATCAGAACGATATTGTGTCAAAAATAACGAGGACCAAAATACCATGAGGGTAAGTACAAATAGGTAAGTATAGATTTACTGTACTTAACTCAACATTTATATATTGTCAAGGTACATATATGTTGAGTTATATAAAGTAAAACTTTGCTTGCCTATATAAACGTACTCTCGCAATATTATTGTCTTTGATATTCTTGACTGGAAATGGCATTAACAACATGGTCTAAACCACATGTGCCGTTACAACGCAAGCGTTACGACACTTGCCTTTACCACACATTCTCCTTTACCAATCATGCCTTTCCAACGATTTCTGCTGTAAAGGCATATGTGTGGTAAAAGCAGTCAGCGCTCGGAGCGAATGGGTGGAGAGTATGAGGTATTGGAGACTTCCATACTGGACAAGAATGGAAGGAACGGCGTGTTAAGTAGTTTTTTCCGTTGTTTTTAGGGCTGGGATCAGGGTACTTTTCTGGACTGAGGCCCAGGTTTTAGGACTCAGGGCAGGGGGTTGGGGTAGTGTTTTCTGTCTGGGGCCGGTTCTATGGCTCAGAGTGGGGGGCTTGGGTGTTTTTAGGGCTGGGGATGGGTAGTTTTTAAGGCTGTGGCTGCTTTCAGGGCTCAGGGCGTAAGGCTGGTGTGCTTTTAGGGCTGGGACGAAGTCGTTTTCAGAGCTGGGAGCAGTTTTAGGGCTCAGGGTGAGGGGCTGGGGTGTAAACTTTACAATGCATATCCCTTTACCAATCATGCCTTTATAACAAAATTTATTGTAAAGACACGCGTGGCAAAGGTGTATATGGTAAAGGCGCAGTCGAGGTAAAGCTGGCATGGTTAAGGCAGGTGAAGTAATCACATGCGTTGTTCTGTCACATAACCATTCTTGACACAATATTTTGTCCACGCAATATTTTTTCTACAATATTTTGTTCAAACACAGTTGATCATCGCTCAAGATGGTGTGATGTATGTGAAAAGGCTTTGCTAATAACACATGCATGTTACATACAAATCAGGCCTTATTGTATGGCAAATATGAAACATATTAGCACTTTATACTGTTTAATGTGCAAGCTGTAGGTTCCAGAGAACTAATGTTTAGAAAGGTGGTAAAAGCTAACTGAGTTTAGCAGTAGCGTGGCAATAGCCTTGCTAATGATTTACAGGAATGCAACACAGAGCAATCCTCCATTCTTCTGTCTGGTGTAGTGAGTAACTTGCAAGGCCATCCATATTTGCACCGGGCACATGTGGAAGGAAGCATGGTTGGACACACGTGCTTACTATATGTGCCAAGGGCCTGTAAATTAAATGCCACTAGTGGGCCTGCAGGCACTAATTGTACTCCCACTTCAGTAGCCCTTTAAACATGTCTCAGGCTTGCCACTGCAGAGCCTGTAGGTACAGTTTATAATTGTAATTTCGACCTGGTAAGTTACCCTACTTGCCTGGCCCAAACGTTCCCTTTTATTACATATAAGTCATCCCTAAGGTAGGCCCTAGGCAGCCCTATGGGCAGGGTGCAGCATATTTAAAAGGTATGACATACACTTTTGAGTTTTACATGTCCTGGTAGTGAAAAACTATCAAATTAGTTTTTAACCAATGCAAGACCTATAACTCCCTTAGGTCAACATTGGACTAACCTTGCCAGTTTATAAGTGTAATTTCCAATCAAGAAAAGGTGGAAATTTGGAGTATGGCATCTCTGGACTCACAATTTAAAATCACAACTTATTGTGAATTCTGATTTTGAATTGTAAGTCTGAAAATGCCACTTTTAGAAAGTTGCCTTTTTCTTACTTTAATCATTCTGTGCCCTTGCCTGTCTCTGAATACACGTCTGGGGTGGGTGACTGCTGGGCTTTTTGCATTTCCTATAAACAGTCACACATGAAGGGAGCAGGGTTGTGACACTCACATACTGATTGGCCATCATTACCGCCTGCATCGTATGGGGTTCTATGAGGACCTGACTGCAAGGCTCGATGAGAGGCAGAGCTTGCATTGTAAGGGGTTTGACAACGACACAGGACCTGACTTCATGTTATCGGAACCAAAGCATCAAGTCTTCAACAAAGTTGCTTGCTCCATCCTAGGGACTTTTTCAGCGGGACCAGTATGGGTCCTGGAGCCGGCCTGCCCGCCATCTTGGTCAGCCTGAACTTTGGATTTACCCTAGTCCAGCATGACCTCAATTAACCCCTAAGTGCTATTTGCTTTTAAGCATAATATTGCAGTTTATTATTTAAAAGTTCATATGTCAAGTCCTACTATTTGGATTTTTGTCTTATTAGTCTTTTTATACTCATAAAAATATGTTTTATTTTTCTAAACTGGCGTGGAGTATTTTTATGGTGTTTTCACGGTGGTACAGTAATTTAAGTGTTGCACAAATACTTTACACATTGCCTCTTAAGTTAAGCCTCTAAAGTATCTGACTTACCCTGACTAGGATTGCGGTCTCTACTTGGACAGGGTGACTTTACTTAGTGCCCTCACACATCCCGAAGGATGTCATGCTTCATCCTAGGGTGGTGCTCTTCGTAGGGCCGGCACTGCAATGCCCTATGGGTCTCCGAAGGTTCACTTTGTCAGAGATCTTTTTGGTTTTCACGCCATATAATGAGTGCGAGTTAGTGCTAATGCTGTGATGGGTGAGTTAAAAATGACTAGAGGGTATCTAAAATGAGTAGGTTTAATGAACGAGATCCCTCTGTCATGGTTAAAAAATCGAAAAGTTAAAGGCTGCTAAAGGGTGATAATGGCCCTCAGTAGCTGTAGGATATTGTGCAGTTGTGAAGGTGAAATACATTAGGTCGACATGTTTCACGCTCTTAATGGTCTCAGGAGGAGAGCAAGCTTTAAAACAAGCCTAAAGCGCCTAATCTTTTATGCAAATGTATAAGAAGTTTACCGTAATTGATCCTTGGCACATGGACTTTCCAAACAGGTGGGGGTATACTTGCTCTTCTAAGCGGTTCAACTCATAACACATTGACCTTTTTCTGATATCTCACAAATGCACTTGTGAGAGTTCTGGGATCTCTGTAAATACTTTTTTGGACCATCAGGCTCCTTTCCTAGAGGTGACAGTGCACACCAAGAGGACATCACACCCACATTGGCAGCGTTCTAAATCGCTACTCACAAAAGAAGGCTGGGTATGATGAATGCGCTTTGAGTTAGAGGACTTTTTAAAGAAAAAATGAGTGAGAGCTTCAACTTTCGCTGTATCGGGAGCCTATAAAGCATTTATTATAGGTGAATGAATTTAATTTAAGGCTCAGTGTAACAAGCTGCGGCATGAGGTAAAGTTGTATTTACAGCCTAAATTTGACCAGGCTGTTCGATCTCACACAGTACACTACTCAGCTGAATCTAAAGCTACGCTTTACAAGCCACCCAGCATTTAAAAGATGCTTATATCTCCTAAGCAGTAAAAAGCCAGCGCTCGTGCTTTCAGACATACTAGGAAGAAAGCGTTTCAAACACATTTATATCACCCTCCCCACCTTCCTTAGACATTTGATTAAAAGCTTTCAGCCCCTCTGGCCCTACAGAATATAAAGAAGTTCCTTTCTTTTGTGCAGCTGACATTTTCCATGGAACATCCAAAGTTTTAATGTCATTTAAGAAGTATGCTTTCCACTCTGGCCATTTCATGCAAGATGTACTACCAGCTGGTCAAAAACATTGCTGCGGAGCCAAGTGAATTTTTTTTACAAACATTTAGACTAGACACTTGAAATAAAAGAAAACAAAAAAATTACGATATAAGGCACTTGTTCACTGGATAAACAGTTAGTTTTTGCTCCTTGCCCTCTAGAGGAATGTTTAAAAAAAACAATAAATATGACAAGAGAATTGTTCACTGAATAGAAGATCCAGTGTTCAGTCTTCACCATTGCGCAGGTTTGAAAAAGTAAATTAATGTATCAACGATGACAAGCGATAAACGAAAATGAATCAGGACTTCCTTGTTCCAAAGCATAAAACAAACCTGCAAAAATAAGATTCAATAATATGCGCAGGATGACAAGTAAAGCACTGCAGGAATACAGAAAAGTCTCATGAAATTAAATAATCTTACAGTGATCAGCGTTCTCCTAAAGGCAACACTTGAAGCGTTAAAGAGGGAATTCTCACTGTGATCATCGTTCTTCTAAAAGCAACTCTTGAAGCCTTAAATAGGGAATCCAATTGACTTCAAAACTGAAAAGTTATAAACATGAAGTCAGAGTATCACTGACCAAAAAACAATATGGCCGCACATAGCACCACTTAACTAAGTAGATCAAACAGAGTGTAAACATGCCTTCAAGAACTGGACAGCATATCTTCCAGAGTTGTTCAAGTGTTGCATAACCACGTAACTAATTAGACTTATGCACTCAGAATTCCAGGGATGGCTCAAATCAGTCGAACTAAGTTATGAAGATGGAGCAAGGATTCCACACCTTGCAGGTAAGGCCATTGAAAAGATGCACCCAAAGCAAATTACTTAACATCCGATAATAGCGAAACCCAAAAACAATATGCAGAAAACGCACTACTGGGCAAGTAGGAAATACCAAACCACGGGAACGTAATGTAGAAAACCTCTGTAAATTTCAATCGAATTCCGGATGCAGCTCCAAAAACGAATACGAACATTCTTCAAAAGTTGTAAAAAATCCTCTTCATGCGGAATGTTCAGTGCGGTGGTGCCTGCTCATCACCAAATTGTTAAGTAATGAAGAGACAGAAGTTACTTAACAAGCACTTTATTGCCTAGGAAAGGCAACATCAGTTACATGACTTTCAGCTCCGGCAGCTAAGGATAAACTGTCTTAGCATGAACCTAGCAATTCCAGGATGGAATACCAAGTACGTGCCATGAGAGCGAGGATAAGACAAATGTAAGCACAATACACTGGGGCACTCTCACACCCTTGTGTTCCAGACTCAGTCACTGCAGGTCCACCAGTAGAGTGCGGGTTCTCAGGCCCCACTCTGTTGATCCAATTACCTAAGGAATTACCTAAGGAGACCCAGGGGAGATCAGCACTGATAGCTGTGGGTATTCGTCACTCCAAAGTAGTTCCACCATATTGGAGCCAGGCACAGAGGTCAGTGTATTGTAGAAACCTGGAGTTGGAGTCTTTAAATTCCTTTGCTCATTTGGTGGCTCCAACGTGTATATTTGCTGGGTGAGCTCGGCTTTTGGGGGAATAGAGGAACCTCACATAGTCCTCCCACAATGTGGCAGCTCTGATGCACCACCATGTCCAGGTCAGGCATAGGCCCCACAAGGCTTCTGCAGCTCTGGCACGGCTGACAATGTCACTGTGCCATGAGGGGGTGTGTGCCGTAAACTGCTAAACCAGACCCTGCCACCCTATGGATCGGGGCCTCTGCGCTGTATTATGCAGCACTGTTGGTCCCCCTGACAGTTCTTCCAACTGCAGGCGGGATAGCAGGAGGCCTGAACAGCAACAATTTCCCCTCCAATGCTCCCCGGGGCAACTGATCAGCTGTTTTCCCCTTCTGACTGTGTGGGCTCGGTATGTACTGGGCCACGGGCCCTCACCCGAAGTAATGAAGCAGGCCTCGACGCAAGGTTGTCAAGCCGCCAAGTTGGCTTCCGGGGTCTGCTGTACACCCAGCACAATCTTGTACAAGGGAGGCTCAAAATCATCAAACAGCTGACCACTCTCCAGAACGGATGAAACGGAGGGCATTTTGGGAGAAAAGCGCCTCCATCTATCGGGCGTTGCAGGCGGGCTGGTTGGATAGAAAACCCGGATGTTTCTATGCTTCGTAGGAGAGAAAGACTACATTACCCAGAAGCCTGTGCGGCACGTCGCCCGCGCACAGGAAATTATGCTGTTCAGTCTCCCAGAAGGCTATAAAAGCCTGCACTGATACAAGGAAATGCCGCAGATTATTCGGTGTGGGTCGGCTGTGCTAGGACGAAGGAATTGAGTCTTCTTGGGTATCCGGTGGGGTAAGGGTGTCTCAGACACCACCGTTCCAGTTCCTTCGAAGTGGAGCCTTTGTTGCAGGACAGGCCGCCTTCTTGATTTGCTATCAGAACTATGATGGTATAAGTGTTTCAGGAATCAGTTTCTTGATTTCAGACTTGGTCAAAGTCTACGGAGTATTTGTTTCCTGGAGTTGTGTTTGCCACAGATACTTTGATAATTCCTATATACCAGGTGGTATATTATCTACAAATCAAGGGCTATAAATAAGTACTTTCAAACGATTTATAGTCCGCAGTACCTACATGTAAGGTGTGTTGTTAACATGCATTTCATTTGGAATGATACCCAGAGTGCTCAGCTAACAGTCAAATGAAAGTTGAATGTTGTGTGTTTTTCGTAAGTCTTCTAGCAGGGGGACAGTGAGAGGTTGCTGATAAAGCCTTATCCTTCCTCCCTTGTGATGTTCAACTCACACCACTATAGGTGGGTACTATTTACTTACAGACAAATGTGTCTCTGGTTTAGATGTGTTTAGTAGACATCGCATAATGATATGTTTCTATTCACAGTATCTAATGACTGAGATCTGGGTTTACGTCAATTCTATTAATTAGAAGAAGCGGTAGCCATTGGAAGGTCCTTGATGAAAATCCTTCTAAAAGGCTACTGCCAGATCTTGTGATTTTGCTTTACAGATATATAGGGGTAGAGCAATCATAGTGTGTTTGTTATAGATGTGTAGATGGTATTTACAGATCAGTGTTTCTATAACTAGCTTTCCTTCTTCACAGGTCTCCTTCCCCGCTGTTCCCATCCTTTCCTTCCCCCAATTGACCCCCTTAATCTTCCGTGCTATAATGGCAAGTCGGAATTCAGAATGTCAATAGGTGGACCCATTTGAGCAACAAACCGATTCTGAGAGGCCTCTGGAGGACACATGACACTCCCTGCACACCAGAACAGCCTCCAGGGGTAGCATGAAAAAAATGCCCTCACTTCGGTATAGTAAGCAGCTGAGCCTCAGTGGATTATGTCTTCTTGGTCATCTTGGCTGGCCACGCCAGAAGTGGGTTTTTTAACGTAGTTTAGTCATGCCATATTTTCATAGAGACACCATTTTATTAAAAAGGAGGCTGTGCTGGTGTTCTGATCATCTTGCTGTCACTTTGTACCCCTTCCAATCATTGTACCCTGCGTGTCTTCTCTCCTCACAGTTTTCGCAGAGCAGAGGACATTGTGATGCAATTGGTTATTTTCCATAGAGAGTATGTACTGTAAATGAAACTTTCTTTGTGCACCTAATATAACATTCTGAATGTCAATTCCGCTGGAAGTTCCAATGCAGGCTCGCTAGAACACTGTAAGAGCCTTTGTTTGAAAATGTTTCATATTGTGTTGTACATCTCCAGACTGCACTGTTGCTGTGGAAGCTAATGGAAGATTACCTCTACCTTAGAAATGGGTTAGTATTATAATTATTTTTGTGATGATCAGCATTCAGATTTTCTCTTTAAGTGTTATCTCTAGTGATGCCATGCAGAATTTGCAGTTTTTGCTTATTTTGTATTTGTAAAATCTCTATAAAAACCCTTGGCTTTAGGGGTGAGCCGGAGCCTTTTCTATTTTCTCCTAGAGATCCCTAGTGAATCTAACAAATAGAATAGAGAGACTTTCCATGTTCCTCAAAGTACTCTGTTCGATTTGTTTGTTGACTTCCCTGTTCCTCTAGGGACACTGTCTGCTCTTTATGATTTTTGTTGCTTATTAGGACTTGGAATAATTCTGATTTCTGACTAAGTTTTCTAAGTGTATTAGTGAGCCTGATGTTGAGGAGTATGGTGACTCTTATCGCGAGATCAAGGGTGCAGGAACTGAGCTGTTGAAGGTAAATTTTGGGGTGATCAAATTATTGGGTTGTAGTAAAATACTGGGGTTCAGTTCCCACAGGATTGAAGATTTGCAAACCAGTTTTGGACATTCAGAGTTGTTCTAACATTCCCAGCCACTCTTTCAATGCACTATGCATAGTATTTATTGCTACAATGGTAAACATGAATGAGGGGGTCTCAATTTGTCACCATTGTGAGGATCAGAGACTTGAATTCCTTTAGATGAACATGCAGCTCTACATTTTTACCCATATTAACGATCCTGTTGATCCATTTAAACATTGCTACACCCTACTTAGCTTGCAGTTTATAACTCTTAGTGCCTGCATTCTGTCTAGCACACTTGTCACACGTTTGAATGATCAGAGGCCTTCCTCACCATTTTTTGTAGTATCTGTAGTTCAATCACAAAGAATGTGCCTGCACTATCATTGATGAACACTATTCCATTTTATTTAATTGAAGTTTAAATATTTACACCCTGCAGGTCTACGTTTATTCAGCAGCATGACGGTTTAAATCATTTACTTCTCTCTAAGGTCCATTACATTCTTCTTGAACACCTGATAATAGATGAATGTTTAACATTTAGGAGGTTATGAGATGCATTGGATTACAGTAGAATTAATCCTGTGTGAATATCAGAAGTTTGTAAGGTTGTTCTTTTTCATTTCTCCCTTGTAGTCCGATACTACCACCAGTAGAACTCATCCGGAATAGATCTGTTTTTCCTGGTAATTCATTGTTATTCACACTTCTGGCCCAGAGAGGTTCCTTAACTCTAAAGTAGTCTCTTCCCATGCGAACCACAAAGTAACACATTTCTTTCTATACATCCTTTAAGTATATTACCACCAAAAATGTTGTCTAAGGCTCTTTTATCCATCATGTAGCCGGAGTGTTCACAATATATATTTTAATTGTGACTGTGTCCCAGTGAAAACATCTTTAAACGGTTTAACAGCTTTCTTGTAACCAGGCCGGAATCTGCAGCTTGTGAACACATTATTTCTACACTTTGAGGGGACCTGAGCAGGTCTGAATTACCCCCTTTGAAATCACAAAGAAGTTCAAAAGAGGAACTTCTAGATGGAAGGGGAATAATGCACTTTGAGAAAAGGAATGGGTTAATGATAGAATGCTCTGGGACACCAAATTAAACTGGGAAATGCTTTGAAGATTGGCCCGTCTGGGACATCAAGTAGGTAGGGCTAGAAAAATAGGAAGGCATAATTCGTGATTGCAACAAAATAAAGACTGGAGTAGAAGAAAGATCAAGAAGCATGTTATGTTATGTTAGTTATAGACTGCTGACTGCAATAGCTTAGAGAAAAGAGGAAGAAAATGAGATGGACATTAGAGGAAGAAAAGGAGGTAAGGGAGATTTTTAAGAAGAGGATTAATGATAGGATGTTTGAAAGAATTATGAAAGGTGCTGGAGAGAGGAAAGGCTAAAGAGTGAGACAAGATTAAGTTGGCAAGGTGGAAGACATCCATAAGGAAGCAAAAGGCAAGGGGGGACTGCAGAAGGGCAGACTCTCCAAAGACAGAGTAGGAATACGAGTCAGTAATCTGGCCGAAGTAAGAGAATGTGGACAAACAGAAGATGACAGCAGGGTTGGAGTACTAGCATGATTGTCAACTGAATCGAAACCCAAAGAGTTTTTGAAGACTTAAGTAAGGTTATCAGATTGATAACAATGACCTAAATAAGGCTCCCCAAAGAGACTGGGCCACCCATGGTCTAATTAAAAGCTGCTTCAGTACTGACCCAGATCATCTGTACCCACCCCTTCTTTGAACATTATACCTGCCATCTCAGCTATTTTTTGAGTCCTAAGACTTCTGTCTTGGTTTTTGACTCCAGACTCCTAGTCCGAACAAGTCTAAACATATATGTGTCTTTCAGTGACGCCACCGATACAGGATTGGGCAATATCAAAAGGACCTGGGGATCACCAAACATGAGGCACTTCATAAGGCCCAATGAAGGTAATTTGTTTTTTTATAAATCTCACTTTCATTTCTTCATGGTGACTTACAATGGCACCCAAAATCTTTGAACAATGCAATGGGGAACTGTGTGCTTTCTCTGGTGGGATCCTGGGTTTGGTGACATCCTATAAGTTATCTCTATTAAGGGAGAGTGGCCTCCCACCAAATTAATCAATAGAGATTTTTAATGTAACTTATTATTGTGTACTATAATAATCATTGTATATCAATAATAGCTAGAACTGTTACCTTAACCGCGGCGGCAATTCCGTAGCGGCGGATTAGCGCAGTGGGGGGGCCGCGTCGGCCAACGGATGTGCGCAGCACTACGAAGGTAGTGTGCGTGACAGCCGTTGGCCGATGCCAGCAGCGAAGGGGATAAACACATACCAACAAAAATAACAAATCAAGACAATAAAATACACAACTTTATCAAAATAAACTCTCTTACATTAATTTCATTCTGCTCTGGACATGACACATTTTTTTATTTTAACAAGGGAACTCAGCAGAAGTTTTGCTATTTCTATATAACTCTTTTGTGATATAATCCAACAAAAGTCATTATGGATTTCATGTTTCTAAAACTAAGATGTAGCTTAACATTTGTTTCATATTTGCAGTAAGTACCAAGCATTGTATATTGTTTGCATTATGTGATTTTATCTACAGCCTTGAAATAAGTACAACGCACCAGCATCTCAGCAAGCAATAATGCTATCTTAGTGTTCACTTATTAAGATCTTTCTTCCAAACTTAGGGGCCAATTACGATGTTGTTCGGAAACTGTTCCGAATTAATCGATCTCGGAATCGTGTCTGAACAAATTGGGTTCTGCGAGTTTAAACAACCGATTACAATGCTTTCCAACATCATTCGGTTGGACTCGCATTGACTTTAACGGGAGCCTGTGTTCCAAACGAGAACACAGGCTCCCATTGAAAAAAGGGGTGGTAGGAGAAAACCTTGCAACCTGTGGCGGACACCCCATGGCACGGCTCTGCTCTGGTTTCACTCCTACCTTAGTAACAGAAAACAGGCTGTATCCCTTCCCCCTTTCCAATCGGTTTTCTCCCCTGTCCCTCACGGTGTTCCCCAGGGCTCCTCCATCAGTCCGATTCTTTTTAATGTTTACTTGAAGCCACTGGTCGTTTTAATTAAATCGCACAATATGACCACAGTAAACTATGCGGACGATACCCAGCTCCTTTTCTCTTGGGAGGGTGAAGACTCCATCTCTTTTGAAGCCTTCCATAACTGCCTAAGAGACACCGCAGGCTGGTTGCACCGGAACTCCCTCCAGTTTAACTCCTTGAAAACCGAGGTTTTGTTCTGTCCCGCGAGCCGCATATCCCGCCCTCTGCCTACTGAGTTCTGGCCCCCGGAAAACTCCAACAATCCGCTACCTGTTACCACTGTTCGCAATTTGGGCGTCATGCTAAATCACCAACTGAGCATGGAAACGCAGGTTTCAAGAACAGTCGCTACCTGCTCAGCCCTTATGCGCTCACTGCGCAAAATCCTGCCTCTATTACCATCTTCAGCCCGAGCATTGATAGTCAGGTGCACTATCCTTAGTCGCCTTGACTATTGTAATGCTCTCCTGTTTGAATCCCCTGTGACTCTGCTAGACAGACTCCAACGAGTTCAGTTGGCAGCAGCTAAACTGGCTCTTGGTTGGACCAGGAGATCCTCGGCCACTGCTGCCTTGGCCGAGCTGCACTGGCTTCCTTTGAAGCAACGCATCGCCTTCAAAGCCCTTTGCTTGGTCTTCAAGGCACTACACGGTGCAGGACCTAGACCTCTTCAACGTCTGTTCTCGTGGTACATCCCCACCAGAACACTTAGGTCCGCAACCGCCTGCCTTGTGAAAGTACCCAGATGCAAGAAAGCCAGGATTGGGGGAAGATCCTTCAGAGTGGCTGCGGCCAAGCTCTGGAACAGTCTGCCTGCCGAAATTCGCCAAATCCCACATCTCCTACCCTTTAGGAAGCGAATCAAAACATGGCTCTTCCCCCCCCCCCTCTTCTAAGCCAGCTTATCCATAATTCACCTCCCCCGCCCAATAACCCAGGAGTAACTACCAGCGCCAGGATACCTGCCAGGTGACAGCCGCGCTCTATAAATGTTTTTAATAAATAAATAAATAAATAATGGTGCCTGCCACATTGTGCATGGTTGGGAAGAGGGGTCCCTTGGGTACCCACACGGGCTTCCACCGGACACCTCCGGATGAAGGGGGCCTGCACCGGTCCCCCAAAGACAGATTCCGACAGCCGTTTTGTGTAGTGCAGACTGAATCGGAACGACTGTCCGAATTGGTCATCGTAATTGCTCGTTAGGAAACTGTGTCCATAGAGCTGTACGATTCGGCTCCAAAACACTTGGGCTATCTGAATGCCTTTCGGAACCGATTCAAACAGGCAGAACGGTTGCCAAGCAATGTAATCGGTCGTTTGTAAATGTGTACGATTCAGTCGGAAACCAGGGTTCCGAATAAGATTCTGCAATACCGAATCCCATTCGGATCCTTTCCGAACAGCATCGTAATCGGCCCCAAAATGGTAAACCTGCTGTGTGGTTATATTTCTTTAATCATCATTCTTTTATGATGATTAAAATTTCATAGGGATAATATTTATTACTCATGAAAGCAACACCAAAAAGAACAGATTAGAATTGTCCATAATAAAAAGTGAACGAGAGCCTTCTGCACTGCTGACCTGCACTAGATTGTGTTGAAGTATCTGGGAAGCAGCAAGTTTGTACTTTAAAAATATTAACAAAATAATTTAAAATGAAAAAAAAACCTGTGCATTATTTTCTTCCACTTTTAAAAGCTACTTTTTATGCTTAAACAAACCACTCAAATTGTACCAGCACAATCACACCAGACAAACATTCTTTAACCGAAAAACTGACATAGCAATAAGTCAACTTACGTGTTTTTGTAGTCTTTCAAAACCCGGTTTGTATAAAAGGTGGCAGCGTCACTCATTTCCTTGACATAGGGACCTGGTTTAGGGGACTAAACCAAAAAATATTATTATCTTGTAGGAATGGAGACAAGAGACAGGAAAAGAAACATGGTGTCACAGTGTGCTTTAAGCCCAATTACTGGTTATTTACAGAGTGTACCGTGGTCTAAAAAGAGTGTGTTGGACTATAGTCTCTCACTCCATCAGGTGAGGGCCTACTCAGCCTCCATAAGACTGTATGCTACTTGGTACCCCAACAACTCTCACAAGAGTGTTTCTGCATCTGGCAAAATGGCTCAGATAACTTTCACTGAAGGAATTCAGTGAAAGCCATCTGAGTCATTCTGGGACAACTTATTGTATTCAATTTTATATTTGGCTTTTGTCAACTAGTGTTGCTGCCAGGTTGTGTAAAATAAATGGTGTAATACAAAAACAATACCTTTGAGCCTCCAATGATGAAGCAGTTGCATGGGTGTGTTTGAGTGTGCATGCAGTTGGGGTTGGTTTCTCTTTTCCATAGTATTTATAATAAGAGCCACAGAGATCAGCATCTCGATCTGAAAGCGTTAGAGAGGCATGGCCACTACATTAAGTTCCAATATACCAGCTGCAGCTATTAGCTTTACCAATGCTGCAAACCAATTTCATAATCTTTGACAAAGCCCATTGTTGTGGCCAGACATCTTGGAAAGTTATTTTCCACCTTTCGAACACAAGTGCCTCTTGTGTCAAAAGTATTGTTCTGCAATATTGGAACATTAATTTATATATTTGCAATACAGCAGCTTCATTGGCTCTTGACACACCGCGGTGGCTATTTTAGAAGTATAGAAAATACCAATCCAGAATTGCCTGAAACTATTGACGTAGCGATTTCTTGCAATGCATTAGCAAAGCCAATACTAGCAGACCTCAAACTTTAAGCGAGGCTGACAGGCTTTGTAACGCTTGTTTTTACAGCAGTAACAGGAACATCTCTAACATAAGGTGCTTTTCATAGAACGGTATTATGGGTGTACAGTACAGTTGAGACTGAGTTACAAAAAAAGGAAGTGATGTAACATATTTACAATCTGACATGCAGGTAGGTAAAGTGATCTATTCCAGAAGGGCACACCTTTTGGTTAAGTACATAACTAAAACCCAGGCTCCTTGTCCGAAGGTCAGCAATTAATCCACTAGATCACAGACAGTATCCTTCAGAATCATCTGATCAAGGGATGGATTTCCTGAACTGCCAATGAAAGGTGCTCAAAAACCACTATTGATTTTTGGAGCAGCAAAACACCACAGCTTTCTTTCTTCCATGTTTGTTAATTTACATAGTACATCAACAATAACATCACTTGGATATTAGTAAAGTGCAAGTTCAAACCTTGGGGCACCTTAGTGGTGAATAACCAATGTTTATTGTTGCTCAACTCAATGGTACTCATTTTATGGACCGTGGAAGGATAAAAGGCTGAGTGGATCAGTCAGTATTTTAACCTGTGGTCGTGCTTTCACACGGAAGGAGATTTCCTGTAATAGAGCTCACAATGTTCCAATTGGAATATACAAAATTACTTTGTCCAATGTGTTCCACTCACCAGTGCTACCCATCCTAATGCAGGAATACTTTCGCTAATTGCTGAGAGGTGGTTGAACATTTTGCTCCCACGATTCATCTCTCTGAACCCCTGGGTTTCATGAATCTTCTCTGATATGGGCTTGAGGAGCAGGGCAATCTCCTTCTGCGAAGAAACAAAGAACCTTGTTAATCCTGTATGAGCAAAACTGACAGGGATCTATCAGATGTGTGGAACGCTGACACTGATATCGAAACACGGCTGACAAACTGACATCTCAATATTGGATATATTTGACAAAAAAAGTTCACAGTATGATGGAAGTAGTGGTATTATGTTTTTTTTTTTAAATCCATCAGCACCATTTGTATTTTGCTGAAACATTCTTGAAAATTTGCGCTTGTAAATTGATTTTGAGGTTTTCTGAAGTTCAGCCCTATATTTCTTAAATATTTTATGAATTGTCTTGAATTATGTTACACCACTTGTCGCGTCAAATGATTCAAATCTGATCTTTTGAAATTTTAACTATTATGTTAAAGGTCATGTTAAAATCAATAGAGCCACTAAAATGTATTTAGTATAATCCACCACCAAATAAAAAATCCATTGTGTTGTAACAAGACCGTGGGGTGTCCGTTTAAAAGTATTTCACCAAGATTGTGGCATGCAAAAAACAATTACATTTTCATTCATGTAAATATTCTAATTCAAGTTAGAAGGCTTAATCGTTAGAAATTTAAAGAAAATTGATCCACTAGAACAGATCTTTTTAACCTCTGCCTTTGGCATAATCTCTGTGATGCAGAATGAACTGCTAGATATGTAAAGGATCCAGAAGGGGGAGTTGCACATTCAACTGCAATCCACTTAATGGATTATACACAAAGTCAATGCCAAAGACACCAAATAAATGTTTTGCGCTGCTTTGAGAAATTTCACAATTTGCCAGACAGAACATGTTTGTGCTGGTTGGCAAATTATGAAATTGAGTGGCGCGGTTCGTGGTAAAAATTCCAGCTTAACAAATTAAAACCATTGTAGTTGCTGGCCTAAACAGCTTGGCAGAAAGATCATGTTAGATTCAGATGCATTTTGGAACTGGTTGATCCTGTCTAATGCTGTATGTTGGTTTCAGTTTGTATTGTTTTTAACATGTAGTGATCCACTTGTGTTTTACCTATGGATAGTCACAATTGAATTTGTAAAAACCTATGTGCCACAACCCTATCTAGTAAAAAACATTTGTAACTGTTCAGTTAGAATTTTAAACATGAATAACATTCTTCAATGTGGCACAATATGTCCCAAATGTGCTCAGGACGGCGTGGTTCCGTCCGCTCATTAATTTGCCCGCACAGGGAATTAATGCTGCGTGGGCGGAGTGGCCGCAGTATGATGGAACCACGCCGTCATGAGCACACGCCACCCGTGGCTCATGACGGCGTGGTTCCGTCATAAGCAGGCAAGAGGTTAAATAGTTACAGCAGCACAAAAGGTGTTGTTGGAGGCCAACTTGTCTAGGAGGGCCATTCAAATGCAAACTATTCACAACTTTACTGAATTGCATTATGGGAAACAAACAAAATCAAGAACATTAAGACAACTTTGACGAAGACAGCCAACACACTGAACCCTCACCAGCCACCCCTGACACCGTGAAGCCGAGGATTGACAGCTGGACAGCCCTCACCACCGAAGACACACTGAAGACGATAAAAGTCAATCCACTCTGGGGCCCCCGCTGACCCCTGCTCCCACCACATCTTCAACAGAGCCGCCGACAGCATCACACCCATGCTTTGTCACACCATCAAACTCTTCCTGGCGAACGCCTCCTTCCCCGACAACTGAAAACACACAGAGATCAACCCCCCCTCCTGAAGAAGCCCTCGGCGGACCCACCGACCTCAAAAACTACAGGCCCATCTCCCTGGTCCCGTTACCAGCTAAAGTAATCGAGAAAGCCATCAAAAGCCAACTCACCACCTTCATTGAAGAGCACAACATCCTCCACCCCTCCCAAGCCGGCTTCAGAAAAAACCACAGTACAGAAACTGCCTTCCTCGCCGCAGCAGACAACATCCGCTCCCTCCTGGACAGAGGAGAAACAGTAGCCCTCATCCTCCTTGACCTCTTAGAGGCCTTCGATACAGTCTCCCACCGCACCCTAACACGCAGACTTCATGACGCAGGGATCCGGGGAAAAAGGCCCCCAACTGGATACACTCTTTCCTCTCCGGCAGAACACAGTGGGCCAGACTCCTTCTTTTCCTCTCGGACCCTACACCAACCACCTACGAAGTCCCCCAGGGATACTCCCTCAGCCCCACGCTCTTCAACGTCTACATGGCTCTGCTCACCCCCATCGTCAGAACCCACAGACTCAACAGTGTTTCATATACAGACGACACCAAACTCATCCTCTCCCTATCCAACGAACCCAACGCAGCCAAACACAACTTTCAAGAAGGCGTGAAAGCTGTCGCCAAATGGATGAAAAGCAGCTGCCTACAACTTAACACTGACAAAACAGAAGTATATCATGGGCGCACACCCCGATGCCTGGAACGACACCTGGTGGCCCCCGCCCTCGGAAGCCTACCCACCCCCACAAACAATGCACGCAACCTCGGTATCATCCTGTACTCCAAGCTCAAAATGGACCACCAGATCAATTTGGTTGCATCCTTCTGCTTCCACACCCTTCGGCTCCTACGTAAGAACTTCAAATGGATCCCCCTCGAGCACAGAAAGACCATCACTCACACCCTCGTCACCAGCAGACTTGACTACACTGGAATGAACAAACACCTCACCCCAAGCTACAAAACATCCAGAATGCTGCCGCAAGACTGATCCTCAATCTGCAAAGACACTGCCATATCTCCCAGCACCTGCGCACACTCCACTGGCTCCCCATCGAGACTAGAATCACCTTCAAGATTCTCACCCACGCAACACAAAGCCCTCCACAACACCGGACCAGCATACCTGAACAGCTGACTCAAATTCCACGCACCCCAAAGGACCCTGTGATCAACCGAGCTCTCCTACGCCGAGGTCCCCCGTGCCAGAAAGACCAGATCGGGAGGCCGTTCCTTCTCCTTCCTCGTGGCCAGAGCCTGGAACACCCTGCCGCTCCACCTCAGACAGATATCACTCCCCATCTTTGCCGTGGCTGCAATCTTGCTCATCCCTGTATTGAAGCAGCAGAGACCAATGGTTTTGCGGTTAAGCCAGATATGTCAATAGTGCTCAACCCACGTCGTCTCTCTATGGAGTATTACTTCATAAAGTGGTGCAATGTTAAGCAGTGGATGTCAGCTGTAGGATCAGGATCAGTGAAGGATTCTGAAAAGATGCCACGCGCTCACACAAAGAGCTGTGCAGCCGTATTGCAAGCCACGCTCCCTTGTTCACTGCACTTTTTAACATATGCATATTTTTTAGTAAGTGTGGGTTTAATGAGTGTGAGAAAGTGGACCAGGCAGCTCCATTTTTTTCTGGGGGCACAGGCTTCAGCAATTTCCCCATAGGTCCCGTAACATCAAACCAATAACTGATTGTGAACTATAATGTTCCAATTAAAAACAAAAATAACAATACATGGAAACATTTTTACATGTGGAGGGAAATGAGTTGGGTGAATGTTTAAATGTCATAACACCTAAGGTACTTGAGTGATGAAGTAGACAAGTCAATTGATCCCTATACTTAAATGCAGAAAACAGTTTCGACCTACAGGCTCATATTAAGAAAGTTGAGAGGTTGATTCACCCATAACTTATTATGGTATGCTTCATCATAGGCGACCTCTCATGATGTTGTAATCAGGATGTACTAGGGTTCTTTTCCCTGTTGACTCTCCCCGTGGGGATTACATGAATGCTTAAATGTATATGTCCACTAACCTTATGACTGTGAATTGTATGCCATTTTAGGTCGAGCTTTCTAGACCTTTAGTATATAATTTACTATATACTTCTTTGTGGGCTGAAAGCACACCCACTGCTTTTCATTTGTTTGTTTAAGTGTCACTAAAAAATCCTTGCTTGTGGTCCATCCTTCCTCTTTGTCCCTCCTTTTCATCAGCTGTTTACCCTTCACAGAGCAGCACCCCAGTACTTGTACCCTTCCACCTGTCCCATTGTAGCAACTTTTTAGGGACAACTTTCCCCTTTCTCTAACCGCTTCGCTCCAGCCGTAATTCTTTCGCCGTGCGGGAGAATTCCATGCATGCGCGGTTCTGACGGCCCCCGGCCGTCCTCCACACATGCCCATCGTGACGTCAGACGGCCTGTGGCCGTCCGACGCACCGTAGCAGCTAAGAGCATTTGACCAGAGGGCTCTATGTTTTCAGTCGCTTCAGGTCCATTTCTGTTAACAGGGCTGTAAATGATGTTCTTCTATCGTTACAGTTGCTGTACATTCAAAGACAGGTCAAATTTTGGAGGCTGTTTTCCGAGAGTGTCTGTTTCTGACCCCCTGCCACAACGCAAAGAAAATTGTGACTACAACTATTTCCAGTTACTCGCTGCCGTCACGTAGAGAAAATAGCTACTGTTACGATGTTTTATGAATATTGCCTTAATTTAAGATGGCGACCGCACTTCATGACATCATTAACGTCATGATGAGGCCGTCATGTTGTTTCTAGTAAGTAGGTAGGTCAATGTATTGTTTAGTTAATTAAAACCATAACAAATTTAGCATAAAAAGAGTACAATATAAAATGTTTTCATAGCTCAAACAGGACTTAATTTTCAGGTCATGCTCTCTTGATCCTTGCAGAAATAATGTTTGTATAATCAGGCAATGTTTGTGATTTTAGACAGTAAATTCCATAGGTGTCAAAGGCTTATAATGAGCAAACTTTGTCCTTAGCCTGGAATATTGTAATAAGTAGTTCTAAATTAATCCAATGTGCAAAGTCAGCAGGGTGAGCACTTCGTTCTTAGGGGCCGATTATGATGGCGGACGGACCTGAGTCCGTCCGCCACCATAGAGCAGGAGGGAACCTCCGCATTGCCTGCGGAGTTCCCTCCTGTGCAATTAGGATGTGACCGCCACCCTGGCGGTCACATCCTCTATTTTTACCATTGCGGCGGGTGCGGCTTCAAGCTGCATCCGCCGCAATGGTAAAAATGCATAGATTGCATTTGTATGCAGAAAGCGGCAGGCACCGTGCGGTGCCTGCCGATTTCTGCATACAAATGCATGGGGGTACCATAGGTACCCCCCATGGGCACTCCCACCCCCCCTTCACCTAGGGGGCCCGCAACGGGCCCCCGCAGTGAAGTTACACATGCTTTTCCACGGCGGAAAACCCTCCGCGAAAAAGCATCTTTTAAAGCCCTTCCTAATATGGTGGACGGTGTCTGAGAGACACCGCCACCATATTAGAGCTTTTCCGCCGCGGTTGTAAGCCAAGCGGAAAAGCTGCGGATGGAAACCAGGACCCACCAGCCATCCTAATGTGGCGGTGGGTCTTTGGTGGGTCCGCTGCGGTTTTTCCGCATCCTCTGGGCCGGCGGTGGCTTCCGCCGGCCCGGAGGATGCGGACAAACCGCAATCATAATAGGCCCCTTAGTCTGGGATAATGCAATAAATCTTTCTGAAATTAATTCAATGTGCAAAATCGGCAGGGTGAACACTTCGTCAACCATTAATTTCTACAGAGGCAAATTGATCATATACATTATGTACAAGCATTAGATGATTAAGGTGGCTAGAGCTCTAGAGTGCAGGCTTCTTCCTTGCTTTGATATATATTTAAAGGGAGTTCATCTAAGATGGTTTCATGTGCAAAAGTGAGCAATTAAATATATATTTGTTCATTGAACTTCAAGATGCAGGCTCCATTCTTACTTTGCTGTATAGTGAGAGAATAGTCGAAAGGTGATTTGATGTGGGAAAAAAATGGACGAGTTGGGTATACATTTATTCCTTGAACTGAGACGTAATGAGCCTTGCTTCCAGAACTCTGCACCGTGTGCATTATACATGTAGCTTTTTGTCTTCTCAGACTTAGTGCTAAATTAAAATGCATTTTCTGTTAAAAGGAAAATAAAATCAGTGCTTCTGTTGGGCTATGGTCTTCAAAGCCTGATCATGAATTCTGAGGTATTTTATCAGTTTGCAGATAATTTGAGGATCTGATGGATCATGCCCTTATATGATAGCTGCTCTAAATGTTCCTATTCCTCTAGCGATGAGGGTTCTTCTTAGTAAAGGGAAGTATGCTGTATAAAGATTGGGGCATATACAGCTTAAGTGAATGAAATCCTCTTTTTTCCTGCCACAAAGTATGCATGCTTTTGGGCCAGCTTGGTTGGTTCGCTATTGATGGTAATTTTCAAAGGCGAAGTGCCATCGGTTGTTTTTTCATGTGAGCTGGAAATGTAAGATTTAAGTAAGGTGCCGGTATACGGGACTTATAGATTTTAATCACCATCCAGGCGTGTGATCTGCGGGTGAAACTGTTTTTGTCGAGTAGCAAAGAGTGGAATTTTGCAATTTTGTTTATGAATTGTTTGAAGGGTGTGAATGGTAGATTCTTGTGCCATACCTCAACAGTACATGTGGTTGATAGTGCTTTTTGAAGATATTGGTTGTAAGCTGTTTTTTTTTCTTTGTCAACCTCTGACCAAAGAGCCTTGTTGAGTGGGGAGTGAGCTGAGTTTTGTTTTATTCTATACCAATACTTTTTTGTGGTGTACATTCTCCCAACTGTTTCATTTATAAGCCCGAATTCCAATCACACCTGCGCTGGTGATGCTGTCTGAGGAAGCTGAAAGACCCGGTTGTAGGTTGTGACTTGCAGCTTGTTCGATAGTGCAGAATCTGTGCCTTGCAAAACTATGCTGGCATAGGATATCATTGGTAGCATTTTTGCCACTATCACAGAAAGTAGTGGTTTGTAAGACGGATGATCCAGTTTTTTAGCTAGTGTTCTAAAAGCAAAAGCCAATGCGTCGGTTCTCTGTGAAATGTAGTTATTCAGCTCTTGGTGATTTAATCCAAGGTCGATGTAAGCTCCCAGTTATTTATAGATTTATAGCTGGTTACTTCCTCCAGTGGTTTACATCTAACCAGATGTTCTGTGGAGGTCTAGGGCAATTACTAATGAGCGTTATTTTGGTTTTAGATGTATTGATTTCTAGTTTGTTAGCCATAACGTATTTACACATTTCAGTAAGAGACCTCTGGGGACTGACCTTAGTTAAGCTTTTTAGTACCACATCGCCTGCATATGAGAGATGAGATAAGGATAGCATTCTCAGATGCAGCGCGTGGGAGTTGATCTGAATAAGCTGTGGGGTTAGGTCAGACATAAACAGGTTGAAAAGGTGTGGTGCCAGCACACATCCGTGTTTCAATCCCGTATTTGTGTTCAACTTCCTTGATATTCTGGAGCCATCACCCAGCTTCACTCTAATCCCGGTATGGGAGTCAAATAGAATTATTCCTTGTAGTATTCTTTTTGGGGATGTTCCAGGCCATAAGTTTTCTCCACACGTAGTGATGATCTACACTGTTAAAGGCTGATTTTAGGTCTATGAAGCAGAGATGCAATTTATGTTTTTTCTGCTTACATTTTTGTGCTATTAGAGAGAGTGCCAAGATGTCTACGATTGTTCAGATCCCTTTTCTGAAGCCTGTCTGGTTGATAGGGATCAAGTTATACGTATCCAACTAATCAATGAAGCCTGCCAAGATCAGAGAGGCGTGATACTTTGCTTCTACATCTAATAGCACAATAATCCTTTAATTTGCTGGATTCGTTCTGTCTCTGCCTTTGCAGATTGGTGTAATAATTGAGCCTTCCTAACTGGGGTGCATGCAACTTACTCATTCTACTTCTTTAAAAAGTATGTTTGAAAATTGCTTGGGGAATACCGTTAGGCCCTGGTGCACCATCCCTTCTGCCTTTGCCTACAATGTTGAATACTTCCTCTGCTGAGTAGAACTACAACTTTCTAGTAAGTAGAAAGCATCACTAATGCGGTTTGGAAATTTGAAATGATCTACACTTTGGATCACATAAAACAGATATTTTCTTGCCCTGCCCTCATCTAAAAATGATGCCAAGCAGAAATGAAATTGAGCTAAAAACTAGTACATGTGCATTCAATGAGGGAAAGGAGGTGAGTGAATGTTTAAATGTCATAACACCTAAGGTACTTTAATTTTGAAGTAGACAAGTCAATCATGTCCTATATTTAAATGTAGAAAACTGTTTTGACCCACAGGCTCATATTAAGATATTTCGTCAATTCACCCATAATAAATCATGGCAATGTTTTAGGCGACCTCTCATGATGTTGTAATCAAGGTGTACTGTTTTTTTTCCCTCTTGACTTTCCTGTGGGGATTACATGAATGGTTAAACCAACAAGTCCACTAAGCTTGTGACTGTGAATTGTATGCCTTTTTAAGGTTAGAATTCGGAAATGCAGGGGGCGTGGCTTGGCACCAGGAGAGATTGCGGCTTGCTAGCGTTGCTCCATCTGAAGACTCGAGGAATTTCCTAATGACGGGCGATATCCTCGACCTGTCCTACTCGGAAATACCAGGACTCTCCTAATGAACTTAGCGGGAGCACAATGATATCTTCTTTGAACACTGTAAGCTCGTGCAATGTCTTAATTTATTCAAAAAGTGCACCGCGTCTCCGCGATAGGATTTGCGACCGCCATTTTGTTCGTTTATTCTACCGACAGACGATATTCCCGTCCTGCTCCTTAAAGTTTAAAGCTTAGAGTCTTCCTTCCCATTATGGCGAGAGCACAGTGGTCTCCTTCCAGACCACGGTAAACACTGTGAAGCGTCTTTTTGCCTTTATCATGTGCGGCACGTCTCTGTGACAGGATTCAAGTCCGCCATTTTGTCTCTCCTCCTCAGCTTTCAGTGCACTCCTGAAGAAATGAGATGTCAGATCATTTTTACTTTGGAATGACCTTCTTCAGTACAACTCTTGCAACCAATGTGTTTTTCAATGCCTCTTGAGCATTTTTGTAGCCTTTATATCCGTAGTTCGCTTGTATAACGTTTCCTTTTCTATACATGTACATTGCGTTTCCATGACTGGATTCGCGCTCACTTTAGTATTTCCTCAACATTTTTTCGAAGCGATGTCAGCACTGCTATCTCTTTTTTTCTGATTGAGGCTATCTTTACTTATTTGTAACTGTTGCCTCTTGCTATACCATGGCATTTTTGTTACGTCTTGCAAGCGTGATGGCATTTTTTCTTTTAAACTTCAAATTTCTCCTTTGGGCAAAAGACTATTTGTGAGCATTATTACAGAAACAACTCTTTGAGACTGATCATTACATTACCAGGCTCCACTTTTTCAGTGTTGCTTTTTATTCAAGACTACTCTATATGCATTTGTTTTTCAAATTACAATCTACACGCAGTTCTTTTCCGACCTTTTTTCACACATGTCTGTGGGGAAGATTAAATAAGGCAGAGGTGCGGCCTCCATGTCTATTCCGTCTCCACGTCCTAAATCTACTACCTTACATATCTCAAATCCTTGTTCAATTCTACAGGATGACATGGAAGAATCTGAATAAATCACAACCTCCTGAACTACGAGTATTATACCTTCACCCAATTCACAGCCTACAACATCAGCTTGGAAAATCAATTCTAAAGCACTTACTTCCTCTGTTTTATCATCTACTAAAAGGATCAAAAAAGGCCCTCCTTCTCCAGCCATCTCTCCACCACCAGTTTCACCAGTTTCTTTAGAACTATTATTGGATGAGATCAGAGCTCTTAAACCCCAAATGGAACAAACAAACACCTGCATACAAGCCTTAGAAGAGAAATGGGCCACATTCGAAAAATTAACGTGATGGAATGCCAACTAGAAACCTTACACATTTCCTCTCAGCAAATTCCTCCTTTGAAATCAGAAATTCTACAACTCCAAAAGCAAGTAGAAAATCTCGAGAATCGAGGTAGTGTCGCAGGGTTTCTGTTCTCACACAGAACTGTGCACAGAGGATTGGAACCTCGGCGAATTAGGGTGACCCAAAACTCACCTTAGTACCCAACAAACCCCTTGCCGAGCTAGCTACAGTGTCTCATTGGTCATAACAAACTCCCAATGTTTAGACACACCAGAACATGAACTTACAGTACCTCAGGATACGTGGAACTCATGAACACTCTTTCTTTACTATCATTACAAACCAGAACATGGAGTAAAGAAGAACACGTGAATTCGTAATGTTTATTTACTAATGCCGTCTTCTCAGGCGCAGTATCTTAGATAATACCAGCAAACATATTATCAGTAGCAAAATTACCAGCATAGTTACTAATCCATAAAAAGCGAATGGTGACAGCATGTTATCATGCTGTAAATGAATAAGAGTTAACAACACTTATATCACACCCTCCCTAACACACATATTATATTATTTGCTAAGAAGGTCTCTTTGGGTTGGATTAGGGCGGGCCCATACCTTAGTTTCCTAGCATGAAGGAATCACATCAGCATACACCAGCTCTCTCTGCATGTGCACCGCATCAAGTGTGTTATTGTGCCTCTAGCAAAGCAATATAAAACCAGCCTCGAGCCCAAAGTTGGCAGAAGCTGCACTTATGTTATGTCTATGAAGCCGTGAAGATCAGACCTCATAACAAATCTGTATCGTGTTGTTCCTGAAACTTCAGCACTCTCTGTAGAGACATAGTTTATTAAGCAAAGCTGATATCAGAGTAATAACATATTATTCTCATGTAAACCACAACAAACTACAAGGTTGAAAGCTAAATCAACAATTAAGTGTCGTGTGCAGAAGTTGCAAAAGGGAAAATGGCGTTTAAACCTCTAATGAGCCTATGCTAACTTAACACGGTATAAAGATATTCAGTAGCTCCATGACACCCCCCCATGATCCATGAACGGACTAAACAAGATAACAGAAGTGCCATCTCATGAGAGCAGAATGCAACATTATATGAGCATGGTTCTCAAACTAAACATTTAAAAATTGCAAAATTTGTAAAACAATATAATGCTAAAAAATAGCCAAAAAGTCTATAGTGGCTCAAGCCAATAGGCAAGGAAATAAAAAAAAAAAAAAAACTTGACAGATAAGTCAATAAATGTCAATGATCTGCTAGTACTCAGCATGTCAGTATACGGAAGTGTCTAGGACAGAACTGTGTATGCAAAATAAGCAGCTACAGCCTCCAACAGGAAATCACCGTCTTCATCCGAAAACAGTTCAGCCATCCAATTTAAAAGAGGAAAAGAACATACGTGTTCTCCCAGCACCGGATCCTCTATCACCATCAGAGGACAGCTCGGTGGGTTTTCAAGAAAGCTCAGTTCCAAGAAATCCTGTGCTGCCGCCAGTATATTCCAGGGACCAATTAGTCCATGCATCACTGCTAAGGCCATAATCCTTTCGCCAGGACAAACCAACTCGTGAGTAATGATAGGACCCATCAGCTGATTAAAATCGACGTCAGGAGAAACCGGTCCGCAGAGACACAAATCAATGGCCCAATCGAAATCACAGGTCAGGCAGTGAAATACAGGCTGGACACAGGTGAAGTAGGAAAATCGAAAAGATAATCCATATGCCGTGCTTAATATCGCTAACGGCAGTGTGCCATAATATTCAAGCACGCGGTTGCGGAACAGCGTCAGCAGCCGCTGGGCGGGGCCTTGCACAGGAAGGACATCCATATTTAAAGATACAAAAAATCACTAGAGCGCCCGCTGCCAAAGCAAGTAAAAATGGGAATCCACCAAACAAAGATGAAAAAATAGAATGAAAGAAAGCAGGGACGACTCCAAAAATCTTTTCAAAGGAAGTCACGAGACCACTGCTCACAGTTTTAAAAAAATGTGCCAGGCCCTTTGTGGAGGACGCGTTAAAGATAGTACGAACCATCTCGCTGAAATGCAAAGGCAAATCAGTATTCAAAAGGGCCTGAACCTCTGTACGGGTGTGGCTATGTGAAGAACGAAAGTTTCACGAGCCGAACTCAAGGCCACCTCTTTCTGGGACAAAAGAGCCCTTATTCTCGCCATGCCGCTGAATTCTGCTCTCAAGGTTGGTATCTGTGGCCAGATGGAATACTCCCTATGTTCATGTGTGGGAGGATACAGAACGTTTCTGCAGCAAACAACACGTTCACTTACTGTTACTATAAAAGGTACCCCTTTTATTAACCCGCAACAGTCTTCATTATTTAAAAGTAAATAACTACCATTTCCTAACAAGGTAAATGTGGGGATGATAGCAGGAACCGGCGTGCCTTGCAAAACGCAAGCCAAATTTGGTCGGTGTTGGTTGCATGAACCGTGTAATTGTATGTGTCTACACATTAACGAATGATCTGGTGTCTCAGTACACTCCTCCCCATTCAGATAAACTTCCTGATCATCTTTGAAACACCTGTATGTGTAGGGAAGGGACCAGACTTCATGAAGGAAAGCACTACCTAATGGTTCATAACGACCAATTGGTACATATCTCATACAATTTGTGAATTTATATAAAGCAAAAGGCAGCATTATCAAACCGTGGATAAGCCACGTTGCAGCAGTGGCCTCTGCCACGGAAAAAGGCAAAGATTCTAACCTCTCAATATGTAACATACTAAAGGTAGCATCACGCATTGAAAGCAAGCGTTGTTTGTCAGTCAAATTAAACGGGGCAAAGAGTGAAGAAACGTTCATGTACGTCCAGGGAACCTTATTATTTTTCAGAGTCTGAAGGGTCCATGCAAATTGCATAATTGACCGTAACTGATTTTGACCATGGTACAATACTGACACTTCATCATGCACAATATCCACAACGGATGATACAATATTATCTAAAGTGTAAATTCGGGAGGAAAGCACGTTAATACTATTATCAACCACAGCAAGCACTTTCTCTAGATTCGCCTGATCAATAGCCCTAAGGCGTGTAGCAGCCTCAATCTGTGATGTTTTCCAAATTTCATTGTAAACTGCATATATCCACCTTTTTGACCTACCACTAGCCGGGCCTTTAATGAAATCATTTAAATCCACGTCTGCATTCAGTTTAGAAAGGTGACTTTTAACTGCAGGTAAAGTTGAATGTTTCAGCCAATTTTGACATAATTTACCCACAGAATAAGTTGTGACAGTGTGGACTAAGTCAAAACGGGGATCCGATCTAACACTTGTAAATCCCTCAGATAAACCTAAGAATCGATGCTGGCAAGAATCAGCACCACGGTGCCAAAGCAGCCAACCTTTTGGATCCAAATTGGAAATGTTAAAGGAAGAATTAAGGAGTAGGGCCTGTAATTCTCTAATGGACAACTGAGTATAATTACTCCAACTATCATATTCCTCCAAATCCGGGATTGTAGGGGCGTTCAATTTTTTAGAAGTAGCCAATCCAAAGCATTTGGTCTGGGAAATTGTTTCATTTAAAAAAAACATATGATTCGGTATGAGACATGCACGGTGCAAAGCCTCAGTGCCTTGTACCTGCCAGGCTCTTGAACCCCAAACTGATTTAAGGTCTACTGTTTCCTTCCATAAATCGTAACCTCCAGTAACTAATTGATCAAGGAAGGCCTTCGAATACAACAATTTAGTATCGGTAAGTCTAACCTTGGACGTTGGCATTTTTATAAACCTAAAATAAAAGGACTCGGGATTGGATTGGTTAAAGTCAGTGAAATAAGTATACTTTTTCAGGAATGTTTCAGAACTGCCTTGCGCAGGCGCAGGGCAATGTTCCCACTGTGTAAAATTAACCGTATACCTCCGGGATGAAGTTTTATGTAAGAAGTGATTGCCATAATGTTGGTAGCAAAATAAATCACCATAATTAGCAGATTCTAAATACAAATCCTCAGCATCAAAGGCAGCATAGTATTGTAAATCAGAAAACAAACTTTCTACTGCATTAACATCCCAGTCATCAGAACGAATGTTTTGTTGTACCACATCCCCCATATTCACTCTAAGTACATTAGGAACATTAACGACTTCCGTTGGGCCGTGAATTTGAAATCGAACCGCATCCCACACTATTCCATCAAGGACAGGCCATGCTGTGATGTTAACCAGAGTCAAGTCTCTTTTCAACCTGTTTGTAGAGTGTGACGAGGAAAGCGGGGCCAAAGTTCCATTTAGATGTGTAATGCATGTTCTTTCCTCGACATAATGTCCATTGACGAGTCGAAAAAAATAAAACACAAAACCAATTGACATAAAAAGGTAAACTGAAAAAAGGACCAGCCAGACGTATGTCTACGGGGGAATTAAAAAATGTTTTTTAAACAGGCTGGCATAAACTGCAATACGAGAGGGTTTCTTCGAGGCAAGGGAAACAGAGTCAAATGAAAATCTGGATTCCGTGGCTAAACGTGCTTGCAGGTCAGGCATGGACAAATCAGTGGGGTAGGTATAGTCTAACTCATCATTGTTAGTTCCGGGTAAACTATTTAATAAAGGACTGGAAATAGCAGGTAACTCGATGGCCACTTCAGGTTCAACATTAGAATTAGTGGGCATAACTGAATTTCTCACAATGGAAGGACAGGAAACAGCCGGTGTCATGCTAAGAAGAATCGGCCACTCTGTGTATCTTGACATTGTCAATTGAAATAAACCTGTTTTCCTTACGACCAGGAAGTGGTGGTAAAATGACTGTTCTGGTGCCCTTCACTCCAAGGACTGGAACCGGAGCTCGATAGGAAGGACCAAATTCTTTCTTGTTATCGATCTTCTCTCGAACCAGTTCTCCAACTTGGGGTAGCCAGCCGACTACCGGGATCTGCAACGCATCATCCGATGTGGAGGGCAAATGTTCCTTTGCAAGACTGTCTCTGGTCTTTTGTAGATTCTGTAAAACATTGCAATGTTCATCTGCGTCAAAGGAAGTGGCGCGAACCACACAGTCTAGACCGTCAAGGTCAGGGACGTACATCTTGATGCCAAAGAGCATTTCGTATGGGGTCCGTCCACCCAGAGACCTTCTAGGGAGATTATTAAGAGCACGCTGCACGCCATTGAGGTGGGCCAGCCAGTTTCTGCCAGTGCCTATAACTCGAGCTGTCAAAGATTGCTTTAAATCACGGTTCATTCGCTCCACTACACTGTTACCCTCAGGTCTGTAGGGAGACGAAAACTTGACTTGGACCCCCAACGAAGTCATGGCATCCTTATACGCCTTAGAGGCGAAAGCCGGACCCTGATCCGAATGGAAGGTACCACAGGCAAAAATCCCTATAAAGACACGCAAATCTCTAATGACAGTCCGTGAATCAGCGCTGCGATGGGGCCATACCCACACAAAGCGTGTGCATGAGTCAACTGCAACTAAGATGTACTTATACGCAGTATCAGATGAAAAAGGACCGCAGTGATCTAAATAAACACAACCAAGTGGTTTATTAGAAATGTACAACTGTGTCTGTGGCGGACGCGTAGCAGTTGAAGGTTTAATCTGCTGGCAAATGTCACAAAGAAGGACATAATCACGCGTCTGTTTGTACAGTCCCCGCCACCAGAAACGTTGTTGTAATTGAGATACAGTGGCCGAGACGCCCGCATGCGCAGACGCCACACCTTCATGTGCCGCTGTAATCAAGTCTGCCCTGCGATCCGAGTTGGGAATCAGCCGTTCCCCAACATCAGGAATTGTCACAAAAGGAACCTTTTCGGGACTTAAGTGGTATTTGTACTTCGAAGGGAATCCCGAAGGATGTTTACCTCCCTTCTCAGAGGCAGCAACTGCTGCCAAGATGTCGCTATCAATCTTGGTTTTGGATCTAGTAACTGCTGCAACTAAGTATGTAGATACTGCTGATTTCGCCGCCTCATCAGCAAGCGAGTTACCGACAGCGTGAACTCCCACGCGCTGATGGCCAAGAGTATGAATTACATAAACGAGTGGTAACTTATCCTTAAGTTCCGCCACTCAAACCCAGATCATCTTATGTTTTATTGTGCTACCCTTGGAATCACGAAACTCATTCTGAATCCAAAAGAACAAGTTTTCATTGTAAGACTGGACACAGTAGTATGAATCACTCACGATGAGAGTAGTAACACTTGGATCTGCGTACTCCAACGCTAGTAAAAGAGCACGAAGCTCTGCCAATTGTGCGGTGCAATCGCCCAGGGGCAGCGTGTGCACATTACTGGAAATGAACTCATCGTTCAACATAGCACCGACCACAATAGCGCATGCGGAAACGTAGGCATGTTTAGAGCCATGCGCAACCTGCGCCGACCCATCAGTGTAAATGATGCAATGGAAGTCCTCCAAAGGCCGCATAGCTAGAGGAGCAGAATGAACGAACTCATACTGCAAGTACTCTTGCGACCGTAATGAGGCGTCAAAAATAAACGTGACATCCGTGGACGCCAAGGACGCAGCCCATTGAATCCACCGAGGGTGCAAAGCTTTTGAATTCGGTACACTGGCTTTCGTGACTGCCTCCAAATGAGGACAGGGTGTTACCACTAACATGCGTTTCCCCTGTGACAGAGCTCGTTCTTTAAGAATCGCCATCTGTACAGCTGTTAAAACCTTTTCCACAGTGGGAAACCGCAATTCAGCCGAAGTGTACAAGTGTGACTTGTAAGCAATAGGTACTGTGTCTCCTTCATTAAAAGTGAGGTACGTGAAACCCACCGTCCCAGGAATTATTCTTATCACCAGGTTGGTGTGGTTATCACGAGTCAGTAAGTATTTAGAAGCGAGCAGATCAGCCTGCAAGGACTGCAAGATGGCTGAATGCTCAGGCAATGTGCGATTTTGCAAAATTAAATTTGTAACCCATATCTGCAAAGTTACAAACAATCGAATTCACTCGACACAGATGCATCCAAATTTCGTCGTCTGTGAGATAAATGTCATCCACATACGAACAAGCATCCGGGTTGATTCCCTCCAATAGAGTGACTATTCGGGAGGTGAAAACACCAGGACTATTCTTGTAGCCCATCGGAAGACGCCGGAAGTGTTTTTGCACTCCAGCGCTTGTAAAACTTGTCCATTGGGAGCTAAAGCTATCCAATCTATGGGCATAGAAACCGTTGGATATGTCAAGCATTGTTTTGAAACGCTTACGCACTAGACTATCCACTAGGGCAGAGCCGTGAGTATTCTGTACTGCACAGTTACGGCAATGCGAGTTTAAATGCCGGTAATCCAATACCAAACGATATGATCCGTCAGGCTTGGTCACAGTAAAAAGGGGATTATTCATCGGTGACACACACGTTACAATAACTCCCTGATATTCCAATTGTTCAAGGATTTCTGCGACGGAAGCTTTTGCTTCACGTCGAATGGGATATTGAGGTTGAGGCTGCGGCTGAGATCGCAACGGAATCTCGTGGCAAGGAGACAATTTATCCCAACCACATTGGTTGCGGTACAGAGCGGGCGCAAGAGCCCGAGCCCACTCTTCTGCAAAATGCTGCGCATGCTCTGTCGAGACAGTTTTCGCGAAACTGGGGAGGATTACCTCCTCCCCTCGCGGCGCCGCGAGCACAAAAGGTGGGGGCCAGTCAGCCCCAGAAAGCAAAATGTCATATGTAGAAGAAAGATTCTCCCAAAATACCCCTCTGACGGTACGCTGTATGTCACCTTCAATTAACAGGACAATTTCATAAAGTCTTTCAGGGGGAGCAAGTCTGGTATCGGCTGTTTCTATTACAACGTAGACATCAGTCGCTGTCACCCTCAGTAGTGGACGCAGCACCTCTCTCACTATGGTAATCTCCGCCGCGCTGTCCAGCAAGGTCAGAGCCCACGTCAGATTCCGAAGCCGCGTTCTCACTATCTGTGGCATATATATGCGCTGTTAAGGCCGCGACCTTCTTCTTCGCAAACTGTGGTCACTTTTGCGCAGAATCCTCCTGCTTCGCTGCGCCGTCTGTCTGGCGGGGCTGGCCACGTCCTTGTTGGCCACCACGTCCCCGTCCGCCTCCTCCTCCACCGGTCTTCGGGGCCGATGAGTCCTGAAAGGAACGAGGAGAGCGTTGATCAGAACCCTGAAATCGATCAGGTGATTTAATCATCGCGCGGTCGCGCAAATCATAAACTTTTTCAACCGGCGCAGGAACTTGTGGCGCAGGACGATAATCCTGTGTCTGCTGTTGTTGCTTCCCCTGTTTCTGTTTCTGAGGCCAATTTTGTTTCTTGGACTTGGGCTGTACATCTGCCGCAGCAGACTGCACTTGCGTTTGTTTCTTCTCCTTGACCGCGAAATACTTCAAACCTTTACTTGTGTGACCGATTGTTTTATAAGCGGCCACTACAATTTTCGCCAACTGGCGGGGTTTCTCGGCATCGGGTATAAGTGCCAAAGCATTAGACACCTGAAAGTTCACTGCGTCCCCTTTAACATTGGAGAGAATGAGATCGCTAATGATCTCAAACGAACCACACAGGCGCATACCCAATTCAACAGCTGCCTCCGGTCCGTGATCATCCTGAACACGTTTTACGATCTCAGGCAGCTGTGTCATCGACGGGGTGCCGAAGCACCTCGTAAAAACCGCCGCAAAAGTTTTTCCCCAGCTCTCACAGTCGACTAGTTCGGGAGCTAAATCCTTAGGTAAAGTAATCGTCAACATCCTATGTTTATCAGCAGGAGTAGAATTCGGGAACACAGCTTCCAGCTGGTCAAACTTCTCGGCAAGCCAAAAAGGAAAGTCATCCTTATCATCAGGACGCTTACCAAAAACTGAATTGACCATAACTGGATTCAATTTTAAACCACCACGTTCCGTTTGAACGGCGGCACCCCCGGGTGGACCTCCCGGGAGATGACGACCTATGTATTGCACTAACGCTCGAATCACAGCAATCGCGACTACATGTAGTCTACGAACATCCGCTAGGGGACAAGCGCCGTGATTCGGGTGCGGGGTAAAGCCCCCCAAAGCAGGCCAATCAGTACCTGGAATGGAGAGTGGGCCTAACCGCGCAGCTGACAAAGAGTGGGGGAGGGCGCCATCAAACCAAACGCGATGCTGCCAATGATTAATAGGTATTTCCAGTGCCCTGTACGGAGTATATTCAGCCGGTACAGCGGAGGGCGTGTAGTGGAGGAACACATGAGAATTCGCATCCACCTCCGGAAACGTAACCCAAGAGTAAAACAGTTCAAATGGGTACGCCGGGTCTGCACACACCACAAAAACCACAGCCATGCCCTCCAACGGGACAAGATAAGTCTGCAAGTGGTTGCGCACCGCAATTCGACTACGTTGCGCAATGGCCACTGCCGCCATGATATCACTGGAAATACTGAAAAACAAAGAATACTTTGTAGCACAACTGGGTAGTAATTCAAAGAAACCGTTTTAGTTAGAATCAAGCTTGAAAAAGACCTATATCCATAAATAGGTAGGTTTCACCGACACCCCGTTTTCCGGAAACGGAAGTGAAGGGGTTAAGGTTTGAACGATATACTACTCGAGTGTCATGATATAAGACCACCGAAAACGTTGGGCGCCATGTCGCAGGGTTTCTGTTCTCACACAGAACTGTGCACAGAGGATTGGAACCTCGGCGAATTAGGGTGACCCAAAACTCACCTTAGTACCCAACAAACCCCTTACCGAGCTAGCTACAGTGTCTCATTGGTCATAACAAACTCCCAATGTTTAGACAAACCAGAACATGAACTTACAGTACCTCAGGATACGTGGAACTCATGAACACTCTTTCTTTACTATCATTACAAACCAGAACATGGAGTAAAGAAGAACACATGTGCATTTGTAATGTTTATTTACTAATGCCGTCTTCTCAGGCGCAGTATCTTAGATAATACCAGCAAACATATTATCAGTAGCAAAATTACCAGCATAGTTACTAATCCATAAAAAGCAAATGGTGACAGCATGTTATCATGCTGTAAATGAATAAGAGTTAACAACACTTATATCACACCCTCCCTAACACACATATTATATTATTTGCTAAGAAGGTCTCTTTGGGTTGGATTAGGGCGGGCCCATACCTCATAGACTTGGTCATCCTCCTCAAAACCCTTTGACCCAACGTAAACCTTTGGGCATTATATTATATTTCCTAGAATATACAGATTTGCTGAAAGTTCTACAAGCGGCTAGAACCAAACGTCGCATCACATGGCAAGATTCCCAACTATTATTTTCACACGACTATGCGATAACCACAGCAGATAAACAAAAAGCTTTTCTATCTATGCACCCTACTTTACGTGCTTTGAATGCTAGATATGGTCTCATTCACCCGTGCCTTTTTAAAGTGACTTACAAAAATAAAACAACAACTTATGAGGATCCTGCTTTGCTTCAGCAATTCCTTGCTGACTGTAGAGAAGACTCCATAGATTTTGCAGGCTCACTGTCTCTTTGAATTTTTTGTTCTCTCTTATTGCAGACCTTTGTATTTTCACATTGCCTGTCATATATATTTTATGTAATTCATTTCTTCATGCTTTGTCTTTTTCCCAACAGGTGCTGTCTCCCTGCTCCAACTCTCGTTATATTTCGTTGCTGGTTGTTCGTCTTCCCTTGTGGTGTCAACCCATGTTTGAGTCTTTGGTATGTTTCCTTGTCTTTTTGTTTTCTTTCTCTTTCTCCTGCTTTTACATAATTTTCTCTGTTTCTAACTTCCTTACTGAAAAGCTTCTTACTATATTTTTCTCTATATATATACTTCTTTTTCTTTTTCTCTTCTCCCCCTTCCCTCTCTTCCCTCTCTTCTTCTCTTTATTCCAATACTTTCTATTTCATATCCTACTTCTTTACTGTTAGAGTGCTTACTGTTCGCTCTTCAATTTATTGTAATTTCTTTATTGTTTTCCTGTTATGCTGTAATGCTATTCGAATGTTATTCTTAGTTTTTATGGATAATCAATGACGTTACATATTGTTTCATGGAATGTTAAAGGTTTAGGTACGCCTATTAAACGGCAAAGAGTTCTTACACATTTGTCTAATCTTAGATCAAATATTGTATTTTTCAAGAATCACTTAAACGACAGTGGGTAGGAAATGTTTTTTCTTCTCCTGGTACCAGCAAAAGAAATTGGACTGTAATTCTATGTCATAAAAAACTTAAAGTGACTCTTCTATCTCAAGATTCAGATGACGAAGGACGTTGGTTAGTTGTTTATCTTAAAGTTAATGATCTCCTATTACCTTATTTAATGTCTATGCTCCCACAAAACCTGATAACAATTTTTGGCCTCATATTTACACTCTCCTGATGTCAATCTCTACTCCATATGTTGTTTTTGGAGGCGATTGCAATTTAATTGTTGACCCCTATATTGATCGTACATCCAAATCACCTTTTGTTTCCTCTCCAATGCACAATCACTTCATCAACCTGATCTTCCATAGATCTCTTGTAGATGCGTGGCGATTTTGTAATCCACAACTTCGTGAATACACTTTTTTCTCACCCACTCACCTCTCACATTCACGCATTGCCCATCTCCTAGTTTCTAAATCATTAACACAATCTCTACTAAAAGCAGACATTGGTTCTACATTGATTTCGGACCATACCCCTGTGATATTGGACTTGAAATTGCTTCTAATTAATGTTACCAGTAAAAGATGGCGCTTCTATACCTCTTTGTTGACTGACCTCACCTTCACTTCTTCTTTTGAAGACTTCATTACAGACTTTTTCACTCGTAACATATGTTGTGTATCATCCTTTTCGATTGTTTGGGACTTTTTTAAAGCTTCAGCCAGGGAGTTTATTATCTCTTATGTTGCTACAAAAAAAGACTAAACTTCCGCAAAGCAGACGAAATTCTCAAATCTATCATGTTATTAGAATCTCTCAACACAGTTACAAACTCTAAAGCCGCTTTAAACAACCTTATTAAAGAAAAGTTTAAATATAATAAGCTATCTATGGAAAACTCATCTTCCTATCTTCTCCGAGGTCGTGCATGTTATTATGGCGGCCAAAACAAAGCAGGAAAACTACTTACCTCATACCATAAAATTTTTAAAAGACCGTAATAATATTGATTATGTCTTAAATTCCACTTCTTCTCCAGTAACAAAACATTTGAAAATCTTGGAAGAATTCAAGAAATATTATACCTCTCTCTATACTCCTGAAGCTTGCCCAGATCCTAGTGACATTCAAAGCTATCTTGCATCTATATCACAACAATTTCCCACAGATATTGATTTTTCACAGTTGGAGTGAGGCACCTCTTAGAAGAATATCTCCCACGCACTGAAACTTCTTAAGCCCGGGAAAGCGCCTGGTCCAGATGGATTCCCTATGGAATTTTATGCCCATTTTTCAAAATCCCTTCTTCCTCATCTCCTTTCTTTATTTTCACATTTCATTTCCTCTAAGGTTTCTAGTGGTACTTTTCAAGGCGCTCTCATTTGCCTAATTCCTAATGAGGAAAAGATCTTCACCTTTGTAAAAATTACAGGCCGTTAGTTAATTCCGACTAAAAAATATTCGCTCTCCGTCTTGAACCCTTTCTTCAATCTATTGTGTGTAAAGAACAATCTGGTTTCATTAAAGGACGAAATGTCTCAGATAATGCCAGAATGTTCTTTAATATATTACATAAAGCTAATAAATACCCTCATTCATTGGCAGCTAGACGCGGAAAAAGCTTTTGACTGCATGGATTGGTCATTTATTTTCCACACATTGTCTTGGATTGGCTTCGGACCTAAATGTATCTCTTATATTTCCCTATTGTACACTTCTCCCAAAGCTTCTATTTTCGCCAATGGTTCCATTTCTGATTCTTTTACCTTACAGAGAGGTATTCGTCAAGGTTGCGCCACTCTCTCCACTTTTATTTATCCTCGCTCTAGAACCCTTTCTTGCTAGAATTAAACAAAACTCTAGTATATATGGCTTCCAACATGAGAATTTCCATGTTAAAATAAGTGTTTATGCAGACGATATTTTTTTTATATATCTCTAAACCAGAACACGCTATACCCACATTCATTGCAGAGGTTAAGACCGTCTCTTTCATTTGTGGCTATAAATTAAATCATGGTAAATGCGAAATTCTCCCTCTTAATATTTTATGTTTTAAACAAGATTTATCCTTGCTGATTTCTCGTGGAACCCCCAAAAGATTAAATATTTAGGTCTTTAGTTTGCCCCCTCTATTAAGCAGACGCTATCTCTAAATATAACTCATGTCTTCTCTTGTCTATCTCTTGTCTAGTCTTGTCTATCTCTAAATGGCATCCTCTGTATCTGTCCTGGTGGGGCAGACTTGATACGATTAAAATGATGCTTGCTCCCATTATTTTTTATATGATTTCTGCCACTCCTCTCAGCTTTTCATCTTACTTTTTCAAAATAATTATTTCTACTTTGACTAATTTTTTATGGAATAAAAAGAAAGCACGCTTATCCCTGGCCATGCTCAAACGCCCGAAATCACAAGGTGGTGTTAACGTTCCAATTTTACCATAATGCTTTTCTTCTTAAGCAACTCGCAAAATCTTTAAACCAATCCACTTCTGCATCTTTTCCATCATGGACAGATATAGAACTCTCTTTCTTATCTCCATTCTCTTTTACAGAAGCTTTCACATTTATCCTCACCTATATATAAAATGGCCCATAGACTATATCATTCCTTTCTCATCTCTCACCTTTCCTCCAAAGATCAATTTCTTAATTCCTCTATTTGGCATAATCGCTTTCTTAAAATAAACAATAAACCCATATTTTGGAAAACTAGGCGAGACAAGGGGTTACTTTGGATCCATCAACTGTTTTCTAATGATACTCTCCTTACTTTTTCTGAAGGACATACTCTTTATACATTAGCAAATTCTTTCTCCGCCAAATGTAATATATTAACACAAAATATCTCCTCATCCCAGTTATCAATATCCTCTATTTCACCTTCCACTTCTAATCACCGTAATATACTTCCAATTTTGAGTACTCAACCTAGCGCATCTATATATAAATCATTTACCACACTTCCCGAACCTAGAACTAAAACTAGCATAGAACTCCAATGGGAACATGAACTCCATACATCATGGTCTATTACTTTTTGGGATAAATTATGGTCAAACCTCCGTAAAACTTCTAGGTCAGCAAGCACAACACAAACACTTTACTTTATTTATAACTAGCTTACCCGTCGCACGTTGCTGCGATCTCCGAAGAAAGGAAATTCAAGGAAACTCGTTATGATAACATTCAATTTACATTGTGTAATTTTTATTGAAACTTATTCATTTTATTATGGAAAACATTTCAAAGTGTTGTTTTAATTCTATTTATTTATTCGAGTGGTTGTGGATACACGATTTTTTGTTTTTCTGTCTGGTGCGTACATCAGTATTCGAACGATTATGAGGGCCCTGGGGGTCCGATATTTAAAAAAGATTTATGCCAGAAACCTTCTTGGGAGTGTACTCAACAACTTTCCAAAGTTTCCTGGCGATCGGATGAATGCTGTTTTAATTCTATTTATTTATTCGAGTGCTTGTGGATACACAATTTGTTCTTTTTCCGTCTGGTGTGTACATTAGTATTCGAAAGATTATGAGGGCCCTGGGGGGCCGATATTTTAAAAAAATGTATGCCAGAAACTTTCGCGGGAGTGTACTCAACAACTTCCCAAAGTTTCATGGCGATCGGATGAATGGTGTAGTAATGCATAAAGGACAAACAGACAGACAAACAGACATACATTTGTTTTTATATATATATATAGATTGACTCTTGTTTACTCCAATGTCCTTACATAAATTTAATTCCACTACCTCTCCAAACTGCTGGTCATGTAACGTCCCTCATGCTGATTTATATCACATGTCATTTTCCTGTCCCTTTACTCATCAATTTTGGTTGAAGATTTGGTCTCAGATTAATATCATTTTCCACACTCACTTCCCTTATTCACCTGTAGATATTTTCCTGGGTTCCCTGTCTGACCATTGGCATGATTCTACCTCTAACATAGATAATGTAGACTTATTGATTGCAATTGCCTTCCAGCAAATAACGAAGAATTGGAAACACGCTACAAAACTTTCCTTTCAAGCTTGGTGGTATAGTGTTTGCTATAATCATTGACTTGATGGTGCATATGTTTTCCCTTTATCTTTACTCCTGAAAAGACAACTAATATGGTCCCCTGTAACCACTTTCATAGATATATCAGCACAAAAATGTGCCCATCGTCAACCCTTATTGGAAGAAGTTCCCAAACCACTATGAATTGTTTTTTATTAGCCTTTTATCTATACATCTGTTTTCTTACCCATATAATCTATTTCTCCTTTTCCTTTAAATGCTATATTACAGCTGTTATTCTATAAAATGTTGATATCTTTTTATATTGTATTAAGCCCTCTTACTTTTATATTGTGCATTTTATCATAATTACTGTTGTACCTTTTTCCTCTCCCCCTCCTCTTCTCCAGAGTTACATTGCCTTCTCTCTCCATATGCAACTATTCTGTTTGAATTTCTGTTATTTCATTGAACTATTTATATTTAGTTGTATCTTTTCCAAAATAAAGTTTCCTTGTTTAAACTAAAAAAAAAAGAACTGGGAAATGCACATGAGGGAAACTACAAAGTCATAGTTTTACATACAGAAAACCTTGAAATCTTGTGAATCGGGAGAAATGTACACAAATTGTAGGTGCAGGACTAAAACTGTTAAAGTACAACATTTTTGTGACTCGTCTCACCAATTTAGGTAATAGAGGGTTCTGAATCGCCATTCCCCCAATGTAACGCAGAGCATTTAAGAAAAACCTGGCTTAGAAACCCTTCTTCAAAAGGGGATTTATTATTTATGTCAGTCACAACAATCTCCATACACAAGATAAGGGCTTCTATATTCTTACAGCTAACTACGACCCTCGTGAGCTACGGTATAGTGCACATTAATATATAATTATTCCTGTTAATCTCTTAACCACCCGAAATGCCATAATATTTTGGGATTGTTGTCAACTCAATAAAAGCAATGCAGCTGATATTCAGATGAGCTAGGCCTGCAGGCTACACGTTAAAGAGGGTTTTGCATATTTATAATCACACGTACTTTCAGAGTTGTGCTATGTAATCGCAAGCAGACCTAAGAATAAATAAAGCAGGGGTGTCTCCTCATTTGGAGCGGAGGAGAGTGGCCCTACTTAAGTTACCTGCCAAAGATGAAAAATGAAATGGTAATACATTACATTTTTTTTTCATCCTACCCTCCTGACGCTTGCGTCAGGATGGGGGCGGGGCTGCTGCTGAATGACAGTAGCAGGGAGGAGGGTAGGCTTTGTTTGAACTTTGCAAAGTGCGCATGTCTTTTGACCAATCATCTTGCGACAGCCAGCGCCACATGCACACCTGAAACCTCTAACCCAGCTGTCTTACGACAGCTGTGTCAGTGTAAGTGCAGGAATCCAGGGCCCTCGGAAGCAGTGAGGCCACTCCCTCCAATCACAGCGCTGCTCTCACGGCTGAGGAAGTCGGAAGACATTGGTTAAGGTAAGTATTTTTTATTAATAAAAATATTTGTGTGCGCGAGTCCCCGCCCCCTCTACCACGTAGATGCCAGCCGACACTGAAATAAATCAACGACTTCAGGATACAAATTTCTGATTTATTGCAATACGAATTAGGACAGCTTCTTAGCACCCTAACATCTGTGATTCTGTAGCACTAGACTGTTCTTTTAAGTAAAACGGTCAAGTGGGATGCACATTGATGTAAGGAAGGAATGTCATTGAATCATTTGGTCCCAAGGCGTTGCCAGGGCAGACAGCTTCTGTTTATACCTAGTTTACAGTCTTCTTCTAAGACTAACCTTCCACCATTTTGGATCTAACAAAGGGGACTGTCGGGAATCTCAGGTGGATCATAGCAAGTTTATTGGTTTATTTAAACATACAATTGAGGCACGTTGTATTGCAGGCACCTATCAACAATAGGTTGGTTTTTGGCCATGGGTTCCAATCCAATGTAATCAAGTGAGGAGCAACAGCTTTTGGTTATTAGGTGTTGATGGTTATTTCGGGGCTTGAGAATGGTTGAAAGTGCCTGGTTCCTCAGGACTGTGGTGAGGGAATGTTTGGTGGAGTATCAAAGTGTTAACTTAACAAATTATGTTTTCCTGGCCTTCTCAAATTACATAAGATTGAAATAAGGAATACTTTGATAACCATTTAAGTTGATGAAAAGGTAAAACGCTTTACTCTAGTTCGTTCTAATTTTAAAACGTGCCAGTTTAGAGCAGCCTTGAAGGTGTGGAGTGAGGGAATGAAACGTATTTACACGTTAGTGTTAATGACTGTAATTTAAAGACTGCACAAGGAAGTTCAAATGTAGCTAGCAGGGGTGTAGCTTAGCCAATGAGACTGGGATGTGTGAGCTTCAGATTTCCCGACAGTAAAGCTGGGATACCTTCAGTGAGGAGACAGTCAGGGGGAGGTGCGGGTTCTTCATAAACAGTTACCTCAGCAGGTGAAGCAGTCAGTTCCAGGCACTTTTATCCTTTGCAGGGCTTTCAAATGAACGTGGTCCTGATGATAAAGGATGCTTAAGATGCTCAAATGATGTTGTGGCAGCGATGTGGTTGACAGGGGTCTTGCTCCGACTACTTCTCGTCCATGGAGGGGGTGAGGTGATCCTGGTCATAGGGTTGACGTTCCTCAAAGTCCTCCTGGTGAAGGCAGAAGTCCAGTTGTCACCAGACTGACGGTCACCCAATATCGCAGTCACAGGCCACTCCTTCCTGGGTTGATAGTCAACTTCTGGAAGTCCCTGCAGCCTTTCGATGACACTCCCAAGCTCAGTGAACTTGGGTTCAACTTTGTGCACTGTGTCATGGTGCCTGGAGCTTCATGGCAGCTGTAAGCAGATGGTTGAACACTGAGCCACCAACTTGCCCCAGCATTCTTCTTCAGCTGGTTTGTCCCTGTGCTGCGAACAGGAGGCCAGTGAGCTGGCCTTTGGAGTCTCTTGGCTTTGGCTGGGCTCTGGAGGCGACTTGTCTTTGAGCAGGACATGGCAGGCACAATCCCTCTCCTTTCCCAGCCACCAGGTGCATTCCACGACAATGCAGCTTCTCTCTGCCGGCTCCATGATGCTGCAGAGCAGTCCTTCCTCTTTCCTTCTTCCATTACAGTTGAGATCCATGTTTGGGGTGCCAGGGGTGCCCTACTTTTTCTTGGAAAATGTCCTCAGCCAATGGGCTACCAGGTTCCCTCCCACCTGATGACCAGTTTCTGTAAAATGCGGCATCTGGGCCTCCCAGGATGCACCATTCTGCCCTCTTCTAAGATAGAAGGACAAACTCCCGGTGTGTGGAGCTCCCTAGTCCAACCCAGAGGTGTGCCTACCAAGGGAGCTATAAGCCCCTGGAAAACCACTTTGGCAACTGGTTTATCCTCTCCTGTCTCTAGTGCTAGCCTTTATGCCTAAAAAATGTAGCATCCCCTCTTCCAGGTGTTGCCCACTTGCCCTTCAAAGGTGGATTCTCCTTTGAAGCTCCCTTTTTAAGTCACTTGTGACTTCCTGTACGAGGAAGGTGACGCCTCCTTTCAGAGCAGGCCCTCATTGTATCTTTTCCTGGGAGTCATTAGCAAGTCTCCACAAGAGGTCAAAACGCTGTCTTAGTGATAGCTGGTTTGGGCACAAGGGTCCAAGGACAGCAAGATGGCAACACTACAACGTGTTACATTATATTCGACCTGACAATCAAGTCAGGTACGATGTAAAGAGCTTGTTGATACCTTGGATGACACACTGGTCACACCATTCCAGAGTTAGCACAGCTGAGGGGTCAGCGTGTAACTCTGTACGTGCAAATTGGGCCACCAAGCCTTATCACATTAAAAATGAAAGTTTTGCATTTTTACTATCAGACCATGTAAAATACATCTCCTGCTCATAGATATATTGAACCCTGCCTTATGACTTCCTAAGCTGCCTTAGGGGTGACTTTCACATACACCAGTGGAAAGTCTGGCTTTTTGCCATTACTTTAAATGGCAAAGTCAGGCCAGAAGTTTGAACTACTCTTCCAGCCTGCAAATGATGGGCTGGTAGTATCATTTGAATCGTATCACACCTAGAGCGGCACAAGCAGTGCTGCAATCCCTGAGGTAACCCTCCAATCAGCAACCGGTTTTCTTTACTCTTGTGAACATAGGAGACACTTATTGTGGTATCAAAAAGAGTTGTTTATTAACCTCTTTGGTAAACACCGGGGGTTATTGAATTTGATTGGTGAAGTGCCGAAATAGGACTCTCAGGCCTTAAAAATTGGGATAGATGCTCAGACCACATTCTTTAAAGCAAAGAATTGTCTGACATTATCTTAAGCCCTGACGTAGTTCCAGGTGTAAAGAGAATGAACCGTGTTGGCTGGACTTTATTCCTCTTTTATGGAATAAACACAATAAATGATATATTTTGGAATACACAGGACCTTGACTATTCTCTGGTGCCCCTTCCCATTTGCTTTAATCTTTGATCTGCTGCACAGAGGTATCGAACAGCGGCAGGTACCGGAAAGGTTGTGTACAGGACAATATATAGTATATGAATTATGAGTGAGGTGCAGTTGTTCTAGTCCGCTATTGTTCTTGGTTGCTAAACTCCTCTTCCAGCCTCCAAATGTTGGGCTGGGAGTATCATTTTACTTGTATCACACCTAGGGTGGCACAACCAGTGTTACAGTCCCTGGGGTAACCCTTAATTATAGTGCGCTGGGCACTATTTACTAGGGACTTACAGGTAAGTTAGCTTAGCCAATTAGGTATGAGCCAATTCGACAGACCTGTTTAGGAGCACGGGCACAGGCACTGAGATCTGGTTAGCAGTCCTCAGTGCACTGTCAAAGTTGAAAAATCATCAGCATCAGTCCAATAACTTGGGGGTTACCATACAAAAAAGCGGCATTTTCTTACAGGCTGTTAGGTTGGACTTTCCAAATATTTAGAACATGGTATCGGGTAGGAGTGACTGTGGTAGTAATGAAGGTGTCAATGCACGCTGTGTGGTTGAAATAAACATCGAGATTTCTGCCTAATAGAGTCAGGGGACAGTTTCAAGATGAAACATTATAGGGAGTGTGAGAGATGTGGGAGACAGTTTTTGTAAGAGACAGATAGATAATGTCATTCTTTGATGAGTTAACCACGAGACAGTGTAGTGCCATATAGGGCTGGATCACTGTGAGACTAATACTTGTGCTTGACATGGGATTGAATTAAAGAAATGAAAAATTGATCACTTTCATATGAGTGCTAGGAGAAACAAGTGGTTGGTATACAATGTAGAATGAGAAGACCCATGGGTCCAAGGTTGTACCTTGTGGGACTACGACGGGTAAGGGAGAGGGCAATAAGAGTGAGAACCACAAGAAACAGTGAAAGGTCTATGGAAGAGGTAGCAGACGAACTAATCAATATCTTTGTGAGGTTAGCAGAGTTATCAAATGCTGCTGAGAGATCAGGAAGCATATAAATAGAAGAGAGGTAATTATAGTTTGCTGAGCCAATGTAGCTGGCTATGTGAATAAGAACAGTTCTTATAGGGTGCCAACCACAGAAGTCTGATTATAGGGGATTTAATAGATTGTGTTATGAAGTATATGAAACGCTTTGGTTGAAAACAAGATGTTCTATGTTGGTATAAAAGGCAGGAAGTTAGTAGACAGGAGGATAGTTAGATGTGGTTGATGTGTTAGCAAGGGCTTTTCTTAAAAAATGGTGAATGTATAAACAACATAAAAGTTATGATGGTCAACTATTTCTGGCCTGGTTGATAGAAAATGAGGGAAACGTGCTGTAGGTAGCCATGGAGTAGATTGCTGCGTTTTGTCTCTGTAGGATTTGGTGGAGTAGATTAGAATGGATTCACCCCTCACCCCTTCAACTATGGCTGCACTAGGAAACAATTAAGAAAGATTATAACAACATATCGCAAGCCTGAATCCATTAAACTCACTATTAAACATCAAAACTGTAAAATTTCTCCAGATGGCAGCAACCAAACTGGATCTAGCCAACTGCACCAGTGCTGCGGCAACATACTCTTAAATGCTGTATTTATTGCCCCCTGTGCTCACCATTCTTAATGGCACACAAGGGGTCGGCAGAACCGCCACAAGAACAACATGTTTAGTACGCCGAGCCAGAGACTAATCCCACAGCGGTTTACACAAGGGGCGGGTCTAGCCAAATCTTCGGTCTCCCACACACACTGTTCTCTATTGTATGCACATCACAGCCCATAAGAGTTTTACAATGTCCAAAGCTGCTCCTCGACTTTCCTAGGCAGGCCACCGCCCCATGTTTTTAGAACACTTCCACTCTTTGCACTGATCCACTCCAAAATGTACTGTCCGAACTGCACTAGGCCAGACTTAGAGCATGAGAACTTCTGCTATCTTATCTCATTTAGCGGACTTTTCTATACTTAGGCCAGTGCTCTGCGAAATTTGCTCACTGCTTGTAACGCTTGTGCCCAAAGCTGGTTTAATTTTATGCTTTGTCTGCTGGTTTTTACTTACTTTTAACGAAGATCATCTAACCCTTCTGTCCACCTCTTCAGAACTGTTCAGCATCGGTTCATTGTTCTGTGCTTTGTGCATTAGGCTTACTGCTCTAACCCTATCCACAAAGGCCCACCTCGCTATGTACTCTATTCATTTTCTCCCTATTAGGAGAGCATGAACTACCTGAATCTTTTCCGTCGGTACTTGGTGTTGTTTTTATCATATGGTTTTATTTGAATGCTGGGCCTTCCCATGCTTTTTGCTGTTTGTAAAGGTTATTAACCATACAATAAAATTGACTATGACTAACTACATATAGGAGCAAAATGGTGAGAAATGCTATGAAAGCATCTTTAATGAGAAAAGGACGATTGTTAAGAAGAATCCTCAGGTACGGTCTTCTGAGGAGGAACAAATTAATTTGCTGATTCTGAAAGGGAAGGTTCTAAAAAAGAGTGCTGGTGGTAAGAGAAGCAACTGGGTTTAGAAAAGAAAAATCCAGTTCAGGCTTTTTCAAGAATGTTCTACTTCCCTAGGAAAAAAAGGGCAGAAAGCCTTTTCTGAAAAAAGGGTCTGTTGTATAAAAGATGTAGGGTGACGAAAGTTGATTGTGCTAAAAGCCGTCTTGATGGAAAGAATGTGAAAAATAAAAAACACTAATTTTGATTCTGGTTATGAGTTCTTAAAGGATTGTTGGAAATGGTCCTTTCGCAGAGCCACCTCCCAACCTTTTTCCTTCCTCCTCCACTTTTTCTTTGACCTCATTTTTGTTGGCTTTAGGACCCTATGTACTTTACCACTGCTAACCAGTGCTAATGTGCTTGAGCTTTCTTCCTAAAATATGGTAACATTGGCTCATACCCACTTGGCATATTTAATTTACTTATAAGTCCCTAGTAAAGTGCACAACATGTGCCCAGGGCCTGAAAATTAAATACTAGTAGTGGACCTGCAGCATTGATTGTCACCCACTTAAGTAGCCATCTAACCATGTCTCAGGCTAGCCATTGCAGAACTTGTGTGTGCAGTTTGCACTGCCATGCCGACCTGGCAAAATAAACCCTGTTCCAGGCCTAAACCTTTTCTTTTTACGCATACAATTCACCCCTAAGGTAGGCCGTCGACAACCCAGAGGGCAGGGTGCAGATTATTTAAAAGGCAGGCCATGTACTTTTAAGTTTTGCATGTCTTGGCATAAAAAAACATTCAAATTTGTTTTTCACAACTGTAAGGCCTAGTTACCATTGCGATTACCTAATTACATTTTATAACTGTAATTCCCAACTGTGACAAGATGGTGTCTCTGGAATCACAATTTAAAATCTAAACTGCAGTTCTGAAAATGCCACTTTTAGAAAGTTGCCATTTTATTACTTTAGCCAGTTGGTTCCTGCTTCCTGTCTCAGATCACATGTCTGGGGTGGGTGACAGCTGACCTTTTTTTGTATTCTCCTAAGACAGCCATACACAGTGGGAGCGTAGGTGTGACTTGATGGGCCATACTGGCAGGATAGGAGGGAGGAGCTGGACCAGACTCACTTATACCTGAATAGGCTGTGTCATGGCCCCACACAAAGGGCTGCATAGCCCTCCATAATTTGTCAGGAGCCAAGGCAGGAATGGCAGAGCCTCTGTACACTTCAAAGATCTGCCCTTGAAGTATCCCCGACTTCAAAGGCCCAACTCTTATAAGTACTGGACCTCTGACACCACCACTTCAGAACACCCCTGGACCTGTGGATATTCTGTAAGGAAGAAGTACTGCTGTGCTGCTGAAAGGAGTGCCACTCTACTGGACTGCCACTTTGAAGGACCTGCTGCCTCGGTAAAGCAGTAACCACAATCCTAGTCAGTGTAAGGCACAAGCATACCCCAAATTGACCTGTGCTCACCCTCTGGTAGCTTGGCGCAGAGCAGTCAGGCTCAACATTAGAGGCAATGTGTAAAGTATTTGTGAAACACTTCATACAGTGAAACAGGGAAATCACCACACAAAAAAGATTTCACACCAGGTTAGAACGTGAGATCAGAGAAGCTTCTAGATGGTGGAGTTAAGCAAAAGTTTTTGTGGGAGAAAAGGCGTTTTATTATCATTCTGTTAGGGTTGGTGTTATTCTTTGAAGTCAGTATTAAAGAGGCTGCATTCCAGAAGACTTTGAATGTTTTGTTAGGGTATATGGCTACACATAATCTGAGCCTCTGTGTCTTTAATAAAATCTCGATTTTCTTGACACTTTAACTACAAATGGTGGTATTAGAAGAGGGAGAGGAGGAGCTGATAAAAATGCAGCAAGAGTAAAACTGATTATAGATATTTTAGCAGAGAAACGGGTAGCAAAGGATAGTGCCGAAAGAGGAGATTCAGTTTCTTCCGGTGTTTGACCCTTTTTCATGGGAGGCGTTGAATACATAGTTAATTGTTCTAAATTGAATGTGTTGCTCTATGGGGAACCAATGGAGCTCTTTTATAATTGGGTAATGTATTCCAACATCTTAACACTGAAACTTAGTCTAGTTGAATGATTCTAAATGCTATGGCATTTTAGTATACAATTCTTCTGTGCCATGGCATGGACACTCTCCAGAGTCTAATGTTACTGACTGTGTGGCCATGCAATATTCTGTATTTCTTTTTTCATTCAGTCTTACGTAGTATGTTGTCCAGTGCATGAGACTCATGGCATGAGTTCCCCTAACAGGTGCTCTATATGTTTTTGTCGGATGTATGACGTTACAACGCATGCTATTACAACGCATGCCTTTACGACGCAAGTTTTACAACGCAAGTCGTTACAACGACTTGCGTTGCGGGGCGCTGGATAGTGAATAGTTTAATTTACTATTCCAACTCCAGTCCCCGTGGATAGTAGGGAAGGTGTTGGAAACTATTCCCTATCCTAGAGCGCCCCCCAGCGCAAGTCGTTGTAAAAAGTGCGTTGTAATGGTTGCGTCGTAAAGGTACTTCGTTGTAAAAGTTGCGTTGTAAAGGATGTTCCCCGTTTTTGTTTCTTTTTTCCAACAGAGTACTAGACCACGTTAGGCAATAGGGTATACCTAAAGCAGTAATCCTTTCATCCTGGGTGACTACTTACTGTCCCTATGTCCAGCCCAAGATATGCATACATATGGATGGCTCTCCTGTTGGTTAACAACACTGGTTTACACTGTTACATTTAATAAGTGCTAAATTCAGGTTGGGAATAGCTAGGAAAGAGTTCAATGGCTCATTTTAATTGTAATTTTAAATCCATAATAATGGTGAACTCAGATTTTCTATTACAATTTTGGAAATGGCACTTTTAGAAAGTTTTCCTTTTCCTGCCTAAAACCAGAAAGGTTTCCTGGTAGAGTCTCGCTATCAACTAACTCCTGATGGCTCGCCTGTGGGGAGATGTGTATTGCTACCAAACAGTGGACAAAGGACTCTGGGGAGGGGGACTCCTCCCCTTGATGAGATGGCTTGGTGGCTGTGCCCAGGCCTTTCCTGAGCTTCAAAGGCTGCCTACTTTGCCACTGGCACATGAAGCACACACCTAGGCCGTCCACCCTTTTGGTCTCGCTAGTCCGGCTGGCACCAGGACTAGAGAGTGGGAACTGGCCAGAACTGTTTTTGGGCGGGTAGACAAAGGCTTGTCCTTCGCTCACAAGCAGCCACTGAGCAAAAATGTGGACCCCAGTGACCTCTCCTCATTACACTCCTGGATCTGTGAAGAACAAGAAGGACTGTCCTGCTGTCTGAAGAACCTGAAGGAAGACTGGAGCTACTTACCTTGAACCCAGGACTCCAGAAGTGATTCAACGGGTCAGTTAGATGACCTCTTGTTTGGGCTACAGGACACAACAATCTTCCAGAGAGCTCTCACCCTCCAACTGCCCAGATGATCAGCTCCACCTGGACCTACCCTAGACCCTGCTGCTAACCTCTGCTGGAGTGAGTACTAACCCCCAAGTGGTGCACCCCAGACTCTGGAACCTGTCAGGTGTTAAGAGTGTACTCCTCCTTACCCCAGACTGCAAGAAGTGGGACTTAGAACACTTTTGGAAGGTTTCTGCCTGGGAACCAAGGGAGACTGAGATCGCCGTAAAAGAAGCAGCTGTCAACTTTGAATCGTCAGTTAGCCTCAACTTGCTGGTTGAAGGAGATCAGCCTTACAGAAAACTTTCTAATACCGAAATTAGACGGTAATCAGGACCGATGCAACGCAGAGTCTGATTGATATGGAGGCCTTACTGGGCATGGATTTGACCTTCCTGAGATTTCTCGCCATTGTCTACGACCTCACCGGGACCCCAATATTCAGCAACCCACCTTCTCCGAACCCCACTTCCGAACCAGATTGCAGCTTCCTCACCAATGACTCGTCGACAATCACTTTTTCTCCATGAAAGATTCCAAGTCAGAAGGTACATTTTCCAACCTAGTCCCTGGTTCAAACCCATGCTTAAATGGGGTCAGCATTAACTTTTGACTGACACAGTCTAGAGCGACCAAATAACAATGGTTGGCACGCTGTGCTTTTTGCCTCTATTTATTATTCAATTTTTTTTAATTCATATCTGCGGTTCTGCTCATTGGATTTTTGTTGTTTTGATGTAATGTGATTTAAAATATTTTCTATTTTTCTAAATTAGTTTGGGATTTTTTTGGGGTTGTGTTACTTTATAACTGTTTTATTACTGCATAAATACTTTAAACATTGCCTGTAAATTAAACCAGACTGCTTTGTGCCAAGCTACCAGAGGGTTCAGCACCAGTCTATTTAATGACCCGATTGGTTCACCCTGACAATGATTGAGATTATTATTTGAGTGGGCTCTAACCCCCTTAACTGATTATCCAATTTTCTACAGGTACAGATCAGTGTGGTATCCCTGTATTTATGTAGGCCTTATAGTTGTATGATGCACTTTAAGATTCCTTATTAGTCAGAGCTGCTGTCTGACTTTTCCCGAAAGTTCCCCTGCTCTGCTCTTTCCTTTCCCCGTACCTGCTGTACCATGTTAAAGTCAAATGCATGTCTCTGGTTGCAAATCACTAAAACTTGAAAGGAGCAGGACATATCTTTTCTGTTATCTGGACCATGCCGGTCCCAGATGGTCAGGCTGTGGCCTGAGAGAAGCAACTCCAGAGCAAAATACTGTGGAAAGGGGCATGGTCAACACAGCGCACTTACAAAAAAACATAAGATGCCTGCCTATATGTAGAGCAGCAAGGATGCAGCAACAGTCATATTTGATAGAGATTTTTCATCTTCACTTTACAAATTTAGAGGGACAGTTCACCTTGGCCACTGGTAGTGTGAAGTTACATGACATCTGAAGCTAGCATACTTTTAAAAGTTGCCCAGGTCCAGGCGTCTCTTTTCCTAGATATAAGCTTGATCCTTTCCCTTACCCAAGGTTCTACTTTTTAATAGGAAAAGTTCTATACAACTATAGAGTGAAAGGCAGAGACTGAGTGAACAGTAGGAAGCTTATGCTACATCACATGGATGGATAAGGATCATAGGCCAGGACTGGGGAAAATACTCTGCTTCTATGACATAAATGAGAAGATAGATTGTGGCATGTACGTAATCTACCTCACTTCCCGACTATAGAGCAAGTCCGACAACCTAGTGCACTACCATGGGGGAGGTTTGGTGATTTGGAGTCTGCAAATACCAGACCCCTGTGTCCAGTGGTTAATTTGTAAAAAAAAAAAATAATATATATATATATATATATATTGTGATGCGGCTGTCGCCAGGAGGCAGCTTGCACCATCCCATTTCTTCTGTTAGTACCGCCTAAAACAGAACCATGAAAGTGGGGAGAGGATCTGACGTAATGCCCAGAGCTGCCGGCTTCGGAGCTGGCGAACCAAGTTCGAGTCTTTGCATCGGCTCAACATCCTGCGATTCACAGGGCAAATCACATAATCTCCTCCTGCCTAAAGCGCTGGTGTTGATGATTAAGTGCCAGTGCTGAGCACCAGAAACCACCGGCTGAAATTAAGCACTGCCTGCATCTGCTGTCCAGCCCGACTAAGCCTGGAATAATGCTGGCAAATGCCAATCAAAGGCAGTACAGCTGGCTGATCAGTCATCAACATGTCTCTGTCCCTATCCTGCTGGCCTTGCTCAGGTTTTGGCGTGGACTGCCATGTGATCGCTGCGGCCTTAGTCATAACAATTGTTCAGAAACTATGCTATCAAGAGTACCTGAATTTCCCAAGAGGCACCCTGTGCCCCTATTTAGTGAGCGTTGTCAATAATATCCATTCTAAAAATATATTTTTAAATGAAGACTATGCATTTATATAAGGAAAATTGTATGAAGTTTCCAATGTATCCCCATAATTTCGATAACCACAATGCAAATCAACAGAAGTTTAAGAAAATGTGCCATTGACTGTGAAATGTGTTTGCTGTGGTAGAATAGGTTTAACAGTGCAGACATTAAGGGGACATGTCCTAAAAACACAAGTGGAGAGAGACAAGGACTTATTAGCATACACAATGTGTGAAAAAGTCACAGAAACTGACTTCACAACTCTTTCACGTTTATAACTTTAATATGAATATCTCTATTCTCCGATCTATGACAGTCTTATATAATGTGTGGTCATGCAAGGAAAATGGTGTCAGGTCATTTGAATAGGAGGTGTGCATACACATGTAATACTGTTCATGTCCTGTATTTGTAACAAAACCCTGCATGCAAGTTTTAATAAAGCTCAGTCCCTTAAGCCCTGTGTACTGAGATCTAGCTGTGTGTAACCTGCAAGTGACAAGTTCAGGTCTCGGTTTGGCCAACTCAGTCTCCCACACTTTGAGGTGCAATAAATAAGTACATGATTCGAATGGCTCGTATTAATTGTATGGAAAACGTCTTTTTCAAAGTGCTTTGTGTAAACATAAAAAAACAAGTTGCTATATTAATTTATAGGGAATTATAGAAGAGTAATAGTAAATAACGAGGAGGTTTCAATGAAGGGGTTTTCAGTGACAAAAAATAGACAACAAGAGTGAAGCTCGAGTATTCTAGGACATCACTCTGAACCCCGAAATGAAAAACACCTGTGTTGTTTACGTTTATTAGCTCTATAATGTTATGTTATGTATTTCCCTCAAAATCGTCGCCCCTACTTTCAAGTGATACGCAGGGGAAGAGGGCTAATGGGGGACCCACACATAATCCTCCCCTTCCCACCAAAATCTGGTCCTTCCATTTCCTCCCTACCACAAGCTTTCAGAAAGGCCTTTTAGAGCAGCTTGGATTTTCTTTCCGGCATAGCAACAGTACCTAACAAGTTATGATACCCACTGTAGCTAAGCCATAGCACTGAACTACTAGATTTAGAATGCGGTTATTCGTGCAAATGGCTCTCTACCTATGAAAGCCATGCATAGCATACAGAAGTATAGCTCAATGACACTGAAGGGGTGTTTTTCACCGAGTGGTCCTGTGTGACATCAAATAAACAACCAGAGCAAAGCTCGAACCATGAAATGAATAATATCCCTGTTGTTCATATTTTACCCATCTGTAATTTTATGTTCTATACTTCTCCCTTCAAATCACCTGCCTATGCTTCCAACACATACAGGGGTCATAGGACCCCATACACAACATGTGTGAAAAGAAAAAGGTGAAAAAAACAGACGTTCTTACATCCACCATCACCACCCTCTCCCCTATTTTAAAAGATCTGCAAATGGTTTCCTGCCACACATCCCCATCACCATCTGCACAAACCTCCACCCCACAAACTGAAAATAATTACTATGTCTCCAATCACACGCCCCTAACACCATCTGAGCACTCCCTCTTAGCAGGAAGTCTCGGTCTGAGCCAGCAGTGCATTGACAGCAGCTCTATGAGAGCCGCTTGTCAGCACAGCTACCTAAGTCCTCTCAGGATCTCTCAGCACAGGTCTGGAGAGACCAGTGCTGACTGGTGACACGGTGGTTAGTTGATGCACAGCTCTGCCTGTATTCTCCTAGGGGTCCCTGGAAACTCGGGAGAGGCCTTTCTGCTGCTGTGTTTAGGTCTCTAGAGGCCCAATGAGGTGGAGGGACAGAAATGGAGAAAGTGGTGTAACAACAGTGGGTAACCACTTTAGTAAACCACAATTCTGATGTCAGTCCAGTGAATAACTAGATTCTGATCCACTTGTTCACACTAAAGGCATCCTATAGAAGCCACATATAATAGTACAAAAGGGGGTGGTGATGGACGGTGATGGATTAAACCCAGATCTTTTGACTGGGTGTGAGTGTTTGATTGATTCAGATGCTCCATCCATCACCACCCCCTTTTGTACCGCTTTTGGCCGCCATAAGTGTGGCAGGGTATGCTCAGACGTGAGTCCCTTGCTCACTTTGCCACTGGATTCAAGCAAGCCGGGCTGAAGACGGCTGGAATACCAGAAACCGGTCCTCGGAAGCTTGTTTCCGGTCCAGGGAAGACATGGCTTGGCAGTTCGGGCTGGACTGTTCCCATGAGGCACAGGGTCAGACTGATTTGCATATAGCCATGTCTGAACTGGGGTGGCAGAGTGAGCTAAAGAACGGTGATGGATTAAACCCAGATCTTTTGACTGGGTGTGAGTGTTTGATTGATTCAGATGCTCCGTCCATCACCACCCCCTTTTGTACCGCTTTTGGCCGCCATAAGTGTGGCAGGGTATGCTCAGACGTGGGTCCCTTGCTCACTTTGCCACTGGATTCAAGCAACCCGGGCTGAAGACGGCTGTAATGCCAGAAACCGGTCCTCGGAAGCTTGTTTCCGGTCCAGGGAAGACATGGCTTGGGAGTTCGGGCTGGACTGTTCCCATGAGGCACAGGGTCAGACTGATTTGCATATAGCCATGTCTGAACTGGGGTGGCAGAGTGGGCTAAAGAACGGTGATGGATTAAACCCAGATCTTTTGACTGGGTGTGAGTGTTTGATTGATTCAGATGCTCCGTCCATCACCACCCCCTTTTGTACCGCTTTTGGCCGCCATAAGTGTGGCAGGGTATGCTCAGACGTGAGTCCCTTGCTCACTTTGCTACTGGATTCAAGCAAGCCGGGCTGAAGGCGGCTGGAATGCCAGAAACCGGTCCTCGGAAGCTTGTTTCCGGTCCAGGGAAGACATGGCTTGGCAGTTCGGGCTGGACTGTTCCCATGAGGCACAGGGTCAGACTGATTTGCATATAGCCATGTCTGAACTGGGGTGGCAGAGTGGGCTAAAGAACGGTGATGGATTAAACCCAGATCTTTTGACTGGGTGTGAGTGTTTGATTGATTCAGAGGCTCCGTCCATCACCACCCCCTTTTGTACCGCTTTTGGCCGCCATAAGTGTGGCAGGGTATGCTCAGACGTGAGTCCCTTGCTCACTTTGCCACTGGATTCAAGCAAGCCAGGCTGAAGACGGCTGGAATGCCGGAAACCGGTCCTCGGAAGCTTGTTTCCGGTCTAGGGAAGACATGGCTTGGCAGTTCGGGCTGGACTGTTCCCATGAGGCACAGGGTCAGACTGATTTGCATATAGCCATGGCTGAACTGGGGTGGCAGAGTGGGCTAAAGAACGGTGATGGATTAAACCCAGATCTTTTGACTAGGTGTGAGTGTTTGATTGATTCAGATGCTCCGTCCATCACCACCCCCTTTTGTACTACACATAATAGTACGCCATGTTCTGTTCTGGTGCTAAAGGTGATGCCACTGCATGACAGCTTGGCGTTGCATATGAGGAGACACTCCCTCTTCCTCTAGTGTAAGGTACAGAGTCCAATCTCTGAATAATTGTTGTAGGTGCTGGAGTATTTGGTGTGGGATTTGCCTTTCACTTGAGCCCAAACCCCACTCATGCCCTGCAGATATTCGCCCCCATTTCACCACCCTGTGACCTGACCTTGTGTGCCTTGCTGCACGCTTTATTATTACAACTGTACTGTGACCCTATCGCTGCAAACAGCTATGGTGCAAGAAACAAACATTTACATGGAATAAGAGCAGGGCAAAAATAGATCCGAATTGAGCAATACTGGCACCAGTGCCAACAGATTTTTGAGTCAGCTGATTTGATTCCAAAAGGCCACACTGTTCAAATGCCATGATGACATGTTTATTTTTATTATCATTACTTGGATCTGAGGTGAATGCATGTGTTTTGAATTTCTTGTTTCAAAGGTAAGTGAGTTACTTGCTCAGAACAAGCACTAGAAAGATGAAAGATCTAGCCTTTGAAATGTGTTAACGATCAATTTGGCTTTATCAATGCTTGTGGCCGATGCTGAAGGGCATCAGCAGGAACTAAGAAAAAATATAAAAGCTGCTGCCTCATGGTGTTGCTTCACAACATATGCGCCTGTAAGTCTCATGACAGTAGGGCTGCCATTTCATTTTTATCTTTTAATTTACTGTTCCAGGGTTGCAGATGATAGTCTTGAAATGGTAAACTAAAAAACATGAAAAGTCTGTTTCTACAAAAGTGCATTAGAGGAAAGGAACAGCCTGGTAACAAAGGAGCGCTGAAAGAAAATGGGACGAGTAGTTCCCTGAACGTAAACCGTGGAAGGATACAATTCTTCCAATCAAAAACACCAGAGTGCTCTGGACATTATATGACAAGGGCCACAATGAAAGATCACCCGACTCTGAGCACTGTGATTACTGCTTGAATGCATAATTTTGCCAGCACAATGCAAACTCTTTCGCAGTCAGCATTAGAGTGTGTATCTTTCACCCATCACATTAGACCACCAAAGACAGATACAATATGCACTGAATCATCATCAGAAAGAAGGTATCTCATGATAATAATCTAGCACATATTATTGAAACACTGCATTGAGCCGTCGCGGAAATCTTTTGGTGACGTACAATATGTTTTAGCAGAGTAAGGGCTTGATTATGAGTCAGGTGGAGCACAATCCAAAGGTGAGATACTGCTAGGCCTGATTACACATGGCCCGGTATTTCTATACCCGGTTTTCCCAGGTGTGGGAACACTTGGCAAAGCTGTAAATTCCAGCCAACAAAATACATAAGGCTTTAGCTGCAAAAGCAGCCAATTTTTATCTCTTGCAAACTTTTTCTTTTGGTCTCCCCCAGTCCAAACTGTTCTTAACTTTCCCTTCCATTCCCAAACCCCCTCCCTTTACCCCTGGAACACAACTAAGCCACAGCTCCCATCTATCATATACTCAGAGCAGGTGGTAAATAGAAACATTAAACCTCTTGGATAGTGAGTTTCATGTGGAATTCTGCAAGGTAATACTCTGTCTGTAGATGTATTTCCATTCCAAGTGGTGTAATTCATAATCCAAAGACTCAACAAAGCCGGCATAGAGGGGACTGTTCTCGACTGGATCACATCCTACCTTCAAAATAGAACAAACACTAGCGGTCGGCAGTAGGTGTTTCTGTAGGGCGGTGACGTGGACAGAGGGAGGGGCAGGGTGGGGGGTAGTAATGTATGGATTACAGAGTTTTACAGGTAAGTAAGCATTTAAAAAATAAAACGAATTTCGTTGTGTGCACTGCTTCACATTTGGTGATGCAGTGCGCGCAACAAAATTCGTTTTATTTATTCAAATGTTTAATCACCTGTAAAGCTCCGTAATCCATACATTACTACCCCCCACCCTGCCCACGTCACCGCCCTACAGAAACACCTACTGCCAACCGCTACTGAGAACAAATGTTACTGTTAGTCCTCCTTTCTCATCCAAATCCTACATCATAAAAGCAGGAGTCACTGAGGCTCATTCATCTCACCCATGCTTTTCAACCTCTACGAGAAGTCATTACCAGAAATGATCAAATCATTTTTGTTCACATATAACTATGCAGATGGCACACAAATACTTATTAAACGTGAAAGCCCCAAAGACATTGGAATGTCAAAAATGTTCAGTTGCCTCTAAGGTGTCGATCAGTGGATGATATGACGCCATCTCAAATTAAAAGCGTCCACCACTCTCAGAAAATTTTAATCTGAGAGTACAAGATAAACGGCTTTGCTAGTGTGTTACCTTCCCCCCTTCACCCCACCGAAAAGGCTTACTGGTTCCTATAAGAACTATTCAGCGAAATCCAGACTCTCAGGTTTCACGTGACCCTGAGAACTTCACTCACTAAGGAAATCCTGCTACTGTGGGGGACCCACTTCCTCATTCAGTATCCCTCTCGTCACGAGGTACACCCCTATTTCTAAGGGTCTATCAGACTCTAGGAGCCCATACCCCCTAAATCTGAGACTCCCTCTGATTTGAGGATCTCTCTAAGCCCAAAATAGAGCCCACAGGGGCCATCTGCCTTATCATTGCTCAGTTCCTCAATCAGGTGACAGAGCGAAGATGATGGGAGGAAAGACTACAAATAGTATGACCTTTAGATTATTTTCCCTAGCCACGCTAGAAGAACCTTTAACACTGACAGAGCTATATCAACCTCCTGGTCCCTACCCTCGCCCAAAGTAACCAAGCAATCAGCCTGCATCTCATGCCAGCCTAAGCCTGGCCTCCATATCTTGTATCCTCAAAGGTTTGGTCCAACTTTCTGCAAAGTCTTCCCAGGATGGGGCCTCCTCCTAAGAATTGTGATGCATTCCTTCCGAAAGGGAACAAAAGCCAGCTCAGACCTTTTCCACCTTGTTGGGCCTCATCTGTGGTTTGCAACTTGAGACTTAAGACACAAAACCACTGTACCAATGTCGAAGTACACCTGTCACACTAAGGTCATCTCACAGAGAAAAACTAAAGAAAAAAAAAACAGCATTTGCAAAGTAGTAGGTCTCGCATTTGCGAGAGTTTGACCTATTGGCATTGTAAATGACAATGTCTTTTATTTCGGTTTTGAAAACCTGCAAGCGGTGTGTAATCAAGCACTTTGTACTCATATTCCTTGCTTACAAGAACAAGGCTGGCAGTAAAACTGTCAGCCTTGCTGCTCAAAAGCAACAACTATAAATACAAAGTGCGTGTTTGCGCACCTCTTGCAGGTTTTCAAAACACGTAAATAAAACGCATTGTCATTTACAATGCCAAAAGCTAAAACTCTCACAAATGCGAGACCTATTGCATTGCAAATGCTTGTTGTAATTTGGTGTAAATCCATTCAGTAGTTTTAGAGATATTAACTGAAAACCAAATTTGTATACCTAGGGATGCGGATCTAACAGCTGTAAATGAGCACCTCCACACAACACAACAAGGACCTTATTTGCTGGCCGCAACATGTGAGAAAGGTTGCGGCCACCATTATATATCTAGGGAAACGGTCCCCGGAACTGAAAAGTTGCTTGCATACTAATTGAAGGGGTCAGATGAGAGCTTTCTTGATCCTTTGTGTAGGTTATATATGAGGTGAAAGCATGTTTGATGAGCAGAAAAATGCCCGAAAACAGCTTTTTTGGTCACTCGCGAGATCTGGGGAGCCGTCACGGGGCTCAGCGAAACCCCCTGTGTAAATCCATGAACCTCGCCGTGAAGTTATGTTGGGGGCTGCGCTGGGCATCACAGTGGATCCGCAGATACATGAAAAAACCCAACTAAATTGATCCCTTGGGCTACTGTGTAGAGCTGATTTCAGATGCGTATAAGCCATAGTGCATGAGAGCTCAAACCACCAGCGTTTTTGGGAATTATTAGAAAGGATGGCACTACCTTTTCTTGGTCCACCACCATCTCCAAACAGAAATCGAACTCCACAGAGTTCCTTCGTACTAGTTGATGTAAAACAGAACTAGGGCCAATCCCTGCCCATTTCATATGTACACCTTTAGGCCTTACCAGAGCAATATTAACTACACATTCAGGATCTCTAAAACTTTTGGCCCAGCAGTATATAGACAGAACAAGTGGGTTGTGGTCGCTCATTACAGTTGTGATACTACACACAGATCTAACCAAATCATTAGCAGGGGAGGAAACAAGGGCATGGTCAATAATAGTACTGGCATTTCTACCTATAAAAGAAGGATCAACATTCCTTGTCAGTTCAACAACTTGTAAGTAAAAGAAGGTCATATTTAAAAATGTGTGAATTGAGTGCATCCCCATACTCATTGTCTGGGAAATGCAGGATACCTGCCCCTTCTGTATTAATAATCCCACAAATCCGCTTGGCTGGCAAAGTGCAGACCTGAATATTAAAGTCACCATCCAAAGTATAATAAAATGAGAACGGATTGGGCGTAAGAATGTTTCCAACCCCTGATAACTTTATCATTATAGCCATATAAAAGTAGATCAATAACATATAAGGTAATGAGTGTCGTATGCTTATGGGTTTCTTTTTCTATAATACCGTCTGTCACAAAGTGTAAATATGATTATAGCAATTGTATCTTTAACCCGTTCGATGCTGATGACGGAACCGCTCCCTCATCCTCTGCGATGGCGCTGTGCTGATGACGGAGCAGTTCCGTCATGGCCCGGCCGCCGCGCCTGCGCGGCGCGAATTCCGCGCCTGCGCTGGGCGTTCTATTGAGCGGGCGGGGCCATGACGGAACCGCTCCGTCATGAGCACAGCCCAACCGCGGCTGATGACGGAGCGGTTCCGTCACCAGCATGCGGCCGCCTCGCGGCTGCCCCGCCCCCTTAGCGCTGCGGCGGAATAGCCGCCGCACCGATGCGGTTAACTAAGTGCTTCACTATTGAAATATTAGGGGACAAAAATATATTAAAAAAACAATAACTTCTTTACAGCAGAAAAGGGAAAACCTCAGTTTGTAAATATTTATCCATGCATTATGGGAATTTATATAGTACTATTATATACCTCTTGATTATTTTGGCATATACAAAATAGTTACAATCTCCATGTATGTATAACTTTTATGTGTGGGCATGTATCTATATATTTATATATGTTTCTCCCACTGCAGAGAAAATAATATATTATACAACTCTCCCCAAACTACTACTCTATGACTCATCCTACACCTTTTTGAAACCATCCCCCTACCTCCACTGCCTGACTCATAATAATCCACATTTGTAAAGCGCGAACAATCACCCGTAAGGGTCTCTAGGCGCTGGGGGCCGTCGGGAAGATTAAGCAAGCTGTTGCCCAGAGTCACATGGTGCTGGGTTAATCTGCCACTGGTGCCAGGGATCGAATAGTGATCCCCAGGTTCCAACGTCAGTCGCCCTGGCCGCGGCACCACACCTCTGTTACTACTATGAACTCCCAAATAACAATTTCCAAACTCTTCCCTCCTTTATACCTTACTTATCCTATTCATCCAACTAACAGGCTTATATGTCCATCACTCCCAATAACAATTAATACTTTCCTTTACTAATCCACCACGGGTTCCGGAGTAATGGGCTACTCACCGAAAGCTCTTCAACGCCTCGTCAGCGGTAATAGGTGCCATAACAATACAATTACACTAATAGGTGTAATTCCATACAGGATAGTGGCCGGTAATCGTAATTCTGGCCACGAGGAATGTCTCAATGGAGTGCCGCCTAACTTGTAATCAGGGCCTTGCTGTCCACCCATCTTTGATTGAATTGTCTGAAGAGACTCTGGATCAATTACTTAGAGCTGTGTGTTTTATTGGAGATGAATGGCTGTAGTATGACCTATGTGGGAAGTGCTGGGTGAAGTGCCTGAGGTCCTGACATGTGGTCTCCTTGTGTTGCTACAAACTTGGCACTCCTAGTATGTTTGCTCATACTTTATGCTCTGCCCGCATCGCCAGTAGCCATAGAGGTCATCTGTAAAACACTACACGAGGTTGAAGTGCCAGTGTTAACACAAACTGATGGGACCCACCTGCAGTTTGATGAAGAGATCCCTAAAATTTCCCTGAGGCTACCTGACCCATAAATATATACAAAGATCTTGCACCAAGTGCAGATCCTCTGAAATGTATGCCACTCCACCCCTCACCCAATACCGCAAAAGCTGCAGAAGCCAAAAAACCCTCCTTGGCATAAAAGCAGTGATAAACCTTACATCTTTCCAATTCACCGATTCGCGTGTAATACCTGAAACAATGTAGGCTTCTTTCTCCCTTTCACTCAAACTAAATGTGCACGATGACAAGTAGATCAAATAATGTTTAAATCCCACAGCGGGATCAGCGAAGTGCTGCAGTTCTCAGTAGTATTAACTGGGTAAACCCAGGGAATCCTGCAGCCTCGCCGGAGCCTCTGAGCAGGCCCTGGCGGCTATATATACATAAACAGAGCTATCGTGCACAGGGTCGGCCGTGCGAGCATTCCCCCGTGCGTCCAAATTTAGAACATGCCCATACAAAGCCGGAGCCCCCGGCTCGAGCTCAGACGTTCATCGCAGTTGCTGTGATGCCCGCGCGCCAACTGGAACCGCACGCGCAGCTCCGGCTGCTTCAGAGCAAGCAGTATCCAGAGGGTGGAAAAGACACACAACAGGGCCCTGAGCGAACCCCAGACGGGCAGTTACGTAACGAAGGAACATGGCGGAGCCGCACTCTATGCGGTGCACGTTTGATAGGAACATACGAGATGCTGGTAGATGGCTGAATGTAGGTAGTAGTGTGGGGGAACGTTTCTTGTGTTTTTTTATTTATTAATTACAGAATTTTTTATAATCTGATGGCGCACTGAACCATGGGTCTAATCACAGTGCAGATCTAGCAGCACATGAAACAGTAGCACCGTGGTGTGGGGTAAGTGCTGTGTAATTTAAGGGTACCTAATAAATACATATGTGAAGTAAAAAGACACTCCCTCCTGAGCATTGGGGTAGAAGGCGATTTACAAAGAAGGGTCAGATTTAAAATATGCCAAAATCAAAGTGCACCCACTACTGGCCGTTGAGCGCCCCAGCGGTAGCCATGCACAGATGCACTTATTCTCATCCGCTACACATGAAAGGGGCATGGCTTCAAAATGCTTGTAAATGAAGTGAATCATGCAAAAAGTGTTTTGTGCCAGAAGTTACAAACGAAAGTCCTGGACAAGGGGAGCCACGGGAAAGAGGAGTTATGCCTGCATTTTAAAAAGGTTACACCGACAGGGGAGACAGTGTTGAAACATACAAAAAAATAATTTATTTCTCCAAACCCATCCCTGTCCTCAGCAGGTTAGACCAGGGACGGCATCTATGATCAAATAATTTACTTCTGTTTTCTGAATCAGTAAACTTCGACGTGTGATTGATTGCTACTGTTTTGTTGTGAACATCTCTAACATTCTCTGGCATTAGTAAATCGTTGGACCGTCGTCAACTTTTGAGATTTTCCTTTTTTATATCCAACCCTTTCTCTGTCCTCTTTTGCACCACTCATGGTTTCATATTGTGTAATTAAAACATATCTATTAAAAATATAGACTACAAGTGCTTGTGCTCTCATTTTAAACTCATGATTGAAGTATAATGGCAGTGCAGGTAAAGAGGCGCAAAGTGCTTTGCGGTGAATTACACATTTTTTCTTCAAATGGGCGTAAAGGGTTTTGTCCAGAATCACACAATTTGTCCAAGTGGAAAAGCTAGGATTAGAACTCAGGTGTCCTGGTTCCACAGCAAAAATCCTACCAACTAGACTAGTTCATAAGCTGCATCATCTACAAAGTTATCACAACCAACACCCTGTCTATTGGGCTGACATGCTCACCATCACCTGCAGCCACAAAATCACCAGACAGGAAACGAAGAAGTGTAAAAAACGCAAAAACAGGTCTGCAGGCCTGCTCAATCTATCCATCCAAGGCCCTGGAACAACATCCCGGTGTCCATCAGGACATGCCGGAATCTGCTCCAATTTAGGAAAGACCCCAAAACACACCTCTTTGAGGAAGGATAGATCACGGCGCAGTACCAGTCCCCTTCTGCTCCCAGAAACAGGCTACTACTCCATTCACTTGTTCACTGCATCTTTGCCTTTGACACTGTACATCGCTCCACTCCGTTTGGACTCCGTTCTCACCATACATATACGACATCAGGGTCAGCTCTTCCATTACAACGTGGGGGTGTTGACCCCCTAGTATGAGCCACTACACCCCAGACTCCTTACACCCATTTGTTCTTTCCTTTAGGGTGGGGGTGGGGCTGAGGAGGGCTCTCTCTCCTGGTGACGATTAAATGGGGAGGCTGTGTTAAGTGAACTGTGGATGTGAGATTGGCCGCTGTTTTTCATGTGACCAATCTGACATGCGCAGTTCAGGCTTCCTGAATAAATACTTCATGAAGCTGGAAGAGTAGAAACACAGCCCCATCCTTCTCCGTTGGAGCGTTGTGCCTCCATGACCCGGCCAATCTTGGCACTGCTTTCATGCTGTTTGGTATTAAAAAAAGCATGACAGCAGTGCTTGGATTGGCTGGGATGCCATTTCGCGGTATGCACATCTTTGCCAGGCTGTGGGAGGCTCAAAGATAACGTAAAACAAAAGGGGATGATGGATGGAGCGTTTGAGCAAATCAAACACTCACACCCAGTCAAAAGATCTGGGTTTAATCCATCACCGTTCTTTAGCCCACTCTGCCACCCCAGTTCAGACATGGCTATATGTATTAATCCGAAACCGGTCCCAGGATGCTTGTTTCCGGTCCAGGGAAGGCATGGCTTCGCAGTTCGGGCTGGACTGTTCCCATGAGGCACAGGGTCAGACTGATTTGCATATAGCCATGTCTGAACTGGGGTGGCAGAGTGGGCTAAAGAACGGTGATGGATTAAACCCAGATCTTTTGACTGGGTGTGAGTGTTTGAGTGGTTCAGATGCTCCGTCCATTACCACCCCCTTTTGTACCGCTTTTGGCCGACATAAGTGTGGCAGGGTATGCTCAGACGTGAGTCCCTTGCTCACTTTGCCACTGGATTCAAGCAAGCCGGGATGAAGACGGCTGTAATGCCAGAAACCAGTCCTCGGAAGGTTGTTTCCGGTCCAGGGAAGGCATGGCTTGGCAGTTCGGGCTGGACTGTTCCCATGAGGCACAGGGTCAGACTGATTTGCATATAGCCATGTCTGAACTGGGGTGGCAGAGTGGGCTAAAGAACGGTGATGGATTAAACCCAGATCTTTTGACTGGGTGTGAGTGTTTGATTGGTTCAGATGCTCCGTCCATTACCACCCCTTTTTGTACCGCTTTTGGCCGCCATAAGTGTGGCAGGGTATGCTCAGACGTGAGTCCCTTGCTCAGTTTAACCAACCTTAATGAATACTCCAGAGCACTCTATATACACAGAATCAAAAACCCTAGATGGATATTATGAATCTTGGCCCGGATAATGTACATTACAGCCGCTTCTCTTAAAACCGACTGATACGAATGTGCATTGACATTCTTTCACAAGCTGTACAGACACATTTCTAAACCGAGCAACAGGTAATTGTTCTAGCACTGGGGGTGGGAGCTTTGATCTGAAATCACCTTTGTCTGGTACAGAGTGTATCTACCTCTGAACACCCCTCTGGCAATGGCAGCAACTGACAGTGTATTATATACAATTTGATAAATTAATGTACAAGAAATGTTTAATCAAACAAAGAGAGGGTTACAAGGTGTGGGAGTCACATATCTTGGGGCATTGTGGCCTGCTAAATTAGGCGCAGTCCGGACCCCCAGACAGTCTGTGAAAAATGTTGGTGTTCAAATTGGCCCAGGTAAGAGAGCGCAGATTTTGGCTACTACTGGATTGTGCCATGCGCTTACTACGAAGAGTCTTTCCCTGTCTTTCAATATCTGCCAGAAGAACGTTAGTCCAGGCCCTTGCAGTTAGTAGACTGGATTAAGGCAACGGTCGACTGGCCGCAGCAAACGAGACGCTTATGACTAAATTGCAAGTGGTGCAAAACACTGCAGCCAGGCTTGTTCTCAATCTTCCATCAGGCGTGCCTTCGGCCTCTTCGCTGAAAGCCTTACATTGCCTGCCGGTAAGGCAGGGAAGTATTTTTTAAATCTGCTGCCTCGCCTATAATGCCTGAACCCCTTTGACACAGGGCTAATTCCCCCGCGGTGCTGGGGGCAGGGGGGCCGCGCGCGGCACCGCGGTGCTCGCGACGAGCTCAGCTCGTCACGCTGCACGGTGGCGCTGTGCTCATGACGAGCTGAGCTCGTCATGACCACGCCCATTTCTTAAAAAGCTCAGCACAGTAGGGGAATTATCCCCATGTGGGAGCGCCGCGGCGGTCATGATGAGCTCAGCTCGTCATGAGCACAGCGCAACCGTGCCTCATGACGCGCTGAGCTCGTCATGAGCACGCAAGGTGTTAAGGGGCAAAGGCCCCCGATATCTCCAACAGAAACTCAAATGCTGCCTACCAGAAGCCTAACATATCGGGATAAAGCCTTGTTGAGCGAACCCTGTATCCCTCTGTCCCCATGCGGAGGCAGAGCCTTTTCTTACCTGGCTTTGCTTTATTGGAACTTACCTCTTCACATTCAACTCTGTACCAATTACTGTCAATTTAGGAAACTGCTGAAAGCTTCCTTAATTTAAATGATGTTCTCCTGTGTGTGCTTGCTTGTAGCTTTAGGAAGTGCTGAGACACCCTTGGGTGAGTGATGTGCAATACTAAATTTAATTACCATAACATAACATTGTATTAAGCGTGCATGGTCTGGAACACCAAGCCAGCATTTAAAAATAGCCCAGTGGTTGGGGGTTTCTGTACCAACAGGACTGTATCGCCATCCAAAGGAGCTCGTTTTAGCAACCTTAGAATATTAAAAGATTGAGAAAAAAGTTTAATGATCTGTTTGCATACAGCTACTTGATACCGGTTCATAGATCACTGTGCTCTATTAGAAGTAATAACTTATGAATTACAAGTTAGAAAGAGATCTCTGCAACAAAAGCAGTAGCCCACTGAGCTATCTGCATAAAATACAAGTCTGTCATATGCATGTTACATGTTCTCCTTCACAGCAGGTACATTGGCCCGGTACGCTACTTCACTGAGTCGATATTGTGACCAGACAAGGCACAAATCTCTTTCAGCAAGTGGTAATCACCACCAGATCTATCCTCCCATTAATAATATCCACTGGAAATATCTGGGCACCAGAAGATCTCGGCAGCATGTGCTTTAACCCCGTCAGCTATTTTAACCCCTTCAACGCTCATGGCGAGCTCAGCTCGTCATGAGGTACACCTCTCGTACGCTCATGACGAGCTGAGCTCGTCATGAACCGCGGGTTTTTTAATTCTTCAGCGCACCGCGGAAATCTGCACCGCGTTGATGCGGGTAAGATGTAGCCTGTTGATATCTAATTAAGTAAGCAGAAGAGATTTAGTGTCAGTCACGTTTTTCCTCATCGCCAATTTGTTTGCAGTAATATGTACAAAAGAATTAATGGAGAAGATACTTGTCAGATTTCGCTTTTCGAGGCTCTACCCATCATGACCACCTCTTACCACTGCTTCTCACTGACTCCCGATTTGTTTGTTCCTGGGGTCATTGTTTTCGAATTCTAGCACTGGGTGTTCAAGAATGCTGGTTAATTTACTAGTATTGTTTTTGACAATCCACACCCCTTAAGCAACCGCCTCCCCCACCTGCCCTCCTGTCTTATAATGTATTCCAGTGTCATTGTTGGACTCTTACACCCCCTCCTACAAAAACAAAAAACTCAGTGACCAGTGCAGGCAATGGTTTGTGAGGTCATTGGTGCCCCTGAAGCGCTCTTCTGACTGGTCCTTTGGCTCACTGAAGACACCCTGCACCCCCACCGTGCTCTTGTAGCCCTGGATGCCAGGGCCTGTTGGGCATTCGCTGCACCCCCGTGCCCCGCACATCCTTCGCAGAGTCGACATTTGTCATCAGGAGCGTGCCCCCGGAAGGCAGCCGCCGCCCTGCTGCCCACCACCGCAGCTGGCATTGTGTCTGCGCAGCACGCTGCACAGCGACTTAATTCCTTTTGTAATTAGTGGAGATAAAAGGCGGAGGGAAGAGCGGCGCTCGTCTTTCCAGGAACAGCCCCCGCGACAGGGGATGAAATGCGGTGACTCGTCCCCGCTGCCACCTTTAATGAGCCCCTAGGCTCCGTGCTGGCATCCAGACAATATACTGAGCACATGATCTAATAATGCCACTGTCTGTGCCATCAACATAACAGAGAATGCTGTCTCTTGCCACTGCCGGTGGCACGTACGCCGGGAAGGGTGGCACGGGTGTGGGCGACATAGAACATTGGACGGGCTGGTATCGATGATGCTGGGCACTAGAAGGGGTGGTGTGGGCTACACAAGGCGCTGGGAGGAGTGACACTGGGGACTTGCAACATAGGGCCCTGGGAGGGGTTGTGTGGGCGACACAGCACTGGGAGGGGTGGCATGAGTGATGCTGGGCACTAGAAAGGTGGCACTGGTGTGGCCAACACAGAGCACTGGGAGGGGTGGCATGGGTGTCTTTGGGCACTGGGAAGGGTGGCACTGGTGGGGACGACGCAGGGCATTAGGTGGGGTGGCATGGGTGAGGCTGGGCACTAGAAAGCGTGGTGTGTGCGACGTAGGGCACTGAAAGGTGTGAGACTAGTGTGGGCAAAGCAGGTTACTGGGGGGGTGGCATGGGCAAAGTAAGGCACTGGCAGGGCAGGAATGGGAGGAGGGGCATGGCCGACTCAGGACACTGGTGGAGCTGGCATGCACCATACGTCTCAATGGGAAGGGTGCCCAAGGGCACTAGAGCGGTAGCACTGGTGGCGAGACCTAGGAAACTAGGAGGGGTGGCACTGGAGTGGGGGAAGCAGGGCACTTGGAGGGCTGGCACAGGTGGCATGGCAAATTTTGTAGCTACAACGGTTCAAAAGGTACTAAAATCACTGTAATGCATGTTTCTGCGCCCATTTGCAAAGTTTGACTGGTAATATTTCTGTTGCTTATTACTTGTTAAACTGGCACTAATTAGGTGGATCATATGCCCAGACAATGTTAACAAGTGTAACAAGAATTGTTTACACAAGGCAGACTACTGTAAAAAGAGACTTTCCAAAAAACACCGGCTGACACACAACCTGCCTTCCCTCACCAACAATCAGAATAAAGCAGCAGCATGCCGACCACAGAAGCAAACAAGCCCACGAGTGGTGCACGCGCACCCCACTGCAAGCCATGGCCTATTGGTGTATATTACGCACACCAAGCGCGTAATAGACACCAATAGGCCGTGGGCGGAGCAAGGCGCCCGCCTTTGGCCAATTGCGTGCAGTCTTTTATAAAAAGACGCACGCAAAAAAAAGGCCAATCGCGTACCACAAAAGGAATCGTACACGCACGAGCGTGTGCGATTCCTAGGTCACCTTCAATACCCCGTTTTTCACTAACTAAATGTCTCGTGCTGCGCGGTCACTGCTGCACAGTGCAACGCTAGGTGCGAGACCTAAAAAAGCACATTTGCTTTGCTGGTGTCCTTATCAAGCTGACTATTTTCTTCAAATACACAAGAACCTAGTTGATATTCTACTATAAAATGCTTTTTGAGATTCAAAAATAGAATATCATGGAAATTTTACTGTGGCTTCAGTGAAAAGCTGCTACTCCGTAATCAAAGTCTGGGCCAAACTGACCATTTATTCCATCTCTGCCATTTCTTGAGGGGGAGCCATTGGAGGCCAATTTTTGAAGTCACTGGTATTGCTGCTAGTGCCAATGTCACTTTCTCCAAGTCACTGGGGTAATTACCGCAGGCACAGAGGGGGCTGAGAGGGAGTGAGAAGGGGAAACAGGAAGAACGGATGGAAGAACAGAAATAGAGAAAGGCAGAAAGAGTGGGAGCTGGTTTGAACATTGCTGCCAGGGGCCGGGCTGCTTTTGATTCCCTGTCTGGCCCTGATCAAAGCAGGTTAGCTCTTTAACAGTGTAACAAGGCTAACATGCAGTGTAGGCGGATGAATGATAGACCCCCCACTCACCACTTTTGTAGAGTGCTTTCTCATCTTCACTTGGTGCCTCGCCTACCATGGTGCACAGGGTCAGAGATTTCATGTCCCAGTCCTATATTGAACTTTGAACAGTTACGGACAGTTTAAGGTTGTTAGTACCAGAAATTCCTGCAAATTATAGGGGTTAGTGCTAAATACGAAAGATAATCTGCTGTTAAAATTTCCTCCACCAAAGAAAGAGGTCACTTCCAATGTTCACTCACCACTGCCCTACAGATACTGCACCAGTGGGTGTGCCATAATGCCTAAAAGATGCTTACCCGTACGAACCTACAGAATATTAGAGCTTCGGGTACATGACACTACCTATTTAAATTCCTACACAAATGTTCTAATAGGAACAATACCACAAGGATGGACTCACCTCAAGTATGGGATAGGAGAAAATTACCAATGATAGTAAGCCAAGTGTGGCAAACCAAGCACAACTAATTTGAAAGAGAATACATTCTGGGTAATCCCACGAAATTTGCTGGGCATTGGTCTTGCAAAATTCCATTATCCATAAGGAAAAATATAGATTGAAAACATGGCAGAATTAAATAAAAACCTCACCCATCTTCTTAGAACTTGCTCAATCTAACACAAAGTGTAGCACTTAGCCATGCGCCCCGGATTTGACAGGTACAAATAATGCCCACATCTTAGATTTGTTTAGCTTGCAGGCCAGGAGAGGTATCTAAAGAATAATGTTTGCTGTTGTTTGAAAAGACAGCCTGACACATTTTCAAAATGCTTATTCTGAGAAACTCTGTGAATTACTTCTTCATCTCCGAGCCCAGGAAGTTTGTGGACAAGATGCACTAAAACACACATTTTCAACATTGTGTTTTACTAAATGGATCTCTGGCTAAGTTTAAGGTCCATGAAATAACTGGAGGAGGAACACTAATCACAGTGATCTTAATTTCTCTGAATGTCTACTTTTCATCCAATAGTATCACAGTTGTTTATTCTGATGGTCCCCTTTAGGCCAGCAAGTTAATGATTTTGAGAAGGTGCTTGGTTGCCACCACAAACAACAGGAGAATGTACTCTTCCATAAACATTCATGTTTTGTTGAGTCGGGAAATGTACACGTCTGATATTGCCATAACAAATAGACTCTGCAGAGCAGTGTCTGATTTCCAGTCAGTTGGGTTTGGCAGGGTCCATTAGGTTTTAGTAAATAGAAACTGCTTTACTGCAAGCTTTAGATTTCTCCAAAATGCTTAATAGTAAAGGAATGCTGCCGGACCAGCACTCAACACCGCTTGCCTAAACTACCTGAAGACCATTTACAAAAGATGTTAAAGTGTAGCTAAGTTTCCTGATAATGGTAGTATGATGTAAAAGGATAAAGACAGAATAGCATACACAGAAAAATAGCAAAAGTCTCTTTTGTCATCAAAGACCTGCCCCCCAGCCTCTGTGTGTCTGCAGTCTCGGAGAGGCTGAGAGGAAAGTAAGCAAGTAACACATTTCAATTTTCTTACAATATTTTAAAATAACTTGCCTAAAAATCGAGCAAAGATCTGACACTGACTCAGACAGTAATTTGATTTATTATTTATAGAGTGCTTATTCACCTCCAGGGCATCTTGGCGCTCAGAGTCATAGAGAAAATCAGCTATGCTGATAAAAAGAAGACAAACACAAACTAGACACAGAAAAGGACAAGAATCTGAGCAACCAGACTATTAACAAATAAGAGCGTTTTCAAGGCTCTCTCGAATGCCAAGTGAGGATGTAGACTCCTGATGTGAAGTGGACGATGTTTCCACAGTTGGGGGTCTAAATACCTAGAGGAGAGCCCTCCCAGTCTAGCTGTCTTAACTCTGGGAATGGCCAGGGGATACTTAAGCATGAGTTTCTCCCGGGCAAGTAATGGGTGAATCCTTGTCTTTGGCACAATTTCTCTATATTATAATTAAGACTCCCTGTTTTCTGTTTTTACGGCTTTTTATAGATAAACACAGACAAAAAACAATGTGTATTCTGTCAACATTAATTTTTTTAAGTGGATAAATACAGAAAATTGTGCTTCTTTTAAGAGACTCTCCGATCTGTCTTTAATGAATTGTAGCCTAACAGCTGAGCAGATGCTGTCCGCATGGGAAATTAAAAAACAGGATGACATATCTTTAAATAATTGCATATGTCAACATACAATTATGGTGTAATGCTAATATTTAGTGGATATATTGTGATAAGCCCGTCATTAAGGGGTTCAACCGAGACGCTAGGATGCCCGTGAAGAACTTTGCATCGTTGTTGAGCAGCGAGATCGGGCAGTAGGAACTACAGAGCCCTGGGTCTTTATTAGGCTTAGGGATTACGGAAATCACTACCTCAGACATAGAATCCATAACCACCCCACTGTCTAGAAAAGAGTTGAACAGCCAGGTTAAGAGGGAAACTAATTTGTGACAGAATGTATTATAAAACAGGGCAGGGTAGCCGTCGGACCCGGGGATTTGTCGAGCTTCAGCTGAGAGATAGCTGAGATAACCTCCTCCATCCGAATGGGCTCCTCCAGGGGTTCTGCCTGTGCTTTGGGGAGGCGGGTAAAGTTGCTAGACTCCAGGTACTCTTGTGCGTCAGGGGGACAATTCGCATCGACGCTATAGAGAGATTGGTAGAATTGTCGAAATTCTTCTACGATCTGGGAGTCCAGGTTGATCTCCTCGCCTGTAGACCGTTTTTAGGAGGGCATAGTCCCTGCCACCACCCTGGTGCGCAATCTCTGTGCCAACATCCTCCCACATCTATCATAACCCAAATAAAACGTATGGCGGAGGCGAAGCAAAGCATATTCCGCCCTGTCTAGGTCTGGAAGTTTAAAAAGCAGCCGCTTCTTTTCCAATGAATGCCAAACCCTCGGGCCCTGGTGCGTTTATGTATCACTTCCATTTCTGCCACTTCCTTTTCCAGGCCCTGACGGGCTTCCTGACACTGCCTGGTGTCAGCGGAGGAGGTGGCTATACATTCTCTGCGGATCACCGCTTTGAGAGTTTCCCAAAGGGTGGCTAGAGAGGTCTTGCCAGTGCCATTGATTTGGAGGTAGTCTAAGAGCTTGGCACGTACACTCTTTAGTGTTAGGGGAATGTAAGAGACCTATGCGCAACCGCCATCTAGCAGGGACGCGTCCAATCCCTTCTGGTCTTATGGAAATAGAGATATGTGCATGGTCAGAGAGGGAGAGTGTGGCTATAGAGGTGTCACTGATCCTGGGGAAAAGCTCATTAGGGACCAAGAACATGTCTAGACGTGCATAGGATTTGTGCGCTGCAGAGTAATGGGTGTAATTCCGCGTGTCCGAGTGATTAAGGCGCCAGACATCAGGAAGGCCGCTATCGGCCAACCATTGCTTACCCTCCGGAGAGAGGGCACCGCCCTGTGTGTAGCGCTAACCCGATCGGTCACAATCGCTGTCCATGACCAGGTTCAGGTCCCCACCCACCACTAAAGCAGAGCCTGGGGAGGCCAGGCCCTCTGCGACATGCCTGCATAAAAAGGGCTCTTGATGAGCATTAGGTGCGTAGTTATTAAGCAAAGTGTGGGGCGTGGACCCCCATTTAATTCGAGGAGCTAGAACCCTGGCCTTGGACTCATAAAAAGTGGATAGCACCTTGCCCTCAAAATTTGCCCCCAGAAGGATGGCCATCCCATTCTTTTTCCCTGTTCCGGAAAACCAGTATTGACGAGGGAATCGCCGCGTACGCATATGGAAGGTGTCCTTAGCCAGCAAGTGGGTCTCCTGAAGCAGACATATATCTCCCCCGGAGTGCTCCAGTAAGGAAAGGATCGCAGAGCACTTTGCAGGGTGGTTCAGGCCCCGGACATTAAGGCTCACAATTTTCAGGTCCCGAGTCCTAACGGGTGGTAGTTAGCGTGTGGGCGCAGCCATGGAATGTAAGTAGAAAAGCACAAGTGCTGAGCTGCAGTGAGTGTGGGTCGATGGAAAGGAGATGGAAGCGCAGTGCCTGGTACGGGAAACCCCTAAAAGGAACACCAACAATTACAAATAAGAAAACATACCGGAGTAACTCAACCCCAAAAAGGAACAATAGACATAAGTCCGTCAGCAAAGAAAGACCATAAGGGGTCGTGACTTTGGCAGTAAGTCGTAGAACAAAGAGTCTGGAAAGCCAAGAACTATGGAAGGGCATTCTGATGATCTGGGAAAGGTGACAGTCCCAGGTGCCCCCCTGGCTTCACTCTGTGTCGCCCATCCGTGAGATTGAATGAGATGATCAAGGGGAACTCGGACGCTCATGAGTCTGAGAGAGAGAGGAGATCATAGCCTTCCGTTCCTTCGCAATTCCTCCTGGTCTGGTTTCACAGAGGCTGACAGTTTACCAACAGTTTGCCATCTTGGAAGTCTTCATGTGGCTCGGTTGCTAGGGCCATCCTTTCACTCTGTAGTCATAGTGTTGTCCAGCCCCAGCAGATCAAGAGCCTCAGTGAGCGAGCAAATCTGTCTCAGTTTCCCTTGATGCTTAAAGATGTTGTGAAAGGGATGGCCCCATGAATATGGAATTCCATTGTCTTGAAGATGGTAGGTGACCACTCTAAATTCTCTCCTTTTGGTTAGCGTGGATGCAGAAAGGTCCTGGAAGAGGGCCGGTGAGTGCCCTTGAAACTGGATCAGCTGGTCCGCACGGGCCTTGCGTAGGATTTGCTCCTTGAGCTGGAAGTCATGCACGCAGACGAGTATGTCAGGCGGGGGGTCCTTCCCCCCCCTGGGCAGGCCCACACAATGTACCTGGTCCATCTGCACCTCCAGAGAGCCGTTGTCTCCCAACACCTGCCGAAAGAAGGCCAGGACATAGGATCTCAGGTCATCCCCCTCCGCTGGCCAGGGCATCCAGCGGATGCGGATGTTGTTCCTCCGTGAGCGGCCGGAGTGCTTCCTGCTATAGCTGGTGAAGGTCATCTTCCCGGCTCAATTTGTGTTCCTCGAGGACCGCCACCCTTTTGCCTACGTCATCTATGTCCCGCCGACATCTTTGAGATCAGCATAGAGTTGGCCCTTCAGGTCTAGGATGTCCTCCTTGATGGCGGAGAACAGCTCCATCATAAAGGCTCCCGTAGCTGGGCTGACAGTCCCTCCCAGGTGTTCTGAGTGACCCGAGTCTCGGGGCGCTGCGTTTGCTGCGTCAGTCCCGCTGGACTGTTTAAGCAGTAAGTCCTTGAGGGACTTCTCCCTCTTTGCTCGGACCGATGCCATGGCGTTGTGCTGTGCCCGAGAAGGTAGCTATCGGAGGACCGTGATTACGTAGCCCAGTATCCCCACCGGACCCAAGGATGCGACAGCTCTGCTGTAGAGGCTGGAGCTCGTGGAGGCAAGCCGCGGGTTTGGTGCCTGGCCAATGTGCGGCTGTGGTATGCAGCGAGGATGTGTCCAGGCCTTCAAATCTTCCCCGACTGGGTCCCGCGCTTCCCAGATGACCCTCCTCTCTTCAGAGACCCCGGCACCCTTGTGGCAGGATGGCACGTGGAGAGGCCTAGGTCGGCCCGTATGGTCAGGTGAATGAGGGGCTGGGTGTAGGGCACATTAGTGGCTCGTGGTCCCCATCTCCAGCATCAGATCTGCTCTCCCACCAGAAAAGATAGCATGCCCTCAGACTTCGCCCCCTGTCAGCAGCGGGGGGCACTCGGGGGGAGGGGGGGAATCGCGATGGTCAGCTGTGCCTCCACCGAAAGACAATGCCAGGCCAGCGAAGCAGCCAATGCGAGGCCGGCCCCACGCCCCGGATCGCTAATGGCGGGCAGGCCCCCACTCACCAGTGCCCCAGATGTCCGATGCAGTGCTCCCCAGAAGGTGCACAACTGCATTGGGCGCCGACTTCCTGTGCCAAGACAGACAGGCCACTGGTCCGGGTGCTCTCTTGGGCCCCGCGGAGCGGTGCTCGCAGGCCCCAGGCCTAGAGGCGCTCAGTGCACGGGCCCGTCCATGGTAGTGGAAGAGACAAAATGGCGGGCGATCAGTAGGCCTCCAGCAGGTCTGTCACCGCATTCCCTGCATTGCCCCGGGGGCACTCTAGCTGCAGGTCGCTACAATCCTTGTGGGCAGTAAACAGTCTGTGCGCTGGTTCAGGGGCTCTTCCGCGTAGTGTGATTGGGGGCAGCACCCGGGTCTGTGTGGGAGTGCAGCCGCGTCCGCCGCTGTGCGTGCCCCAGTGGCTCTGCGGCCAGGCACTGGAGCGGGGAGCGCCGAGGCGACCGCCAACAACCTCCGCATTGGCACCAGAAGAAGCGCAATTACATGCCGGTCTCCGTGTGCATAGGGTGGCCGGGGATGGGGCAAAACCAAGGCTCTGAAGCGGCAGCAGCTCCGTAGCACACAGTCTGATGCCAGTAGTCGTGTAATGGCCGGCCTCTTTCTTCCTGCTGTAGCAGCTGGTCTTAGTGCAAGGGTCAGCGACTTTGCTGCTGTTGTTGGGTTGTAGCTCGTCAGTGGCACAGCTAATGCGGCTAGATCGGAGTCCCAGAGTCGCCCTCCTCAGCGCCCTCACGGTACAAACTCTGCCACCAGCGACACTGCAGCCTCTCCGCTAGCAAACAAGATGGTGGGCACTATCTCTGGGTCTTTCCAGTCTGCCGCCGCATACCTTGCTCAGTGTCTTCTCTGGGCATTGCCAGGTAGGAGCGATAGTAGCTTTGCCAAAATAATTTCAGGACACATGTTGTTTTTCTGGCGGTGTGAACATCTATGTGGGATTTAAACTGATTCAGTGAGGAGATTGATTTGTTTTCATTCACACAGTAGTGCGTGCTGGTAGTATGTTAGTGGGTATACTATCATCTTTTATTTAAGCAACATCTCATAAGACCTTAAGCACTTACACTGGAGCACAGCAGAAAGGCATTTCTGTCCTAGTCCCACCTGGCCTTTACAGCAGAATAATGACCCATTCGCCCTCCGGGAACTATGGTCGAGTACCTAACTTATGCCTTTAGTCAGAAATAATTCAAACCTGTCTAGTACACCAGCCAGCAAAATACCCACATAGGGCCAGATGTACAACAGTTTCTTGAAATCGCAAACAGGAAATTGGCAAAATAGGTCTGTCCAATGTACAAACCCTATTTTTTTAGTCTGTAAGCCATTAACGATTTTCAAAATAGGGTTTGCGACTCGCTATTGGGAAGGGGCGTGCCAGGGGAACGCTTCCCCTTTGTGACTGTCAGCAAAAATATTTTTTAAGAACAGGCATTGGTCCCACGGAACGCTGCCTACTCTTAAAAAATGAAACAGAAACGTTTAATTTTTTCTTTTTTAAATGCATCCCGTTTTCTGTTAAGGAAAACGGGCTTCATTTAAAAAAAAAAAAAAACTGCTTTATTTAAAAATTTGTCACAGACATGGTGGTTAGCTGACCCCAACAGGCCACCGTCCCTGTGAGCGCTTGACATTCCCAATGGGGGAGCAAATTGCAACCTTCCTCCTGAAAATTAATGAGGCAGGTCGTTTGCGACCCCTTTGGGAATCACAAACAGTGTTGTACATTCCATTTTGCGAGTTGCAAATTGCGAGTCGTAAAACAACGCAATTTGTCACTCGCAAAATAGAGGGGTCGTACATCTGGCACTTGGTTTCTCCCTCTTCCTCCTGCACACAACTTTTGCATGCGCCCATGGGCTCATCGCACCATAAATGCTCTAATTTTATACATGTCACATTTCTTATTTCTCCTTTTCTCTCCATGTGGCGATATTAGTCCTGTTTGGTCGTTTTTCCTCTTCCTTGGTCTTTTTTGCCCCCATACCCTTGCACTCAGTCACAATTTCTTAGTGTTCTTAAGAATTTGTTTGAATTTTTATTTTGACATGCACGTAAAATGTCTCTATCAAAAAATACAATACAAATACAAGTCCCACAATTAAAATATTCATCTTAATTTCTACAGGTGGTAGTGGAAAGAAAAAAGGCGTGGCTTGTTCCATAGAAAGCGACTGTCCTCTTTAGCCTGCCAAAGATAGGCTGCAGTTTGGCAAACATAATATAAGAAGTCTAGTACTACTTTGGAATAAGACTTAGCTTCATCTATAAAAATTAAAAAAGGTTATAATTCTCCCTTGGGGGCTTAGAATATGAAAATGGCCCTAGCACGTTGTATTTACATTTGACGTTTCTGTTAAGGTTGTCAAAGCGTTTTCACAAAATTTGCGTGGAGAAGTAATAAGAAAACAGGAATGAGAAAGAGCGATGATTATAAGAAGAAGGTGGTATTAAGAGAATACAGCCACCAATGACAGATGAAAGGCCAAAATGGAGTATGTACGGGGTGAAGACAGGTAGAGAAAGCAGCATAAATTTGCCACTCAGCATTGGCTAGTGATTAAACCAGTCAGGTTCAACCAATGCGAAAGACAAAACGAGGATAAAAGGGGAAATAAATATTGATAGCAAAATACGGATAGACAGTTCCTTCATAATATGAGCATTGGCAAAGCCAATACGTCTCGCTTATACAAGTTGGCTTTGTCCATAAAAATAAAAGAGCTATGATGCGGCCAGGCTGGCCAACTCATTGCGCTTTTTTTAAACTTCCAACCATATTGCACAACAGCGGCTGTGCAACATGTCTGAAAGTTATTTTAAGAAATCGCTATGACACAGCAGCGCACTGCGTCACAGTTTTTCAAAACTTTCAGTCATGTTGCACAGCAGAGGTTATACAACATGGCTGAAAGTTAATAAAAATAAGGAGCTATGATGCGAGCAGCGCTGACTGCATCATTGCTCTTTTAATTTTTTTTACTTTCAGCCATGTAGCACAACAGCTGCGCGACTGTGCAAAATGGCAAAAAAAAGATATTGGCAAAGCCAATAGGTCCTGCATAGGCGAGATCTATTGTCATTGCCAATGCTTGTTTGGCCCACGTTCACTGTAGAACTCTTTCGCAGTATGGATAGCTGAATGAGAGTAGGCCAACATGGTAAGGGGTACAGAATACTATTTTATCACTTCACTTGGGACCAGAAGTGCTTTCTGAGTAGGCATCAATGAAAAGAGAAACAAGCATTTGCAAGGCAATCGGTCTCGCCTTTGGGTCCTTGTCTGTATTTAGCTATGCAGCACATTAGCCTGGGTGCTTAAACATCTACTGTTCTTTAACATGGAGGGAAAGTAAGCACCAAACTGCGTGACACGCCAGGTATGGAACACATGGAGAGAAATATTGCCTTTCAGGGGGAAATGGTATAGTCCAAAGCTCTGTTTTTAATATAAAATCAGGGCCTTCAGTGGTCATATCACTGAAAATACAAGATTTGAAAAAAATATTATTGTCTACGGGTGTTAGTGGAAGACAATTTGTATGGACTGGAATCTAGAGAATGCTAAAGTGATTCTGGTATTTTACTGACCTCTACTGGTCGTTTTCTATCAAGACAGTTAAATAGAGGCAGTTGAACAAAAAAAAGTCCCTAAGCGGATGCAGACATGTCCTAGGGCTGATCTCTAGAGCACACAAAGTACAAACACATATAAGTATATACTAAAGTATATACAAGAGGTCTCGAATGCTCGACCTGAAAAAGGAGACAAACAAGCAGTGGGAATGAATACTCCTTTCATGAGACACTCTGTAGACCTCCCTACTGACTCGTGACACCAAACTCTTTAAGATGAAAGTGTTTTTTATCTATTATATGTGCTAACGCGGGATTACTGGTTACTAATTATCTTACCAAATCCCAAACTATGTCGACTGAATCGTTGGTACCTGTCGTTGAGTAAAAGGTAATCTCACAATAAGTCAATCAATTTAAGAACTTACACCACTCTAAATGACCACCGACCAAATTTAAGTTTTAAAGATTTAATATAAAGTCAAAGATAACTGAAGATACAAACTTCTCAAAATGAGATTCAAAAGGTAAATTGGTATCACTATAAACATGAACTTCTTGAATAATCTAAGTCTGAAAAACAAAATAATAAATACAAGCTCAAAAACCATAAGGGTTGTCAAAATAGATATAAGTTGCAATCTCAAAGTCATTACAGAAAAGAAAATTAAGGTTAGTCTGTCCCTACACTATACTAAGTGACATCCCTACTTAGCAAGATCTTTACCCCTCTAGGTGTCAGCCGTGGTGACTTCCTAAGAAGATCACGCACTTCTCTTTGTCTCTTCTCTGATAATGGGTCTCTCCTGATCAGCCTATCTGCCTACCCATCCGCTTCCTTAGGCTCCCAAAATCATCTGCTCTGCTCTCCTCCCGGGTCTCTTTCCCTAATACCAAATCACATTTCCAACAGAAACGCCCCTTGGGACGCCCCTCACGTGGTATCTCTGTGCGCGGCAAACTCCATGATGGTACTCTTGAAGACCCTCGTTAAAGTTGGCCTTGGTTCCCAGGCTGCTTCTCCAGTGCGCCGATACCCCCTAAATTCCTGGAAACTCCTCCAAGCCTGCGCAAGGCGCCACTGAAGAAAGTCCCTTTCATTCGAGCTGATTAGGACCCTCGCACCTGCATGCAGCTCATCCTGCAGTGGGCCTCAAATTCCAGACTCCACCATATCTTAAGTCGTAAAACACTCTCAAAGCTCTGTGCTGGACACCTCACGACCTCTTCCCTAACAAGCACATGACGATTTAAACGACATGACATTATCTCCTCTGGCCTACTTGATTTACATGCAGCAGGTCCCTGCACTCTTAAAACGTTAACTTGATTTAAACAGCAAACATTCTTAACTAGCATACGTTTCTAAAATAACACATCTATAAAGCCTATACTTTTAACCCTAAGTTCAATAATACAGTTGAAAGAACCACGTCACCTCATCTCGCATTATTTTAGCAGCACGTTCAGGTTTGCTGTGAATTGCCCTAAGGCCTACACATTATACTGGATTTCAAAGTTACATTTAATTCGGACATGATTCTTTTAACATGAGAACATGAGGTTTTCACATATATTCCAACATTTCTACATTAATCTCACACCGTTATAATTATAGTTACTCTACTTAACATTCTATACATTTCGCCACTGAATATAAAACACTCTGTATATTTTCACTCCTAGATATAAAACACTCGTGTGCAAAACATATTTAAACTAACTACGTGCTTGTAAATATGGTGTACTTATACATTTTTTCCAAACTTGTGCTCTCTCAGTCCCCCCTTTGATGACCTTCAGGGGTCATCATCACCAGGACACTAAAAATGTAGAACCCTTCAAAGTGAAGACAGGGCAGTGCCACCTCTTTTCATACTCTCTAATGCTTTCAGACTCTTATATTGAGTGTCCTGCATCGCTGTCAACTCTTCTTCCTGTTTCTTCATAGCTCTCTGCAACCTATTTGCTCTATAACATTGATACAAACGCACCAATCCCCACAAAGTGATTACACAAATCACTATTATGATGATGGGTTTCAGTATGTACCAAACGATACCCTTTCCTAAGTTGGCAAACCAACTTCCAACTTTACCCATTCCATGACCCACTTTTTCCCACACATTTACCTTTGTCAGGTCCTCAACTTCGTAGTGTATGGCAGTGATGTTTTGTATATACTTCTCTAGAGGTTTTGAATTGTCTGGAATGTAAGTACAGCATTCCTGGACCTTCAAGGCCTTACAGACTCCTCCCTCTTTTGCTAACAGAACGTCTAAAGCAAGTCGGTTCTGAAGAACCATTGCCCTAATCGATTGCATCTCCCCTTCTATCAGCATCAAGGATCTTGCAGTACTGGCAGATAGTCTATCTATGACTGTAGCTAACCTCCTGATCTTAATGTCAGTCAATATCAGTCCTAAGATAGGGAATGCAGCACCTAGTACATCTCCAACTACTTCTGCTGCACCCAGCCCTCGCTTCCATCTAGTTGGTATTTCTTTCTTTGGCGTGTCTAAATTCTCAACATGATATATTTTAGGGAAGACAACAGCCAGATAGCATGATCCGTACCAATTATCTGGTAACTTCACATAGGCATTTCTTCCACATACAAAATATACATTTGGTATTGCTTGCATCCCTTTCAAAAAGTCCTTAGAGTAATACTCCAATTGAAAAGCATGTTCACAATTGACTTGACCTACATAAAAGTTTTCATAATAGGAGTAACTCCTGTGAATGCACAGTTTCCCCCGTTTCTCCTTATCCAAAGCAATTGGACCAATACTACCTTTTCTTTGATGTGCCCTTTCCTCCTTGGTCCAATCTGTTTCCCATTGTCCTGATGCCTTCAAAATCTTCTGCCTCCTGTATCTAGTATCTACCTGTGCTATAAACTTTTTCTCAACTTCTGATATTTGACAAGTCAGATTGTTTCTTCGAGCATGTGAAGTATCTAACGTTTTCCATGGAATAAACCATTTGTGTAATCTGTCTTCGCTTTTGTAGTAGTCCCATTTGTTCAAATGCTTGAAATTCGGAACCTCTGGCAATGTCGAGTCGAAATTCGAGAAGTAATACTCGAATCCTTCTCGTCCATAAAACATGCTCAACAATAAACTGCACGTTATTCCATATGTCAACGGAAGATGATGGTATCTGATACCCTCCTCCACTGAAGCTGGTAATTGCATACAAACGTAACAATCCTTCACTTCCATGGCATCAACATATTCATAAAGCAATTTAGCATAAGCATTTGACTTGTAATTTCCCTGTGACTCATCTGTGTGAAGCCTTTTTATTTCTGCATCTAACAACGCTTTGTCTTTCTCATTGATGTTCCCCTTCTCCTTAATAATGGTAGTTTTCGGTGTTGACACTCCCTTATCCTCCTTGACTGCGGTTTCATCCCCTTCGTGTCCCACTAGGAATGAAACAGTTACCACTAAAATTATAAGAGAAACCACTACTCCTAAAAGTGTAACAGCTATACATTTTGCCCTGCGGTTCGGGTTGCCAGCCTCCATGTTCTCAAACAGTGTCGCTTTGGACGTTCTTTCCGCATCAACTTCTTCCTCGTTTCAAACAAAGTCTTTCTCTCTTGCAATGTCTCTCTTTTGAACACTTGGAAGCTTGACAATTTGTTTCCGCAAAACAGTTCAAAGTCCAGTAGAAATTAGACAACCCTAGCCCTTCTCCATCCGCTAAAAGGAAACCCCTACCATTTTTTCTTCTTCCACTCGGCGCTAGGTTATCTTGCAACAATTTTACAATTTCTTTTCAAAAGTCTTATTTTCATCTGAAGTTATGTATGACTCAAGGAGGGACACTACGTCTTCACAAATGTCCATCCGAAGTAACATTCCCTCAGGTTCTGGGCAGTTCGTACCGCAACATGGAAAGTCAACTTTTTCTAGGATTATTCTCCTTATTTCGCTCAAGACAAGTGGACGGACGAAATTGAGAGTTAACGTTTTTTCAATTTCTACTCCTGGTACTATCAGTTCTACATCCACAATTACAAAGGGGTCCGTTCTAATCAAGATCACTTTCTTCACCTTTCCAGTTCTGCGCCCCTTTGAAGACATTCGTAATATGGTATTAATCCACAACAATAAGCGCTCCTAGCATTTCCACTATTCGCTCAAGCATTTCCAAACGAAGAAGAGTTCCCTCCAATATTGGATATCGTGAACAGCAAACTGGAAACTCAACTGTCTCTAAAATCAATTTTCTTATTCCACTCAGGAGAGCAGGATGAACGATGTTGAGTGTCAGCAACCTTTCGGTCTCCGCTCCTGGCAGTAGAAACCTTATTTGCACTGTGATGATCGGGTCAGTTCTGATCAGTTCCACTTCCCTGATCCTCCCTGTTCTGTGTCTCCCAGACATCTGCAACGAGGTAGGTCCAGTCGGGAGTAGAGTATCGTCTGCTAGGCACTCGCACCCTACTTGATCTTCTAAGACCCTCCTCGGCTTGATCCTGGATATCTTCTTCTGGATCTGAGTCTTCGGATATAGGAGCAAGCGTTTCTTCCTGGGCCGACCTCAAGCTTAGCCTTCTTCTCCTTGCTGGCCAAGTGGCAGCTCCAAGCCTTATTCTCCTATTCCTTGTCCTCTCACTTGGTTCTTGGTCGCTCTGATACGGATCTGAGTCTGAGTCGTATTCACTTCTGCTCTCTCCTTCAGTTGCGTCTTCTGTCTCACTGCCGTCCTGCCTTCGCTCTTCTTCTGAATCCGTTGCGTTCCCAACTTCTTCCGACACCCCCTCAGCTGCCTCAATCCCTTCTTGCAACTCTTCTTCCACTTCCGGGCTTTCGTCTGGGATAGGAGCTGTTCCTTCTAGAGGTGCTGGAACTCTTCGAGTATGGGAAGCATGGATCCAATTTGGCAGCCCCCCGCACTTCACCGCGGTGTTCGTGATCAGGATTACCTGAAAGGGCCCACGCCAGCGAACATCTAGGCAGTTCTTCCGGACGTGTTTTTTAACCAAGACCCAGTCCCCTGGGTTCAGGTCATGACACAGGTTCCTCGATGCTGGAACTTCAACTGCATGCACCTGAAGGGACACAGAATGGATGGCGTCAGACAGTCCTTTACAATAATCCAAGATCAGATCATCTGTAATATTCAATAGGGCAGTAGTTGGAACTGTAGGAAGTCTCATGGCCCTCCCCATCAGGATCTCGTGGGGAGAAAGACCTGTCCTCCTGTCAGGGGTGCTGCGCATGCTCATGAGCACTAAAGGAAGAGCATCTGGCCAACTCAAAGATGTGGATGCCACTACTTTAGCCAATCTATTCTTCAAAGTGCCATTCACTTGTTCCACAATTCCTGAAGCTTCTGGTCGATAACTACAATGCAGCTTTTGATCGATATTCAGTGTGGAGCACAACATCTTCACTATTTCGCTGTTAAAATGTTTTCCTCTGTCCGATTCCAAAGAGGCAGGCACCCCGAAGCGCGGTATCAACTCCCTGAGCAACAATTTTGCCACTGTGAGTGTATCGCACCTACGTGTAGGGTACGCTTCAACCCATCTGGAAAATACACATACAATCACCAACACATACCGAAGGCGATTGACTCTTGGCATTTCGATGAAATCTAATTGCATTCTATTGAAAGGCCCCCCCGACCTCCCAATGTGACTCAGTGTGACTGGTGTTCGTTTGCCTACGTTCAGTTGTTGGCAGGTAACACATCGCTTACATACTGATTCTGCTGCTATTCTAAATTTAGGGCAATACCAAGTTTGCCTAAACACTCTCATCATGGCATCCCTTCCTAGATGTACTGGACCATGTATTTCTCTTGCCATGGGATTAGCTAATTCTTCAGGTAACACAGCTCTCCCATCTGCTGAAACCCAAAAATCCATTTCACTTCGCACACAACCTGCGGTTTCCCATGCCCTTTTCTCAGTTTCTGGTGCATTCTCCTGCATTACCCTCAAATCTTCCCAGGAATCCACGGTCTCTAACATCATGCTTAATTCTGTTCTTTCTTCAACCCCCTCAATTTCCACCTTTGAGAAAGAATAATTTTGCTCCGCACAATAACGTGCGACTTCATCAGCGTATCTATTGCCTTGTGACACAAAATCTGTATTCTTAGTATGAGCTACACATTTTACTATTGCGATGTCAACTGGTCCTTGTAATGCTTCCAACAACAGCCGCACAAATTCTCCATTTCGAATGGGCGAACCAGAGGAGGTCATGTAACCCCTCTGAGACCACAACTGCCCGAAATCATGAACCACACCGAAACCATATTGGCTGTCCGTGTAGATGGTGACTCTCTTTCCGTTTCCTGCTATGCAGGCACGAGTTAAGGCAATAATTTCTGCTACCTGTGCGGAATGTACTCCTTCCAGGCAAGCGGCTTCCACAACTCCAGTAATAGTACAAACAGCATAAGCTGCTCTCAACCGACCAGTATCGTCTCTTAAACATGAGCCATCAACAAAATAAATTTCATCGGGGTCAGACAATGGCTCATCCACAATATCTGGTCTGGGTTTCGTGCATAGTTCAGTCACATCAAGGCAATCGTGGTCTTCACATCCTTCGCCTTCTATCACAGTGGGTAATGGCATCAAAGTAGCAGGATTCAAGACAGAGCATCTCCTGAGGGTCACGTTCTCTGCGGCAAGAATAACTTGCTCGTAGCGCGTGAGCCTACTATTGGTTAGATGCTGCGTCTTCGTCCTGGTCATTAACAATTCAAATGAATGCGGTACATACACCACTACTGGATGTCCCATCACAATACTCTCGCTCCTTTCAATGCTGACACCTGTTGCAGCAACGGATTTGAGACATCCGGGCAACGCTGCGGCTACTGGATCTAATGTAGCCGAAAAATATGCAACTGGTCTACGGGCATTTCCGTGGGTCTGTGCCAAGACTGACAAAGCACATCCCTCTCTCTCACAGCAATAGAGTGAAAATGACTTCTCGTAATCGGGCATTCCCAAAGCTGGGGCACGACACAAATCGTCTCTCAGCTGTAAAAATGCCACCAAACATTCTTCATCCCATGGTACCGGATCACTCACCTCCTTGTGCGTCAGTTTCTGTAAGGGCTTTGCTTTCAGTGAGAAGTTAACTATCCACTGTCGGCAGTAACCCACCATTCCTAGGAACATTCTAACTTCTCTCTGTGTCGTAGGCGCATTCATTTTCATTATCGCCTCAATCCTCTCTGGAGACACCTTACGTTTCCCTTTTTCTAACCTGTGCCCTAGATACTGTACTTCTGTCAGACAATACTGCAACTTGCTCGGAGATACCTTATGTCCATTTTCAGCTAAATGGTTCAGTAAGGCAATTGAGTCTGCTTTACAAGCTTCCTCTGTCTCTGACGCAACAAGTAGGTCATCTATGTACTGTACCAGAACCGAGTTCTGTGGCAGTACTAGATTCTCAAGATTCTTTTTCAACAACTGATTAAAGATGGATGGGCTGTCTGTGAATCCTTGTGGGATTCGACACCATGTTAAAACGCGATCTTCCATTTTAAAAGCAAAAAGATACCTGCTCTCTTCATCCAATGGGATTGAAAAGAAAGCCTGGCAGAGATCTATCACTGTGAACCATTCTGCTTGACATGGTATTTGAAACAGTATCACTGATGGATTCGGTACCACGGGACAACATGAAACAACTATGTTGTTAATCTTTCGTAAATCCTGTACTATCCTGAATTTCCCACTAGGTTTCTGCAAACCCATAATCGGGGAGTTACAAGGACTACCCACGATTTCTTTCAATATTCCCTGTTGTATCATTGACTCGATCACAGGCTTTATTCCCGCAATCGTTTCCTGGGACAATTTGTATTGAGGCGTTCTTGGAAACTCAACATTTGGTTTTACCAAAATTTTTACCGGCTCTACCCCCTTAATCAATCCTATTTCTTCTCCTGTGAAATCCCATACCTCTGACGCCACTGCATCTCGTAGGTCTTGGGGAAGATCTTCTATTGTCAGAGTAGGATATAGTTCTACACAAGATTTTGAATTGGCCACCTTAAAAGTAGCATCTTCGTCGGTAGTCTGTACCTCCACTCCTTGCGGGGTGCAGTATATGGTGCAGTTCAATTTGCACAACAAATCCCTTCCTAACAGACATACCGGACTTGAGTCACAAACCACAAACTGATGTTCGTTCATGTGGTTTCCAATTTTCACAGACACTGGTTCTGTCAAAGGACTAGTCATTCTTTTATTTGCGACTCCTACCACCTGAATTGTTTCCCCTGACATTGGCAAGTCTGGAACCACCGCTGATCTCAGAGTCGAACGAGTAGCCCCAGTGTCCACTAAGAACGTAGTGGGACACCCTGCCACTTCTGCCTCAACAAATGGCCCTCTCTGATCCACTTCTAGGACTGCCCCGAGGGTACAGTCCTCATCACTGCTCACCCGTTGTCCTGTCAATGGATCAATGTAATAACACTTTTCTTCCTCGATAAACAGAGGCATTTGTTTAAAGACCTTTCCCCCAGCTGCTATCTTCGGTGGCTGTGGGAATTGGGCCCGTGGAGCCGAAGTCCCCCCTTTGGCCACCTTACTACTTGGGACTGTCACCTTTTGCACTGGGACTTCTTGGACCTGCTCTTCTACTTCTAGCTCTCCATTTTCAGGGTTAAAGGGACACTCGCGTCGCCAATGCCCCACCTGGTGACACTGATGGCACTTTGTCGTTTTCTTTAAAGTGGCAAAGTCTATCCTAGGTCTCTGCCCTTCCTCATTGTCCTTATTCTGACCGTTTGGTTTTCGTCCCATCCCCTGCTTCTGCTGGCCACCCTTCCCAGCGGACTGCATTTGCACCACCATCAATTTCTCCTTTAGATTCTTAGCTTTAGAATCTATCTCGTCACTGCAGTACCTCGCATAACGTAAAATCTCATCTAGTGGTTTGTTCTGCCAACAGATTAAATGTTGCTGTATCATCAAACAAATATCAGGTCTCAACCCCAAGACAAACTTTGACACAAACTGCCCTATATCTTTGGGATCCATTACATCTAGTCCACTGTATTGCTTGAATGTTTTCAATAATCTTTCATAAAACTCGTGAACTGTCTCCTTGGGTTCCTGCCTTGTTCGGTCTATTTTTACCCAATCTATGTCCTGTGGTGGTACCTTATCTTTCAGCCATGCTATTACCCTTTCATACTTTCGCATGACAATCTCGGACGGTCCATTAGTCCGAGCATCCCTCACTGGTTCAGTATTTGGCCATTCAACACTAGTCTTACAAGGGGTCCACAGATCAGATGGGACCACGATGTCAAACAACGTGTTCAAATCAATCCACAATACCTTCGAAATTTTAACAAACCTCTCTACCTGCTTATACCACTCTACTGGATTGTCCCGCAACTTCGGAAATGAGTTGGTAAATGCAGCTAAGTCTCCTCTACTCCAGTCCACATGTACATAATTTCCGTTGGATATCTCTCGCAAAGGGAATGCCTCCATATGCATTGCCCTTCCCTCAGGGGTCATTACATTTGTACTTCGCCTAACCGTGCCCTTTTTCGACCACCTTTCTTCCCATTTATCCAGTTCTCTCCACACTCTTATTCCCGATATCAGCTCCCTTATGTGAGTTTTCAATCCAGTAGTCCTCTTCTCATCTAGGTCTTGGTCTGAGTATTGTAACCTATGGTTACTCTGTAGTGCCCTTGTCCTAGATAAATCTACAGCATACCTATCGGCCAAATTAGACAGTTTCTCGTGGAATGCTCTAGCTCTCCTAGTAGTATCCTTCGCTATGAACAGCAACTCATCTTGTTCATACAAATCGATCCTTTCTAAAGGCACCGTTCCTTCTATAATCTCGTCAAGATCGGATTTTAGGCTGGAGACATCAAGCCTTTTAACCTTTATCGCAGCTTTCAGCACCTCTGGTCCAGATGTACCTTCTGCCTCCCTCCCGTCCCAGCTCCTAGCTCTGCGCCTAGGCACTGGTGAGTTAAAGGGAGTTCTCCCCTGTTCCCATCTCTCTAGGTCCCATGCCTTTCCATCTTCTCGGGGTGGATGATGAAATACTTCCTTGTTTCTCATTTTTCCGCCTTCCCCGATCTGCCTGTTTTCTCTAGGTGCATAGTAAGGCATCCCATTGCTCCCCCTCTCTTCACTATTTCCCTGTGATTCTTGATTACTCGAAGCATGGCGGGACCTGTCACTATTCTCCTTCCTCCAATGTTGAACGTCTTCCCCGAGTGTATGGTGAAGGCACCTAAACCTATTCTGAAAAGCCCGTACCGCCTCATCTCCTCCTTTCCCCCAGAGACGGGACATTTCCTCACATTCTACAATCCTAGTATTTTGTTCCGGCTGTTCTCTCTGATTTGTAGGACATGCATCCCCTCTATTCTCTTGACTTTGGCCTTCCCGGCCCTGACTGCTTTCGCTGGCCCCGCAATGAGATACAGTCCCGTTACCCCTGCTTTCCCACTCTGGTTCCGTTCTTGTCCTGTTACTCGGAGATACTATGGACCCGTCCCATTCCCTCAAATCAGCTCTTAACTCTGAATAGGATCTTGGCCGCGGTCCCCTTAGATCCATTGGTCCTCTCGGACCTCCCTGTTCTGAATTGGGACCGACCGTTGTGTCTAATGGGGTATTCCATGTTACCGATCCTGGCAATTGTTTCCATGCATTTGTCACATTATTCCTTCTTTCTATCTCAATCCTTTCTCTATCCAATTGCCTTTGTTGTTCCTCTCTATCTCTCTCAGGGTTATAGATCGAAACTATGGGTCCTATGGTAACAGGCACCTGAAGAGCGTCTGGCAATCCAACAGTCTCAGCCCTTTCGGTGGTTGGCGTTTTTTGCACCACAAACCTTCCCACTACACTCTGTACAGTGTTGTTTTGAGGTGTTTCACTGCCTTTGATAGGTGTCCATTCCGATATAGGGAGTGGTGTATATCCCTCTATGTCATTCCCATCTTCCCTTGCGAGCCCTCTATCTTCTATCAACCCCACTCTCGGAGGTGGTCTATCCATTAACAATCTGTTTATCAGATTGTCCTCCGACTCGCTTTCCTCGTCTTCTTCCATGAGGTTTCCTCCTCCTCCTGCCACCTCCCTCATCGGATACATTTTTTCCACCTCAATAGCCTGTACCCTCCAACGCTTTTCCTCCTCATCCCATTTGGAATCTCGCACTGCCCTTACCGATCGCGTCAGCCTTTGTTGACGCCTGTTCACATTTCGGTCGTGTGCAGCCTTAATCCATGCATTAAGGGCCTCAAACTGTGTTGGTCTGGGCGAGGGTTTCAATGAGGACATGGTTGCTTTTAGCCGATGTAACACCTCTAACTTAAACGTCCCGTACTTCGGGAACTGCATTTCCTCATTCCCTTCCGTAAGCTTATTCCAAGCCCCAATCCACAATATGGTATGCAGCCCCACATTCGTTGCCATATAATGAGCTGGCGTACCCTCCGGCGGAGCCTCTTCCCCATAATAATGTTCACTTCGTTTACGTTTAAAAATCCCTTTCAAACACTTAAAACACTTCATGATTTCTCTTTTCTCCGCGGTTGTTTACTTCCTGATGACACTCCACCAATCTCAGCGCCGTTCTCACTAACTGGCCTATCCGTACGCGACTTTCCTCCGACGTCACGCTAGCCGCCCAACCAGAGCGCGGCTTTAGCTAACGTCACACCAACCGCTCAATCACAGCGCGGCTCTAGCCGACGTCACCTGTCCCCCTTCGCAGCAGTTCCCCTCCTTTCTCAGCTCGTCTCCTCGGTCATGCACGCGTCCCATTCATACTCTGAAAAATGATTACTTCCGTCCAAGCGATCACCTTTCTTGACTGTACGCCCACAGTCTTTCTGTAGTTGTCACCTTAACTTGGCGAAATGTCTTTCCGTTTACTTCCAGACAATCGCCTTCTCCGATAGGTTACTCACACACAGTAACTTTCGACCAGCGTCCGTTACTCATACACTCACTCTTACACTCCCCCTATCATGGATCCACGGCGGTCAATGGTACCTCGTGACCTCCGTACTATGGTCGACAACTACCCTGGATGTTCGATACACCCAAAACCACTTAAGCTCTGGCCTGAACTTAAGATTTCACCAGTTCACCCGTTTACCAGGTTACCAGTTTACCAGGTTGCGCGCGCTCACAACCTTCTCTCATTCACACTACAGGCATTCAACTCCGCAAGACATTACAATACAAATACAACACAAAACACCGCAATCTGTTCACGCATGACCCTTTGTTATACTCACTCTCTTCCGATACTGCTGCTTTTCTCGCACCGTCTGCACCTTTCGGCACACGATTCTTCCGCTGCTCGTCTCTCGATGTCTCGGGCCTTGGGGTAAACTAACCTCTCTAGATTACCTTCCTCAAGAAGATAACCATCCTCACTCTGCTACCAACTGCTAACGCGGGATTACTGGTTACTAATTATCTTACCAAATCCCAAACTATGTCGACTGAATCGTTGGTACCTGTCGTTGAGTAAAAGGTAATCTCACAATAAGTCAATCAATTTAAGAACTTACACCACTCTAAATGACCACCGACCAAATTTAAGTTTTAAAGATTTAATATAAAGTCAAAGATAACTGAAGATACAAACTTCTCAAAATGAGATTCAAAAGGTAAATTGGTATCACTATAAACATGAACTTCTTGAATAATCTAAGTCTGAAAAACAAAATAATAAATACAAGCTCAAAAACCATAAGGGTTGTCAAAATAGATATAAGTTGCAATCTCAAAGTCATTACAGAAAAGAAAATTAAGGTTAGTCTGTCCCTACACTATACTAAGTGACATCCGTACTTAGCAAGATCTTTACCCCTCTAGGTGTCAGCCGTGGTGACTTCCTAAGAAGATCACGCACTTCTCTTTGTCTCTTCTCTGATAATGGGTCTCTCCTGATCAGCCTATCTGCCTACCCATCCGCTTCCTTAGGCTCCCAAAATCATCTGCTCTGCTCTCCTCCCGGGTCTCTTTCCCTAATACCAAATCACATTTCCAACAGAAACGCCCCTTGGGACGCCCCTCACGTGGTATCTCTGTGCGCGGCAAACTCCATGATGGTACTCTTGAAGACCCTCGTTAAAGTTGGCCTTGGTTCCCAGGCTGCTTCTCCAGTGCGCCGATACCCCCTAAATTCCTGGAAACTCCTCCAAGCCTGCGCAAGGCGCCACTGAACAAAGTCCCTTTCATTCGAGCTGATTAGGACCCTCGCACCTGCATGCAGCTCATCCTGCAGTGGGCCTCAAATTCCAGACTCCACCATATCTTAAGTCGTAAAACACTCTCAAAGCTCTGTGCTGGACACCTCACGACCTCTTCCCTAACAAGCACATGACGATTTAAACGACATGACATTATCTCCTCTGGCCTACTTGATTTACATGCAGCAGGTCCCTGCACTCTTAAAACGTTAACTTGATTTAAACAGCAAACATTCTTAACTAGCATACGTTTCTAAAATAACACATCTATAAAGCCTATACTTTTAACCCTAAGTTCAATAATACAGTTGAAAGAACCACGTCACCTCATCTCGCATTATTTTAGCAGCACGTTCAGGTTTGCTGTGAATTGCCCTAAGGCCTACACATTATACTGGATTTCAAAGTTACATTTAATTCGGACATGATTCTTTTAACATGAGAACATGAGGTTTTCACATATATTCCAACATTTCTACATTAATCTCACACCGTTATAATTATAGTTACTCTACTTAACATTCTATACATTTCGCCACTGAATATAAAACACTCTGTATATTTTCACTCCTAGATATAAAACACTCGTGTGCAAAACATATTTAAACTAACTACGTGCTTGTAAATATGGTGTACTTATACATTTTTTCCAAACTTGTGCTCTCTCATATGCAAAGTAAAACACAGCATGCCACACTGCGCTTTAACCAGCCGCCCTGACATGCTTTCGCTGACCTGAAGACGGTAGCCCTCATTGTAAAACAAGTGCAGAAAACGTTGCTTGACATTTAGAATATCAAAAGCACAGACAGTGCTGTGTTTATTTTGGGAAAAGACAGAGCCAACTGATGAAACAAATAATTGTAGTTAATACTGCCTGCCTTGTGTATGTCACAATAGTATATACGTTCGATATAGGCTACAATGCAAGAGTGTAAAACAGAATTTCTATAGGAAATCGAAGTTATGGTCACCACACATCTGAAACACACTGCATTTTAAGGTCAAATGCCATGTTAACTGCACTACGGGAGAAACATATTCACAGGTTTGTAAGTGCTACATTATTAACAAGGGGTGGGTGGGAGGAAAGAAGCAACACAAAAAGTGCCTGAATCACAGCCTTATCAGCGGAAGGACAGCAATCAAGATGAAGCAATCAGTGCTTCGGCCATGCTCCAGCCTTAAAAAGGGGAAATCAAGCCGGCATGTGCCGCCCACCTATGAGGCAAAAAATGAGAGTGACACTGAAGTCAACATATGTATGACATGGACAAGCTCCAAGCCCTTTCATATAAACTATAGTCTCGCAAGTGAGAGCGCATTCGGTACATGCGCTCTCGCAGGCTCAACCTAAAAACTGTCAATGCATGGATAAAAGACTGGGTTGTGATATAGGAAGGCCAACCGGAAGTGGAACTCAGCGATGAGGATTCTCCACAATGTCACAGATGAATAAAGGAAAGAAGAGCAGTTGAGCAGCCGTCTAGGCTGGAGAGAGAGAGGAAGCGTCTGTGCCCTAGCTGGATAGAAGGAGGCAGCAGCAGTGTCTCAGCTGAATGGGGAGTGTAGTTGTAGCTTAAAGAAAACAGAATCTGCAAGAAACAGACTGGTAAATAAGGCCTGCCAGCGAATTCAAGCCTTATTATTTCCACTAAGTAAGTCCATATATAACAGTTATATGTATTCACAAAGGACTTAGACAGCCAGTTAGAGAAGATGAGAGGGCAGGACGACAATACACATGGATCCACCTCACAAAAGAAGCAGTACAAGTAACAGGGAAAGCTGCACACATTATATAACAAACAGTTGCGTTCCTTCTAGTAAGAAAGACAACATGCATTCATTCTGTGCGCCGTGGTCTTCTGCATGTTAATTCCACCACCTGGGTAGCAGTAACTCTGAGGGGCTGTGTTACAGAGTGATCAAAAGTGAGGCCCAGGGGTATCCTTAAAAAATGGGAAATTGGTTATTCTCAGTAAGATATCCTTTCCAGTTCCTCATTTCCTCCCGATCATCCAGCAACCGAAATCTCCTGGGGAAACAAAACAGATCTGCAGCCTACCTGTCAATCTCCAATGGCACCATTAATTGCTGCTACTGACCCCATCAGAATGATAAGGGATCTAGTTATTGAGGCATAAAATGTCAATTGACGGTCACACAATTTAGTACCATTCCTGACGCACATTGGGATTTGTTATGTCGTGGGCACTAGGCCCACATGCTAGGAGATGAACCACTTGTCACACGAGTAGGGTACTCTATCTGGCCACGAACACGCGCACCCGGGCCCTTTTATTAACAGACTCATGTCACTCGTGACGCCCGTGATTGATGGGTGTGGGATGCATGTGTGACCACTCACCCAAGGGAGTGGTTAACAAACTCAGTGTCGGCTGAGACACTAGAACTTGTCCAGCAGGACACAACAGGATTGACAAGTGCAGAAGGCTTGGCATTAAGAATTTCCAGCAGTTCCGAGAATGTTGTGTCTCTATTACAGATATATAAATAGAATCAGTTCAGACAAACCAGTGGATCTCTATGTGAAAGCTGCTGACACGTGGGGCTTAGTCACACTCTAAAACATGGCATCAGATCAGGCGAAAAAGAAGCCCCTCTACAGCAACTAACAACATACTACTACGTGTTCTTTTGCAGAGCCCCTAATGAATCATACCTGGGTTTGTGGGGCTCTGGGATGTGGGGTCTGCCCACCGCCAGGAGCCATGGGCAGAACATGATGTGTGTAAGGATTAGTAAAACCTTCAGACAGCAAGTGCACTCTAAATTGGGAAAATAATCTAAAGTTTGGAGGACTGGGAGTTGGAAGCCTTGTGTCTGTAACATCTAGACCTCATACATAAGTTTCATGTTAGCTCCCCACTTCCTGGTATGGTTAGCACTTCAAGGGCATGAAGAGTACTGCCAGTATTGAAAATCCATTCTACAGAAAGCTGGTACATGTTATGTGGCATTGTTCCTAAGGTTCTCCTACTTTCGCTTGAGGGCGCACCCATGTTTGTTCCATCACCTTTCTTGTGTTCCTTCCTTTGCAGTTTCCCTCAGTGTAGTTCTTGAGTCCCCTCTCCCGTAGTTATTATGTTTCTTGTTCTTTATTGTGCCTTTAATTGTCCTTCCTTCTCACTGGCTAACTTTGCTCTGGCATCCAGGGGCTTTTGTCTAGCACCTGGTCTTTCAAAGGCTCATCCACGCACCACCCTCCAGAGAAATGGGTAAGCCTTGCCTTCACTTAAATTTAACCTGTCTTCTGATTTTATCCTCCTTCCTAACTGTTTGTCTCCTCTTCCTTATAGTTGGTTACCTATTCCTCTTTTCACAAGAGGAATCCTAAGAGGGCTTGCTCACAGTACCAAGACAGTTCTACCCATGGAAACCCAGTCCTTTGTTTCTTCCACCCTTATTCCTACTTCACTTTGCCTTTTGTTCCCTCGAACTCCCCGTTGGCATGGTTGTATTCCCCACCGTGCAGCTGATAGGTTGAGGGACCACAGAATGCTAACAATGGTTGTTCTCTCTACGTGCACTCAGTGCTAGGGATGGAACACCTTTACTCTGTGAATTGAACACAAAGGTTAACCTGACAGCCCTGCCTGAAATGCACTTCAGGAACCCAGTGTGTAATTGTGTATTCATGTTAAAGGCATTGTTGTAAAGGCTGTTTCCCATCAGTGAGAGAAATCCCAGAGTGATATAGGTGAAAGAACGTGATAGCAACGAGAGCAAGACTGGAAGAGATAGGGTTTAATGTGAGAGAGAAACATGTTAAAGATAGGAACAAGCACATGAGAAGTTTGCACGTTGAAGGATAATCATAAGAGAAAGAAGGGAGAAAGGTATATGGGTTCAGACAGAGGTGAGAAAATTCCAAATACTGAGCTATATGAAGGTGACGAGAAGTAAAGGTGGAAGGTGTACTGGGAGAGACAGAGGTAGAAGAATGAGTGAGGGAAACTGGAAAAGATGGAGAGGAATGAAATACCTTATTTCTTTTGAAACAACAAGAGGAACGGGGATAGGACGATATTTAATGGGGTCCAGTGTACATGTCCAAGTATAGAGCACACAGAAGGATACAAAGTTCCCCGGGGAGAGTACAACAGTGTGGAGAAGGAGAATAAGTGCAGAGTCAGGGAACTAGAGAGGTTCCCTTATCGGAACTAGAGAGCCTCACACACCCAGAGCTCTAGGTGTAAAACACCCTGACTGTAGGATGTCCAGCTTCATCATCGGCTCACTGCTCCTCGTCAGACCGGCGCTGCAATGTCGGAATGCCAGGAGGCACTCTTTTGGCGGAGTTATTTTGTTCCTTGTCGATGTCTGTGGTTCTCAAAATCCGGACCCTGTTGTTTTCCCGACATCGAGGTTCAATACCCGTGTCACAAAATCTCAACGTACCAAGACGATTTTGGTGTCTATGAACCGATAATGATTGGGACATCATTTCTGTGTATTCGCGTTACAATCGAGGGTTGCCAACACCCCTAAATCACAGTTTCCGCCCCATCCCTTAAACTCCATTTTGTGAACGGCATCCATCTTGCATCTTGCCCTCATGATAAGTCAATTAAAGGTCGAGCTTGATCTAAATAGACACGTCCACTTTTCGTGACTTTCCCCTGACCTGTCCCAACTGACTCCACTGTCTTCGGCCAAACCTGTTTAGGCAGCTCCTCGCCCAGTGGCCGAATACGATAGCATCTACGCATAACATTCCACAAACCATTCACTACATACAGACCATGCTTTCTGCAAACATGCACCTGTCCACGTTCTTTGTTTATGGCCAATTTTATGACTGGGTTGTACCTTTCTTTATTGAAGTTTCACCGATATCTGATGGGAGTTCCAGGCCTAACTGGGTAATCTATCAACAAACTGGACATCTAAAGTATGGGCTTGCTTACATGACTTCGCTCTTTGTATTATTGTAGAAATATGTGTATAGCCATATCATAAACTTAAGAATTCTTGCTTGCAGCTATATATTTTGTATATAAGGAGACGGCTGGTTCTGTAAAAACGAACAGTCTCCCTAGAACCTACTCTCCGTGTGGTGTACTTCTGGGACACGTGTCACTTGGTAGCTACCAATAAAACTTGATCTTTGACTGCGACTAGAAGACTCCGTGTTTCTGTGGTCCGTAACAAGGGAGAACTCAGAGGTCTTCGGGTGTTATCCCCTGACACCAGCGGGTTCCTAAAAACCCGTTACCTCAGTTGGCGCCCAACGTGGGGCGATATCAAGCGGTGACGGTCCAAGCCAGATGTTCGTGAGGAGCTTCGTGTGAAAATTCCGGAGGACGGCCAGCCACTTCAGCGACCCCTGTATGTCGACGTGGTTCCGAAGGTCTTTGCTGCGAGGTTCCCCGCGTCCCGACGGCTACGAAGGACTGCTGCCCTGACTATCGCCTTGTTTTGGACCCAGTGATCCTTGGTAGAGCGAAACGATAGACGAGTCTTCTAGCGACATCACAGATCTTCAAATACTTCAGTTAAGTATAAGTGGAGCGTCTCCCAGTCCTTAGTTTGTCCTTAGTTTTTGGTATCCTTGAGATACGACTTGATTTGGTACTTGCAAGCCCCAAAGCCGAAGGACTCGTGTATTCACGAGAAATATCGTAATAGATAATCCTTTGAAGTTTGAAGCTAGACTAGTGAGCGAAGTTGCCTAGTTTTAGCAGACTTGGAAACTTGTTTTGTCTTGGTTGTAGTAAGGACTCCCGATTGGAGGATTCCTGTCCGGTTCCTCCAATTGGAACTCCAACGTATGAGCTCTATGTAAGGCACGGCGTAGGTCCTATAACATATAACGAAGTATGGATAAAATACACCCGCAAGGATGGTGTAACAAGATGGCTGCCGTGGGGAAGGCTGTGTAGGCAGCTAGCTCCCCTGCTCCTGGCGTCTTAGCGTGAAGAGAGGTGGATAACCAGTAAAATCTTCTGTCCACGTTCTATTAGAGTCGACTTCGAGATTCTATGCAACTCCTGGCGATTTTGCAAAAAAAACGGGTGCACTCTTACTGTTTGGCTGCCGAGTGGTGTGACCGTAGCCGGCTGATTGGAGCCGTTGCTGCTGCTGACGGAGGCTGGCGGGGGCTGGCGGAGGCGGAGGCCGCCCTGGGCTGGGCTATTCAGAGGCAGCTGTGGAGCCGTGAGCCGTTAGCTGTGCGGAGATTTGGAGGCCGATAGGTGTTTCCCATCTCCGTTTATTTCGGAGTTGATTTGGAGCCTTACAGCTGTCAAGAGACGTTGGTGGGTTTTTCCTGGTGGCTAGCGCTGATTTCCTTTGAAGTCTCGGAACCAGTGTAATCTTAAACCGACGAAATTTTGTGAAAGATAGCTGTATTCAGCTCGGATAAAACTGTTACAAACTGCTTCAAACTGTTACAAACTATCATTTGCTACAAACTATCCTTGAGGTGGGCAGTGTTTACGAATGATACTTAATTTCTCTGAGCTTCGACGGCGGTCTCCGCTGTGGCGCGCTACACTCTGCCTCTGCTGGGCACAGAGGAGTGTTTTTCCTGGCAGAGGGGGTTCACGAAAGAAGAAGAGGACGCCGCTTCCCTCCTCCATTGCAACACGCAGCAGCAAGAAAGACGACATTGGGTCTAAGCCGAAGGACGTGGAGGTCGTGAGGGCAGAGGCAGCCCCTCTGACTCCTGGCAAAACTGGCAAAACTGTTATTAAATCGGGTAAGAATTCCAACAAGGGGGCTGCTATTAAACCTAATGTATCACAAACATTGCCTGTCTTGTTTGAGAAGCACGCAGCTAAAAAGAAAACTTTGGATAACGACATGGAAAATCAAAGTATTGATTTAATTGCTACTCAGCCCTCAATTCAATCACCTATTAGCGGTGGTATTCAGCATAATACTAATACTTCTTCAAACTCGATAATGCCTCCGATTTCGATACCGTTACCGGTTGATTCTCTGAGGCGAGGCATTATGGGAACTGCAGTCCATGCCGGACCTATTTCTAATCGGTCTTGCTCACTCCCATCATTATCATTGGTGCTAAATGATTTACCTAGTGATCTGCGCTCTGAAAAAGAGATTACCACGCAACAAATCAGCCAGGAACTTCCCGAAAACTTTTATTCTCTTTCGGATCTTTCATCTGATGAGGCGACAGGCGTAAACAAAGAATGGGCAGACATTAGCTGTGAGACCTTATCTTCTCCTGGAGAGAGTAGCCTCAGCCCTGATAATGCAAACGCAGCTACTATTATTAAAAAGAGGGTGAAGAAGAAAAGATCCTTCCGTGTAGTGAGCAAAGAGACTACCCCTTTAGTAGCTACTGCTTCTGCTGCTGCTGATGAAATTCCTCGATTTAATTCTAATGGCTTATCTGACCCAAATCTGCCGGCAGATGATTCTGCAGAGATCACATTGAAAACGATATTTGACACCATGATGACTCATAGGGCAGAAAGCAAGGCGGAGAATCAGCGCACTCAAATGACATGTGCTAAAGTTAAAAATGTAGTACGTCGCGCTATTAAACTATGTTCAGAGACTGCGGATAGGGTCACTGATGCAGAGGCCAGGATATCTGTTCTGGAAGAGGAATGTATGGCTCAAAGGCAAGAAGTGGGGGACTTTAAAATGCAAAAAAACGATTTATCTGACAAGCTAGCTAGTTTGGAAAACCAGGCCCGCAGATGTAACTTGCGTTTTTTGGGAATACCTGAAAACAAGGAAGGAGGGGACCCGAGGCGGTTTATTATTAATCTATTAAGTGATGCTTTCCCAGAAATTACTGATTGGGACTGGGCTCGGGAGATTCAACGAGCTCATAGATTTCCTTTTACTACAAGCACCCCGCGACAAGGCCAGGAAAACTACCCCAGGGCTATCCTGGTTTCATTTAATAACTTTCTTGCCCGTGAAGCCATCTTTGTTAATGCAAGGCCAGACAAGAAAGCGGATGGTCTTGGCGTTCAGTTGTTCGTTCGACCAGACTATTGTCAAGCCACGGTGGCTCAACGCTGGCATTTGAAGCAACTAATCCCTGAATTCCAGAAGAAGGAAGTTGCAGTATTTCTTCAAGGCCCTGCAAAACTTAAAACTATATATAAAGGCCAAACAAAATTTTTCATCTCTATTATCAAAGCAAAGGAGTATTTAGACTCACTTTGAACGACTATGACTAACTTAAACATGTGTAAGAAATTGTCTGAATTTAAGTTCAGGAATTACACTGAGTAACAATAATCATTGTTTTCTTGCAGGATTCTCTATATTTTTCTCTGACCTAAATTTTCTTATACTCCCTTTTTTCTCTTCCTGTCTGGATTTTTGTCTGAATTCTGTTTGAATTTTGGATTTTTCCCCTCTCTTATTCTGTTTCTTTTTTTTTCTCGTTTTCTTTTCTGGTAAAGATGCTAGGAGCTAGGGACACGGCACCCATATGTTTCAGGAGCTCACAGTTCCTGTGCCTCCTATAGTGGGGAGGGTGGGGGGAGGGGTTTCTGGGGTTGGGGTGGGGGTGGGTTTGGGTAACGGGGGGTGGTGGGGGTGTAAGGCAGAGGTGGTCAATACAGTGACGGTTACTAAGGCTGACGTATTTAAGGCAGGGATGGCTATAATGTGGATAAAGTATAATTTGGAGGTGCCAATTTTTGTGATGATGGCCAATAATTGTTATCCTTTATTGCTTTTCAAATGCATAAACGGCTGAAAATATGTACTATCAATATTAATGGCCTTAATGACTTAAAGAAGATTGCTATGTTTCGTACTATGCTTTTAACTCTGAATATTGACTTGTTATGTGTTCAGGAAACTCATATTTCATGGGATAAACGTCTTCTCCTGAATAATCTGGGGTTAGAAGTTTTGGTTACATCTAAACAAATGGGTATCAAGAGAGGCGTTGCTATCTGTATGCGAAAGGGAGTAGGGAAGTGTGTCAAAACATCCTCTGATAAATGGGGGAGATGGGGGCTTGCTGAATTAAAAATCGGGGGTTGTAGATTCACTTTATGCTGTCTGTATGGCCCCAACCTGGATGATGCTGAATTATTCAATCTTATCAATATAGAGTTATCCACCTGGACACAACCGATAATAATGTGTGGGGACTTTAATATTCATATACCAGCTGATTGGAATATTAAACTAGGAGAAAGATATATGGGCCGTAAGATTCAAGCCTATAAAGCACTTAGAGATCTGGTCTTATGTCACGGGCTAACTGATGTTTGGAGTAAGCTTTTTTATAATGATCCTGGTTACACTTTTTTTTCTATCCCCCATCGAAAATTTGTCCGTCTAGATTATTTTTTTGTATCTTCTGTTTTTTTGGAGCAAAGTCGTATCGAAATATTACCACAGGTCATTTCAGATCATAATCCTATCATTGCCGAGATTCAATTTCCTACTGATTGTCAAAGTCCCAATAGATCCTGGTCATTTCAGAGGAGTCTATTATTAGATGAAGAGTATCTCCAGTTTATGGTCACAATCATCAAGGAATATTTTTCTATAAACAATGATTCTGCCTCTCCTCAGGTAGTTTGGGATTCTTTTAAATCCGTCGTACGGGGGGAGACTATTAGTTTTGCAAATTATAGAAGGCAAAAAAATCAAAAAGATTTCAAAGATAGGTTAAATAAGGTTAGACTGGCGGAGCTTGAATTATCTAATGCCTGTAAAAACAATTTTAGTATAGAGGATGCACAAATTCAACTAACTATTGCGCGCTCCGGACTTCGAACACATTTGGCTGAAGAAGTAGCTGTAAAATTTAAACAATATAAATCAGAACGTTATGAACTCAGCGAACGTACGGGGAAAATCTTAGCGCAGCGCCTACGCCAAAAATCCTCTTTCAGTGAAATACAATGTATCAAAGACACTAATGGGGTTCTCAAAGAAAACAAGGCAGGAATACTAGACGCATTTCACGATTTCTATAAGGCGTTGTATAACGACGAAAATAACGAAGTTGATAAGACTCTTAATCCTATAAACTATCTCCTAAACTCTAATCAACTGTCACTATGTACAGATGACATTGATCTCTTTGCTCGGCCAATAAGCTGGGAAGAGACCGAAGAGGCTATCTTGAGTTTAGCTGCCGGCAGAGCTATGGGGTCCGATCAGATCCCTCTTGAATTCTATCGAACGTTTAGACATCTGTTGAAGCCAGAACTATTAAAAATATTTAATGTGGCATTCCAAGATTATCCTCCTGATTCTTGGTCGACTGCCATTATTGTTGTCTTTGTAAAAAAAAACAAGGATGTAAAGAAATTAGGATCATACCGTCCCATCTCCCTTATCACGGCAGATAGTAAGATATATTCCAAAATTCTTGCCAATAGATTGAACGATGTCATGGCCGGTCTGGTCTCTCATATTCAACACGGGTTTATCAAACATAGGGATACCACAGACCATGTCAAACGTGTAATTGCATTGTTGGATTGGGCCCAAGCAAAGGAATCCCCAGTCGGAGTAATCTTACTCGATGCTGAAAAAGCGTTCGATAGAGTAGACTGGGGGTTCCTTTGGTCGGTGCTAGAATGGAAGGGATTCCCATTACAATTTATTAAAGCTATACAATCACTCTATTTTAATGCAAAAGGAGTAATAAGACTTGGCACCGACACTTCTAGACCATTTTCTATTACTAGGGGGACTAGACAAGGGTGCCCCTGTTCTCCACTTTTATTTGCACTTTATTTAGAGCCTTATTTGAACAGATTAATTAAAGAACCTGGTATCCCTCCCGTCCGACTCTACGAAGTAGACCATAAAGTTCTAGCATATGCCGACGACGTAGCTGTCGTAACTTCTGACTCTTCCATAGCTCTACCTAAAATAATCGAAGTTGCTAGCGAATTTGGTAAATTTTCTGGCTATAAATTGAATGTTTCTAAAACCCAAATTATACACTCTAAAATAGGTATGCCCCTGGATTTGCCAATTAATTCTACTGCTACATATCTTGGTGTAACTTTATCTCCTAAAATAGATGACATCGTTGGTCTAAATTTGGACCCCTTACTTGTATCCACTAATAGGACTTTGGAAAGGATAAACAACTTACATTTATCTCTGTTTGGACGGACCAACGTCATTAAAATGCTAATCCTTCCAAAGTTCCTCTATTTTTTTCGTACTATTCCTTTATTTTTTTCCACGTCTTTTTTTAATAAAGTAGATAGGACGTTGTCTAGATTTCTATGGGGGTATCGTCGGTCAAGAAGATCCATTAAGTGGTGTACACTTTCGCAAGGGCGTGCTGGGTTAGGATTCCCGAACCTTAGGTTATATTATTGGGCCATTACCCTTAAAACTATTAAAGTTTTACTATTTCATGACCATGTTAATGAAATCAGTAAGGCACCTTCTATCTTCGAAATGCTTATGGGTGAACATGTGTGTCAACTATTACTGATATTTACGGAGCCCAGTTATTATAAAAAAACAAAATTCAAGATCTTGCTCTCTGCTTTCTCGGCTTGGAAACAGATGAACAAAGTTTTGCGGATTATCCCAAAATATAATTTCTACACACCTATACGCTGTAACATTTCAATATCAGGGATTTTACAAAGCACTCCTACTTCTGGATTTCGTCTGGGACCGATTCAATTAATTGGGCAACTGTATTCAGCCGGGACCTTAATGTCCTTCTCCGAACTCCAAAACATATTTGGTCTTTCTAGGCATGATTTTTTTAAGTACCTTCAAATTCGGAGTTTTTTGGATAGGAAAAATTTGCTTCACAGTGATTTAATGGAGCCTAATGAAGTTTTGGAGAGTGGCAGGAAGGATGCCCGCATTGGCACCACCTACCAGCTGATGATAAATAGGCTACCCGATGACTTGGATCAACAAGTCCTGAAGTGGGAGAGGAAACTGTCTATAGCAGGGATTGATCTGACAAGGGCATTTGAGATTAGTAACACTGTATTAATTAACAGCTCTCTCAAAAGCCAGCATTATATGGCCTCTTTGGATTTGTATTACACACCTGCTAAACTTGCTAAATGGAAAGCTACGAAAGGCATCAATTGTAGTCGGTGTGGCATTTTAGCAGCTGATTCATGCCATATGTTCTTTAGCTGTACTAAACTTACTGTATATAAAAATAAGATAGAACATTTTTTGACTAATTTGTTAAATGTTAACATCAAACTATGCCCTTCTGTCATTATTTTTGGTGTATACTTTCCACCCGAGAGCTTATCTGCTGATCAAGAGTATTCTCTTTTCATTGGAATGTCCATTTATCGCTTTTGTATAACTTCAAGATGGTTAGATGCTGACTCACCGTCATTTGAACAATGGCTAGGTAAATTGTTAGATACTTACCGAATGGACAATGCAGTTTATAGACTGAAAGGACGAAGAAAAAAGTTATTTGCTAGGAAGTTATGGCTTCCTATTGATAACTGGATTTAACCTAAACATACTCACATGTTCAAAATAATAGTATTTTGTTATGTCTTGTTTTGAATTTTGTCATTGTAGTCTATTGCCTCATCATGGTCTTATTTCTGTTACTACTGTACCGTATCCAATCTGTGTATTTTGTTCTGCCTCTGCCTTTGAAAAATAAAAAAAAATTAAAAAAAAAAAAGGATGGTGTTTTAAAATGGCCCCAATATGGTAGTTTCGACTCAGAAGTTTTAGATAACCTAGAGGTCAAACTGTTCAAGAAGAAAGCCCGACCGGCGATGTTTGACTCTTTCCGCCTATGGCGCAAAGAAGCCAAATAGAAAGAAATAAGATTAGCAAAAAAGAATAAAAGAGGTATGTCGATGGTACAAGCTGCCGTTGCATACAGAGATAACGAGGAAGAGCAGGAAAGCGAACAGATGCTTAGGAGCAAGAAATTAGCGATAGATAAATGTTACCCAATGCTGCCAAATAAGGGACAAGGTCAACAGAAAGGATCCAAGAAAGATCCATTAATGTCCCACTTATTAAATTCGCCACCACCCTATGCACAAAATGCCACAGCACCTCCGCAACCTTTAGTTGCACCTCTGGTAGCTGTTATACAGGCTCCTTTACAGCACCCACCAGCTGTTCTTCAGCTGGCTCCTGTTTCTCTGGCACAGCCTCCTCAAGGCTCACCGATCACATCTATTTCTCCTACTGTTCCTTCTAAAATTTCGCCTAGCGCACCTTCTAGTCTCTCTGATACTAGTTCTACAAATATTTCTGTTTCTACTTTGCGCGACTCTGTTCTACCACCAGTTATTCCTCCACTTTCACCTTCCGTCTGGCATAAAATGGCCAGCATCGTTACTAACTTTCCTTCACCACTTTTTCGGTCGCCTAAAACGACCCCTAACACGGAACGAAGACAATTGCGAAGCCAAATGCCCGATTATCAGGAAAGAGAATCATTGAATAAACTAGCACGGAATTGGGCTATTGACACAGCAAGATATGATGTAGAGTCTGTCTTGAACGTTTTCCGTCAATGGGATGAACCAACGCAAAGATACGTCTTTGAGCAGATGTGTGTTTTTCTGTGTGAGGATTTGGAAGATAATGGTCAGAAGAGCAACCAGCAAGAGTTGTGTAGTGTGCGATTTAAATTTGGGGAGGGTATGATAGTTGGTCCCGACGTTGAAAAAGCAGTTGAGATATTATTATCACATCGGAGTACGGGTGGTAATTCTGGGTCATCCTCTGACAGTGGTACATCTAGCAGGAAAAGGGCGAGACAGTACCCGATGAGAGAGGTTCCTCCGGTCTGGAGGGAAGGTGACGCAACTGCAGTTCCACCGGTTCTGCCTCATTTCCAGCGTGTATGGGTACATGTCCCCTGGAAAAGATCAGAAGTTTTAGCACTCAAACAGACACTACCCGATCCCCGTAAAAACCCGACTGGGTATTATAAGGAGTTGTCCCAAACTGCAAGCACATGTATAATGAATTTAGCGGATATAGACATGTTGTTTGGGAACGTTGTTCCACATCCTTTATGGAGTAAGATACGTCATACAGATCATGACCAAGAATTAGGTGACTCGTGGGCGAACATTGCGACTACAGATGCTAGACAAGTCGGTGGTTTCAAGCCTGAGCCGTTAATAGCTGAACTTCCTGGTAGAATTATTGCGTACATGAAGACCATTATGCCTGAAGTACGCGTGAACTGGGACAAGCTATCCGCGTGCAAGCAAAAGAAAGACGAGGATGTGTCTGACTTTTTCACAAGATTTGAGGAAACTTTCACTGACCATAGTGGTCAGGATATGGCTACCGAGGGTGGCCAAAGATTGTTTGTAGACAAATTTGTACACAATTTGCTTCCTGAACTGTGTGCTAAACTAAAAGATTCAGAGAGTGCTTGGGCTGTCTCTACGTCAGCGCAGATTTTAGCAACAGCCCAGTACTATGAAAATAGGCGTAAAGACGAGCTAGACAAAGCAGACAAAAAGACGAAAGATTTAAAAACTAAAGTTCTTCTCCAACAGGCCTATCCGCCCCGTATGGTTAGCCAGCCCAATTATCAACAGAATCCGCAGTATTCTAGAGACGCACAAGGAAACGAGCTTTCCCATCAGCGTCCTACATATGGCCCGAATCAATGTGCGTATTGCAAAGAAGAAGGTCATTTTAAAGGTAATTGTCCGGCTCTTGCGCGACGTTTAAACGGTGCTCAAGGTGTAAGGGGAAGAGGTGTTCAGCATGCCCCTAGAGGTAGAGGCCGTGGAAATTTCACTCAGAATATAATTTCTTTTCCGCCTCAGAAATCCATGAATAGCTTTGATCAACAGAATAACGCATCGTCTAGGTCAGCTCAGTACTATGGTGACGACTACTACACCGAACACGACAATGAGGGTAATGATCGCTAGGACAGCCATGGACAAAGAGAGGGAGTTGTTTCAGTTCCAGTAGATCAGGATGGACCTTATGTCGAGGTAATTACCTCAGGAGTGTCAGAGCCATTTCTGCTGGATACTGGTGCTACAAAAAGTTCTATTATGCACTCCAAACTTCCTGGCGCACCTTTGTCTGGCGAAATAAATGTCTCAGTAGGCTTCTCTGGTGCCCCTGTTAGAAACCCGATCTCTAGTCCTATGTCCCTTTTTATTGGCCCCTGTGAATTAGAAGCACCCCTCATTCTTACAACAGGTTGCGGTGAAAATTTGTTAGGATTGGATTTGCTAAAGAGGTTGTATGCGACTTTGTACTGTTCTCCCTCGGGAGTACAACTTACCTTAGGGAAAAAATTAATTTCTCCAATGTACTTGTCAAAAGAAGGTATTCCAACCGAATTGTCCTCACTTCCCGATATACTGTGGGCTAATGGTTCCAATGACGTAGGTCGTTTGGAGATAGCACCGTATGTCATAACTTTGAAAGCCAACGTCGGATTGCCACGTATTCCCCAATACAAAATATCTAACGAATGCGAAAAGGCATTATTAACGATCATTTATGATTTGATCGATAAAGATGTTATCGAAGAAACAACAGGGAACGTTTGTAACAGTCCAGTTTTACCGGTCTTAAAACGTACTGATCCTTCACAGCCCCCTGTGTATAGGTTTGTGATTGACCTCAGAGAGGTAAATAAGGTAGTTATCCCACAGTTTCCAGTCGTTCCCGACATTACTGCTTTATTGACAATGGATCCAGCTTCAGCAGACTGGTTCTCGGTGATTGACCTGAAGAACGCTTTCTTCAGCATCACGATCGCCGAAGAGAGTAGAGACCTTTTCGGCTTCAATTTAGGAGGACGAAGCTTCCGCTTCAAATGCGCTCCTCAAGGCTACTGCGAAAGCCCATCTATATTCAGTCAGGCACTGAAAACACAACTAGACACAATAGTGCTGCCAGATGGGTCAACTTTGATCCAGTACGTGGACGATCTACTGATCGCCGCAGATACTGAGGAGATTTGCAAACAAGCCACGTTGTTATTATTGCGTCACTTATGTGACATGAAGCACAAAGTCTCCCTTTCAAAGCTACAATTTTGCCGACAAGAAGTAACCTACCTAGGTCACATCTTGTCGAAGGAGGGAAGGAGACTGACACCAGAAAGAATACAGGCAATTACAGAACTAAGTGCCCCAAGGACACAGAGAGAAGTTCGAGCCTTTTTGGGCATTACATCGTACTGTAGACAATGGATACCGAATTTCTCACTACTAGCCAAACCCTTACTGTCACTACTCCGCAAAGACACGCCTAATCCTATGCCTTGGTCTGAAGATTGTCAGACGAGTTTCCACGAGTTGCGTGATGCATTGTGTTCGGCTCCTGTGTTGGGAAACCCCAACTACAGTAAGCCTTTTACATTGTATGTCCACGAAAAAGAAGGTTGTGCATTATCAGTCTTAACGCAACACTTTGGGGACAAACAGCGCCCATGCGCGTATTTTTCGGCAACTCTGGATCCAGTGGCTAAGGCACTACCAAGTTGTCTAAGAGCAACCGCCGCAGCAGCTGTCTGCATTCGACAGTCTGCTGGATTAGTCATGAATAACACTTTGATCGTTATGGTTCCGCATGCAGTAGACATTTTGCTAAATAGGACAAAGACACAACATCTTACTAGCGCTCGACTATCCAGTTACGAACTTACCCTGTTAGCAAGTCACATCCACATAAAGAGGTGTGATACACTCAACCCTGCTACGTTATTACCCATCCCGACAGAGACAGACAAGATTGACAAACATGACTGCTGTTTCAGGACGGAAGAAGAGACAAAAGGGAGAGTAGACTTACAGGACACTCCCCTTTCCGAATGCAATGATACTTTATGGGTTGATGGTTCATGTTTCAAGTTGCCGAATGGTGATACGACTACAGCATATGCCGTAACGACATTACACACCATTGTAGAGACTGCACGCGTTTCCCACAATTCTGCGCAAGCTGCAGAGTTGATTGCGCTTACTAGAGCATGTGTGTTGGCAAAAGGAAAGCGAGTGAATGTGTACACTGACAGCCAATATGCCTTTGGTGTGGCTCACAGTTTTGGGAGATTGTGGCGTGAACGTGGGTTCCTTACGTCCCATGGTGCAAAGATACAACATGGCCAGCTAGTCAATGAGCTCCTTGAGTCACTCACCTTACCCCTACAAGTCGCCATTATAAAATGCAGTGCACACAAAAAGATTCTGGATGATGTTGGCCGTGGGAATGCATTTGCAGATGAGGTTGCGGAAGAAACTGCAAGGAACACAATGAGTCGGATGTATGTTATGGGTCCCGCCAGATGGATTGCTGATGTGGGAATGTGTGAGGACACCATTGAAAGTGTAAAATCGATACAAGCCGAGGCCACTGAGAACGAGATGAATGAATGGAGAGAAAGCACAGGTAGATTGGATGCGAATGGTTGTTGGGTCGAACTATCGGAACACCAGCGATGGCTATTACCTAATGCATACGTACTTGCAGTAGTAACGATGGCTCATGGAATGGCACACATCAGTTCGAGAGGAATATGTAAACTATTGGCCCCAGTATGGCAGAATAGCAATATCCCAAAATGTGCAAAGAATGTGGTCGAAAAGTGTATGGTTTGTTTGAAGTACAATCCCGGTAGGGGAACCCCAACTCCAGCTGGTCATTTTGCACCTCCAACGTACCCGTTCGAGGTTTTACAGCTCAACTTCATCCACATGGAGAGGTGCAACAACCTAAAGTACGTGCTCGTTGTTGTCTGCGCCTTTTCAAGGTGGGTGGAAGCGTACCCCCTTAAGGACAATACCGCTTTATCAACTGCCAAAGCACTCGTCAAAGAGTTCTTCCCGAGGTTCGGTATGCCTAGAATTGTCTGGAGTGATAACGGAAGTGAATTCGTAGGATGCGTGATGAAGAGAGTGTGTGAGTGTTTAGGCATCCACCAGAAATTCCACGCTGCAAACCACCCCCAATCAGCTGGATTAGTAGAGTGCTACAATGGCACTCTAAAACTCAAACTAGCCAAGATCCAAGCCAGTACAGGTCTTAAATGGCCTGACGCTTTGCCTCTAGCACTCTTGTCAACCAGGACGACTGTCCACTCCAGATTAGGACTTAGCCCCCATGAGATCGTGTTTGGCCGCCCAGCCAACGTCTGGGGCGTGCCAAGACCCAAGAAACTAAGTGAGATAGAACACCCCGTACTACTTGACTATTTGTGCGAATTGACAACTAAATTGCGTGTTTTACACCAACAGGTTCACAGTTCCTCTCCACCAGCCTCTGACGATCCAGGTCACCTCATCGAACCCGGCTCGTGGGTTTTGGTGCGGAATTTCCAGCGCACCAACAACGGACAGCCGAGGTGGACCGGACCGCACCTAGTGTTGCTTTCGACGAGATCTGCTGTTCGGGTGGAAGGCAAGAAGAACTGGGTACATGGGACCCACTGCAAACGGGTCCCTCTACCCCTTCCATACGACCGGTGGGTCAACAAAGGACTTGCCGACTCTGAGACAGAATCCGTACCTCGCTTCATCCCTTTCAGCGATGCCCGTTTGAAAGAAACTAGTACCGAAAAGGAGAGTGATCATATTTTGCAAGGACTTGTGTCACCGTCCATGCAATTGGACATTACTGAACCTGAGACGTTGTTTGAAGATCACACCGCACCTGGGAAACGACGATACAACCTACGGTCTAAAGAAAAAAGAGGACTAATAAAAGCTTGATCTAATGTAATTTCCCTTTTTCCCCTAAGAACTATTTTTTTGGATTTTCAGCTCTCTCGTCCCAAGGGAACTAGCTTATTTTTGATTTTTTTCGAACCGCCATCCGGTTCTGCTGCTAGGGTCGCGGTTGAAGTCTGGGGAGTGCAACTGGGAAGTTCTAGGTCCACGGGAGTTACCCCGGACTGAGCAGAGCGCGCTTCCTGGGAGAATCAATCAACCACCGCGGGCAGCAACTAGAGGATGGAGTTTCCAAGGGTAGAGAGACCTGTCAGACTCACGAACTTCGGAAAACAGTTATGCACGATACTGTCCAGAAGGAGATTCCTGATACTATGTATTCTGATGTTATGTAGCATACTTGTGTTTTTTACCGGTTATACTCTATTCGTATTTAAAGTTACCTTCTCGAATGACACCCAGACACCACCTCCTCCCACTATTTCTCCACACTACTTTCACCCTCTACCTGAACACGAGTCTGCCCGAAGACTCGAATTTGCAAACAACTCTTTCATTCAGCTTCTACACCAACACCAGTCCATAATGAACACGTCAAACTGTTGGATATGCGGACTTATGCCACACACAACCGATAAGGGGATCCCATACTTCATTTTGCCATTCAGTTACTATGGTTCTCTGTGGGCTTTCCAGACCATGTTCTTATTCGCCCTAGAACCATACCCGACCAGTTCCGCTGCGAGCGATTCCAGTAACAAGGCACTGATTGCAGGGATAAGAAACATGAGTAGGGATATCGACACATATCTGACAATGCCCAAAGATGAACTGAGTCCCTACACCCGTTGGAATGTGACTAAACATGGGGTTTACCTGATCAAGAGCCAGGCAGCAAGGAAATCCCGCCCAGTTTGGATAGTGCCCCACCGAGGTCACTTATGCTTACAGGGTATTGGTAGGAACCCCACAGCACAGTTGGGAAAGAGCGTTTGCACGGAAACATATGTATTTGTTTCCCGAACTTCCCCTATACTTTTGGCAGCCAAAGGCACGTATTTCGTTTGCCACGACCAAGCCTACACGTGGTTACCCCCTGATTTCTCAGGTACATGTTTTATTTCATTTCTGCTGCCTCCCACCTATACGGCCCGAGCAGATTACCATCGGACAAGGACAGCTAGAGGTGTCGTGAGTAAAGACGACACCGCGGGTCAGGAATTAGCTGACTTCGCAAAGGGTTTTCTGCCATTTTGGGGGCCCATGGCGAACAGCAGAAATATTCGACAGTTAGCGAGGATAGTTGAATCCGCCGTGACTACGACGGCCGGAGCACTTGGCAATTTGACAACAGAACTTCAGTCGGATCGACTTATGACCCTTCAGAACAGAATTGCCTTAGACATCATACTCGCCGATCGTGGTGGTGTGTGTAGAGTCATCCAATTCAGTTGTTGCATTTTCATTCCTGATAACGCACCGACAGTATACCAGGCCATCTCCAAATTACACTAAATATCTGGTTCCCTTCACGTTGAGAAAGGGGATTGGTCCCTGCTGGGGTGGTTCTGGGAGCTGATCACTGCCTGGGGATGGAAAACCTTGATCTTCATTGGGATGATCTTGGCACTTCTGTTCATGTTTTGCTTGTGTATACAGTGTGCTCCTGCACTATGTGGCCTCTGTGCTACTTCGTGTGTACGGAAGCCTGTGTCGCAGGACGAGCTGAGTAACAGAATGATGCTACAGCAACATCTCCACGAATTTCTTCATACCGATTTGGACTCAGACTAGCATGAGTTATTGCCTTATATGAGGGCAAAAGGAGGGTCTGTGGTTCTCAAAATCCGGACCCTGTTGTTTTCCCGACATCGAGGTTCAATACCCGTGTCACAAAATCTCAACGTACCAAGACGATTTTGGTGTCTATGAACCGATAATGATTGGGACATCATTTCTGTGTATTCGCGTTACAATCGAGGGTTGCCAACACCCCTAAATCACAGTTTCCGCCCCATCCCTTAAACTCCATTTTGTGAACGGCATCCATCTTGCATCTTGCCCTCATGATAAGTCAATTAAAGGTCGAGCTTGATCCAAATAGACACGTCCACACCGCGAGGTAGCGGGCAGCCTATATGAAGATGGACCCAGCAGGGACACACCACCAGCTGCTCCGCACCCTGACCAGGTGCCGCGAGCGTGAGGGGTAGTTGTCACCGCCGTCCCAGCGTCTACGCTCAGGTAAGCCTTGTCCCCAACCCCGCCGACCGGAGGCTCCGACCATTTCTCGCAGTCCCACAGCACCAGGCGGTGACAGGGGTTGCTCGCAGCTCCGACCGGGCCCCCACCTTTCCCCACAATACATTTAGCGGAATGGGAGGGAGCGAGCGCCCGCCTCTCCCCTGCCTCGCCTACATCCTTTGGGCTTAGCTTTAAGGTCAGTTACTTGCGCGGTGCTCCGCCGCATTCTGGCACTGTCCTTGCTCATGCTCGCGTCATGCTCGCATGTAATGAGGAATTGATGCCGGCTTTGTGAGTTGGGCTCCGCGCCGGGAGCTCCTTTGGGTTCTTGAGCCTGACACCGGCAGAGCGGCCGGCTCCCAACCCAACGGGTGACTGTATGTGTGGGTTTGGCACAAATTAGCCCTGGAAGACAGCTGGGAACCTGCTTCTGCATCCCCAGCGTGGCTGTGCTAAGGCACGAGCCCGGTCCTATCCAATCCACCATAAGAACTAGCCTGCTCCACCAGGAACTAGTCTCCTACCCTGCGATTTGCAACTTATAAATCATACCTTCCCTTCCATACCCTGCAGGTACTCTTACCAGACAGCGCTGGCCTCACGGGAGCATGCTGCGAGGCCTGTGTTACTCTCCCTTAGGGTAAGAACCTTCCCTTTTTCTCCCAGGAATGGGTGTGGATTTGACAGATTCGGCTTTACACTTAAGACTAGTGTTTTACTTGTACTTTGGTTTCTCCAATGAGAGATAGTAGTCGCGCCATATTCAGACCGATTATGAAGGGAAATTCTCTTCCACCCTGTGTCCGGTATGAATGTTTTCCCTACACGCCCCCCCCCTCACAGTGTGGAGAGTGTTTATCAACAGTCACTCCATATCATCTAATGTATGACTACAATATTGAGATATGATTTGACCCGCTTTCTGTTATTTTCTATTGTTACCTCCTACCCTTAGGTCGCCTAATTAGAGCAGGACCCCATGCCCGCTTTGTACCCGACCCAGTGAGGTTGTATTTGCATTTGCTTTTTACTTTTTGAATGAGCAGTGTATCACCGTTTTCCTGTGTAGTACCTTGTTAAGGTCCTGACGAATCGCCGGTTGGCGAGAAACATGTTGACCACAATAGGGGGTTGAGTTAGTTTTCTGCATACCCTACAGTCTCTAGCTCCCCTCTCACCCCTTTTAATCAGGGAATCAGCCACGCCAATAAAATACATTGTGGATTGCTTACCCTTTTTAACATTCACTCACTTTTCACCGACTACACTTCTTGTTCTCACTCACACACACCATCGGCAAGGAACAAAATAACTCCGCCAAAAGAGTGCCTCCTGGCATTCCGTCAGACATTGCAGCGCCGGTCTGACGAGGAGCAGTGAGCCGATGATGAAGCTGGACATCCTACAGTCAGGGTGTTTTACACCTAGCGCTCTGGGTGTGTGAGGCTCTCTAGTTCCGATAAGGGAACCTCTCTAGTTCCCTGACTCTGCACTTCTTCTCCTTCTCCACACTGTTGTACTCTCCCCGGGGAACTTTGTATCCTTCTGTGTGCTCTATACCTTATTTCTTTAACATGTATTTGGTACCTTTGACCTTTCCACAAATATATTAAGTACATGTATTGCTCAGAAGTTCAATTTCCATTGTTATAGCTCCTCTTTTAGCTTTTTGGGTTGCTGCCAAATGTAACTAATAGAAACCTTAAACTTTACTCCTTTTTAGCCTGTGGAGAAAATGTCCTCCGAAATCACAAAGTCCAATGGAATAAATTGACTTTCATGAAATCCTTGCACCAATAGTGAGACTCACTCATTCATCGAATGTAAGCCTCAGTCAGATGCTGAGCCCTCGTCTCAACTGTGGCTAGCATAAGCACTAGTAACAATGTAGTTCTTTTGAGATATTCATCCATAAAACAAAACTGAACACAACACAATTTATCCATGGTAGTATATATATATATATATATGTAACAATTTAAGATAAAATCTCATACTGAAAAGATTTTTTTTAAATGCATAAAACTATGATCAAACAGCACATCTATATTTAATTGCTCTTAAAAATCGTGTGATACCTAACGCAACAACAAAAAAGTGCAATTTTCTACTGTCTTGACTTTATGTGGTATTTATGTGGTATTTAAGAAAAACTGGCTCTAAAAACGTTGTAAAAGCGATTAAATAAAAAGGACAATCAATGAGAACATGACATATAGAACAGTTGGTATTTAAAAAACATAAGCATACATCATATTTCCCCGGCGCCTTATATACAACTCTGGTCTTAAATAAGTTGGATTACTACCGGGACAGATCTTGAGAGTTTCTAAGCACAGTTTAGCATCAGGTAGATCAATGAAGGACTCTCAACAGGCTACAAAATAATATGAAGTTGTAGGGATACGATTTCTGATGCAACAGGCTGCAATAGCAAAACAACCGTTAAATTAGAGTTATCAAGCCATGCAAGGCCACCTTGTGTGGCCATGAGTGGCTTGATAAATATAGAGAAACGCAATGCAGCGCAAATCACTGCATTGCGTTACTCTGCCCTAGAGACATGGTCCATGGGTAGTGTGTGGGTGTTCCCATGCAACACTGATGGATTTTTGAATTTTTGCATTACAAGTAGATCTGGGAATGTGTTGTGGTGGCATAATAAGGAGAAATATCTTTATTTCTCCTAGTTTTTCCTCTTTCTATGTATGATGAATTCTGCTCTATACAAGACCAGCAATTCCCTAACTGGTTCCTGCACTAACTTTGCTGCAAAGCGTAAAAGTGCCTCCCCTGCCCTATTAACTTGCTGAATCCTTAGGGTTATATGTAAATCCCACTTCAATTGATTATTGAAGGAGATCCCCAAATTGCAGAAAAGTTGTACCTTATCTATAAGGTTTCCTTGTAAGAAAAAGGTTTTGGTTTTAGATGGTTTGGAACCACACACCACTGTAAAAGGAATTTTTAAGATGAACTTCCAAGTCTAAAGAAGACATAAATTCTGTGAAGGCATAAAGGATTTTCTGCATGCTATTTGCTGTCCTTGCTAGAAGGACAGCAATGTCTGCGTAAAGGAGCGAGGTGATGGGGTAATTACCATTTTTTGGAAGACCCAGGTTCTTTTGTAGCAGAAAGGCCTCCAAACCATTTATATAAACCAAAAACAGGAAGGGGACAAAGATACATCCCTGGCGAACCCCATCAGTTGAAAGTAGGGAGTCTTTACAGTCACCTTTGGGGCCAAAATGAACTTTCACAATGGTGTTACAGTGATGCCTCCAGAGAAGGGTGACCAAGGGCTCCTCTTTCCCATACCCCCATCACACTCCAGAATTTATCCAGGTTTACAGTGTCAAAGGAGCTCGACAAGTCTATGAAGGCCAGATGTAATGAGTCTGGACAACCTTTGCACCACGCACTTTTGGAGGGCAGAATGACCGAGATCTACAGGGGGACGTTAGCCCGCCTGCACAGCGCACTTTACCGCTGCGAGGGGGGACAGCCTACAATCCCCAGCAGCCCCTGCGCCTGGAGGCTCCAGCATGCCAGCACGCCCTTTCACCCGCAGCCACCGCTCTTAAGCGGCAGCGGGCTCCCGCAGCGCGGGACGCGCGTGGCACCCGGGCAAAGCCCGGACCAAGAGTGGGCCCGTCTGCGCCCGTCATAGACCGACAGAGGCAGGGCTGGGCCACAGCTCTGAAATCCACGTCCTAAAGGTATTGTGACTCTGAGATTATTTTGTTAAAGAAGTAACAACTCCTAAGGAAACAAACTCTGTAGACATGCGCTATTAACCTGGTCTGAAGCTGGACTTCTGCTTTGCTGTTATTTATTCCCAAGGGAGTGTTTTTGAAGGGTATTAAGTCCGCCACGTACACTGGCAAATATTTATTCTTATCTCCCCTTTTGCAATTTGTAAAAGTTTTGAGACCTCTTTACCGTGATTTTTGTGACCTGTGTGCGACATACTCAATATGGGGAAGAGAAAAACAATCTCCACTCAGAATAAGAAGTCAGTCAATTCAGGGGAGCATTCCGGCCAGTCCTTACTCAACTACCTCACTGGTGCTGTAGGCGCCATAGAACAGCAGATCAATACGGTCGAAGAGGCCTTAAAACCCGGGGTAGATGAGAGTACCTCAGTGAAAGTGAGTTCTGAATCATTCGAGGAACAGCGAAGTAAACCGGGTATAAATGGCTGGGTGGAGAATATCTCTGATCATTTGTCAGTTAGTGAGCAGGAACTCGACGCGCAGCACCAGCCACCAAATAAGCGTGCCAGGAACCCGAGTAATTGCCCGAGTATTTGCCCAAACACCTACGGGGGGAAGTTTCAGACCCTATTGCGACAGAGTGGCTCTCCCCTAAAACCCGAAAAAGGGCCCAGAAAAGGACAAAGTCCACATCAGCAAACAAATCTGAAAAATGGGAAAAATCATTAATTAGTACTAATATGCACACGCAGGCTGAGGTAGGAAAGTTAAAAGTAAAACTGGATGCTCTAGACACATTGATTAGAGATAGCCTAGGAAGCCTGACAACCAGAATAGGTGCCATTGAGGCGTCTTTAGCCAAATGTTTAGACATTGTTCAGCTTTCAGTATCTGGCAGGACGAGTTTGTCTGGCCATATTATTAAAGATGACCATCTAGTTAATAATTTACATACAAACCACACTGGTCCTGCTACTAATAGTTCTAACGCCCCTAGATACGCCCCCTCTCCCATAACTAAAAAAACTCCTTCCGCCAACAATGAGGTCCACTTAGTTACTACTGCACCAGCTGTGTTTAAGTCAGCATCAATACTATCTTTAGTAAACCCAAGTTATGCGAGCCAGACTCAGGGGTCACAACATGTCACACGCCTAGATTTACCACCAGTGGCCACACTGTATGTAGTGGTTCTAGTTAATGTCCCTATATTGGTGGATGAGATGGGAGAATCATGGGAGAATTTAAGGAATAAGTCCTTACAGTGGCTGGGATGTAGGTCAGGCCTAAACGAAAAATGATTTGATGAGTTCAAGATGGTAAGGAGGGTGGGCTGGCTAGGAAGAGGGCCAAAAAATCACCAAGGGGACTGTGTTGTGTTGGCATTTAAAACGCCAAATTTTGTGAGATTGATCTTAAGCAGAGTCGGAGATAACTTTTTGGGAGACTCACAGATTAGTGCCGTTCCCTTAGGATATTTTTATCAGCCCTCTCATTGGAATCCCCTAGGTCAAATTGGGAAAATCCTACTCTGCTGTATAGGAGACAGTTTAATATTTCTACGCAAAACCGTTTTAATAGACTTAACCAGCTTGAAGAAGTGGACTGACTGAGATCTGTGGACTCTACCCAAGCTGTTACAATTAGCCGCTTGGATGATGACCGCCATAAGGGCCCTTTATTATGCAGGCCTAGTTGTAACATTACAGTACAACCACCTCAAGAGATATCAGCTAGCACAGATGCTAATCATGGAGAGAAGCGGGATTTTTTTGCGCATACCTCCATGCCCCATAATGATATTATGCCCACCCTTGACGAGGGCATTGGTGGTAAATCGGGCAGTAATGTGAAGGATACCAAATGCTAGATCATGTTTTGGAATGTGGCCGGACTGAAAACAAAAGTGACTAATAAAGCGTGGGTTTACAAGAAACCTGGGTTGAGGAGCCTATACATTTGTGTGACTATACAACATTTCCCACCCCAGCAAGCAGATCGACACATGGTAGAGCAAAAGGGGGCCTTTGCACTTATATTTCCAATTACTTAAAAACTAGGAAAGTTAAGTTAGTTGTTTGTAATAGCCATTACCATATCATTAGTATGCACATGGATCAGACATCCTGTGTGATTATATTGTGATTATATTGAATTTTTATAACAAAGCCTCCTCTGAAATGGTGGAGGAATTATTGGGAAATTTATGCAGAGACGTGAAAGATTTGCTTAGCCGGATTACTAAAGATGTTTTTGTTATTTGTGGAGGGGATTTTAATTATTTCCTATGTCACAAGGGAGATAGGGGGGTGTGGGATTACTTTTGGAAAAGACACCAGTTCTCCGCACTTTTCTCATACATTGCATGGGGACCTCCTGAATGACATTGTATTCTCTTGCGACATGGGGTTCGCAAATAGCCTATGCTTACCTGAGGTCCCTTTTAGCCCAACTTTTAATGGTCGAGGTGCCTTCTCAACAATTGACTATATCTTGATATCTTGCAGACACTCAACCTGTGTTAAGAATTGTATTACTCATGATATCACATTAAGCGACCATTTTCCGTTAAGTCTTGATATTTTGGTGTTTAATCAAGACTTTAATAGGAAAAATAGATCCACGCAGTTCTTGAATAACATCATACTGAGCAGGCAAAACGGATACGCATTGAAGTGGATGAAGGTGATACCAGAGGAATTTCTTTCTAAATTATTGACGAGGTGTAAAAATTGTTTTCATGCCTGCCTAGATGTAAATTCCTCTCACCCAGTAATCATAGAGAACTTTATAGCTATTTCAGCCCAAATTAAAAAAAGTATTTGGGTAAACGCTAAAAGGTAGGATAATAGTGAAGGGTGGTTTGATTCCACTTGTACCAAGGCCTATTCTAGACTTAAATATGCTTTAAAAGCTCGAGTTAAGGACTATGACCTTATTAGGGAAGCCAGCAGGAACTATAAGGGGGCATTAACAATAAGGAAGGATGAACTAAAAGAGGAAGCGTGGAATGCCCTGCATGAGGCATCGACTAACCGCGATTCTGCTGCCTTCTGGAAGGCGGTTAATGCGCCTTTCCTTACAGATAAATCTAAAGCGACCATAGAGATTGCCATCTCGGAGGAAGAGTGGGTATTACATTATTCCAAGCTCTACACTAATCAAATAATAGATGACCAGGTGCCCGTGGAGATTGAAGCCGACTTGGAGTCTCTACCCACTTTCCATAATCCTAGAATGGACTTCACCTTGAGCGAGGTTAATTCGGCTATAATAGCTAGTACGGGTGGCAAGGCACCGGGCCCGGATGGTGTCCCGGTTGACCTGTTAAAAAACGTGGCACTATGGGGACCTCTGCTTACGCAACTTTTTAATGCTTGTTGCTCTAAGTGGCTATTAACGTCATGGTATGAATCCATTATTGTTCCTCTTTTTAAAAAGGGCGAAAGAGCACATCCAGCTTGTTATCGCCCAATTTCATTATTGGATTCTACAGTCAAGATAATAGGGCATGTGGTTTTAGATAGACTTCACATGTGGGTGGATGAGCAATCAATTATCAGTAATCTCCAATATGGCTTCCGTAAGGGCCTGGGCACTATAGATCAGGGCCCCACTCTTTTAGATAAATATTCGAAAGCCAAAAGGGAGAGGCTGTTTTTAACTTTTGTTGATTTAACATCAGCATTTGATTGCGTTGTTCACGAAAAGCTCTGGGCAATTTTGGAAAAGGCTGGGGGTGGATAACCCCATAGTTTCTTTTTTAAGGCAGCTTTATTCTGGGGCAAGGGCGAGGGTCTGCTTTGGACAGGGTGGGGACTGCACTAGGAACTTACAAATCTCGAGAGGAGTGCGGCAGGGCTGCGTCCTTGCCCCATTCCTATTTACGTTATATATTAATGATCTAAAAAGCACCTTACTCAAGGAGTGCAGGGATCTGCTTTTGGTAGCTACTCGCTCTATCCCTGCACTCCTTTAGGCAGATGATGCGATCCTGATGGCCCGTACGCCCATTGTTCCAAAACGTTTTCGATGAATTGTGGGCCTGGGGCAAATAAAAAGAAAAAATCAATTTTTATTAACTCGAAGGCATTAGAGAACACCAATGCATTTTCTTATTTAGGGATCTTGTTTGATCAGTCCGGGACCTGGTGCAGTGCAATTGAAGCTAGAAGGCTCTTATTCTGCAAATCATGGATGGCACTAATACATTTCAGCAGGAAAATGGGTAGACGTTCCCCAGGAGAACTGTTGTGCATTTACAGGGCAACATGTGTACCGATTGCTACTTATGGTGTAGGTATCTGGGGGTATGCTAATGTTAATTTATTACAAGTGGCAGAAAACATCTTCCTCAGGTATCTTTTGATTTGATTTTGGCAGTACAGGACAACACGTCTACATGTATCTGCCACACAGAACTGGGTCTGCCTTATCTTGAGGATGTGATCAAGATTCAGCCTGTCCTTCTGTAGCACAGGGTTGGACCACTGAAGAGTCTGCATTCAATCACCATATAAGATGGCTACATTATGTTAAGATGTTTTAACTCAATTAGGCTACAAAGAATGTTTTAATGACCCCTCTTCTATGTGTCGGGTATCAAGTAAGGATCTTAAAAATGTATGTATGTCATATTTGAGCGAACTTAGAATTACCAGTGAAATGACCAAAACCACGGTGGTGGCACATCATCTTACTTTGATTACTGTCAATATACAGTGTTACATCTGTTAACTACTAAGGATTTTGACAGGTTTTTATTACCGCGCATCAGACTCAACATCTTGCATAGAACTTTAAGTTTTCCCGAGGTAAACAATTGGTCAAGATCACTTTGTAATTGCCCATTGTATGATATATCAGCCCAGTCGTCCATACACATCTTGTTCTTTTGCACATTTTATTCCATACCCAGAAAAAGATGGATAGTCCCAGTGTTAAAGAGACTGGAACTGAGACGATGTCGCCCGGCATTCCTGGTGCTACAGAACTTAGATAATGTATTTACTGTTGCTTCTGTTACTGCTTTTTTTTAAAAACATTTTTAAATTTCGTAAATCAATTGTGATATGAACTTTTATATATATGCTTTTAGCTTCCTCTATTTTTCCTATTTTTAATCATGGAATTTGATTGTGATCTAGAAACTCTGCTTTTATGTTTTTTTTTTTGTATAATAACCGAATAAAGTTCTTTGAATTGAATTGAGTACTTCATGGACTGGGTGTCCTTACTGACAATTAACGTTAAATTTAGACACTGTTCAACTGTCCCTCGTCCTTCCCTTAAACCAAATTGGGTTCTTGATATTAAGGTGTTTTCATTGGCCCATGTTTCCAGACAACCCAATTACACCACGCCCAAGAGCTAGCATCATTCAAAGCGATTGGCCTATAACACGTTGGGACTACAATGGCCTCCCTGCTTACTAATAAACACAAATGTTAGCCAGACACCCTTGCTTACCCGTGCTGAAGTTCAGTTCCTGTCCACTCCAGCACAGAAATAAATATGTTTAAATAATATTTTATCTACAGTAATTTTACTAGTAAACACATATATATTAGAACATTTATTACTACAGTGCAAAGGTCAAAATCCATATAATTACTACAGTACAGCGAAATTGCCATGAGAAACACACTGTTTACCAACTACAGTTAGCAGGTTACAGTCACTTTACACATGAAAACAAGTTACAGTCACAAAGACTCGAATGTCACTTTACCTTACTGAACAAACCCCTTGCATTCTGTTTTTAGTGAAATGCCATTAAAAAACAAATATACATTACAAAACCATTCCATAAACCACACATGCAGATGAAAGGAAACTAATAAGCTATTTTTAGTAGAATGACCCTCACAAGGTTTCCTGCCTTGCGAGTTTTGGCCCTTACTCCTACTCAACAAGGGTAACAAATAGTACATATGGGATGTGACACTCACATATAGACGTACATGTGTATATATTTTTACCTTAAAATAATACAATTTGAAAGGGGATTAAAGATAACTAATATAATAAAAGTGACTTTGCTGTAAAAACTAAAAAGACCTGAAATTCTCGAAATAGGGTGCTACCTTTACCTTGTGTCACAGCCTCACCACACTACATCAGCCTTAACTCCTGCCCTCAGTATACAGTCTTGACATATCATGGACCTTTTCAAACAAATGCATAATGCAATGTAATACATGATTAGGAACTTCCTTTGCCATTGCACCAAACGTCATGCACGTGGCCACCTAAAATCATTTGCCAATATACACATCCTTATGTATATTCATTATGGAAGAATGCTTCTTTAGTTAGAAGGTTCAATAAAGAGTTTTGCAAACATTTCCCATTTTCAAATCACTCCGTACCACTCCTTTTCACACAACGTCACAAACTCCAGCATTGACATCTAGGTACGAATGACATTTTATGCCCTACAAATGTATAAAATCTGATCCGCTCACAGACAAAACCACTGAATGTTATAGAGAAAAATGGAAGAGAAAGAGAAGTTCTCCAAGAGACAGCATGAATCAGACCTCTACAACCCCATCATGCATGCAGAGCCAGTCTACAACTCTGTGAATGGTCATATGACCACATGTGAACAGCTTGCTTGAAAGCTGAGTTCTAGACAACATCTTTGAAACCAGACACTCAGGTGGCTCAATTCTTAGTTCACCAGATAGGAACCCAGGTTATTGTATTCTGTTATATAGAACTCTTGTAACTTTAGCCAATGTGTCTTAGAAGGACCGACATTTAAGGCATCAAGCTCTAGATACCATGCCTGCCCAAGTAGTAAATAATGTGGCACATTTCTAGGACAATGGTATCTGAGTTAAATTGTCTTTCAATATAGGCATCCAGGTATTGTTGCATATGTGTGCATGTGGAACCCCATATCAGAATGATGACTTTTATGGTTTTTATCGAGCCTGGTATGGGCAGACTGCGATAGAATCTGCATCCCCTGATGATTTCTAGCAGGTCAAAACTGCCAGACGTTAAAGAGAGAGTTAAGACCCAGAAAATACTGGCAAATGCAGATTTTCATGGTGTACGCACCAACATTTGAATGTTATGCTAATTTTAGGGGGAAACGTATAATAGAATTTGTTAAATTATGTACCCAAGTATCTTTACTTGTAAGGTGCATAACACCATATCTAACACCGGGCTAATCGTAATTAGGGCCATAGGTTGCACTGGCACACGAGCAATTTTATAGCAACATTTGTAGGTTACCTAGGTACCATCTGTCCAGAGCAGAAATCTGAAATACAGGTTGTTCTGCAGACAATGCATCAAAGGGATTTTGCCAACCAGACAAAGCCTATCAAGACCCATGTAGCACAGTTACCAACAGAAAAGTAATGATGATGCACATGCATCTATACAACTCCCAAACTTGATATCAGTATTTCTTTGGAGTAGGAGCTAATGTCAGTATCAGCATTCTGTCAACATTAGCTCAAACTATCTGGTGGTAGTTGTTACCCAAGAAGCGCCAATTCTATAGTTTTGAAACCTCAGAGGTTCAACAAAAAAAGTACCTACAATCGCTCTTTCTTTAGCCTAGATCTGAGAATATGTAACGAACTTCCACCGGAAATGAGGACAAACCCCTCGAGAAGCTGCTTTAAAAAAGAAGTAAAAATTTTCTTTGTAAATAGATTCCTCCAATAGCATACCTGAAGTCACCTTGGCTTCTAAACTCTCCCAGGCTGTTTGTTTATACTTTTACCTGTATTCTTTTTTTGCTTACATTAATGTTTGACTACTATATAACAGCTCTCTGATACCCTCAATTGGTCATGTTTGTGTTATATAAAACTCTTCAAATAAATAAATAATTGAGCAGCCCGGTGTGGGAAGGGGGCCCCAGCTCCAGGGGACCCCTCCGGCAATGTGCACGGGCAGGAGGCCCTTGGCCTGTGAGCGAGGTCTGAGGTGGGTGGTGGGGGGTCCCTCCATGTACTTTGCAGGCGGGCCCCCTCAAGTTTTGTTACGCCACTGGATGCTGGTTAAGGAGCAGGGAGAGGTTCCCAGTCTTTGGCCATGCAACTGTCATCAGCTCTTTAGGCTTAATTCCCTCTTGTACTGGGTACCACAGTACTTTGGCCCTATGTTGGCGAACTGTAATTGGTATTGATCCATTGTACTGAGTGATTCAAGTCATCCTCTATGTGCTTTATGGAAGGCCCAACAATATGTTGTTTCTATAGTCTATTTGGGGCCAATCAACACATGAACGGCAGATTGGAAGTACATAGAAAGCATGAAAGACAGAGCAATCCAAGAGTTCTCAGAAGGATAGTGTAAGTGTGGAACAGGGTGATTATGGGCATGGTAGAGCAGAGATGGATCTCAAGGGTTAAATCTCAGCCATTGCTGTGTTGAAATGCCTCTGATCAAGTCAGAGGTAGAGCGACTTTCCACGGTGTTGGATACAGAGGAGATGACCATTGGTTTAGGATTTCAGACATTTTATTTTAGGTCACAAAACACTCCGCAATTTTAAATGATCTAGATGCATTTGCTAACAATGGTAGCAGCAACTATCTCATTGGGAATACTGCCAGGAGTGTATAAGCCTCTCTGTCATGCTACTGAAAAGTACATTTTAGAGGCTGGGCAACACTGCAGTCCAAATGTTCTGTGGAGACAATGAAGAGACCCATGGTTGCCTCCTGCTCACAGTATTTTATGAAAAAGGCAATCTAGACATGGAGGCACAGGGAAGGGCCCAGCTCCACTCGGACATTATGTTATGTTAAACAGCACTTGTATCGCGCACATCTACTCCAAAGAGTGTCCCGGCGCATGTGGAGCAAGTGATTAGACGAGAAGCAGAAAGCAATATAAAAAGTAAGGTCTTCAGTCTCTTTCTGAACAGCTTTAGGTCACTCAGAGCAGGCACCTCCACAGGAAGTTGGTTCCAGGCTTCTCCAGGAGGAGGGTCTTATGTTTCTAGGGGTCAAAAGCTGCTGAGAAGTCACGCAGGGACATCATTCCTCACCCTCCCATGCAACAAAGTTCACTAAAATAGTAGAACACTGAACCATTTGTTCTGTGGTGAAACCTGAAATCCGAATTAGAATGGGTTGTAGATGGTCCGGGTCAGTGACTATAATAATCAGCTGTGCATGGATCAAGTATTTTATGACTTTAGGGATGAAGGTGCTGTTAAAACCTGGCCTGCAAGAAGTAAAATGAGCAATTCCCAAGTGGGTCTTCTTTATGTGGATGGACAATGATTTGCTTTGGGTACTTAAGGACATGATCTTTTGTGACGTGTCAATATGTCATGGCAGGACCTGGGTCAACAACATGGATTGTGGCCTTTACGAGTCATGAAAAAAATTTGTACATTTTGACTTCCATGACCCACTGAATCACTTTTTGCGCCTCAAAACAATGCACAAAATGCAAAAGCAAGTGTTGTACATCAAAATAAAAATGATGCAATATTTTATGTAATTCACAAACAAAAAACATGTAAACATCTAAATTTGGAATTGGAAGTAACCCCTTGCGTGCTTATGATGAGCCCAGCTCGTCATGAGGCACAGTGGAGCTGTGCTCATGATGAGCTGGGTTCGTCATAACGGCCGCGCCACTCCTCCGCGCTGTGAAATCCACGCCTGTGCGGACGTTCTACGGAAGTGGGCGGAGTCATAACGAGCCCAGCTCGTCATGATGAGCACAGCTCCACTGTGCCTCATGACGAGCTGGGCTCATCATAAGCAGCGCGGCGCCGTGCGCGGCCCCTCCCCCCCGCACCGCGGGGGAATCTCCCCCGCGGCGAAGGGGTTACAATTTTTCTTTTATTTCTAAAAGATGAAATCATATGGTGGACTCAAGCATATTATGTTGTCTTTTGTTGCTCCAAATGCATGCTTTCATTTTATCGGTGCTTACTAATGCTTCAATTGGGGCCATGAATTGTCCATACTAGATTCCTATTGCTGTACTTGCGCTGCTCCCGTAAATCATTATAAGGATACCAACGTAACTTTTAGCCTCCAATTTAAAATTCTTTCACACATAGCATTTTAAAAGTTTCAATTTTGCTTTTTTATGTATGTATACTTCTTTAATCTTCTAATATTATTTAATTTTCCAAAGAGTTGAGGAGACCCTGCGTAGGTGTTGTGTATGCAAGTTCAGAATCACTGCTCTAAATCACCAAATCATTCTACACAAAGCCGACACCTCAAGTTTACATACGTAAACTGTACTAAGGATACACCATTGACATATATACTGAATGGTTGCTATTACAGGTGGACACCCAGCACTCTTACCTCAGGTGGTTGTTGACACTGAGACGCTATTAATAGGAATGTTCTCTGTGCCTGGAAAGCACTCTGCACCAGTCCTGCCTAAAAAAGAAAAACAAGTAAGAAAACTCTTAACAGTTAGGTAGCTGTAAAATAGGTGTCAACTACACGAAGTTAAGAGATGAGAAACCGTTGAGGATACCTCAATAGGTTTATTACAAAGCACATAATCCACTGATCATTGAACAACACGTTCAGGTTGGAATCTTCAATAATTTTTAACAGGGGAACAGAATTTTACATTGCAAGAGATCCCCTCACTCACTATGACACATAGCAACAAAAAATCATGACAGAAATATATACTGAATAATAAACTGTGCTACGCTATCAAACTAAACAGAATTAAAATCAAAGAATCATACTAAAGGAATATACAAACTATAACTGGAGTTCTCAATTATGTAGACCTCATGAAGCAAAATGCACTTCTGGTACATTCAAGTACATCATTCTTGAGGTAGGTTGACTTTCATGCCACTCTCTTGTGCAACTTATCTTTCATATTCCTGTTACATTCCTCTGTACCTATTCTTTCTATTTACAACCCCCATTTTCACCCTCATCCAAATTTGTTTCAGGACATCTCTGATTCACACTTTTAGACAGAGGGCAGAGAAATTCTCTAATCTTGTATTTTTGCAGCATATTTAAATAATGTGATCACTTCCATAGGTTTGGTGGATTTTGACCAGTCACATCTCCTCACAGGAACCTTTATCTAAACCACAGCTTCTATCTTCACTTCAGTATCTAAAACTGCCTTCATCGTATCATAGTCAGACTTTCAACTCATTGCTTATCTAACTTTTTTATTCTCCATTCATCATCCTTACTCACACTCACATCACCCCTTTGCCAATACATCCATCCAGGAGACTGCATGGTTTTAGGCTTCCTCTCCATAGATAACTCAAATGGTGCTTGGAATTGTAGTCTCTCCTAATTCGTCCATTAGACTCTCAACTATCCCATTCATATCTGAGTGATGCAGTGCATTTTTCTTCTTCACTTTTCTTCTTCAATGTGCCACATTGTTTAAAATAAATCTCCACTTCTCTGGATGACATATGAACACCATGTCGTTAGGTATCGTGGTTGTGAATGTCTAAAGATTCCTTCTAGACATTTTATCACAGTGCCTGTACCAATGTATCTGACGCATGCTACTTCAGGCCATTTTGAAAACATATCTACCAGTACTACTAGATATCATCTATACCCTTCACCTGTCCAAGAACCTACAATATCCAGTGCTAATTCCTCCTAACTTAACAATGCCTAAGTGCCCTTCATGAGCTAGGCTTACATGTTTAAAATGTACACCTGTTGCCGCTGAAACACAAGTCCTTCTGACCTCAAAATTCCTTTTCGAAATTCCAAAAATGTTTTACAATTTTCATTCAGTAGATTTTGCCTTCCAATTTGTTTTCTACAAATTTAAAAACTTTCTGCACACTGATAACCGTATTCACTTCCTTTCTCTAATGTTCTCATGTCACAACTCCTTGAGTGATAAAACAAGGTATTTCATTGGTTTGCTCAACTTCTTCATTGTCTCAGCATCAGGTATATATTCCACCTTGATGTATGATACTGTAGACTGATAACTCCCCTAGCAATCCCAGATGACAGTGCATCCAGACCATTTTTCATTAAAAAAGTTTGTAACGGTTTGTGGTCTACCAAAATGACAAATTCAGTACCCAACAAAAAGCTTCAGAATCTGTTTACTGCAAAAAGAGTACCAAATCCTCTCTTTCTACTTGGAATAGGTTTTATCCCGCTCTTAAAGCCAGCAAAGTGAAAGTTATTATCCTTTCTTCACCATCCACTATTTGAATGAGAACAGCTCCCAGGACTTAAGCACTAGCATCAGTTACAACTACACACGCCGCCTTAGTGCCAAAGAACAAAAGCAAAAACAACAGGTGATCTGTTGACTGGGTGTGAGTGTTTGATTGGTTCAGATGCTCCGTCCATCACCACCCCCTTTTGTACCACTTTGTTCGCCATAAGTTGGCAGGGTATGCTCAGACGTGAGTCCCTTGCTCACTTTGCCACTGGATTCAAGCAAGCCGGGCTGAAGACGGCTGAAATGCCAGAAAGCGGTCCTCGGAAGCTTGTTTCCGGTCCAGGGAAGGCATGGCTTGGCAGTTCGGGCTGGACTGTTCCCATGAGGCACAGGGTCAGACTGATTTGCATATGGCCATGTCTGAACTGGGGTGGCAGAGTGGGCTAAAGAACGGTGAATAATTAAACCCAGATCTGTTGACTGGGTGTGAGTGTTTGATTGGTTCAGATGCTCCGTCCATCACCACCCCCTTTTGTACCACTTTTTTCGCCATAAGTTGGCAGGGTATGCTCAGACGTGAGTCCCTTGCTCACTTTGCCACTGGATTCAAGCAAGCCGGGCTGAAGACGGCTGAAATGCCAGAAACCGGTCCTCGGAAGCTTGTTTCCGGTCCAGGGAAGGCATGGCTTGGCAGTTCGGGCTGGACTGTTCCCATGAGGCACAGGGTCAGACTGATTTGCATATGGCCATGTCTGAACTGGGGTGGCAGAGTAGGCTAAAGAACGGTGATGGATTAAACCCAGATCTGTTGACTGGGTGTGAGTGTTTGATTGGTTCAGATGCTCCGTCCACCACCACCCCCTTTTGTACCACTTAGTGCCAAAGAACGGCAGAGTTGGTCAGAAATGTAAACACTTTCTTAGATGCAGAAATTCTCTGTCACAATGTTCACCCAAAATGGATCACAGCCTTCATCAATTATACAAACATTGTTCCAGCCTTATAACGTACTTGCTGTTAATTCTATTTCATGCTGCAACAAGCTTTTTTTGCCTGAAACCTGCTTCCAATGAAGGTTAAGGGAAATGAGGGCTTGTTGGTATTTGAGAAAAAAGTTAATACTGGGCCATTTTTTATCTCTTAGTGGGTGGTGCGCCATGCTGCCAAGTCAGCTGAGGTATGTCCTCTGCTCATTTGGCAGAGGAACATACACTATCTCTAGAGATCTCCATCCTCCTGGTGGGAATATCTTTGCTGTGATGGGATCCACAGTGCCAGAGGCATCCTTAACAGCAGTGAGATTTGCTAAGTGTGAAGCCATGTTTTCCACGAAATAAAATCTCAAAGTATAAGTTAAACTAATGGCATTGATGTGCAGGGATATTTCCCTGTGCGGAGGCGGGGGTATTAATTTCCACCTGCATGTGTTTGTAGTAGATCGTGTGGAAGACACAGGAAAGGGAAATGAATGACACTCAAAATGGGAGGATGACCATCACTGTAACCAGGCTGCCCCTTGGAGGACGGGCCACCAGGTGAAAGGTTTACACTGGCAGAGTGTACACCCATTACCTTCCCCAACTCTAAATTGATCAGGAACTGTGAGTTTGGCAGGGTGGGAGCCCCAACTAACTTACATACAGACTCCTGCTCCATGAAACTCTAAATAAGGCCCCGGGTTTTGTGTTTGCCAATTGGATGCCCTTTTTAGGTTTGTGATACAAGACTATGGTTCCCAAGGATTCACCTGAAATGTTGTACAATTTAGGCAATACAGGGTTTAATGATCTTATATACAAAGGTTAGGGATAGAACTGAATTTAACTTCTAAGGAATAACATATTCAAAACTTAGGCAAATAACAGTGGCAAAACATTTGTAAATGCGTAAGTAAAGTTACAGCAAACCAATCCTTTATCTAATATTTGTAAATTAAATATCTCTCAGGTCCATAATGGAACTTTGGGTTGGCCCTCACATTTCTATTACTTACTAGGTTTATAGTGCTTTAAAATTTCATATTGGAATCACCCTGCATTTTAAATAACAAACTTCATCACAGTTTTCAGCCTCTTTTCCAAGGATAGGATATAGGATAGGATCAGATATATGCTTGTAGAGCGCTCGATTGCCGTGGCGTCTCGGCGCTAGTGTATGTGAAAGGGAGTACAGCCTGCACTACCAGGAGAACTAGGTGGAAGTAAATAGACATGTTTTCAGAGCCTTCCTAAAAAGCTGCTGTTTGGATTGAAATCTCATGGCCATTGGCATTTTGTTCCACAACTTTGCTGCACAGTTCATTAAAGTCCTACCACCCCATCTTGACCACCTGATTTACGGAGTCTGGATAAGGTCCAGATTTGCGGACCTAAGAGCTCGAGAAGGGGTGTAACGTAAGAGCATCTTTTGGATGTCCTCGGAACTACCACCGTAAAGTGCCTTATGTACCAGGCATAGGGCCTTAAATTCCACGTGCTGCTGAATGGGAAGCCAGTGAAGTGACTTGATCACTGTTGAGGTAGAATGTTCTTTGGGTATGTTTAGAAGTAGGAAAACCAAAGGAAATGATGGACGGAGCGTTGACAATACAAGCACTCACCCTCAGTCAACTGATCTGGGTTTAATCCATCACCGGGCTTTAGCCCACTCTGCCACCCCAGTTCAGACATGGCCATATGCAAATCAGTCTGACCCTGTGCCTCATGGGAACAGTCCAGCCCGAACTGCCAAGCCATGCCTTCCCTGGACCGGACACAAGCTACCGAGGACCGGTTTCTGTCATTTCAGCCGTCTTCAGCCTGGCTTGCTTGAATCCAGTGGCAAAGTGAGCAAGGGACTCACGTCTGAGCATACCCTGCCAACTTATGGCGAACAAAGAAAAACCAAAGGAAATGATGGACGGAGCGTTGACAATACAAGCACTCACCCCCAGTCAACTGATCAGGGTTTAATCCATCACCGTTCTTTAGCCCACTCTGCCACCCCAGTTCAGACATGGCCATATGCAAATCAGTCTGACCCTCTGCCTCATGGGAACAGTCCAGCCCGAACTGCCAAGCCATGCCTTCCCTGGAACGGAAACAAGCTTCCGAGGACCGGTTTCTGGCATTTCAGCCATCTTCAGCCCGGCTTGCTTGAATCCAGTGGCAGAGTGAGCAAGGGACTCACGTCTGAGCATACCCTGCCAACTTATGGCGAACAAAGTGGTACAAAAGGGGGTGGTGATGGACGGAGCATCTGAACCAATCAAACACTCACACCCAGTCAACAGATCTGGGTTTAATCCATCACCGTTCTTTAGCCCACTCTGCCACCCCAGTTCAGACATGGCCATATGCAAATCAGTCTGACCCTGTGCCTCATGGGAACAGTCCAGCCCGAACTGCCAAGCCATGCCTTCCCTGGACCGGAAACAAGCTACTGAGGACCGATTTCTGGCATTTCAGCCGTCTTCAGGCTGGACTGTTCCCATGAGGCACAGGGTCAGACTGATTTGCATATGGCCATGTCTGAACTGGGGTGGCAGAGTGGGCTAAAGAACGGTGATGGATTAAACCCAGATCAGTTGACTGGGGGTGAGTGCTTGTATTGTCAACGCTCCGTCTATCATTTCCTTTGGTTTTTCTTTGTTCGCCATAAGTTGGCAGGGTATGCTCAGACGTGAGTCCCTTGCTCACTTTGCCACTGGATTCAAGCAAGCCGGGTTGAAGACGGCTGAAATGCCAGAAACCGGTCTTCGGTAGCTTGTTTCCGGTCCAGGGAAGGCATGGCTTGGCAGTTCGGGCTGGACTGTTCCCATGAGGCACAGGGTCAGACTGATTTGCATATGGCAATGTTTGAACTGGGGTGGCAGAGTGGGCTAAAGAAAGGTGATGGATTAAACCCAGATCAGTTGACTGGGGGTGAGTGCTTGTATTGTCAACGCTCCGTCCATCATTTTCTTTGTTTTTTCTTTGTTCACCATAAGTTGGCAGGGTATGCTCAGACGTGAGTCCCTTGCTCACTTTACCACTGGATTCAAGCAAGCCGGGCTGAAGACGGCTGAAATGCCAGAAACCGGTCCTCGGTAGCTTGTTTCCGGTGCAGGGAAGGCATGGCTTGGCAGTTCGGGCTGGACTGTTCCCATGAGGCACAGGGTCAGACTGATTTGCATATGGCCATGTCTGAACTGGGGTGGCAGAGTGGGCTAAAGAAAGGTGATGGATTAAACCCAGATCAGTTGACTGGGGGTGAGTGCTTGTATTGTCAACGCTCCGTCCATCATTTCCTTTGGTTTTTCTTTGTTCGCCATAAGTTGGCAGGGTATGCTCAGACGTGAGCCCTTGCTCACTTTGCCACTGGATTCAAGCAAGCCGGACTGAAGACGGCTGAAATGTCAGAAACCGGTCCTCGGTAGCTTGTTTCCGGTCCAGGGAAGGCATGGTTTGGCAGTTCGGGCTCGACTGTTCCAATGAGGCACAGGGTCAGACTGATTTGCATATGGCCATGTCTGAACTGGGGTGGCAGAGTGGGCTAAAGAACGGTGATGGATTAAACCCAGATCAGTTGACTGGGGGTGAGTGCTTGTATTGTCAACGCTCCGTCCATCATTTCCTTCGGTTTTTCTTTGTTCGCCACAAGTTGGCAGGGTATGCTCAGACGTGAGTCCCTTGCTCACTTTGCCACTGGATTCAAGCAAGCCGGGCTGAAGACGGCTGAAATGCCAGAAACCGATCCTCGGTAGCTTGTTTCCCGTCCAGGGAAGGCATGGCTTGGCAGTTCGGGCTGGACTGTTCCCATGAGGCACAGGGTCAGACTGATTTGCATATGGCCATGTCTGAATTGGGGTGGCAGAGTGGGCTAAAGAACGGTGATGGATTAAACCCAGATCAGTTGACGGGGTGAGTGCTTGTATTGTCAACGCTCCGTCCATCATTTCCTTCGGTTTTTCTTTGTTCGCCATAAGTTGGCAGGGTATGCTCAGACGTGAGTCCCTTGCTCACTTTGCCACTGGATTCAAGCAAGCTGGGCTGAAGACGGCTGAAATGCCAGAAACCGGTCCTCGGTAGCTTGTTTCCGGTCCAGGGATGGCGTGGCTTGGCAGTTCGGGCTGGACTGTTCCCATGGGGCACAGGGTCAGACTGATTTGCATATGGCCATGTCTGAACTGGGGTGGCCGAGTGGGCTAAAGAACGGTGATGGATTAAACCCAGATCAGTTGACTGGGGGTGAGTGCTTGTATTGTCAACGCTCCGTCCATCATTTCCTTTGGTTTTTCTTTGTTCGCCATAAGTTGGCAGGGTATGCTCAGACGTGAGTCCCTTGCTCACTTTGCCACTGGATTCAAGCAAGCCGGGCTGAAGACGGCTGAAATGCCAGAAACCAGTCCTCGGTAGCTTGTTTCCGGTCCAGGGAAGGCATGGCTTGGCAGTTCGGGCTGGACTGTTCCCATGAGGCACAGGGTCAGACTGATTTGCATATGGCCATGTCTGAACTGGGCATTGCAGAGTGGGCTAAAGAACGGTGATGGATTAAACCCAGATCAGTTGACCGGGGGTGAGTGCTTGTATTGTCAACGCTCCGTCCATCATTTCCTTTGGTTTTTCTTTGTTCGCCATAAATTGGCAGGGTATGCTCAGACGTGAGTCCCTTGCTCACTTTGCCACTGGATTCAAGCAAGCCGGGCTGAAGATGGCTGAAATGCCAGAAGCCAGTCCTCGGTAGCTTGTTTCCAGTCCAGGGTAGGCATGGCTTGGCAGTTCGGGCTCGACTGTTCCAATGAGGCACAGGGTCAGACTGATTTGCATATGTCCATGTCTGAACTGGGGTGGCAGAGTGGGCTAAAGAACGGTGATGGATTAAACCCAGATCAGTTGACTGGGGGTGAGTGCTTGTATTGTCAACGCTCCGTCCATCATTTCCTTCGGTTTTTCTTTGTTCGCCACAAGTTGGCAGGGTATGCTCAGACGTGAGTCCCTTGCTCACTTTGCCACTGGATTCAAGCAAGCCGGGCTGAAGACGGCTGAAATGCCAGAAACCGGTCCTCGGTAGCTTGTTTCCCGTCCAGGGAAGGCATGGCTTGGCAGTTCGGGCTGGACTGTTCCCATGAGGCACAGGGTCAGACTGATTTGCATATGGCCATGTCTGAATTGGGGTGGCAGAGTGGGCTAAAGAACGGTGATGGATTAAACCCAGATCAGTTGACGGGGTGAGTGCTTGTATTGTCAACGCTCCGTCCATCATTTCCTTCGGTTTTTCTTTGTTCGCCATAAGTTGGCAGGGTATGCTCAGACGTGAGTCCCTTGCTCACTTTGCCACTGGATTCAAGCAAACTGGGCTGAAGACGGCTGAAATGCCAGAAACCGGTCCTCGGTAGCTTGTTTCCGGTCCAGGGAAGGCGTGGCTTGGCAGTTCGGGCTGGACTGTTCCCATGAGGCACAGGGTCAGACTGATTTGCATATGGCCATGTCTGAACTGGGGTGGCCGAGTGGGCTAAAGAACGGTGATGGATTAAACCCAGATCAGTTGACTGGGGGTGAGTGCTTGTATTGTCAACGCTCCGTCCATCATTTCCTTTGGTTTTTCTTTGTTCGCCATAAGTTGGCAGGGTATGCGCAGACGTGAGTCCCTTGCTCACTTTGCCACTGGATTAAAGCAAGCCGGGCTGAAGACGGCTGAAATGCCAGAAACCGGTCCTCGGTAGCTTGTTTCCGGTCCAGGGAAGGCATGGCTTGGCAGTTCGGGCTGGACTGTTCCCATGAGGCACAGGGTCAGACTGATTTGCATATGGCCATGTCTGAACTGGGCATTGCAGAGTGGGCTAAAGAACGGTGATGGATTAAACCCAGATCAGTTGACCGGGGGTGAGTGCTTGTATTGTCAATGCTCCGTCCATCATTTCCTTTGGTTTTTCTTTGTTCGCCATAAATTGGCAGGGTATGCTCAGACGTGAGTCCCTTGCTCACTTTGCCACTGGATTCAAGCAAGCCGGGCTGAAGATGGCTGAAATGCCAGAAGCCAGTCCTCGGTAGCTTGTTTCCAGTCCAGGGTAGGCATGGCTTGGCAGTTCGGGCTGGACGGATCAGCAACTGCGCGGACGAACTCGCCCCCCTGAGGACCCCGCCCAGCAGACCCGGCAGCAGAAAAGCCCCATGGTTCACCGACGAACTCAAGAGCTCCAAGAAGAACTGCCGAGCTATCGAGAAAACCTGGCGCAGAGACCCAACACCGGACAACATGACTGCCCTCAAGCTCGCCACCCGAAAACACCACCAACTGATCCGCGCCACCAAGAAAACTGCATTCAAGGACCGGCTGGACAACAACGCACACAACAGCAAGGAACTCTTCAACATCGTGAAAGAGCTCTCCAACCCCAACGCCGGAAACAACGACATCACCCCATCGCAAGAACTCTGCAACTCCCTCGCCTCCTACTTCCACAACAAGATCGCGGACATACACAACAGCTTCAACACCCAACCGACGAACGCCACGTCCGACACGACCGAACCAACGCCCCCCACCACCACCCTCCGCGCCTGGACTCCGATCAGCACCGAAGACACCGTCCGCATGATGAACTCCATCCACTCCGGATCACCGACCGACCCCTGCCCCCACCACGTCTTCAACAAGGCCGACGCTGTCATCGCACCCCACCTACGGGACATCATCAACACCTCCTTCACCACCGCCACCTTCCCGGAGAGCTGGAAGCACGCCGAACTCAGCGCTCTACTCAAGAAACCAACAGCGGACCCCACCGAACTCAAGAATTACCGCCCCATCTCGCTGCTCCCGTTTCCGGCCAAAGTCATCGAGAAGACCGTCAACAAGCAACTGGCCGCCTTCCTCGAGACGAACGGATCCCTCGACCCCTCACAGTCTGGCTTCCGAGCCAATCACAGCACCGAGACCGCCCTCATCGCTGCCACCGATGACATCCGAACCCTGATGGACAACGGAGAAACAGCGGCCCTCATCCTCCTAGACCTCTCCGCGGCCTTCGACACCGTCTGCCACCGCACCCTAGTGCAGCGCCTCTACAACGTCGGAATCCAGGAGAAGGCACTGGAATGGATCATCTCCTTCCTCGACGGAAGGACCCAGAGAGTCCGCCTACCACCGCACAAATCAAAGGCCACCGAAGTCATCTGCGGCGTACCCCAAGGATCCTCGCTGAGCCCAACCCTCTTCAACGTCTACATGAGCCCCCTCGCGGCCATCGCACGCCAACACAACCTGAACATCATCTCCTACGCCGACGACACCCAGCTGATCCTCTCCCTGACCAACGACCCCGCCGCCGCCAGAGCCAACCTTCACGAAGGAATGAAAGAGGTAGCCGAGTGGATGTCGACCAGCCGCCTGAAGCTGAACTCGGACAAGACGGAAGTCCTCATCCTGGGATCCTCGCCCTCCGCCTGGGACGACTCCTGGTGGCCCCCCGCCCTGGGAACCGCACCCAAACCGACAGACCACGCACGCATTCTGGGCTTCATCCTGGACTCCTCCCTCTCCATGACCAGGCAAGTCAACGCCGTCTCCTCGTCGTGCTTCAACATCCTGCGCATGCTACGGAAGATCTTCCGGTGGATCCCCACCGAGACCAGGAAGACTGTCACCCAGGCACTCGTCACCAGCCGACTGGACTACGGCAACGCCCTCTACGCCGGAACCACCGCCAAGCTCCAGAAGAGACTCCAACGGATCCAGAACGCCTCAGCCAGACTCATCCTCGACGTCCCACGACACAGCCACATCTCCGGACACCTAAGAGACCTGCACTGGCTCCCGGTCAACAAGAGAATCACCTTCCGTCTCCTCACCCACGCACACAAAGCCCTTCACGATCAAGGCCCGAGCTACCTCAACACCCGCATCAACTTCTACGATCCCAAACGACACCTCCGATCAGCCAGTCACGCCCTCGCCGCCGTCCCCCGCATCCGAAGAACGACAACAGGAGGAAGGTCCTTCTCCTACCTGGCCGCCAAGACCTGGAACTCCCTCCCGACCGACCTGCGCCTGACCCAAGACCACCTCGCTTTCAGGAAGAAGCTCAAGACCTGGCTGTTCGGGCAGTAGCAGCACCCCCCTCCCCCTAGCGCCTTGAGACCCTCCGGGTAAGTAGAGCGCTCTATAAATGTCTATGATTGATTGATTGATTGACGGTTCCCATGAGGGACAGGGTCAGACTGATTTGCATATGGCCATGTCTGAACTGGGGTGGCAGAGTGGGCTAAAGAACGGTGATGGATTAAACCCAGATCAGTTGACTGGGGGTGAGTGCTTGTATTGTCAACGCTCCGTTCATCATTTCCTTTGGTTTTTCTTTGTTCGCCATAAGTTGGCAGGGTATGCTCAGACGTGAGTCCCTTGCTCACTTTGCCACTGGATTCAAGCAAAGCGGGCTGAAGACGGCTGAAATGCCAGAAACCGGTCCTCGGTAGCTTGTTTCCCGTCCAGGGTAGGCATGGCTTGGCAGTTCGGGCTGGACTGTTCCCATGAGGCACAGGGTCAGACTGATTTGCATATGGCCATGTCTGAATTGGGGTGGCAGAGTGGGCTAAAGAACGGTGATGGATTAAACCCAGTTCAGTTGACGGGGTGAGTGCTTGTATTGTCAACGCTCCGTCCATCATTTCCTTCGGTTTTTCTTTGTTCGCCATAAGTTGGCAGGGTATGCTCAGACGTGAGTCCCTTGCTCACTTTGCCACTGGATTCAAGCAAGCTGGGCTGAAGACGGCTGAATTGCCAGAAACCGGTCCTCGGTAGCTTGTTTCCGGTCCAGGGAAGGCGTGGCTTGGCAGTTCGGGCTGGACTGTTCCAATGAGGCACAGGGTCAGACTGATTTGCATATGGCCATGTCTGAACTGGGGTGGCCGAGTGGGCTAAAGAACGGTGATGGATTAAACCCAGATCAGTTGACTGGGGGTGAGTGCTTGTATTGTCAACGCTCCGTCCATCATTTCCTTTGGTTTTTCTTTGTTCGCCATAAGTTGGCAGGGTATGCTCAGACGTGAGTCCCTTGCTCACTTTGCCACTGGATTCAAGCAAGCCGGGCTGAAGACGGCTGAAATGCCAGAAACCTGTCCTCGGTAGCTTGTTTCCGGTCCAGGGAAGGCATGGCTTGGCAGTTCGGGCTGGACTGTTCCCATGAGGCACAGGGTCAGACTGATTTGCATATGGCCATGTCTGAACTGGGCATTGCTGAGTGGGCTAAAGAACGGTGATGGATTAAACCCAGATCAGTTGACCGGGGGTGAGTGCTTGTATTGTCAACGCTCCGTCCATCATTTCCTTTGGTTTTTCTTTGTTCGCCATAAATTGGCAGGGTATGCTCAGACGTGAGTCCCTTGCTCACTTTGCCACTGGATTCAAGCAAGCCGGGCTGAAGATGGCTGAAATGCCAGAAGCCAGTCCTCGGTAGCTTGTTTCCAGTCCAGGGTAGGCATGGCTTGGCAGTTCGGGCTCGACTGTTCCAATGAGGCACAGGGTCAGACTGATTTGCATATGGCCATGTCTGAACTGGGGTGGCAGAGTGGGCTAAAGAACGGTGATGGATTAAACCCAGATCAGTTGACTGGGGGTGAGTGCTTGTATTGTCAACGCTCCGTCCATCATTTCCTTCGGTTTTTCTTTGTTCGCCACAAGTTGGCAGGGTATGCTCAGACGTGAGTCCCTTGCTCACTTTGCCACTGGATTCAAGCAAGCCGGGCTGAAGACGGCTGAAATGCCAGAAACCGGTCCTCGGTAGCTTGTTTCCCGTCCAGGGAAGGCATGGCTTGGCAGTTCGGGCTGGACTGTTCCCATGAGGCACAGGGTCAGACTGATTTGCATATGGCCATGTCTGAATTGGGGTGGCAGAGTGGGCTAAAGAACGGTGATGGATTAAACCCAGATCAGTTGACGGGGTGAGTGCTTGTATTGTCAACGCTCCGTCCATCATTTCCTTCGGTTTTTCTTTGTTCGCCATAAGTTGGCAGGGTATGCTCAGACGTGAGTCCCTTGCTCACTTTGCCACTGGATTCAAGCAAGCTGGGCTGAAGACGGCTGAAATGCCAGAAACCGGTCCTCGGTAGCTTGTTTCCGGTCCAGGGAAGGCGTGGCTTGGCAGTTCGGGCTGGACTGTTCCCATGAGGCACAGGGTCAGACTGATTTGCATATGGCCATGTCTGAACTGGGGTGGCCGAGTGGGCTAAAGAACGGTGATGGATTAAACCCAGATCAGTTGACTGGGGGTGAGTGCTTGTATTGTCAACGCTCCGTCCATCATTTCCTTTGGTTTTTCTTTGTTTGCCATAAGTTGGCAGGGTATGCTCAGACGTGAGTCCCTTGCTCACTTTGCCACTGGATTCAAGCAAGCCGGGCTGAAGACGGCTGAAATGCCAGAAACCGGTCCTCGGTAGCTTGTTTCCGGTCCAGGGAAGGCATGGCTTGGCAGTTCGGGCTGGACTGTTCCCATGAGGCACAGGGTCAGACTGATTTGCATATGGCCATGTCTGAACTGGGCATTGCAGAGTGGGCTAAAGAACGGTGATGGATTAAACCCAGATCAGTTGACCGGGGGTGAGTGCTTGTATTGTCAACGCTCCGTCCATCATTTCCTTTGGTTTTTCTTTGTTCGCCATAAATTGGCAGGGTATGCTCAGACGTGAGTCCCTTGCTCACTTTGCCACTGGATTCAAGCAAGCCGGGCTGAAGATGGCTGAAATGCCAGAAGCCAGTCCTCGGTAGCTTGTTTCCAGTCCAGGGTAGGCATGGCTTGGCAGTTCGGGCTGGACGGATCAGCAACTGCGCGGACGAACTCGCCCCCCTGAGGACCCCGCCCAGCAGACCCGGCAGCAGAAAAGCCCCATGGTTCACCGACGAACTCAAGAGCTCCAAGAAGAACTGCCGAGCTATCGAGAAAACCTGGCGCAGAGACCCAACACCGGACAACATGACTGCCCTCAAGCTCGCCACCCGAAAACACCACCAACTGATCCGCGCCACCAAGAAAACTGCATTCAAGGACCGGCTGGACAACAACGCACACAACAGCAAGGAACTCTTCAACATCGTGAAAGAGCTCTCCAACCCCAACGCCGGAAACAACGACATCACCCCATCGCAAGAACTCTGCAACTCCCTCGCCTCCTACTTCCACAACAAGATCGCGGACATACACAACAGCTTCAACACCCAACCGACGAACGCCACGTCCGACACGACCGAACCAACGCCCCCCACCACCACCCTCCGCGCCTGGACTCCGATCAGCACCGAAGACACCGTCCGCATGATGAACTCCATCCACTCCGGATCACCGACCGACCCCTGCCCCCACCACGTCTTCAACAAGGCAGACGCTGTCATCGCACCCCACCTACGGGACATCATCAACACCTCCTTCACCACCGCCACCTTCCCGGAGAGCTGGAAGCACGCCGAACTCAGCGCTCTACTCAAGAAACCAACAGCGGACCCCACCGAACTCAAGAATTACCGCCCCATCTCGCTGCTCCCGTTTCCGGCCAAAGTCATCGAGAAGACCGTCAACAAGCAACTGGCCGCCTTCCTCGAGACGAACGGATCCCTCGACCCCTCACAGTCTGGCTTCCGAGCCAATCACAGCACCGAGACCGCCCTCATCGCTGCCACCGATGACATCCGAACCCTGATGGACAACGGAGAAACAGCGGCCCTCATCCTCCTAGACCTCTCCGCGGCCTTCGACACCGTCTGCCACCGCACCCTAGTGCAGCGCCTCTACAACGTCGGAATCCAGGAGAAGGCACTGGAATGGATCATCTCCTTCCTCGACGGAAGGACCCAGAGAGTCCGCCTACCACCGCACAAATCAAAGGCCACCGAAGTCATCTGCGGCGTACCCCAAGGATCCTCGCTGAGCCCAACCCTCTTCAACGTCTACATGAGCCCCCTCACGGCCATCGCACGCCAACACAACCTGAACATCATCTCCTACGCCGACGACACCCAGCTGATCCTCTCCCTGACCAACGACCCCGCCGCCGCCAGAGCCAACCTTCACGAAGGAATGAAAGAGGTAGCCGAGTGGATGTCGACCAGCCGCCTGAAGCTGAACTCGGACAAGACGGAAGTCCTCATCCTGGGATCCTCGCCCTCCGCCTGGGACGACTCCTGGTGGCCCCCCGCCATGGGAACCGCACCCAAACCGACAGACCACGCACGCAACCTGGGCTTCATCCTGGACTCCTCCCTCTCCATGACCAGGCAAGTCAACGCCGTCTCCTCGTCGTGCTTCAACATCCTGCGCATGCTACGGAAGATCTTCCGGTGGATCCCCACCGCGACCAGGAAGACTGTCACCCAGGCACTCGTCACCAGCCGACTGGACTACGGCAACGCCCTCTACGCCGGAACCACCGCCAAGCTCCAGAAGAGACTCCAACGGATCCAGAACGCCTCAGCCAGACTCATCCTCGACGTCCCACGACACAGCCACATCTCCGGACACCTAAGAGACCTGCACTGGCTCCCGGTCAACAAGAGAATCACCTTCCGTCTCCTCACCCACGCACACAAAGCCCTCCACGATCAAGGCCCGAGCTACCTCAACACCCGCATCAACTTCTACGATCCCAAACGACACCTCCGATCAGCCAGTCACGCCCTCGCCACCGTCCCCCGCATCCGAAGAACGACAACAGGAGGAAGGTCCTTCTCCTACCTGGCCGCCAAGACCTGGAACTCCCTCCCGACCGACCTGCGCCTGACCCAAGACCACCTCGCCTTCAGGAAGAAGCTCAAGACCTGGCTGTTCGGGCAGTAGCAGCACCCCCCTCCCCCTAGCGCCTTGAGACCCTCCGGGTAAGTAGAGCGCTCTATAAATGTCTATGATTGATTGATTGATTGACGGTTCCCATGAGGGACAGGGTCAGACTGATTTGCATATGGCCATGTCTGAACTGGGGTGGCAGAGTGGGCTAAAGAACGGTGATGGATTAAACCCAGATCAGTTGACTGGGGGTGAGTGCTTGTATTGTCAACGCTCCGTTCATCATTTCCTTTGGTTTTTCTTTGTTCGCCATAAGTTGGCAGGGTATGCTCAGACGTGAGTCCCTTGCTCACTTTGCCACTGGATTCAAGCAAAGCGGGCTGAAGACGGCTGAAATGCCAGAAACCGATCCTCGGTAGCTTGTTTCCGGTCCAGGGAAGGCATGGCTTGGTAGTTCGGGCTGGACTGTTCCCATGAGGCACAGGGTCAGACTGATTTGCATATGGCCATGTCTGAACTGGGGCGGCAGAGTGGGCTAAAGAACGGTGATGGATTAAACCCAGATCAGTTGACTGGGGGTGAGTGCTTGTATTGTCAACGCTCCGTCCATCATTTCCTTTGGTTTTTCTTTGTTCGCCATAAGTTGGCTGGGTATGCTCAGACGTGAGTCCCTTGCTCACTTTGCTACTGGATTCAAGCAAGCCGGGCTGAAGATGGCTGAAATGCCAGAAACCGGTCCTCGGTAGCTTGTTTCCGGTCCAGGGAAGGCATGGCTTGGCAGTTCGGGCTGGACTGTTCCCATGAGGCACAGGGTCAGACTGATTTGTATATGGCCATGTCTGAACTGGGGTGGCAGAGTGGGCTAAAGAACGGTGATGGATTAAACCCAGATCAGTTGACTGGGGCTGAGTGCTTGTATTGTCAACGCTCCGTCCATTATTTCCTTTGGTTTTTCTATGTGTAGAAGTAGTCGTCCTGCAGCGTTCTGTAGAGACTGCAGTTTCCTCATCCTGGTTATGTCAATGCCCAGGAAGAGGGCGTTGCAATAGTCCAGTTTGGACAGGAAGAGAGCCACCACCACAGTCTTTTGCAGTTCTTGTGATATAAAAGGAAAATGTTTTCGCAGAGTTTTTAATAAAAGGAAGCAGGAGGAAGTGAGACTGTTGACCTGGGCAGAAAAATTCAGCTGTTCATCGAAGATGACAAGGAGACACTTATCTGTTTCATGGTAAACAGACTAAATATCGACTTTTCTTTTCTGACCTACAAGAATATTGAGTTTTAAATATCGGAGGGATAGAATATCGAAATCAAGAATATCGATGACCAGAATATCAACGTGAAGGTAAGAAATATCGTTTTTGTTAATATCGAAGTTAGCAATATCGATAGCAAAAATATCGATCTTACTAATATCGATATTAATATTAGTGTTATGCATTTTAATATGAAGTGATTTCATTATAGTAAATTAATTCAATATTTTTTAGCAATTATTAAATATTTATAAATACATTTTGCGTTGGGTTGTGGGTTTATAGGGAAATAGGGTGGAAAGTAATTTAATTGTAATTAAGGGCCATATGTATCATTCCTATAGCGATCGCAAACGCCGAAATTCTGCAAGTTTCGGCATTTGCAATCGCAATTAGGCTTAATGGTATGTATGAAAGCAAAACTGCTGTGAAAATAAGGAATCGCAAAATTTGCGATTCCTTATTTTGTGATTGCATTTAAGGAATCGCAAATTGCTTTTCCTTAAATGCAATGTAAGAAGCACATAAAAAGTGCAATTTGGCCTTAAGGAATCGCAATGTGGGGCACATACATGCCCTTAGGGCATGTACGTGGCTCACATGTGCACACATGCACATTTCAGGGATGCAACAGGGTGTCCTTTTGACACCCTGACACCCTTGAAATTGCATTCTCAATTAGAGAATCGCAAATTGAGAATGTCTTCCCATTCATTCCTATGGGCCTCTAGGCCCATAAGAATGAATGGGGAGGTATTCCTTAATTGCGAATTGCAGTTTGCGATTCACAAATAATAATAATCCACATTTGTAATAAAGGAATATGTAGGATTTGCAAAATTGTTTGCAAATCCTACATACATAGCATTTTGCGATTGTCAAAAAGCGATTTTGAGAATCGTAAAACCTAAGTTTCATACATATGGCCCTAAGTAATTATTTAATTTTTAATATTGGTATTGATAATTATTTTTATGTTAAATAATTATTAATTGGTAATGAATTTTAATTAATTGGTCATTCATTTTAATTAATTGATTAATTGGTAATTATATTAAGTATATTAATTTATTATTGAAGAATGTTGTGAGGTTATAGGGTAATAGGGTGGGAAGTAATTTAATTGTAATTAATTATTTTTTTAGTGTTGAGTATTAAAAATGTAATTATTCGTAATCAATTAGTTGGTAATCAATTTTTAATAATTAATAATATTTTTAAATAATGTATTCCTCAATAATTAATAATTGGTAATTACATTTGATTATTTATAATGTATTGGTATTTATCAATAATTTATTGTTAATTAATTATTAATTGCTAAATCTTTTTGAATAAGTATTGCTTTTTGGTATTGAACATTTTTTTATTATTATTTGATAATACATTTTTAATAATTATTATTTAATTGCATTTATTTTAATTGTTAATTAATTATGAATTGGTTATTATTTCTAAATAATTATTTATTGGTATTGCAGTTAATTTGTAGTAATTTAATAATTAAATTATAATTTTTTTACAAAAAAAGTAATTTCATTATTAGTAAGTTATTTTGGCCCCTACGCTATCCAACACTTTCCCTACTTTTGCACCCTTTGGAGTTGAAATAGTAATTTTAACCCCTACGCTATCCAACACTTTCCCTACTGTTGCACCCTCTGGAGTTGGAATAGTAATTTTAACCCCTACGCTGTCCAGCACTTTCCCTACTGTTGCACCCTCTGGAGTTGGAATAGTAATTGTAACCCCTACGCTATCCAACACTTTCCCTACTATTGCACCCTCTGGAGTTGGAATAGTAATTTTAACCCCTACACTATCCAACACTTTGCCTACTGTTGCACCTTCTGGAGTTGGAATAGTAATTTTAATCCCTACGCTATCCAACACTTTCCCTACTGTTGCTCCGTCTGGAGTTGGAATAGCAATTTTTACCCCTAAGCTGTCCAACACTTTCCCTACTGTTGCACCCTCTGGATTTAAGATAGTAATTTTACCCCTATGCTTTCCAACACTTTCCCTACTGTTACACCCTCTGGAGCTGGAATAGTAATTTTAACCCCTACGGTATCCAATATTTACAGTTTTAGTTAATGTAGTGTATAATTTATTTTAAATAATTTTTTATAATGTATTATATATAGTTTTGTTATTTTTATTCATATTATTGTTCTATGTATTCATAATTTATAAAATGTTTTTTAACAATGTATACGTTATTAGAGTAATTAATTGTAAATATTATTAGGTAAGTATATATATTATATGTTCTATGTATATGTTTAGTTTTTATTTATGTTATATGTATTACTTATCATTTTAAACATATTTTTAACTATGTTTGTTTTAATGATATATATTATTTATTTAATTTTATATTATTTTTAAACATTAAAAAACTGATATTTTTTACAACAATATTTTTTTCTCAATATTTTTGTACTTACCTTAATGTAGATAGGACTTCGATATTCTTGATATCGATATTCCGCCTCCGATATTTTTGACGTCGATATTTTCGCAGTCGATTTTATGTCAGACATTTCTGTTTCATTTTTAGAACTTAAATATGCTATGCTACCATTTGTTTCTATGCGAGTGCCCTCTAATGTGTGTAAGTACAAGCAAGTCTTCTGATGAGACTGAGAACCAAGTGGATGGCTTTAAAGCAGTGGTCACCATACTCCAGAGTTCCATTTTCATAATACTAGCAGAACCTGCAGGCTCTGATCGGCTCTAGGTTGGATTACTCCAACGTCCTTTACCTGGGCCTGCCAGAGTATCTGCTGCAGCGGCTTCAAGTTGTGCAGAATGCTGCCGCGAGGGCCATTTATGGCCTAAATAGGCGAGCCAGCGCCGCTGGTCTTCTGCAGACCCTACATTGGCTGCCTATCCATAAACGGATCGCCTTTAAGGCATTAACTTTGGCCTACAAGGCTTTCCATGCTGTGGGAGCTAAGTATCTCCAAAGGAGACTCGCCTTTTACCACCCGGCCCGCTCTCTCAGATCAGAATCTCTGTTTCTGGCGGCGGTGCCGCGCGTAAAGAGAGCTCGCATTGGAGGCCGCTCCTTTGGACTGCTGGCGCCACAGCTGTGGAACGCCTTGCCGCTGACACTCCGTGGAGCCACTAGTTTACTTGCATTTAGGAAAGGCCTCAAAACTTGGCTGTTTTCCCTTTAGGCTGTTTTTCCTTTTTTCTCTTTCTGTTCTGCCTTCCACTTTGCTTTTATCACTGTGTTGTGTTATTCTGCTGTAGGTCTCATTATTAAAGCGCCGGGACACTCTTTTTGAGTAGCCGCGCGCTATATAAAAATAAATATAACATAACATAACATAACATATAACCCGAATGGACAGTGGAACCTTCTTAGTGTCAGCACCTAACCTACAATTACTCCATTAATAAATCCCCTTCTGTCACTATAGGGGTATGTGTGCACACCGAGTAGCACCCACCATCACAGTGCTAGTTCAACAGGAACTCAACAATTCAAACATAAGCACAGGTGCACCACAAAATACAAGAGATAAAGTAAATACAAGTCCAAATAATAACAAGAGCAAGGCTCCTCAATTTTGATCTCTTTATTCCGTTGCGTGGTAGAGAAAAACAGTACAGCCGACGCGTTTCGTCCCAGTATGGGACTTCTTCAGGGCGATATATAAGTGATTCCTTGTGTCTCCATGAGTAGCAGAAACTAAACAAAATGTGCACCGTAACACGACCTGAAATCGTCCATAAAAATATGTCAATGAAGATAAGGTGTCCTCTAATATCGGATCACAAATGATGGCACTAGTAGTAGTTTTCGAAATTCACAGGCATTTGTTACAGTATAACTTCCTGTAAGATCTGTAGCGATATTGGTCCCAATATTTCGGAGCGAAAATGGATAGGCGTCCAATTTGAACTGCCAGATGGTTCCAGTAACTGTGTAACCGGCACCCCAAGAATATAAAAAGATGGAGACCGCGTATAGTGACTGGTTCAGATTCAAACTAAAACATGTTACACCTGAGACACTTTGGGGGTCATTAGGATGGCGGGCGGACTTTGCCCGCCCGCCATCCTCCCGGGGATTGGGACCACCCACCATAAGGGCGGGGGTCCCGTGGGGGGAATTAGGATGCACCCGCCACAGTGGCGGGCGCATCCCGCATTTTTAACATTGCGGCGGGCGGTGCTTCCGCCCGCTGCAATGTTAAAAATGCATGGCATGCATTTGCATACACAAAGCGGCAGGCACCGCGCGGTGGCTGCCGCATTGTGTATGCAAATGCAGGGGGGGTACCACAGGTACCACCCATGTGCACCCCCAACCTCGTCTTAACCTTGGGGGCCCGCAGGGGGCCCCCAAAGTAAAGACCGCCTGCCTTTCCATGGCGGCATTGCCGCCACGGAAAAGCATCTCCCACAGCCCACCATAATATGGCTGGCGGTGTCTGATAGACACCGCCACCATGTAAACCCTTTTCCACCCCGGCCGCAAGGCGACCGGGGCGGAAAAGCGGCGGACGGTGTTTCCGTTTGCCGCGGTCTCCCCCGCCATAGTAATATGGCGGGGGGGAAATGGGTGGCGGGCGGGCAAGGAGGTCAGGCGGATCGCCACCGCCCGCATGGCGGTGGCGATCCGCCCGACATCCTAATGGGCCCCTATATTTCTAGAAGAGAGGGCCACATCAGGCAAAGTCAACAGGCTCGCAATATGTTAGTTACGGCCGAGAAACGCGGTCACCATGGCCGCCACAGCTCCAGAAATTCTTCCAGCAGCAGACGTGTTCCATTTTCATAATGTTTTCCTTCTGATCACTCGTACCTCTACTTAATGAGTAAGAAGTGCCACGCTTACCAGTTCTGGTAAGTTCACGCGATAAATCACCCACTGTCAATAGCCACTGTGTAGTTATGGTTCAGATCGTGTTTCCTTTGAATATGTAATTTTTGATTTACCAATAACTTCTGATCCCATGAATGGGTTTGCAAAAAACCTTCCAGTCTACTTACTCACTTAGATATTTTTTTGCATGCTGAGATACGTTAAGATCCGTTCATGGGAAAAAAGCTAATGGAAGTTAAAAACAAGCGAGTTCCCATTTTAGCTCTCAGAGGGAATTTTGCCAAATGATAAAATAACGAGCATTGGCAAAGCATTTATGTCTGGTTTTAATGTACCAACAAATGTAAACACACGCATTGCATTCACAAGTGCTGTTTGGTTGTATTGTTTGCACAAATGTTGATCATCACATTAAAGCCCGTCTTACTGGCTTGCAAATGCTGAGAAAAGTAGCAAAAAATATTACTTTCTATGAATGCATATAGGATAAAAAGAGCTAAGTTTGGCAAACTGCATAGTTGAGTTTATTATTCAGATTTAGAATAATCCATTGTGCATTCAAATGGAAGCACTTTCTGTAAAGCAAAATAATACATCGCCAGCTGACAGCACGAGGTGTGAGAGTAATAATCCTCTGAATAGAGCCAAGACAAGGCCCACTTTTTGCATTTGCATTGCGAAAAATATAACATTCAGACACTTGCATTGTCAAACCAGACATAAAAATGGAAGTTTATCTTACCGAGATAGACTGTTATTACTTTATTTATTTATTTTCGAAATTTTTATAGCGCAACGAATACCCTGGGGTGTCAAAATAATAGAATAGTCATGCACTAATATTTGGTGTTTTTTGTCTTTCAGGTGTACATAAACTCCACAAACAATGAAAGTCAACCTTAACCTCCCACAGGGAGAGATGAGATATGAATCTGAGAAGAGGGTTCCATTTTGTGCAACTTCCTCAGTTGGAGCATATATTTGCTAATCAAGAGACTGTGAAGATGCACTAGACACTGATGTGTACATTCAAAGAGCCCTGCCTAGATACTGTTTAAAGACTGAACATTTTCTTGCTGGGTACAGAGAAATGTCTACTTTTATTTTATACAATCAAATTTTACACAATCCAAAAATCATGCATATGTATTGAAAAAGATATTTCATTTTTACCTTATTAATACATTTTGTGTATATCTCTTCTTGTCCAACAATTAAAACACATAAAGACACAATTTAAAACTATTCTTCAAAAAACGTTCATAAATAACATTTGGTTAAACAAGCATTGAAAATGCAATAGGTCTCGCATTTGGTTAAGTTAAAGCCATTTGCTTTGCTAATGGTATTGTATAGCAAAGCAAATGGCTTCAACTTAATCAAAGGCGCGATCTATTGCATTTTTATTGGTTGCTTTAATTGAGATGGGTCCTCAGGCTAATGGAAGAGATATTCCCTGACACCCCAAGACAGCTACTCCCCACTCTTCAGGTAGGAGAGCAAACCTTTCACGAAAAAAATTGCACTATTGGTGAAATTACAATGCTAATTTCTAGGAAACTGTCTCGTCAATTTGGCATATTGCGGACAAACTAATAGATATTATCTCCATCTCCGCTATCGGCAGCTATTTATTTCTTAACAGATCCTACCCCGGACGGGTGATGCGGTGGAGAACTATATGGTTTGTGCCAGCCAGTCTAGTACATGTGAGCTAGGATGTGTGTGGTTTAAGAGTGTGTCCGCTTGTCTTTGCGCATGTAAAGAATTCTTAAGAGAGTGACAGAGTGATACATGGACTGTACAGGAGAGAGTGTGTGTGTATGTGACTGCGTTTGAAGAAGAGTGAATCGATGTGTGTGTGAGTTGTGACAGTGTGCACTTTGTTAGAGAGAGAGAAAATGCGTGTCTACATATGTGTGTATGAGATAGAGAGGGCAAGTGTGGGTGGTGTGTTGTGTGTGGTGTGTATGTTATATAGTTAGCAAGTGGCCCCAGACCAACAGTCACATTTTAGGCTAGCCTAATCCAGGCTTTTTAGCCCCCCACAGGTGACATTCCTGTACTCGTAATTTCGTTTTTATCATTGTAATCATAGGCTCCAAAATTCCGGGAAAATGTGTCATTTGATGAAAAGCCAGGAATGCCTAAAGTTGTGAGACAGTGTGAGTGTATGTATGATAGAGCCAATACATAAAAGGGGACTACGTATGCTAGTGGGGGCATATGTCTACGAGAGAAAGCGACTGCTAGTATGCCTGATTTTGTAATATATGAATGTGTGTTGCCTAAAATGGGTGCTGGTACATGTGTGCATTACGTTAGTGTGTTTATGGGTGACTAGATGTTTTTTTTGCACCTCTGTGAGCCTTGTGGGTGGTTGTGTGCGTTTGGTGTTTGATAGTGGGCTGTGCGTATTGGTATGTGTGTGAGTATTTGAGAAAATTAGGTTGTGCAAGAACGTAAGTAGTGGTATTTGTGTGAATGTCAGTTTGTGGGAAAGATAAAAAAGACCTTTATGATCGTGTATGTCGTTTGAATGTGTCTAGTTTGAGAACAATGACGTGACAGAGTGCGTGTGATACAGAGGGGGTATGTTTATGTGTGTGTAACTGTGCATGTGTGTGAGATTGCATATGCATGTCTGTTTGTGTGATATGACAGAGATGTAACAGATATGTGTAACGCGTGCTGAAACCATGTGAGAATGATTGTTTGAATGGAGATGTCAGTTTACTTTGTACTGACTGTGAAATTACATGATTTAGTCGGCAACATGATGTCTGTATTGAATTGTGGTCCCAAACTATCTGGAACACTAGCCACAGGAGAAGCGTGTCCATTGCTACCGAGTGACCTTTCCTCTCCACCTCAGGAGCGCGCGTGTTTAACTGTTTTTATTGTTGTCACTGTGATAAGAACATGTACTCCTTGAGCTGTTGGATTAATGACTAGCGGTTTATGGTGATGTAGCACACTTAACGGAGTCCGGTAACACACGTATGGGCTCCGCTGGAGCCCGGTACGCTCAGCTTCACCTCTCGCAACCCGCCGGCAGTCCTATTTATTATTTAATTGGGCAACCTCTCCTCGGCGGGACCTTGAAAGGAGTACAGATGTGCACCTGGTGACAAAGGCAGGAATCAGTCTTATCGAAAACTTGGTTGACGCTTACTCAGCTGAATAGAATGCAGCTGCAGCCTCCCGCGAGTGGTGCGCGGGCATGACATATGAGAGCTCATGCTTTGTTCTCATTTAAGGTAAACAAAGATGGCATCGGGCTGACCACATGTGCGTGCATTTGTAATCGATTCAACATGTGCACGCGTACGGAGGGACAAAAAATGAACGCACCTGTGGACAGCCCAACGCCATTTTTGTCACTCTGTACGCGTGCACATGTTGAATCGATAAAAAAAAACCTCGCATGGCGAGAGCACCGCTGTGCGCTACTTACGCCAGGCGAGACCTAAAAAAGTAATATCAAAACATTTGGTCAAGAACAAGTACTGTCTATCTGGCCCCACTGAATTAAAAAGCAACTCATAACGAGGTCCATATTGGTAACATTTTATTTTGTTTACATGTTTATCATAATGAATAGGCAACTAACTGCAGCATAAACTATACTTAGGTGAAAGTCAAGAAAAACAAAAAACACTATAAGTTAATCATAGCGAATAACAAGAGCCAAGAATATAAAGTACATTTCTATTGATAGCCGGCTCAAGAGCTTATCGTTCATAAAAACCATCAAACTGCAGTACAATTATAGTAAATAAGCTGCAGCACCATAACTGTTGACCAAAGAAAGGAATTTGAGGGTATCCAACACATAGCCCTTGTCTTATCTTGTAATACAGCATTTGTGAAGAGAATCAGACTCCTAACAAGGCTCCAAGGTGCTTCTGAGTGGTGGACTAAGAGAGTGATCAATCTGTTGTGCATGGTTGGCAGAGTCTGGTTTTATAGTGCGACCATCATGTCTGACATATCCAGTTGGTTGTTTATCAAAGGTCGTGTCACATCCAGCTGGACGACTGCCTCCCACTATTCCCACTTGCAGGATTTCTCAGGGCTCTGCACTTGTACTTGTGCTCGCTAATAACCATAGGCAGATGGTACTCAGCGTGATGTTGCCTTCCTGGACCACTTTAAAAAAAACACAAGTGTTCACTCTAAATATCACAATTATTGTTAAGCCAGATGCAAACAGTTATTGCACTTTATTTTACAATTATTGTTTTTTTTGTACACATTCTGCTCTGTCCCAGGTGTTGCACATACAAATCTTGCCCTGGTACGTGGCCAATTCAAGGATTTTGATTCCCACGCAGAATCTCATACCACCATTGTACAGTCATTTCTGGTTCTTTTAGTAGATGACAGCTTAGTCTTGTCTTAGCCAAAACTTCTCCCTATTGGGGAACTATGCACCTTCTCAGATAACCATCATATTCAGCTATATTATTATCTTAAATATCACTTAATCGTCTTAAAAATTAGTTACTTTCTTGTGTACCCTTGCCCAATGTCTCTGCTTCTATCGGAGCATGACTGACTGATCAAAAGAGGGGCTTTTTGTTACAAAAAAAGCGTGGCTCAAAATCTACACTGGAGGTAACAGCAAAAACTGCACCCAATCTGGCTTTAACCTATGTGCTTATCACCATGTTTTACTTGGCTGTAACTGCCTGTGTAAAATGTAAATAAGCTTTGGTAAAGCCAATACAAAACGTCTTGCCTTTTTGGCCTATTGGCTTTGCCAATGTATCTTGCTGATACTGTGCAGCATTGGCACAAACAAATGTTTTTTTGCGAATGCTGTGCAGCATCAGTGCAAAATAAAAAAACAACAAAAAAAATATCAAAATGACACAAAAGTACACTTCATAAAACTGCTGCCGGGTGCATCATTTGGTAGGCATGCACGTGCATTGCCATACATGACCATGAATATGGACTGCATACAGAAACCTGCACATTTTATTCATTTTAATTTGCCATTCATGATAAAAGATGCCACGTCGAGTGGTAAATAAAAAAAAAAAGTTGTGCTTGCTCGAAAAGCACTTCTTTTAAACAGAGCAGCCTGGCAGAAAATGTCAGCTACAAGTCCTCTGAAAACAAATCCAAAATATACAAAAAAAAAGTTCTATCAAGATAAGAGGGATGGAGAGCAATAGAGGAGCAGGTAGGGGAGGAGTCAACGCAGTAATTTAGTGGTAGCACAGGACAGTGGGCAGGAAGCAACGACGGCCCTTGAGGTGTGGTAGGGAGAGAAAAAAACACTAAAGCGTCTGGAAACAATGTACTACTTGGGGATGGGGAGGAGAGAGCAACATGGGGAACGGTGTGGGGCAGAAATTGGCAGGGAGGAAATCAGCACATGACAGAGAGAGCAAGAATATACATGCACTCTCATGAAGTGTATAAGGAAAAAGAGATACGTAGTTCCCTGTATGTGAGCTGTGGGAGGATAAACGTAATCCAATCAAAAGGATGGCAAAGAAGCCAGGGAGACAAACAAAACAAGGGGAAGGAAAGCGATTGAAAAAGAAGCAGGCAAATAAGAATGACAAGAAAGCCAATTAATGATATGCAGTGGTTTGGTTCTAAGCCTACTGTAAGTTTTTGGTATGATCCGAAAGGTGTCTTTTGCCAACAGACAGCTAAAACTGTGGGTGAGACCTAAAAAGGTGGAAAAAAAACTTGCATAATGATCAGAAATAATATGCATGTTAATACACCTTTTTGTTTCCGAGGAGGCACCCAATGAGTGCAAAAACACATAACACCAGGAATAGAGCTCATTTGTTTATGCTCTTGATATTTTCTCATTAGTCTAAATGGTTCTATTAAAGAGGAGTGAGCGTATGTCTCTACTTTTAAAACACTACGAACCCACTGTGCAGAGGCCTGAAAGGGCGAGATTTTGATCGATACCTTATATCTATTGATCCAAACCTCGATCTGGTCGACTGAACCTTTATTGCCTGTCTTGGAAGGAAACAGTACACCTATCTGCAAATTAGTTCACCCAAGAAAGGACTCTACTCTCAAAGATCACGGACAACTTCTAGGTTTCAAAAGTTTATTGTAAAGATATAATGAGCTGCAAATACAAGCATCTCAGAATGAGATTCACGAGGTACACAGGTCCAATTACATACATGTGCTCTCGAAAAGCCCTCAGACGAGCAACAGAAATCACTAACACAAGTTCTAAAAATAGCAAAGCTATCAGCATAGACGCATATCTCTCCTTCATTTAGGTTGGAGGAAAACAAACACAGGTTAGGCGTCCCTACCCTGTTCTAGATGGTATCCCTACTTAACCAAATCCCAACCTAACAAAGGTGTCAGCAATGAATGACCCCCAAGGGAAGTCACCCACTCTAAGTCTCTTGGTGAAACCCTAAAGTTCTCCAGTCATGACCCCTCACTGCCTACCCATCCGCTCTCTAAAGGGTCCTCAGGTCTCTGCTCTAACTCCACCCAAGGGTGCTGTCCCTAATACAAAACAGTCAACAACATTTGAGACGCCCCTTGCGAAACGCCTCTCACGTGGTGCAACTTCAGGCTTTTTCCATGATGCTTTGTATTGGGCCTCAGACGTTAGAGTTGACCTTGCTTCTCAGTCTCTTCTCCGGCCCGCTGATACCCCTTAAACATTCCAGAACCCTCCTCCATGTCTGGGCCGTCTACTGAACAGGCCTCTATTCATTCACTTATAATTGGATCCCCCCTTTCCTGTTGCAGACAGATATCTGCCGCCAAGAACCCAACTCTCATAGACTTCTAAAAAAAGCTTGCAACATTTCTCAGCCCAGACATGTACGTGTAAATCAATGCTAAAACATTTCAGGCCTACAATATTTCACATTATGATTATAGCATTCAATTTCTTCATTTAATTAAAGCATGTTAAAACTCTTATTCTATTATTTAGAAAACATTACTCTAAATCATGGCCCATTAATGCAATGACCAAAAACGTTAAACAATCTGTGTCATGAAAAGAAACACCTTCCCCTTTAGCTCCAGCTCTGGCCCTAAGGCCTACCACGTTCTGCGTTTTACCACAGACCATCTTATATGTTAACAGCTACACGACATAGATTCAAAATAATCACGTCTAATAAAATCATATAATGTCACACATTTCTGTATTAATTCCACTTCTACTTAAATCTCTATATTAGCTATACATTTAGAATATAATTTCAGATACTATTAGCACTCATGGCATTTCTCTTCATGAATTATGCTCTCTATAGGTAAGTGTGATGTACTCATATATTTATCTCAGTTTGCGCTCTCTCAGTTCCCCCCTTTGATGACCTCTCGGGGTCATCACTAACATTTAAACTGCAGTTATTGCTGGCATTCTCTGCGCTTCCAGAGCTCTCAGGCTCCTGTACTGATTATCTTGTATGGCAGCCAATCTCTGCAACTGTTCTCTTTGGGCCCTTTCTGACCTTCTTGCTCTGTACCACTTGAATACCCTCACCAATCCCCACAATATTATCCCACAGGTCAATATTATGATGATAGGCTTTAGGATATACCAAATAAAGCTTTTGCCTAAGGTGGAAAACCACCCTCCAACTGTACTCATTCCGTGGCCCACCCTTTCCCAGACATTTTCTCTACTCAAGTCTTCGATCTCTTTGTGTATATTAGTTATGTTCTTAATAACTTTCTCAAGGGGTTTTGAAAGGTCTGGAATGTAAGTGCAACATTCCTGAACCTTCAAAGCCTTACAGACTCCGCCCTCTTTTGCTAATAAGACATCCAATGCAAGCCGATTTTGAAGAACCATAGCCCTTATCGATTGCATCTCTCCTTCTACCAGCATTAAGGACTGAGCAGTGCTGGCAGACAACCTGTCGACAACTGTTGCCAGTCGTCTAATTTTAACATCATTAAGGATTATTCCCAAAAGAGGGAACATAGCTCCAAAGACATCTCCAACCATTTCTGCATCGCCTAAATCTCTCCTTCCCCTCGATGATGTCTGGCCCTCAATGATCAATAAGTCTTGTGCATGATATATTTTGGGGAAGACAATTGCCAAGTAACATGATCCATACCAGTTGTCAGGTAGTCTCACGTAAGCATTTCTTCCACATACAAAATACACATTTGGAATCACTTGCATTCCCTTCAGGAAATCCTTAGTGTAGTACTCTAAATTAAAAGCATGTTCACAGTCAACTTCACCCACGTATACATTTTCATAATACGTTTTGGCTCGGTGAAGACATAACTTCCCTCTCTGCGCTTTATCTAAAGCTATTGGACCACTACTACCCTTTCTCTTGTGTGACTTCTCTTCCTCGGTCCAATCTAATTTCCCTTGTCCTGATTTTTTCAAAATCTTTTGTCTCCTGTAACGATCATCCACCTGCCCTATGAACTTTTTCTCGACTTCTGACACCTTGCATGTCAGATTATTTCTACGGGCATGTGAAGTATCTAAGGTAATCCAAGGAATGAAGAACTTGGCCAATCTGTCTTCACTCTTCCAGTAATCCCATTTATTCATCTGCTTATAATTCGGGACTTCTGGCAACACAGAATCATAATTGGAGAAATAGTATTCAAAACTATCTCTCTCATAAAATATACTAAGCAATAAGCTACATGTAATGCCATATGTCAGAGGGAGGTGATGATATCGAATTCCTTCATCTACAGACGCAGGCAACTGCATGCAGACGTAGCAATCCTTAACCTCCATGGCATCCACGTATTCATACAAAAGTTTAGCATAAGCATTTGACCTAAAGTCTCCTTGGGACTCGTCTACATGTAACCTGCGGGCTTCTGCAGCCAATAACGCTTTCTCTTGAGTGTTTTCCCTTTTCTCACCTGCAACAGTGGGTGTAAGTGTTACTACAGAATTCGCATCAGTTACCTTTACCTCTTCCTCATGTCCCTTTACATAAGAAATTGTTACCACTAAAGCTATTAATATTATCACTCCTACTATTAGTGTACCTATTATACATTTAGCTCTGCGGTTCGGGGTGCCGGCCTCCATTTCGTCAGACAATCTAGCTTTTCCCTTTCTCTTTGCAAAAAAAAAAGTTCTTTTCCTCTCGTTCCTTTACAGTCTCTTTCAATCCTTTTTTGTCTTTAGAATCCACACAGCTGGAGGCTGACAGCCTTTTTCGCAAAAAGTCCTTTCACAGTTCAAAAAGACAACCCTAGCCCTTCTCCATCCACTCAAGGGGTTCCCTAAAATTCTCTGCTTCCTGGGCGCTAGGTAATCTTCTTTTCTTCTGCTTGCTTTATTTACAAAGTCCTTTAACAATCGACTATTAGATTTGTGGTTGCAGCTTCAATAGCATAGTTCAATATTTCCATGCGAAGAGTATGCTCTTCATGTGCTGTTATCGTGGTACCAAAGTCGGGGAATTTCAATTCTGTAAGAAACATGTGTTTTAACTTGCTGAGGCGGGGAGGTCTGGGGAGCACGAATGTTAGTGACCCTTCTTGTTCGACACCGGGTACCAACAGTTGTATTTCCACGGTGATAATGGGCTCAGAACTGGACACCACCACCGCTCGGATCCTCCCTGTCTCCGGTTTCACAGACATTTGTCGCCAGATATGTCCACTCAGGTGTGGAGTATCTTCTGTTAGGCACACGCACTCTTCCTGACCTCCTTCGGTTCGGTGCCTCAGCGCCCTGAGCACCTTCTTCTGGGTCTGAGTCTTCTGATATCGGAGGAAGGGTTGCTTCTGGAGTTGACCTCAGGCTAGAACTTCTTCTTTGCGGCCAATTTGCTTCTCCACGTGCCCTTCTACTCCTTCTCCTTCTGGTCTGTTCTCGCTCTCTTTCAGACCTGTCAGGGTCAGACTCGTACTCCCAGCTGTCTTCTCTTTCCGTAGCGTCTTCTGTTTCGCTGTTGTACTGACCGTCCTCAGCTTGGTCAGACTCGTTCCCTGCTTCCACTGGCACCTCTACAGCTTGGCTAGCCCCCTCTATGGCTTCTTGGTCCTCAGCTGGACGTCCATCCGAGAGAGGAGCTGTTTCCAGAGGTGCTGGAACCCTTTTCGTATGCGACGCGTGTATCCAGTTGGGCAGGCCTCCCACCTTTACAGCTGTACTTGTGATCAGGATGACCTGGTAGGGCCCACGCCAACGAATATCCAAGCAGCTTCTTCTCACATGTTTCTTCACCAGGACCCAGTCCCCAGGATACAGGTCATGGCAAGGGCCCTGGCACGCTGGAACCTCTGCAGCCTGCACCTGAAGGGACACAGAACGCATGGCGTCAGACAGCCCCTTACAATAGTCCAGGATCATATCATCTGTGATATTTAACAGTGCAGTAGCTGGAATAGATGGCAGTCTCATTGCTCTCCCCATTAACACCTCATGTGGTGACAACCCTGTTCTTCTGTCTGAGGTACTACGAAGGCTCATGAGTACCAATGGCAGGGCATCAGGCCAACTCAGGGTCGTTGAGGAGCAAACTTTCGCTATTCTGGACTTGATCGTGCCATTAATTTGTTCCACAATTCCTGAGGCTTCTGGTCGGTAACTGCAATGGAGCTTTTGGTCTATATTCAGTGCAACACAAATCATCTTCACAAGCTCGCTGTTAAAATGTGTTCCCCTATCTGATTCCAAAAAGGCCGGCACCCCGAAACGAGGGATAAGTTCTCTAAGCAGTAACTTAGCCACTGTGAGGGTGTCGCACCTACGTGTAGGGTATGCCTCAACCCATCTGGAGAACACACAAACAACCACCAGGACATAGCGGAGGCGGTTGCATCTTGGCATTTCAATGAAATCTATCTGCATTCTATTGAATGGACCTCCTGATCTTCCTATGTGACTTAGTGCAACTGGTGTTCTTTTCCCTACGTTCAGCTGCTGGCAGGTCACACAACGCTGGCACACTGCTTCTGCTGCTATTCTAAACTTAGGATTGTACCAAGTCTGTCTAAACACTCTCAGCATAGCATCTCTCCCTAAGTGTACGGGACCATGTATGAGTCTAGCCATTGGACTCACCATCTCATTGGGCAACACTGCTCTGCCGTCTGCTGAGACCCAAAAATGAGTCTCACCCATTACACATCCTGCCTTTACCCATGTTTCCTTTTCTGAATCAGGAGCATTTTCTTGCATGGTTGACAGTTCATCCCAAGTATCAACAGTTTCCAGTATCATGGCTAATTCAGTTCTTACATTTATTCCACCCACATCCACCTCTGTGAAAGAGTAACCTTGTTCTGCGCAATACCGCGCAACTTCATCAGCATATCTATTGCCTTTCGAAACAAAGTCCTCATTTTTGGTATGTGCGATGCACTTTACAACTGCGATACTTGCTGGACATTGCAATGCTTCTAACAACAAGCGCACAAACTCTCCATTGCGAATGGGAGAGCCTGAAGAAGTCATGAACCCTCTTTGAGACCATAACTGCCCGTAATCATGAACTACCCCAAACCCGTATTGGCTGTCGGTGTAGATGGTGACTCGAATTTGATTGCCTGCTAAGCAAGCACGTGTTAGGGCAATAATCTCGGCTACCTGAGCGGAGTTTACTCCTTCCAGGCACCCTGCTTCCACAACTCCTTCAATTGTACAAACAGCATAAGCTGCTCTCAACTGCCCAACTTCGTCTCTTACACATGAGCCATCGACAAAGAAAACTTCGTCTGGATCGGTCAGTGGCTCATCTACGATGTCGGGTCTGGGTTTGGTGCATAGTTCAGTCACATCGAGACAGTCATGGTCTGTATATTCATCATCATCATCAATATCATTTGGAAGTGGCATTAAGGTAGCAGGGTTCAAAACAGAGCATCTCTTGAGGGTCACGTTCTCTGCAGCAAGAATAACTTGCTCATAGCGCGTGAGCCTGCTATTGGTCAGATGCTGTGTTTTGGTCCTGGTCATCAACAGTTCAACAGAATGTGGCACGCACACCTCTAACGGGTGCCCCATGACGATATTTTCACATCTCTCAATGCTGACACCCGTTGCAGCAACGGATTTGAGACATCCGGGCAACGCTGCGGCTACTGGGTCTAAAGTAGCTGAGAAATAAGCAACTGGTCTACGGGCATTCCCATGGATTTGGACCAACACAGACAACGCACAACCTTCTCTCTCACAACAGTAAAGAAAGAATTGTTTATTGTAATCAGGCATTCCCAATGCCGGAGCACGACACAGGTCCTCTCTCAGCTGTAAGAATGCCATCAAACAGTCTTTGTCCCATGGTACCGGATCACTCACCTCCTTGTGCGTCAGTTTTTGCAAAGGTTTTGCTTTCAGTGAAAAGTTCACGATCCACTGTCGGCAATAACCCACCATCCCTAGGAACATCCTGACCTCTCTCTGGGTCTGAGGCGCATTCATTTTCATGATCGCCTCTATCCTATCTGGTGACACTTTTCGTTTGCCTTTCTCAATTCTGTGTCCCAAGTACTGCACTTCTGTCAGGCAGTACTGCAATTTTCCCGGGGATACCTTATGCCCATTGGCAGCTAGGTGATTTAACAAAGCAATGGAGTCTTCCCTGCAAGCTTCTTCTGTGTCTGACGCCACAAGGAGGTCGTCTATGTACTGGACCAGAACTGACTTCTGGGGCAGCACTAGACTTTCAAGATTTTTCTTCAGAAGCTGGTTAAAGATCGATGGACTCTCTGTATACCCCTGAGGGATACGACACCATGTTAGGACGCGATTTTCCAGCTTAAATGCGAAAAGAAAATGGCTATCTTCGTCCAAAGGGATCGAAAAGAAAGCCTGACAAAGATCTATCACAGTGAACCACTCAGCTTGGAATGGAATCTGAAACAGTATCACTGATGGATTCGGTACCACTGGACAACATGAAACGACTATGTTATTAATCTTTCGAAGGTCCTGCACTATCCGAAATTTCCCATTTGGTTTCTGCAGACCCATAATCGGGGAGTTACATGGACTACCCACGATTTCTTTCAGTATTCCCTGTTTAATCATGGACTCGATCACGGGTTTTATGCCTGCAATCGTTTCTGGAGTCAATTTATACTGGGGTGTTCTTGGGAACTCAGCATGCGGTTTCACTACAATTTTCACTGGGTCCACCCCTTTGACCAATCCAATCTCTTCCCCAGTGAAATCCCATACCTCTGATGCCACTGTCTCTCTCAAATCCCAGGGAAGCTCGTCTACTGTCAAAGTAGGGTACAGCTCCACACATATTCTTGAGTTTGCAACTTTGAAATCTGCATCATCATCATTAGTCAATACCTCCACTCCCTGGGGTGTACAATATATAGTACAATTCAATTTGCACAACAGGTCTCTTCCTAGCAGACACACAGGGCTTGAATCGCAAACCACAAATTGGTGCTCATCGCTGTACTTCCCTATTTTCACCTGTACCGGTTCTGTCAATTGGCTGGTTATTCTCCTGTTTGCGACCCCTACCACCTGTATGGTCTCTCCAGACATGGGCAGGTCTGGAACTGCAGCTGATCTGATCGTGGATCTAGTGGCTCCTGTGTCCACCAGAAATGTCGTAGGGCACCCTGCTACTTCTGCTTCCACATAGGGTCCCCTCTGATCTACCTCTAAGGCTGCCCCAAGGGTGCAGTCTTCTCTTTCCACTCTCTGTCCGGTTAATGGGTCCACATAATAGCATTCTTCCCCTTCCATAAACAGGGGCATTTGTCTATAGGTCTTACCCATACTCCCTACTCGAGGAGGTTGCGGGAACTGGGCTCGGGGAGGAGCCCCCCCCCCTTTGAGCACCTTTCCTTGGTATGGCGTCGCCCCTCTCATAGGTGCGCTCTGGACCTCTTCCTCCTCTATCTCTTGCTCTCCGATCTCTACATTGTAAGGGCACTCGCGTTTCCAATGCCCCAACTCGTTGCACTGGTGGCACCTAGTCGTTTTCTTCAAGGTAGCTATGTCTACTCTGGGTCTAAAGGTAGTACTCTCCTCATTACCCTTGTTCTGACTGTACTGCTTCTTACCTCCTGTACCTGTCCCTTGCTGCTGTTGTTGCGGTCCCCCTTTTCCTGCTGTCTGCAATTGTACCACCATCAGCTTCTCTTTTAGTTTCTTAGCCTTGGAGTCTACCTCATCACAGCAGTACCTGGCATATCTCAGTATTTCATCTAGGGGTTTACTTTGCCAACAAATCGAGTGTTGCTGAATCATTAAACTAATATCCGGTCTCAGTCCCAGGACGAACTTGGACACGAATTGCCCTATGTCCTTTGGATCCATTACATCCAAGCCGCTATACTGTTTAAACGCCTTCAGCAATCTCTCGTAATATTCATGGACTGTCTCTTTGGGTTCCTGTCTCGTTCTGTCTATTCTGACCCAATCTATGTCTTGCATTGGCACTTTTTCTTTCAGCCAAGTCATCACTCTCTCGAATTTTGCCATCACGATCTCGGACGGCCCATTAGTCCTAGCATCTCTCTCTGGCTCCGTTGTGGGCCACTCAGCGCTAACCTTGCATGCTGTCCACAGATCTCCTGGTACTACAATGTCAAACAGCGTGTTCAGATCTATCCATAGGACTTTTGAGATCTTTACAAACCTCTCGACTTGCTTGTACCACTCCACGGGGCTCTCTCGTAACTTGGGGAACGATGTGGTAAAAGCAGCTAAATCTCCCCTACTCCAAGGGACATGTACATAGCTCCCATTGGCAACTTCACGCAAAGGGTAAGCTTCTATTCCCTGCTGTCCTGGTGTTATACCAATCATGCTTCTTCTGCCGGTCCCTTTCTTGGACCACCTCTCTTCCCATTTATCTAGTGCCCTCCATGTCCTTATTCCAGTAATCAGTTCCCTTATGTGTGTTTTCAGCCCAATCGTTCTCCTCTCATCTAGGTCTCGATCTGTGTAATGTAGCCTGTGGTTACCCTGTAATGCTTTGGTTCTTGACAAGTCCACCATATATTTGCCTGCTAGTTCGACTAACTTCTCATGGACTGCTCTCGCCTTTCGTGTGATGTCCTTTGCCATATACAGTATTTCATCCTGTTCATACATTTCCATTCTTTCTAAAGGCAGGGTACCATCTACCATGTCATCCAGATCTGACCTTAAGCTGGAGACATCAAGTCTCTTGGCTTTTATCTCAGCTCGCAATATGTCTTTTGAAGGGGGCTCACTGGTCTCCCTACCATCCCAACTTCGAGCTCTGCGTTTGGGCTCAGGAGAATTAATGGGTGGCCTCCCTTGCTCCCATCTCTCCAGGTCCCATGCTCGGCCATCCGATCTTGGAAGGTGATGGAACACGGGCCTTTTATCTCTACTCTCTCTCTGCCCACTCTCGTCTTCTTCTCTCCTCTCACCGCACATCTCTCTGTTATTTTCCCTCTGGTCGCTACACTCCCTTTGCCTCGTATCGCTCAGTATCCGATACGATCCTTCCTGGTTCCCCATATTCCCTGGGCTGCGCTCATTTCTGTCATCACAGGGACTATGGTGCGACCTCTCACAACTCCCATTCTGTTCTCTGGTGGCAGGCACACAGTGTGGACACTTAAAGCTGTTCCTGTACTCTTGCGCTCTCCTCTCCCCTTCACTGAGTATTGGGCACGCCACCCCTCCACTCCCGGGGCCCCCGTTTTCCAGGTCTGTTCTACCTCCATTCCGGGCCCAATGGGTGACTCCCCTACTCCCTCTACAGTCCCACTCCGGGCTACTCTCCCCAGCCCCGCAGTGAGTTCGTGCTCTGCTGTCCTGACTTTCCCTTTCTGCTTCTGCAGCATTGATGCACTTTTGAGCCTTCACTGCCTCATCCCACTGCTTCATGTACTCATTTAGCTCTTGAAAGGATTTTCGTCCAGATCCCCTCAGATCCATTGGCCATCTAGGGCCCCCAGGATCTCCTCCTGGGTCCCCTGCTGTGTGCATCGGGGTGCTCCACTCTCTGGGTATCGGCATCTGACTTGGGGAATTAGTGGTATCGTTCCTCCTTGCCTGCTCTGCTCTTTCTCTGTCTTTCCGTTTCCGTTCTTCCCCTTTTGCTCTCTCTTGGTCATATATCGATATTATAGGACCTATGGTAACAGGTACCTGTAGTGCATCTGGTAATGGGTAGGATGTGGCGCTTTCCGTTTCCGGCGCTCTTTGTACCACAAACCTACCGACTACCTGTTGCACCTGACTAGGCTGGAGCAACTCTTTCTTTGGCTCAGGATCCCACTCTGAACTGGGAAGCGGTCTATGCTCTCCTGCATTGCCCCCCTTTTCTCCTTCAGTATTCTCGACCTCTCCCCCTTTTCTATTATACGGGGGTGGCCTGTCTGTCAGTAATCTGTTTATCAGGCTGTCCTCTGTTTCGCTCTCATCATCTTCTTCTAGGGGGCTTTTATTTACTTGCGCCTCTAACACTGGGTACAGTTTATTTATTTCCAAATTATGCACTCTCCATCTTTTAGCATCCGCATCCCACCTGGCATCCTGTACTGCCCTTACCGAGCGTTTCACCCTTTCTTGTCGTCTGTTCATATTCCTTTCATGCGCTGCCCTAAGCCAGGCATCAAGGGCTTCAAACTGGGTTGGTCTAGGCAAGGGTCTCTTTGAGGTCATGACTGATTTCAATCGATGTAGCACCTCTAATCTGAACGTCCCGTACTTCGGGAACGTCAGTTCCTCGTTTCCTTCAGTAATCTTACTCCACTCTGATATCCAAAGGATCGTATGCAACCCAACATTTACTGCCATATAACGAGCTGGCGTACCCTCCGGCGGGGCTTCTTCCCCTTCATACGATCCTCGCCTCTCTTTCTTAAACAGCGCTTTCAACCATTTAAAACACTTCATAATTATGCGCACAAAATTCAGCCTCGCTACTCTGTTTACTTCCTGATGACAATCCACCAATCCTGTCGCGGCTTTGCTAGCTTGGCCTATCACAGCGCGGTCTTTCTCCTGTTGGCCAATCACGTCGCGACCCCGTATGACGTGTTCGCTAGCTGGCCTATCACAGCGCGGTCTTTCTCCGGTCAACCAATCACTGCGCGACACCACCTGACGTCTCTTTTCTCCGCTTCGCAGCAGCACCCCTCCTTTCTCAACTCGTCTCCCGGTTATGCATGCGTCTCATTCATACACTGAAAAATGACTACTTCCGACCAAGCGGTCACTTCTCTCGACTGTACGTCCACAGTCTATCTGTAATTGTCAACACAACTGACGAGATGTCTATCGTCTCTCTGATAGGTTACTTACACACACAGTAACTTCCGACCAGCGTCCGTTACTCACGCACTCACTCTTACGTTCCCCCTATCTCGGTCTCTCGGGTGATCAATGGTACCTCATGACCCCCTTCACACTAGTTGACAATTACTCTGGGTGTCCGATACACCCGAACCACTTAAGCTCTCCTTGAACTTAAGATTTCCACCGGTTGCGCGCGCTCACAACCTGTTCCACAGTCACTCTACAGACATTCAACTCCGCCAGACATTACAACATAGATACAATACAAAAACACCGCAATCTAACACGCATAACCCTTTATACTCACTCTCGACCGATACTGCTGCTTTTTCTGTCTCACGTCATCCGGATCTTCATCTGCGGGCTGTTCTTCCGATCATCGATTTCTAGGGGCCTTGGGGTAAGCTAACCTGGCCTAGGTCACCGTCCTCAAGAAGGCAACCATCCTCTATAGCTACCAACTGAAAGGGCGAGATTTTGATCGATACCTTATATCTATTGATCCAAACCTCGATCTGGTCGACTGAACCTTTATTGCCTGTCTTGGAAGGAAACAGTACACCTATCTGCAAATTAGTTCACCCAAGAAAGGACTCTACTCTCAAAGATCACGGACAACTTCTAGGTTTCAAAAGTTTATTGTAAAGATATAATGAGCTGCAAATACAAGCATCTCAGAATGAGATTCACGAGGTACACAGGTCCAATTACATACATGTGCTCTCGAAAAGCCCTCAGACGAGCAACAGAAATCACTAACACAAGTTCTAAAAATAGCAAAGCTATCAGCATAGACGCATATCTCTCCTTCATTTAGGTTGGAGGAAAACAAACACAGGTTAGGCGTCCCTACCCTGTTCTAGATGGTATCCCTACTTAACCAAATCCCAACCTAACAAAGGTGTCAGCAATGAATGACCCCCAAGGGAAGTCACCCACTCTAAGTCTCTTGGTGAAACCCTAAAGTTCTCCAGTCATGACCCCTCACTGCCTACCCATCGCTCTCTAAAGGGTCCTCAGGTCTCTGCTCTAACTCCACCCAAGGGTGCTGTCCCTAATACAAAACAGTCAACAACATTTGAGACGCCCCTTGCGAAACGCCTCTCACGTGGTGCAACTTCAGGCTTTTTCCATGATGCTTTGTATTGGGCCTCAGACGTTAGAGTTGACCTTGCTTCTCAGTCTCTTCTCCGGCCCGCTGATACCCCTTAAACATTCCAGAACCCTCCTCCATGTCTGGGCCGTCTACTGAACAGGCCTCTATTCATTCACTTATAATTGGATCCCCCCTTTCCTGTTGCAGACAGATATCTGCCGCCAAGAACCCAACTCTCATAGACTTCTAAAAAAAGCTTGCAACATTTCTCAGCCCAGACATGTACGTGTAAATCAATGCTAAAACATTTCAGGCCTACAATATTTCACATTATGATTATAGCATTCAATTTCTTCATTTAATTAAAGCATGTTAAAACTCTTATTCTATTATTTAGAAAACATTACTCTAAATCATGGCCCATTAATGCAATGACCAAAAACGTTAAACAATCTGTGTCATGAAAAGAAACACCTTCCCCTTTAGCTCCAGCTCTGGCCCTAAGGCCTACCACGTTCTGCGTTTTACCACAGACCATCTTATATGTTAACAGCTACACGACATAGATTCAAAATAATCACGTCTAATAAAATCATATAATGTCACACATTTCTGTATTAATTCCACTTCTACTTAAATCTCTATATTAGCTATACATTTAGAATATAATTTCAGATACTATTAGCACTCATGGCATTTCTCTTCATGAATTATGCTCTCTATAGGTAAGTGTGATGTACTCATATATTTATCTCAGTTTGCGCTCTCTCAGGCCCATAGACTTAATAGTATTCAATGTTAGTTTTGCCAAATGCCCCATATCAAGGCTCCGTAAGTTTGATTTCACCTCATTCCTGATCCTTCCACTATCAGACATTTCCTTCTGCTTTATCTTTTTCATCGTGATTTCTTTATCACAGTTTTCCTATTTTTATTTCCATTTTCCTTTTTCCATCTTCTGCCTTTCCCCCTCTTTCTCAGGGCAAAGTCTGAGGATAAAAATTTAAAAACGTTCAGGTCCCCTAAAAATAAGTGCCGGAACCATAACCTGCAACCACAGGCACCAATTAAGCACTGCTGCAGGGTAAAAAGGTGTTCTACGAATATAAAGAACACACAAATCACCCGGCTGCACTTTTCAGTCTGTGCATGCCCAAACCCAAATCTCTTTTTTCTGCTATGGGCACATTTTTGCTAGAAAGTGAATGAAAAGCTTGAGCGCTGACCTCACTGATGCCATTTCTGCTGACAGCAACTAACAAAGAAGCCTTTGGTTTCATAAAGCCAACAGCTCTCCAGGCGGCTGGAGAGAATGAATGTCGCTGAAAAAATAACAACAGCGCCCACAGCAGGCAACACAATAAAATTCCTACACTGAAAAAACCTGAAACAGGAAATCATAAATGCCAATTTGCTATAATATGCACTTCTGCCTCTCGCATTTTCCTCCTCCACCACACTGCTAGGCACTGCACACAAGACAAGAGAATCTCTCTGGTCACACGCACAACCACAGAACTCTTCCCACATAGGATCACAACAAATCAGTGGTGGCTGGCATCTACCGGGAGGGGGGGCAGGCACGCTTGCACAATTATTATTATTAAAAATAAAACTTACCTGATCGACATCCTCCCCTTCGGGCCTCTTCTGAGGAATTAATTGATCTTTCTGGGTTGTGTGGAATGCTAGTGTCCTTGCTAAGGGGTCCATTAGGATGGCGGGCGGACTTTGCCCTCCCGCCATCCCCGTGCAAAACCGGACCTCCCTCCATAGGAGCGGCGGTCCCGCCTTGGCCATTAGGATGCGCCCACCACACTGGCGGGCGCATCCTGTATTTTTACCATTGCGGCGGGCGTTGCTGAAAGCGCTGCCCGCCGCAATGGTAAAAATGCACGTTGTGCATTTCAAAGCACAACATGACAGGCACCGCGCGGTACCTGCCATGTTGCACTTTGAAATGCGGGGGGGGTACCATAGGTACCCCCCATGTGCACCCACCACCCCCCGGAGTCCCAGGGGGCCCGCAACGGGCCCCCGCAGGGAGTCTCCGCATGCCAAAGGCATGTCTGCAAGCCCATCATAATATGGCTGGCGGTGTCTTATAGACACCGCCATCATATTAAACATTTTCCGCCCCGGCCGCAAGGCGACCGGGGCGGAAAAGCCGCGGATGGTCTTTACGTCCGCCGCGGTCCCCCCCGCCATAGTAATATGGTGGGGGAAAATGGGTGGCGGGCGGGCATGAATGTCGGGCGGATCGCCAATGCCACCATGGCGGTGGCGATCCGCCCAACATCGTAATGGGCCCCTAAGTTCCCACTTTGTTACACCAGGGCCGTCTTAACAGCATTATAGGCTCCCGGACAAAGCAGTGCACTAGGTCCTGCCTACACAACTACTCACAGGAATGAAACATGCTGTCAGCAACGATTACTCAATACAAACGATTCTGGTCTGTGCATAGATTAGCATGGGGCCCCTATGCTCATTGGGCCCCAGGGAAACTACCCAGCCTACCCATGCTTTAAAACGGCATTGTGTTACACCCACTTTGCACAGGTTATCAGGGATTGAGTAAGGAAAGTTGATTGATGCTATTGTTTGCAGTGTTTTGTGCCACATGTTTGTAGTGCAAGCACCCATGCTTAAGTTGAATAATTTGGGTGATATTAAATTACATTTTATCAAAAACTACATTTTACAATTTACATTTACATTTTATGATAAACTATTTAGTGTGGGCAGTACCTCAGAGGTCACATTGGAACTATGAGTAGGGTGTGCGCATTTCTTCCCAAGAGCTTTGCCATTTACCTGTGAAATTTGTGACTTTTGCAACATTTTATGTTGCACATGTTCTTTGGTAACACTAATAGAATGATTTTGCATGTGATATACTTTGCAGAAAAACATTAAATACCATTTGCATTGAAGAGATCTCGAAAAGAAAACTTGCAGAGTAAAATGTTGCAAACATTTACCAATATGCCTTAAAGTATCACACAAGGTAACTTGCAGAGAGCAGTCCATACATTTTGCAGAATTGCTGGACTCAATTAGAGTTACGTTTTTCTTTGCTATGTGGTTGAAATTTTTTTGTTAGGCAGGATATAAGCTTTTGAAAAAGACGAGAATAGGGGCTTTCCAAGGCTTTTTTGTCCATGGAGAGCCTAAGAAAAGAAATCTTTGCACAAGCAGAATAATGTCAAAGTGTGCATCCCATATTGAGCGACTGCGACGTTCTGCACCTTTGGGACTCTAAGAACTACTGTCTTAGAAAGACCCAAATAGACTCAGTTGCAAGAGTCTAAACATGAGGAAAGTAAAGTGCTGCCAACTGTCAGTTTAAACCGGGAAGATAGATTTGAAGTGAAAGACTTGGCCCCTTGGGTGCCCAAGGAACACCTGAAGAAGATCTATCAATTCGTCAGTGGAAAATAAATCAGCTGTCAGACACAAGAGTAGGAGAGGCTTCTACCAAGATAAATGACAATGACATGAAATATGTCCAGAAAATGGCTACATTTTTAAGTAGTGGCGCTTCTGAAATCCAAATCACAGAGTAATTCGCATAAATAGTTTTCAAATTGATGGTTGACTGAAAATGGGTTTATTACCTCAATTTAAGAAATTTGTCAACCAATTAGGTAATGAGTTTTCTGGGTTATTAATCAAACGTTGCATGCATGTACTTAGCAGTCAGATTGTAGACCAGCTTTACACTAACTGTGAGAAGGCTCATGTTCTTGTAGTATTACTAGAGGAGGGCATGGCTTTCCTCATTGTGTTTATTCTTTTTGTGACCTTTTATAATGGGAAGTGATTGTGGAACAGCATTGCATGATATTGGTTAATAAAGCAATCTGGAACCCTTGATCCCAAATTCTATGTCCACCTTGCCCTAGTAAATTGTGGGACAGTGAGGTAGTCTGGATATTCTAGGATTTATGATGGAGCTTCTACGCATGATGTGTCAGTGTAGGTATGCACAGGATCACCATCCTATGATCACATTTAAAGTGCCAGGGCATATAGTATTTTTGGATAGACGTGTGGCAGAATCATCGGTCTATTTAGGTGTCACTATCAAGGCAGATGTTGGAAAATCGTGGAATGTAACCTGCCACCTTTGAAACAAAAAATAAGGATGGAATTCAAGAGATGTCATTATTTAAGACTCTCATTAATAGGGCGGAGTAAAATTATTAAAATGAGATTTCTGCCCAAAATGTTATATCTTTTTTGGCTATACCCTTGGAGGTCGGAAAAGAGTGGTTCAAAGAGCTGGATGGGATGCTAACAGGCTTTCTTTGGGCATATGCTAATCCTAGGAGGGCGTTAAAGTTTATGACCCTCACAAGAGAACGTGGCGGCTTGGCAGTCCTAAATCTTAAATTATATAATTGGGTCGGAGCAATACAACAGCTGACTACCCTTCTGCAAGTGAAGAAGTTAAGGCTGGGGAGGGGTTGGTTCTAATACCACTCCTCCGATATATGAATTATTACTGTAGGGATAAAAGTTGGGGGTGTCTGGGTAGATTGAGTTTGGATACTACAAGAGAGTCCAGTTTAAGACACTGGAGGCCACCTTCCATATATGGGCAAAGCTCCGGAAAAGTATAGACATAGGTTGTTTTAATCTTTATACAGCTCTCCACCACAATCCTCTCCTACTCAGGATCTTTTGGGATGCATGTGTTAATGAGTGGTGAATACAGGGGCCATATAGACTAGGACCTTTATCTCTACAGGTATGGTAAAAACATTTGAGGCTATACATCAGAGATTCAAGCTTGACCATAAGGAGTTTTCAAACAAATATTTACAGATTGGAGATTTTTGGAGGAAGAAAGGAGGGGGTTGTTGGGATTGGAAAGGTAGAATCCTTTGAGATGATTATCGGTAGAGCTACCTCAATTGGAACCCAATACCGTGTGTTGAACAACACAATGCAGAATTGCATAGATATACATTCAAAAGGATAGGAAGATAAGACAAATGCACAAACCAATGACTTGGCTACATGACTAGATGGGGCCCAATCTTATTTAATATCTTCTAATTTACAAGCTCAACATTTCAAAACCTGTTTTAACCTATATATATCAATAAACACCACAGAGAGATATAGGGTCACAGGGATATTTAAAGACCTGCCCAGGTTCCCATCCCCTTGTACTGCAATAAAATGACAAAAAAGAACCGGGGGTCTAAAGTCAACAATTTCGCCGACTAGCTTCAACTACTCCAAAAAGTGAGTAGGAACACAAGTCACATAGAAGCCCAAAAGAGAGAAACAAAGGGATTAGGGAGCCAAGATAGAGTGATCAATGGTGAGATCCAGAAGCAACTTATTGGATTCCCATCAATTTATCGTGGTGATCAATCTTATTATTTGGTCATCCGCCTCTCGGGATGGTGTGTCTCTTGTGGATCAAACCCAAAATCACTTGAAACGAGAAACATATGTGTTTCTGGATTACAGATCACAAGGGAATTAAGTGCAGTGCAAAATGCAAAAAGTGATGATTAAAATAGGGTAATGAGGTGAGTAAACAAGATATTTTATTTTAAATATCGACTCACCCACTAATTTAAAAACAGAACAGTGCAAGGGGCAGTTTCAACAAATAACTGCAAAAATCAGGCCAACATGTTTCAGCCACTCGGGAACAAAATCCCCTCGGCTTTCTTCAGGGCCTCTGCTCTCAAACTTTGCTACTGCAACACAGAATATGTACTGACTTAAAGTGAAAAAATTATTTATAAGGAAAAAACTGTTAATAGTGAAATACAAACATACTAAGAGGTTGGAACGAATACAACCTACTTGTACTGATCCTCCGCATCAAGGAATGCAGATGGCATCTAGAAAAAACAAAATAAACATTACTCCAGTATAGCTCTCTTATTTGCTTGTTTCTAAAGATTATACTACTAATCATTCAAAATAATTTTATATGCTCACCCAGCTTGACCGGGGACTGGACCTCACCTCACCTGGACCTAGCTCAGGAAATAGAGGCACCGCTCTGTAAGGTAACACAAAGGGAAACCATAGAATAGAGAAAAAGGTCTAAACATTGTCAGTCCTTATCAAACTCATTCTGTAAACCCTCCTATCGTTGATCCTTCTCAGAGATTACCAATTTGAGATAGCCAAGTGGCATCTCCCAAATACCTCTTCACAGCAATTGAACTCACAACATTAAATAAAGGATGGCCTTACTCTTAGAACAGATGTAAAAATAATCACCAGTCTAACCATAGAACTCATTGTTTACTCATATGTATTTTGAAAAACACTCCATATACACTCCAAACCAAATCGAATATGTATTCCATTGATTCTGGAAAAATGAATGTGTACATCCTCCCATATTCGGTATGGTAGAAAGAGTTAAACTTCAAGAACACATATTGCACATTTTCTTGTTGCTGCTAAAAAAGCCAATGTCTTTGAGCACTTACAAATACTATTATTACTCCCAGTATGAAAGACAAAACTCCAACATCAAGAGTACTAACATGCACATACACACTACACCAGTGAGAGACCTGAAGATCTCTGTGCCATAACTAATTCTGGTTGAAACCCCAAAAATACCTACCTGTCCGTCGTTGCCTCAGACGGATTCTGAGTAAAGGGGGAGGCAACGAACGACTCAGGTCGGGCTTTTTTATTGGCCTCCTATGTGGTTAGAATGTGCCTAATGGGCATGGCAAATATCGCAGCATGCTCACATTATGCTCGATGTAATAAGCCAAGATTCGTTATATGGATATATGATCATTGAGATGTCACGCACTACAAAAATTCAATTTAGGAAGCGAGTATTAGAAAAACGCCATTCTTTCTCACAGTCCGCTCAAATTCCCGCGTGTAGTTTTTTCTCTCAGCGGTACCTCTAAACTTTATTGGGTCCCCTGTATCCAGTAACAACCAAAAGACTCAACACCTCCATACTAGGGTATGTAATGTATATGGCAAAAAAAATCACCCCCATCCTATTTTACCTGGATTTGTTGTGTGAGCATGTGATGTGTAAACTGCCATAGGCTACATAAAGTTTAACCTTTGAAACGAGTCAAAGTTGAAAAACGCATAAATACTTGAAGCCATACCACCTCGGTATAGACATCCCTCATCTGGTATGACATCACCTCCCCTTGCTTTGAGTAATAAATATCTAAGGGACTAAGCAATATCATGTCTAAATAATTTCTAGAGAGTGTTGAGGAGTAGAATTTATACCTGGTTCGTTATTTACATGAATGTCCGAGGGGGAATGGATTCAAGTATTTATGCTTTACTTGTAACAGGGTCGAGCGCCTTAGGCTAAAGGCTAAGGCGCTCGACCTTGGACCTGGGGAACTCGGTTCGAGTCTCGGTAACGACGCCACAAACCCCCTGTGATTCTGGGCAAATCACTTAATCTCCCCGTGCCTAAAATGAAAGTGTGTCCTCATGTAACGTAACTGGTGCTATGTAAAGCGCTCTGATAACTGATTCGGTTCGGTTCTAGTTCGCGCTATATAAAACTCTGCAAAAAAAAAAAAAAAAAAGCTCCGAGGTTCTGCTGATAATAAACTAAAAACGACAAACTCCACTCTTATGATGTCACTCGGTAGTTCTGCGGGTTATCGCGAGTACACACACGAGATCTCAAGCGGACTACTATAATGAATGGAGTTTTTCATCTTTGACTTGTTTCAAAGGTTAAATTTTATGTAGCCTATGGCAGTTTACACATCACATGCTCACACAACAAATCCAGGTAAAATAGGAAGGGGCGATTTTTTTTTGCCATATACATTACATACCCTGTGTCTGTGGTGTCGAGTCAGGGGACCCAATAAAGTTTAGAGGTACCGCTGAGAGAAAAAACTACAAACACCATTGTTATGACGTCACTCGGTAGTTCGGCGTGTTATCTCGAGTATACACGCGGGAATTCGAGCGGACTGTGCGAAAGAATGGCATTTTTCTAATAAGGTACTCGCTTCTTAAATTGAATTTTTGTAGTGCCTGACATCTCAATGATCATATATCCATATAACGAATCTTGGCTTATTACATTGAGCATAATGTGAGCATGCTGTGATATTGGCCATGCCCATTAGGTCTGAGGCAACGACGGACAGGTAGGTATTTTTGGGGTTTCAACCAGATTTAGTTATGGTACAGAGATCTTCAGGTCTCTCACTGGTGTAGTGTGTATGTGCATGTTAGTAATACGCGTTTTTGAAGTTTAACTCTTTCTACCATACCGAGTATGGGAGGATGTACACATTCATTTTTCCAGAATCAATGGAATACATATTCGATTTGGTTTGGAGTGTATATGCTTTTTCAAAATACATATGAGTAAACAATGAGTTCTATGGTTAGACTGGTGTTTATTTGTACATCTGTTCTAAGAGTAAGGCCATCCTTTATTTAATATTGTGAGTTCAATTGCTGTGAAGAGGTATTTGGGAGATGCCACTTGGCTATCTCGAATTGGTAATCTCTGAGAAGGATCAACGATAGGAGGGTTTACAGAATGAGTTTGATAAGGACTGACAATGTTTAGACCATTTTCTCTATTTTATGGGTCCACTTTGTGTTACCCAACAGAGCGGGGCCTCTATTTCCTGAGCTAGGTCCAGGTGAGGTGAGATCCAGTCCCCTGTCAAGCTGGGTGAGCATAAAAAATTATTTTGAATGATTAGTAGTATAATCTTTAGAAACAAGCAAATAGGAGAGCTATACTGGAGTAATATTTATTTTGTTTTTTCTAGATGCCATCTGCATTCCTTGATGCAGAGGATCAGTACTAGTAGGTTGTATTCGATCCAACCTCTCAGTATGTTTGTATTTTCACTATTAACAGTTTCTTCCTTATAAATAATTTTTTCACTTTAAGTCAGTCCATATTCTGTGCTGCAGTAGCAAAGTTTGGGAGCAGAGGCCCTGAAGAAAGCCGAGGGGATTTTGTTCCTGAGTGGCTGAAACATGTCGGCCTGATTTTTGCAGTTGTTTGTTGAAACTGCCCCTTGCACTGTTCTGTTTTTAAATTAGTGGGTGAGTCGATATTTAAAATAAAATGTCTTGCTTTCTCACCTCATTACCCTATTTTAATCATCACTTTTTGTGTTTTGCACTGCACTTAATTCCCTTGTGATCTGTCATCCAGAAACACATCATATGTTTACCGATTCAAGTGATTTTGGGTTTGATCCAATCCAGCTAATTTCCTTTGGGGTGGTAGATAGTCTCTATGATCAAGAGACACACCATCCCGAGAGGCGGATGACCAAATGATAAGATTGATCACCACGATAAATTGATGGGAATCCAATAAGTTGCTTCTGGATCTCACCATTGATCACTCTATCTTGGCTCTCTAATCCCTTTGTTTCTCTCTTTTGGGCTTTTATGTGACTTGTGTCCTGGCTCACTTTTTGGAGTAGTTGAAGCTAGTCGGCGAAATTGTTGACTTTAAACCCCCGGTTAACCTGTATATAACCCCAGAAAAAATAGCAAAGTGGGGAGGATTAACATGCACAAGGTGCCCAAGATGCCGGGAGTATGGGGTGGATATAGTGCATATGTTGGCTAGATGCCCAGTGTTGGGGGCCTCAAGGACGGAATCACAGTGTTCTTGGTGAATAGATTGGGTGTGCAAACAATCTTATCTGACCAGCTAGAGCTTCTTGGGGTTCATGATGATGTATTGCCAATTAAAACCCAGCCCTTTATGTTTTTTGCAATGGCAATACTAAGGCTGTGTTTGACAACAGCCTGGCTCCACCCTACCCCTCCATCATTCACCAATAGCTGGCACGTCTATTGGCTATTTTTCAACTGGAAAAAGCCCTTAAAAAAATGGTCAGAATATGGGCTCCCCTGAGGAACTGGAATTTTAAAAGCACGTAGGGGGATTGATCTTTGTAAAAGGGGGGAAAATGTTTGTATAGGTGATCATGATTTAGTAAGGGGTCGGTTCTAAGGAGCACATTTTTGTACAATTGCTCACGCCAATGTATGTTTAGATCATGTGTAAAACTTGTATGTTCTTTCTGTTTTTGTCTGCTTTGTTTCTCCTTTTAATTTTGGTTATTTGACTTATTTGCTGTAAATTATGGAAATGTCTGCTTAGGGGCGTGGGACTGTTTTAAAATACAATAAAAAAATATTTAAAAAAATAATAACAATAAAGTGCCAGGCAGGCTGTCCAAGTTTAGAAAATGGCAGGTCATGCCTGTGAACTCTACCACTATAACAAAGAATTTTGGGGTTGTGAAAGTTCATGTTGCTCCTTTGAAGATGGATCCACATGTGGCAGCTTGCCCAGCTGCAGGAAGTAAATGTTTTAATCATAAACCCATTGAAATAGCAATGCTATGCTGGTTATCCATTGATACAAGAGGCTCCTACAAGGCACCCTTCTTGGTGCAAACAATAATTCATGTGGATCTAACTGACTATCTAGATAAGAAATTAAAAGTCTATGGAGTGCTTCTTGTGCTTAGGAGCTCTGACGTCTCTCAGTACTGTGATCTGTATCAATTTGAATTCTCTTTGTCTTAAATATATATCTATTTCTATGCACAGAGCACCTATCTATAATGATTCCAATTAGTTACTGCCCAATAGATTACTGATTGCACTTTCTTTACTGTTTTGCATATGTTTACTCACACTTATACATTTTTGTATATTAAATATGCATGTCAAATCTCATTTATAATTCTTCGACTCTCCCTATACCTACACTAAAGTTTTCTAATAACGTATGTCCAGTGTTCCAACATTTACATGTTAATTTCTCTTTGTTCACTCAGTATACCATTTTATGTTTACCCAAAATGACGATGGACGCAGTGCTGAAACATTTCAACCACTCACCCCAGTCACATATATATACAAATAAGTCTTGACCCTGTTCATGGGAACAGTCCATCTCGAACGGCCAGGTCTCCCCTGAATCAGAAACAAGCATCCCTGGACCGGTTTTGAGGTTTCATCCCTCATCAGCCAGGCTAGCTTGAATCCAGTGCCACAGCGAGCAAGGGACCCATGTCTGGGTAAACCCTTGACCACTTAGAGCGAACACAGCAAACACAACAAGATGATGGACGGAATGCTGAAACTTTTCAACCACTCACCCCCCAGTCACAGATCTGGGTTTAATCCATAGTTCTTTTGCTCACTATGGCACCCCAGTTTGAACCCAGCCATACGCAAATCCAGGGAAGACCGGGCTTAGCAGGTCGAGCTGGACTGTTTCCATGAGGAACAGGGTCAAGAAGGATTTGCATATTCTTGGAACTGGAGCGACAAGTGGGAGAGGGTCCTAGTCCGTCCACCCTCGAGAAATGGCAGCGGAATACCACTCACTCGCAAGTAAGGAGGAGAAACAGCAGTACCTTGCCCTTAGACATCGGTTATATGAAACTGGAGACAGGGCGGGGAAACTCTTAGCCTGGCTGGGTAAGAAGGAGATAGCATCCAGATGGGTGGGAGTCATTCACGGAGATGGATGGGAACTCACTGGGGCACAGGATATTGCTAATGCCTTTGCAGATTATTACTCTGCCTTATACAAAGAACAAACCACGGCGGGAGATGCGCAGATCCGATATTATTTCGAGCGGATGGACTTCCCAGTCCTGTCCTCGGAGGACTGGGATACTTTAGAAGAGGAGATGTCGCTGGAGGAGGTGACTGAGGCCCTGAATAGAAAAAGTCAGGGAAGTCCCCAAGCCCCAATGGTCTCCCAGCAGAGTTTTTTATGGCTAACTCCACATTACTGGGTCTGCACCTCTTGGATATGTTCGGAGAGGCCACAGAGGGGGGCATATTACCACCTGATCTGCGGAAAGCTACAGTAGTGGTGATTCACAAGCCGGGGAATTCGGCAACTGAGTGTGGGTCATACCGACCAATCTCTCTCCTGAATGCGGAGGTCAAAGTGCTAGCTTCTATTCTGGCTAATAGATTGGCCGGGGTGATTACTTCCCTAACACACGCTGACCGATCGGGGTTAATGCCAGGAAGGGTGACACAATTCAATTTGAGACAACTAGCAAACTGGATGAGTACGATTCAAGCTAGGGCAGAGCCACATATGTTGCTCTCATTGGATGCGAAAAAGGCCTTTGACGCGGTCCACTGGCCTTTCATGTGGCAGACACTAGGGAAATTCGGTTTGGCCCCAAGTTCATGGAATGGATTCAGTTGCTCTACAGGTCTCCAACAGCAAGGGTGAGGGTGAATGGGGCAATGTCAGAGGAATTTGGGGTAGAAAGAGGTACTAGACAAGGATTCCCGCTCTCACTGATGCTTTTCGCATTGACCCTGGAACCTCTAGCTTGTCTTGTTAGAGCGCACCCAGAGGTAAAGGGGTTCAGGGCAGGTGGAAGGGAGGAACGCATCTCACTCTATGCAGATGAGTCCTCTTGTATGTCACCGATCCCCCATCCACAATCCTGATCCTTTTTCGAGAGCTGGGAATATTTGGGAAATATGTAGTCTACAAGATTAACTGGGACAGATCAATCCTTTACCCAGTGGGTCCATTTGACACACAGGATCTCCCCCAAGAACTCCAAGTAACATTGGAGGGTTTTAAGTTCCTGGGGATATACATATCCATGGACAGCTCACACAGCCACACGCAAAACATTCAGAGGGTAGTGACAGAATTCCAAGCAGACGTGGAGAGATGGAGAAAGTTGCCCCTCACACTACTGGGAAGAGCGACAATGTACAAAATAATTACACTCCCTAAGCTACTGTACAGCCTGCAAAACACATATCATAGGATTCCGGAAGACACCTTCAAGGCGATAGATGGGGAGGCGCGCACTCTCTTGTGGGACGGGGGGCAGCCACGGATTGCACTCAACACGCTGCAACACAAGTCAGTACAATGGAGGGATAGCTCTCCCGGACATCAGGTCATATTATAGGATGCACACTTGATAGCAGTGAATGAGTGGGGGCACACGTCGAGATCCCAGCCAACTTATGTGCTGGAACAGGACCAGTTTGAAGTCCGATCCCACCTAAATTACATATATGGGGGGAAAGGAGTTAAAAAGTTGCTGCCGGCGACCCAAAGGGCCCTGGAGGCTTGGAAGGGAGCTGAGAAACAAATGGACTGGCACAAGAAAGTAACTAAGCAAACCCGACTATGGGAGGGTAAGAGACTACCAGAATTGGGTAAATTTAAGGGATTCAGGGATTGGGACGTGATTGGAATCTCCACGATTGGGGACCTAATAAAAGAAGGCTCCTTGATCTCATTCGCAGCCTTGCAACATGACCACCAGATGGGTGAGAGACAAAGATATAAGTATATGCAATTGCAACATGTGTGGGCAGCTAAGGGACTGGACGTGGTTGGAATCTTCGAATGCGCGCCATTAGAGGGCAGACTCCTGCAAGATAAGATACCAGAGAAGGCTATATCTTGGACCTATAAGACTCTCATTAATAATGTCCCGGATAACCTAGTGGTCCTGAGAAGGGCTTGGGAAAAGGTCCTGGGAGAGCTAGAAGACATAGCCTGGGATGCGGCCCTGATGCACCCAAGGGAGGTGGCGATCAAGCTGAGGCTGAGGTTAATTCACCTCAAAACACTACACAGAATGTACATAACCAGGTCCTGACTGCACAAAATGGGAAGGGCAGAGTCTCCAATGTGTCTCATATGCCAGACGGCGAGAGGCACGTATATACATACATTATGGGAGTGCACACAAATGCAAAGATCCTGGACTGTAATAATGAAGAAACTAGGTGAAGTCCTTGGGATCCAGCTACTAATGGATGCCAAATATGTACCACTAGGGATACCTTCCGACATAGACCCACCCAGACGGAGTCTTCGCTTGTGTAATTTAGGCTTGATAGTGGCCAAACAGGACATAGCCAAGAAATGGGGAGCGCCAGAGATTCCGACTCTCAGAGAATGGAACACTGGGATGGATATGTATATGGGTGCGGAGCAGGTGACCTACAGAATGAGAGGGTGTCCGCGGAAATTCTTTAAGATTTGGCATCCCTTGCTCTGGTACTAAGGGCTTGAGCGTCAAGAAACACTGGTGGGGCAATTGACGTAGCACCGCCCTGGGAAGAGAGAGGCCCTATAGCACAGTCGCCCCAGGACGGGAGGGGAGCAGACCCTATGCCGTGTCCATAAATTGTAATATGTTAAGCCAACAAGAATGGTGCATTTACTGTAACTACATGAGTAATGTGTATTGCCTGTTGACCATGATTGTACCAAATGTGAAATTGACATGTCTTGTTAATCATGGAAAAGTTTCAATGGAAAGAGTTATAAAAAAAAAGAATGATTTGCATATGGCTGGGTATGAACTGGCGTGCCGAAGGGAGCTAAAGAACGATGATGGATTCAGCCCAGATCTAATAGTGACTTGGGGTGAATGTCTGAAAAGTTTCAGCGCTACGTCCATCAACTCCTTGTGTTTGCTTTGTTTACCCTAAGTTGGCAGGGTATGGCCAGAAGCCTGTTCACTTTGCCACTGGACTCAAGCTAGCTTGGCTGATGTTACCCCAAAACCGGTCCCAGGATGCGTGTTTCCTGTCCAGTCCTGGCTTGGTAGTCTGGGCTGGATTGTTCTCAGATTTAATAGTGAGTGGGGGTGAGTGTCTGAAAAGTTTCGGCGCGCTGTCCATCATATCCTTGTGTTTACCCTTTTATGTTTGTCATTTGTTTTGTCCAAAACGAGTTACGTCCTTATTAAACACACAAAAGGTAATAGGGCGAATGCCTTTAAATGGTCTAACCACAAAGGCAGTCACTCAGGGTAGCATTACAATCCATCCTTTTTTGCTCACTATGCCATCTCATATTACCCCCAGACATATGCAAATCAGCCTTGGTCGTGCTACAAAAGGAACAGTCCCACCCATACTGACAAGCCAGGTCCTCTCTGAAATGGGACCCAAGCAACCCAACACGGGCTTTGGCCTTTTTTGGGCCTCTTCAGTCCGATGTAGGCTGGTTTTGGTGGCACAGTGAGCATGACACCCACATCTGGGCATACCTTAGGCCACCTAAGGCGTAATATCAAAAACATAAAAGTTGATGGGAGAATTGGGGAATGCTTTCAAATAGGCCAAACACTGGCAATCACCTGGGGAAGCATTCCAGCCCAGCATTTCTGATGTCCTCATGGCCTGGTTTGTGATAAGTAAAATCGCATATAACTAACAAACAAGCATTTGCAATGCAATAGGTCTCGCATTTGCGAGAGTTTGAGCTTTTGGCATTGTCAATGGCAATGACTTTTATTCATGTGTTTTTGAAAACCTGCAAGTGGTGCACCTAAATAAAAGGCATTGTCATGTACAATTCCAATAGCTAAAATTCTCGCAAATACGAGACCTATTGCATTGCAAATTATTGTTTGCCTTCCTATCAATAGCCCTGATCTGTCCAACATGTCAGGCCTGGAGGAAAGGCGATAGGGGTCCTATCTGAATAGTGTCTACCTTGGGGAGTCCTGCACAACTAAGGCCATGCAGTGCTAGAGCATAGCTAAATATTGTTTTCACCAATTTGTGCTCGAGGGGAATGGAAAAAGTACATTACAGAAGACTGCCCTGTCAGCCTTTATGTCGACATATGCTATATGTATATGTCTTTAGAGTAGATGTGAGTTTAAGTTGGTAACTGAGGTCACTATGTTTGAGTGAGATAGCAATAACTCTTATATAAAAGTGCTGTCGCAGGAAGGGATTAGTCCCATTCTCAGCACAGCGCTCGCAAAACCAGATTGGGCTGCCACGAAATTACAAGAACATCAAACGAGTTAGCAAAAACTGATGTGAGGTGCCGGGTTTTTAAGAACCCGGTGGTGCCAGGGGATAACACCCGAAGACCTCTGAGTTCTCCCTTGTTCCGGACCACAGAAACACGGAGTCTTCTAGTCGCAGTCAGAGATCAAAGTTTTATTGGCAGCTACCAAGTAACATGTGTCCTAGAAGCACGATAACGCGGATCGTGTGTTCTCAGGAGACTGTTTGTTTTTACAGAACAAGCCTTCTCCTTATATACAGAAATAATAGCTGCAAGCAAGAATTCTTGAGTTTATGATATGGCTGTACACATATTTCTACAATAATACAAAGAGCAAAGTCATGTAGGCAAGCCCATATTTTAGACGTCCAATTCGTGATAGATTACCCGGTCAGGCCCGGAACTCCCATCAGATATCGACGAAACCCCAATAAAGAAGGGCACCTCCTAGTCATAAAACTGGCCATAAACAGGGTGCGTGGACAGGTGTGTGTGTGTAGAAAACATGATCTGTACGTGGTGAATGGTTTGTGGTATGTTATGCATTGATGCTATCGTATTCGGCCACTGGGCGAAGAGCTGTCCAAACAGGTTTGGCTGGAGGCAAGGGAGTCAGTTGGGACAGGTCAGGGGGAAGTCAGGGAGAGGTGGACGTGTCCTTTTAGACCAAGCTCGACCTTACTCAATTGACTTATCATGAGGGCAAGACACAAGATGGATGCCGTTTACAAAATGGAGTCTGATGGGTCGGAACGGAAACTACGATTTAGGGGTGTTGGCATTCCTCGATCATGACGCAAATGATTAGGAATGATGTCCTAATCATTACCGGTCTGTTGATACCAAGTTCGTCATGGGATATTGATATTTTGTGGCACGGGTATTGGATCTCGATATCGTGATAACAGTAGGGTCCAGAATTTCAGAACCACAGACCCTCCTTTTGCCCTTATGTAAGGCAATAACTCATGTTAATCTGAGTCCAAATCTGTATGAATAAATTCATGGAGATGCTGCTGTAGCATCATTCTGTTGCTCAGTTCGTCCCTTGACACAGGCTTCCTTACACATGGGGTAGCACAGAGGCCACATAGTGCAGGAGCGCACTGTACACACAGGCAGAACATAAACAGAAGCGCTAAGATCATCCCAACGAAGATCAGTGTTTTCCATCCCCAGGCAGTGATCAGGCCCCAGAACCACCCTAGAAGGGACCAATCTCCTTTTTCCACGTGAAGGGAACCAGATATTTCGTGTAGTTTGGAGATGGCCTGGTACACTGTTGGTGCATTATCAGGGATGAAAATACAGCAACTAGATTGGATCACTCTGCATACACCACCACGATCGGCGAGTATGATATCTAGGGCAACTCGGTTCTAAAGGGTCATAAGTCGATCCGACTGAAGCTCGGTTGTCAAATTGTCAAGGGCTCCGGCCGTTGTAATCACGGCGGATTCAACTATCCTCGATAACTGGCGAATATTCCTGCTGTTCACCATAGGCCCCCAAAATGGCAGAAAACCCTTTGCGAAGTCTGCAAATTCCTGACCCGCGGTGTCGTCTTTACTCATGACACCTCTAGCTGTCCTTTTCCGATGGTAATCTGCTCTGGCCGTGTAGGTGGGAGGCAGCAGAAATGAGATGAAACACGTGCCTGAGAAGTCAGGGGGCAACCATGTATAGGCTTGGTCGTGGCAGACGAAATACGTGCCTTTGGCTGCTAAGAATAGGGGGGAAGTTCGGGAAGCGAATACATATGTTTCCGTGCATATGCTCTTTCCTAATTGTGCTTTGGGATCCCTACCGATACCTTGTAAACATAAGTGACCTTTGTGGGGCACTATCCAAACTGGGCGGGATTTCTTTGCTGTCTGTCCCTTACTCAGGGAAATCTCATTCTTAGTTATGTTCCAACGACTGTATGGAGTGAGTTCATCTTTGGGGATCGTTTGATATGTGTCGAACTCCCTACTCATATTTCTTATCCCTGCTACTAGTGCTTTGTTGTTGGAATCGCTTTCAATGGAACGGGTTGGGTATGGTTCTAGGGCGAACAGGAACATGGTCTGGAAAGCCCACAGAGAACCATAATAACTGAATGGCAGGATGAAGTATGGGATACCCTTATCCGTTGTGTGTGGCATGAGTCCACATATCCAACAATTCGATGTGTTCATTATGGACTGGTGTTGGTGTTGGAGTTGAATGAATGAGTTGTTTACAAATTCGAGTCTTCTGGCAGACTCGTGTTCAGGTAGAGGGTGAAAGTAGTGTGGAGAGATAGTAGGAGGAGGTGGTGGCCGGGTGTCATTTGAAAAAGTAACTTGGAATACGAATAGAGTATAACCAGTCAAAAACATCGTTATGCTACACAACATTAAAATACATGTTATCAAAAACCTTCTTTTGGCCAGTACAGTGCATAGTTGTCTTTCAATGTTCGTGAATCTGATAGGTCTCTTTACCCTAGGAAACTCCATCCTCTAGTGGCTGCCCGCGGTGGTAGATTGATTCTGCCAGGGAGTGCGCTCTGTTCAGTCCGGGGTAACTCCCTTGGACCAACCAGAACCGTTGACCTAAACGTCCCCAGTTGCACTCCCCAGACTTCAACCGCGACCCTAGCAGCAGAACCGGATGGCGGTTCGAAAATCAAAAATGAGCAAGTTCCCTGAGAGTGAGAGAGCTGAAAAATCAAAAATAGTTCTTGGGGGAAGGGAAATCACATCAATTTGCTTTTTATTAGTCTCTTTGTCTTGACCTTAGATTATATTTTTGTTTCCCAGGTATGGTGTGGTCTTCAAACAATGTCTTAGGTTCTGAAGTGTCCAACTGCATTGACGGTGGCACAAGTCCTTGTAAAATATGATCACTCTCCTTTTCGGTACCAGTTTCTTTTAAACGTGCATCGCTGAAAGGGATGAAGCGAGGTATGGATTCTGTCTCAGAGTCGGCAAGTCCTTCATTGACCCACCGGTCGTATTGGAGGGGTAGAGGGACCCGTTTACAATGGGTCCCGTGCACCCAGTTCTTTTTGCCTTCCACCCGAACGGCTGATCTCGTGGTAAGAAGTACCAGGTATGGTCCGGTCCACCTCGGCTGTCCGTTGTTTGTGCGCTGGAAATTCCGCACCAAGACCCACGTGCCGGGTTCGATGGAGTGACCTGGATCGTCAGAGGCTGGTGGAGAGGAACTGTGAACCTGTTGGTGTAAAACACGCAATTTAGTTGTCAATTCGCACAAATAGTCAAGCAGTACGGGGTGTTCTATTTCGCTGAGTTTCTTTGGCCTTGGCACGCCCCAGACGTTGGCTGGGCGGCCAAACACTATCTCATGGGGGCTAAGTCCTAATCTGGAATGGACGGTCATTCTGGTTGACAAGAGTGCTAGAGGCAAGGCGTCAGGCCATTTAAGACCTGTACAGGCTTGGATCTTGGCTAATTTGAGCTTTAACGTGCCATTGTAGCACTCTACTAATCCAGCTGATTGGGGGTGGTTCGCAGCGTGGAACTTTTGGTGTATGCCTAGACACTCACACACTCTCTTCATCACGCGTCCTACGAATTCACTTCCATTATCACTCCAGACGATTCTAGGCATACCGAATCAAGGGAAGAATTCTTTGACAAGGGCTTTGGCAGTTGACAAGGCGGTATTGTCCTTAAGGGGGTACGCTTCCACCCACCTTGAAAAAGCGCAAACAACAACGAGCACATACTTCAGATTGTTGCACCTCTCCATGTGGATGAAATCGAGCTGCAAAACCTCGAACGGATACGTTGGAGGCGCAAACTGACCAGCTGGAGTTGGGGTTCCCTTACCGGGATTATGCTTCAAACACACCATACATTTTCTGACCACATTCTCTGCATACTTTGGGATATTACTATTCTGCCATACTCGGGCCAATAGCTTACATATTCCTTTCAAACTGATGTGCGCAAATCCATGAGCCATCGTTACTACTGCAAGTACATAGGCGTTAGGTAATAGCCATCGCTGGTGTTCTGACAATTCGATCCAACAACCATTCGCATCTAATCTACCTTTACTTTCTCTCCATTCATTCACCTCTTTCTCAGTTGCCTCGGCTTGTATAGATTTCACGCTTTCGATGGTGTCCTCACACATTCCCACATCAGTAATCCATCTAGCGGGACCTACAACATACATCCGACTCATTGTGTTCCTTGCAGTCTCTTTCGCAACCTCGTCTGCAAATGCATTCCCGCGGCCAACATCATCCTGAATCTTTTTGTGTGCACTGCACTTCACAATGGCAAATTGTAGTGGCAAGGTCAGTGACTCGAGGAGCTCATTAACTAGCTGACCATGCTGTATCTTTGCACCATGTGACGTAAGGAATCCACGTTCACGCCACAATCTCCCAAAACTGTGAGCCACACCAAAGGCGTATTGGCTGTCAGTGCACACATTCACTCGCTTTCCTTTCGCCAACACACATGCTCTTGTAAGTGCAATTAGCTCTGCAGCTTGTGCAGAATTGTGGGAAATGCGCGCGGTCTCTATAATGGTGTGCAATGTTGTTACGGCATAGGCTGCAGTCGTATCACCATTTGGCAACTTGAAACATGAACCATCAACCCATAAAGTATCATTGCATTCAGGAAGGGGAGTGTCCTGTAAGTCTACTCTCCCTTTTGTCTCTTCTTCTGTCCTAAAGCAGCAGTCATGTTTATCAATCTCGTCTGTTTCTGTCGGGATGGGTAGTAGCGTAGCGGGGTTGAGTGTATCACACCTCTTTATGTGGATGTGACTTGCTAACAGTGTAAGTTCGTAACTGGATAGTCGAGCGCTAGTGAGATGTTGTGTCTTCGTCCTGTTTAGCAAAATGTCTACTGCATGCGGGACCATAACGATCAGAGTATTATTCATGACTAATCCAGCGGACTGTCGAATGCAGACAGCTGCTGCGGCGGTAGCCCTCAGACAACTTGGTAGGGCTTTAGCCGCAGGGTCTAGAGTTGCCGAAAAATACGTGCATGGGCGCTGTTTGTCCCCAAAGTGTTGTGTTAGGACTGATAATGCACAACCTTCCTTCTCATGGACGTATAATGTAAAAGGCTTACTGTAGTTGGGGTTTCCCAACACAGGAGCCGAACACAATGCATCACGCAACTCGTGGAAACTCGTCTGACAATCTTCAGACCAGGGCATAGGATTGGGCGTGTCTTTACAGAGTAGTGCCAGCAAGGGTTTGGCTAGTAGTGAGAAATTCGGTATCCATTGTCTACAGTACGATGTAATGCCCAAGAAGGCTCGAACCTCTCTCTGTGTCCTTGGGGCACTCAGCTCTGCAATTGCCTGTATTCTTTCTGGTGTCAGTCTCCTTCCCTCCTTCGATAAGATGTGACCTAGGTAGGTTACTTCTTGTCGACAAAATTGTAGTTTGGAAAGAGAGACTTTGTGCTTCATGTCACATAAGTGACGCAATAATGACAACGTGGCTTGTTTGCAAATTTCTTCAGTGTCTGCAGCGATCAGCAGATCGTCTACATACTGAATCAGAGTTGACCCATCTGGCAGGAACAATAGTGTCCAGTTGTGTTTTCAGGGCCTGACTGAATATTGATGGGCTTTCGCAGTAGCCTTGAGGAGCGCACTTGAAGCGGAAGCTTCGTCCTCCTAAATTGAATCCAAAAATATCTCTACTCTCCTCAGCAATCGGGATGCTGAAGAAAGCGTTCTTCAGGTCAATCACCGAGAACCAAGCTGCTGAAGCTGGAACCATTGTCAATAAAGCAGTAATGTCGGGGACAACTGGAAACTGTGGGATAACTACCTTGTTCACTTCTCTGAGGTCAATCACAAACCTGTACACAGGGGGCTGTGAAGGATCAGTACGCTTTAAGACTGGTAAAACCGGACTGTTACAAACATTTCCTGTTGTTTCTTCGATGACATCTTTGTCAATCAGATCATAAACAATCGTCAACAACTCTTTTTCGCATTCGCTAGATATTTTGTATTGGGGAATACGTGGCAACCTAACGTTGGCTTTCAATGTTATGACATACGGTGCTATCTCCAAACGACCTACATCATTAGAACCATTAGCCCAAAGTATATCAGGAAGACACGACAATTCAGTTGCAATATTTTCTTTTGACACATACATTGGAGAAACGACTTTCTTACCTAAAGTAAGCTGTACTCCCAAGGGAGAACAGTACAAAGTCGCATACAACCTCTTTAGTAAATCCAAACCTAACAAATTTTCACCGCAACCTGTTGTCAAAATGAGGGGTGCTTCTAATTCGCATGGGCCAACAGAAAGGGACATGGGACTAGAGATCGGGTTTCTAACAGGGGCGCCAGAGAAACCTACTGAGACATTCATTTCGCCAGACAAAGGTGCGCCAGGAAGTTTTGAGTGCATAATAGAACTTTTTGTAGCACCAGTATCCAGCAGAAATGGCTCTGACACTCCTGAGGCAATCACCTCGACATAAGGTCCATTCTGATCTACTGGAACTGAAACGACTCCCTCTCTTTGTCCATGGCTGTCCTAGCAATCATTACCCTCATTTTCGTGTTCGGTGTAATAGTCGTCAGCATAGTACTGAGCTGACCTAGACGATACATTATTCTGTTGGTCAAAGCTGTTCATGGAATTCTGAGGCGGAAAAGAAGCTGTGTTCTGGGAGAAATTTCCACGGCCCCTACCTCTAGGGGCATGTTGAACACCTCTTCCCCTTACACCTGAAACACCGTTTAAACGTCGCGCAAGAGCCGGACAATTACCTTTAAAGTGACCCTCTTCCTTGCAATACGCACATTGATTCGGGCCATACGGAAGACGCTGATGGGAAAACTCGTTTCCTTGCGCGTTTCTCGAATACTGCTGTTGTGGTTGATAATTGGGCTGACTAGCCACACGAGGCGGATAGGCCTGCTGGAGAAGAACCTTAGTTTTCAAATCTTTAGTCTTTTTGTCTACCTTATCTAGCTCGTCTTTGCGCCTATTTTCATAGTACTGGGCTGTAGCTAAAATCTGCGCTGACGTAGAGACAGCCCAAGCACTCTCTGAATCTTTTAGTTTAGTACACAGTTCAGGAAGCAAATTATGTACGAATTTGTCTACAAACAATCTTTGACCACCCTCGGTAGCCATATCTTGACCACTATGATCGGTGAAAGTCTCCTCAAATCTCGTGAAAAAGTCAGACACATTCTCATCTTTTTTCTGCTTGCACGCAGATAGCTTGTCCCAGTTTACGCGTACTTCAGGCATTATTGTTTTCATGTACGCTATAATCCTACCGGGAAGTTCGGCTATTAACGGCTCAGGTTTAGAACCACCAATTTGTCTAGCATCTATAGCGGTAATATTAGCCCATGAATCACCTAGTTCTTGGTCATGGTCCGTATGACGAATTTTACTCCATAAAGGATGTGGGACACCATTCCCAAAAAACATGTCTACATCCGCTAAATTCATTATACATGAGTTTGCAGTCTGCGATAACTCCTTATAATACCCAGTCGGGTTTTTACGGGGATCAGGTAGTGTCTGCTTGAGCGCTAAAACTTCTGATCTTTTCCAGGGGACATGTACCCATACACGCTGGAAATGTGGCAGAATTGGCGGTACTACATTCGCATCGCCTTCCCTCCAAACCGGAGGAACCTCTCTCATGGGGTACTGTCTCGCTCTTTTCCTACCTGATACGTCGTCTTGGTACAATGATCTAGAGACGTTTCCCTTACTCCTATAAGAGAACAATAACTCTATCGCTTTCTCAACATCTGCACCTGTAATCATACCTTCATGGAACTTAAAACGTGTACGCCATAGTTCATCCATTGTGCATTTGGGATCATTTGTCTTCAAATCTTCGCACGGATATACACACATCTCTTCGAATACGTATCTCTGAGTGGGTGCATTCCATTGACGGAAAACTTCCATAACAGACTGAACATCATATCTAACAGTATCCGCAATCCATTGGCGTGCTAGTTCATTCAGCACTTTTCTTTCCTCGTAATCAGGCAGTTGACTACGTAACTGTCTATCTTCTGTTTTAGGGGTCGTTTTAGGCGACCCGAAGAAAGGTGAAAGCAGACCAGTGACGGTACCTGTCACTCTTTGTCTAATAGAAGGAGAACCTTGCGGAGGGGCAAGTGCATCGGAAAAGACAGGCTGAGGCAAAGAAGAAATCGAGGCCATAGCAGAGGAAGTTGAAACAGTGGCAGACGTAGTATCATAGGGAACAGTTGGAGCTGTAGGCAAAGTCGTAGAAGTAGATGGAGTAGGTAGCAAAGATGGCGGCCCTTGAGAAGGCTGCGCCGGAGAAGTAGAAACCAGCTGAAGAGGAGCTGGCGTTCGTGCAAGAGCTGGGTTACGTGCGCCGGGGCGCGGTATAGTAAAATGCTTTGGTGGTGCGGTAGCGTCTAACGCATACGGCGGAGGTGAGCTCAATAATTGGGACATTAACGGATCTTTCTCGGATCTTTCCTCTTGACCTCGTCCCTTATTTGGTAACATCGGGTAGCATTTATCTACTGCTAGTTTCTTGCTCCTAAGTATTTGTTCGCTTTCTTGCTCTTCCTCATTATCCCTGTATGCAACGGCATCTTGCACCATTGACATACCTCTTTTATTCCTTTTTGCTAATTTTATTTCTTTCTGTTTGGCTTCTTTGCGCCATAAGCGAAAAGAGTCAAACATCGCCGGCCGGGCTTTTTTCTTGAACAATTTGACCTCTAGGTTATCTAATATTTCTGAGTCAAAACTACCATATTGGGGCCATTTTAAAACACCATCCTTGCGGGTGTATTTTATCCACACTTCATTATATGTGATGGGACCTACGCCATGCTTCACATAGAGCTCATACGTGGAGTTCCAATCGGAGGAACCGGACAAGAATCCTCTAATCGGGAGTCCTTACTACAACCAAGACAAAACAAGTTTCCAAGTCTGCTAAAACCAGGCATCTTCGCTCACTAGTCTAGCTTCAAACTTCAAAGGATTATCTGTTACGATATTTCTCGTGAAAACACGAGTCCTTCGGCTTTGGGGCTTGCAAGTACCAAATCAAAGCGTATCTCAAGGATACCAAAAACTAAGGATCCAACTAAGGACTGGGAGACGCTCCACTTATACTTAACTGAAGTATTTGAAGATCGGTGACGTCGCTAGAAGACTCGTCTATCGTTTCGCTCTACCAAGGATCACTGGGTCCAAAACAAGGCGATAGTCAGGGCAGCAGTCCTTCGTAGCCGTCGGGACGCGGGGAACCTCGCAGCAAAGACCTTCGGAACCACGTCGACATACAGGGGTCGCTGAAGAGGCTGGCCGTCCTCTGGAATTTTCACACGAAGCTCCTCACGAACATCTGGCTTGGACCGTCGCCGCTTGATACCGCCCGAGTTGGGCGCCAACTGAGGTGCCGGGTTTTTAAGAACCCGGTGGTGCCAGGGGATAACACCCGAAGACCTCTGAGTTCTCCCTTGTTCCGGACCACAGAAACACGGAGTCTTCTAGTCGCAGTCAGAGATCAAGTTTTATTGGCAGCTACCAAGTAACATGTGTCCTAGAAGCACGATAACGCGGATCGTGTGTTCTCAGGAGACTGTTCGTTTTTACAGAACAAGCCTTCTCCTTATATACAGAAATAATAGCTGCAAGCAAGAATTCTTGAGTTTATGATATGGCTGTACACATATTTCTACAATAATACAAAGAGCGAAGTCATGTAGGCAAGCCCATATTTTAGACGTCCAATTCGTGATAGATTACCCGGTCAGGCCCGGAACTCCCATCAGATATCGACGAAACCCCAATAAAGAAGGGCACCTCCTAGTCATAAAACTGGCCATAAACAGGGTGCGTGGACAGGTGTGTGTGTGTAGAAAACATGATCTGTACATGGTGAATGGTTTGTGGTATGTTATGCATTGATGCTATCGTATTCGGCCACTGGGCGAAGAGCTGCCCGAACAGGTTTGGCTGGAGGCAAGGGAGTCAGTTGGGACAGGTCAGGGGGAAGTCAGGGAGAGGTGGACGTGTCCTTTTAGATCAAGCTCGACCTTACTCAATTGACTTATCATGAGGGCAAGACACAAGATGGATGCCGTTTACAAAATGGAGTCTGAGGGGTCGGAACGGAAACTACGATTTAGGGGTGTTGGCATTCCTCGATCATGACGCAAATGATTAGGAATGATGTCCTAATCATTACCGGTCTGTTGATACCAAATTCGTCATGGGATATTGATATTTTGTGGCACGGGTATTGGATCTCGATATCGTGATAACAGTAGGGTCCAGAATTTCAGAACCACAGATGTTACCATCCTAAATGAAAACTATAACCTATATTTCATCATACATGCAATTTAAAAACACTCAAACCAGTTACCACAGTATTTCAAATACCATGAAATCTAAAAGCAGTCAAGTTCTTCAAAACGAGTTTGTGTTCTTGTAACAGAAACCACAATATTTAAGTGCAGTCATGACAATTTCCTAACACTGATAAGGGTGTTCTTACTGGAAGAGGCTTTACCACAAATACTGCAACATTGGTTTTGGAGTTTTCAAAGGAAGGAGCATCTGTCACTTACAGGCAGGATCTCACACAAAGAAATGGTACTGGATGCAACTTACAGCTATATTAATTTGATAAAACTCCTTTACGTAAGTCTTTACATAACCCAAACACTACATATTTGACAAGCGTGTAGCACAATGTGGCTTCAGGTCAATTAGCCACCAAAGCATTGCCACGGCAATGGAAAACGTAAGTCCAGTTTTAGTGTCTTCGCCTACACCAACAGAGCACATTAGACAAATCAACTGGCACGGTCACGCATACAACACACTTACTGTTGTGAACTTTGCTCCTTATTACATCACCCCTTTCTGGCTCCATGATGTCAACTCTCCGACCCCCAATTAATTTGTGGGTGTGTGCAGTAACTATTTTCCATTTATAGCACTAAGTGTACCATTAAAAGTGAAGTCTTGTTGATCAAGACAGGGATGTAACCTAAATCATAACACACCGTGGGATGGTGGTCAGGCATATTGTGTTAAGCTGCAAGAGGCCAGGGGTAGGCATACATATTAAATGCAAATATAAGTCTAACACGGAGAAAAACACTCACGATGCCGCCCCCTTCCAATACATTGGTCCCAGTCCTGCTCTGGATGTGGTGCCTCGGGTGACTGCTCTGTCTGCTGATGGCGGGAGCCACGGAGAGCAGCTCTGCACCTGCCTCCTGCCTCCGTTGCTGCTTTACGTGGCTACAGCGCCAGCGCAAAAGGGAGCAGATGAATGTGGAGCACAAGCTACAGGCTATGCCAGGCCCCTGATCCATGCTGTGCTGCCGGACCTGCGGGGAGGCACAGGAAACAAGAGGAGTCGAGACACAGCAGGCTTCCAAGATTGACCCACTTTATCCTACTGTATCGCCACTACCATACGCCTCATAACACCCGACCGGAATTGCAACATCACTGGGAACATTCAACTCCAGCAGCCTTCAGCAACGAGAGTGAGGCAGTGCTTTGTTGATCCCGACCCTGAGAGTTTAACCGTGATGGGATAGTAATTAAAAAAAAAGCATTGTAAAAACCAGCGAGCCGCACGGACTCCTAAAACCCATTACCAGTGCAAAAAAAAAAACGAACAACGAAAGTGAGGCAGCGCTCTGTTGATCCTGACCCCAAGAGTTTAGACATGATGGAATAGTAGTTAAAAAATAAGCATTGTAAAAACCAGCGATCCGCACGGACTCCCAAACCCATTACCAGTGCAAACAAGCAATCGCAAAAGCAACAAAAAAACGAGCGAGTGCCTTCCTCGTGGCATATTTAAATTAGGGAGGGAGCCCACCCCTCGTGTGCCTTTAATTCACCACCGCAGCCCAGGAGTTTGTTCAAGTCCCCGCCGGGCCGCCGCGCTGCCTGCGACGACCCGGAAGCGGTTGGGCAGCCGGCCAATCCCATCGCGGCCCCAACCGGAAGTCCCACCCCATCGCGGCGAGAGAGAGGGAAACTACTGCCCGAGGAGCCACGAAGGCTCCTGATTGAGTCCCGGTCCCGAGATGGGGGACCGGGTGAAGAGCGGCCGGGCGCATGGGGAAGGCGGGGCTCTCATGTGGTGAGAGAGCCCCGCAAAGCGCTACCGCCGCCCGAGAGGCAGAACCGCCGCCGAGCACCGCCAGAACCGGTGAGTGTGTTGAGGGAGAGGAGGAGTGAGTGGGGGTGGGGTGTACGCGTGTGTGTCTGATTGAGTGTGTCTGTGCGTGCGTCTGTCTGTGTGCGCGTGTGTCTGTTTAAGGGGGGGTGCGTGTGTGTATGTAGTGTGTGTATGGCTGTGTATGTGGGCATGTGTGAGTGAGGCTTTGTTTGCGAATGGGAATATGACGTGCGCGCTCCCGAGGTTAAATCTCGGCCAGGAAAAGTGCGTGGAACTCTGCTGTCCATATTCCCCCAAAAGTAACTACATAAGTTTTCTCGCCCTAGACAGCAAAGCTTCGCTTTGCTTTCATCTAGGCGAGACCTAAAAAGGAGACTCCAGCATTGTACTTGTAAATAACAAGGGTTCCCTGTGAGAACAAATGAAAATCAACCCCTAGGTCAGGGAATAAATCAATTGGAGAAAACTACCTAGGCAGTAATTCTAAAATACTAACACAGTAGTGAAAGGACCAACACTGAGAGTGAACAGTTTCCAAATGGTTACAAAAGTTTATTACAATCACATAAAACAATAGCTAAAAATATACATTCCATAAAAAATGAATATACATCAACCGTAACATAAAAAATTTTTCTTGGACATGGGAGAATAAGTTGTGTGTCGACGCGTTTCGGCGACCAGCGCCTTTCTCAAGACAATTTACAACTTTCTAAAGCAAAAATGGACTTAACACAATGGTAAGGAATTCGACGCTGTGGGGTTCCATGTAATTCTTAGAACCGGAATTCACGTTTCTGATTTAAAAGTGATTCTCTTCTGATGATTCTTCAGTTCTTATGTTTTAAAATCGGGTATTTGGATATTTCAGTCTTTATCGCCAAGGTAAGTGGCCTGCCCGTAATAGAGCTGTTTGATTACGTCGCCTCCACACTGTATTTATTCTATGTTAACTTCTGGAGCCCTAGGATACAGCGTCGAATTCCTTACCATTGTGTTAAGTCCATTTTTGCTTTAGAAAGTTGTAAATTGTCTTGAGAAAGGCGCTGGTCGCCGAAACGCGTCGACACACAACTTATTCTCCCATGTCCCAAATTTTTTTTTTATGTTACGGTTGATGTATATTAATTTTTTATGGAATGTATATTTTTAGCTATTGTTTTATGTGATTGTAATAAACTTTTGTAACCATTTGGAAACTGTTCACTCTCAGTGTTGGTCCTTTCACTACTGTGTTAGTATTTTAGAATTACTGCCTAGGTAGTTTTCTCCAATTGACTCCAGCATTGTAGCCAGGGATTTTTAAATATCTTTGTCATCTAACACTAATGTGAAAAGACATTGAGGATTTTGTCATAAAGAGCAAATCTACCTAAGAAAGGGGTTTGCATTCTCCTTTCATGGGTTCTTCACTTCACAAAGAACAAATCAGAGGAAAAAACATGCTACTAACAATACATTAGCTTGCTGCTTAACTAGTCTTAGTCATTCACATACTAACATCTTATATTATTTGTCACTGACAAAGGGGAAAAACCTGTTAAAATCGTTGACAGGTGTAGTCTTCAAGCTGTCAAAATCTGAAGTACTTGAGTGACAGCCCTTTATTAAGAGAGCTAGCGAGCGGCTAATTCGACAAGCCTAAAAATCCTGTAGGCATCAATAAAGAAAAGACTACATTCATAATTGCTCCTAATTAAGGGATTTGTATTGTTGCGGATTGGTTTTGTAAATTACGAACTTTTCATAACAGAAATAAACTCAGTGTTTGTTCTTTACATAAACATACTGCAGCCTAAAAGTGGCCAACATATGTTTGCAAACAACTTTAAATTTGCAAAAAATCACAGATATGGTTGTTTTACTAGTGATGTTTCAAAAATAAGAAGCTTTTCAGTTGTCTCACATATTTTATGATTATTATTATTATTAGAAGTAGTAGTAGTAATAGTAGTAGTAGTAGTAGTAGTATTACTAAATATAATATTAGTGAAGGAGACTTGAATAAATCACTACCTAACCAAGAATTCAAATCCCTGACAGCTACAATGTTATAATATCACTAACGGATTTTATAATAATGACTTTAAAAAAGAGCCAGGAAATAAATCATAGTCTATCTGGGCACCTGAAGTTCGGGCAAACTAAATAGCTAGCATTTAAAGTTAATTTAATAAGCAATCTTTGAATCACTCCTGTCACTGAAGAGAAAGGAACGATTTTTAGGCAGATGTGAACAATGTGAAGAGGCTTTTCATAGGCACTCAAAGTAAGCGAATGGGAAATGTAGGGTGACTGTTTGCTACACGCTATAAGCTGTGGTGAGTGGAAGCAAAATGTGAATGGCAATTTAACTGAATAATAGATAAACTCGCTAGTCAAAATCTACTCTGTACATGTACAATGTGATTTTGTGGTGACAAACAATAGTCAGGTGAAATGGCTAGAGCTGTCTCAAATGCCAGACCTTAAAAAACGGAGAAGTTACACATTGCAAAATAGTTTTGCAGCTCTGAAATGTGAATCATCACAATTTAATGTGTGTGCAATTACAACCGAGATCTCCAATATTGTAGAATCAAAGCTGGTATATATCATACACAAAGCCTATATTATCAATGAACAGATACACTATTGTGTTTACAGCCCTACACTTTACAAGTGTTTATAGTCACATTTCAAAGAAGCCGTTGCCTTTGTCATTTTATTGAAAGAGTGTCATGTTATTCTGAAACTTGTAGGGGTGCATCATAATCACCGTTAGTCCGGACCCATATGTAATCCGGATTGAAAATAACACTTATTCATTATAAAATGTAAAAGTAATAATGAAGTGTGTAGGTGTATTGCTAGAAAATTAGCTTGTGTTAGTTGAAAATGTACTTGACATATAAAATGTGACTGTTAGTTGCTAGTGCTTCATGAATTAATCCATGTTTAATGTAGTTAGTAGATTTAAACGTGCAATATAAAAGTCTGCACGTGTTGGAATGATCATAGTGCCTTCAGTATGATAAATGCAAAGCTTACAAAATGTAATATTATTAACATCGTGTAGGTTTGAATGTGTAAAGGCCTGTAATAAATGAATATTCATGTTTTGCCTGGAAAGCCTGTTCGTGGTTTGACATGTTAGCAGAGTCGAGAAGGCCTGAAATGTATTTTTCCTTGGGAAGGCTCTCAATAGAATGTAGTACAAAAGGGGGTGGTGATGGACGGAGCATCTGAACCAATCAAACACTCACACCCAGTCAAAAGATCTGGGTTTGATCCATCACCGTTCTTTAGCCCACTCTGCCACCCCAGTTCAGACATGGCTATATGCAAATCAGTCTGACCCTGTGCCTCATGGGAACAGTCCAGCCCGAACTGCCAAGCCATGTCTTCCCTGGACCGCAAACAAGCTTCCGAGGACCGGTTTCTGGCATTCCAGCCGTCTTCAGCCCGGCTTGCTTGAATCCAGTGGCAAAGTGAGCAAGGGACTCACGTCTGAGCATACCCTGCCACACCAGACATCCCGGTCCTTGCCAAAGACCAGAATTTCCGTTTTTTCGCCGTTCAACTTTAGGGAATTCTGAATCATCCAGTCTGAGACTGTCTGCATACAGGTCCTAAAGTTGACGGCGGAGGTGGTAACAGAGTGGGCCGGAGACACCATGATTTGAGTGTCATCGGCGTATGACACAACCTCCATCCCCTGCGATTTTACTAACCTAGCAAGGGGAGCCACATAAATGTTAAATAGGGTCGGACTCAAAGCCGACCCTTGTGGCACCCCATACTGCAAGGATTTAGCAGGGGAGAGGAACTCTCCAAGCATGACTCTCTGCTCTCTTAGGTGTAAAAAAGAGTGCAGGAGGTTCAAGGCCGGACCCGCAATCCCTGCCTCCCTCAGGCGTGATGTTAACGTAGAGGGAGACAGGGTATCAAACGCAGCTGTGAGGTCAAGTAGGACCAACACAGTGGTTTGACCCGCGTCTACCTTAAGGCGGATATTATTTACCACCATAGTAAGTGCTGACTCAGTACTATGGGCCTTTCTAAATCCATGCTGGGAACTATCAAAGAACCCAGAGGATTCCAGAAAGGTAGAAAGATGTAAGTTAAGGTGAGATTCGAGCATTTTTGAGGGAGCCGGTAACAGGGCGATAGGTCTAAAATTCTTAAGCTGTTCAGGGTCCAAGGTGGGCTTCTTCAGAAGAGGCTTCACTATCGCCCTTTTCCAAGCTGAGGGGAAGGTGCCTTGAGTTATGGCACCATTCATCACTTCGAGAAGGGGCGGAAGAAGCGTGAGCCTGCAATCCTTCAGAATCTTCAGAGGACAAGGGTCCAAAGGCGAAGACGATTTAGTCCTATCCAACAAGAGCTCAAGCCCATTAAGGGAAAGTGGCAGGAAGTGGGTAAGACTCTTGGAGGGGTCTCTTGACCAAAGTTCTAGGTTAGATATAGTTTGGAAAGAGAGATCTCCCAGGGTGTTCCTCTGAGTTTCCAAAGCAAGATATATATCTTCAATTTTGTTATGGAAAAACTCAAATATATTGTTACACAGCTCCTGTGAGCCCACAACTGGATCAGGCACTTGCAGGGAGCAGAGGGAATCCACAATCTTAAAAAGTTCCCTGGAAGAGGTAAGGGAGGTAGTGAGATTTGGGAAAAACTCTTGTTTTTCCCTGATAACACTCGCTTTATAATCTCTTAACAGACCCTTATGTGCCTCTCTTTCAATAGGGTCCCAAGACTTCCTCCATCTTCTCTCCTGTCTTCGACAGCCTTGTCTCAGAAGTCTTAATGATTCAGTGAACCAAGGAGCAGAGGATTTAAGACGTGCCGAGTAGCGATGAGATGCGGGGGCTAACTCATCAACAGCCTTGGTGATAGAATCAGCCAGCCCATCAGCTGCCTCGTCAATGTCTTTTAAAGGCGGGAACCTGCAGGTCTCTATATAGGGAGCAAGGGTTTCATTCGTGATATTCTTATAGCTCCTCTTCGGGCCTCTGGTACTAATGGTCAGAACAGACATTTCTGCCAGGCCAAATTCAAAATCAATGGGTACGGCCAAATGATCGGACCAAGCTAAAGGGACCGGAGTGCCAACTGAAAGTCTGGGGTCATTAGTGAATACGCCATCTAAAATGTGCCCCGCCCGATGGGTCGGGCTATTCACCAATTGGATACACTCACAGGCTCTGAGTGAGTCCACCAGCATAGCGGTATCAGTATCTCTTAAGTTTTCCAAGTGGAAATTAAAATCCCCTAGTATGGAGAAATGGGGTTTGCCAAAATAAGGTTCAAGGATCCTCAAAAGGTCCCCACTAAAGGCAGCTCTAGGGCCCGGAGGTCTATAAACGAGAATGCCAGTAAAAGAGACCGAAGGAGCAGCTAGAATAGAAAAATACAGTGCCTCAAATGGATCCGAGGCCACTGACAGAGATTTTATCGAGCAGGGCAGAGAGGATTTACAGAGAACAGCAAGCCCCCCCCCCCTACGTTTAAATCTATCCTGTCTGAGCAATTTGAAGCCATCAGGAATTGCCAGTAGTAAGTCATGGCCCGAAGACTCAGAAGCCCACGTTTCCGTCACGAACATCCAATCAAGTTGTCTGTCCGATACAAACTCATGGAACGCTATATTATTTTTAATAAGGGACCTAGCGTTAACCAGAAATCCCTTTTTAGTCAAAGTTGCCCCGGATGGTATTGAGGCCTTCAGATAGCTAGTCTCAGGGGAGGCAGGTGGCAAAAGCGCGGATTTACAGGTACGACAGAAAGGGGAGTGTGTTAGACCCTCCGGAGAGAATCTATGGGTGCAGGGCAGATACGAAGGTTTAAGAGCTAATATCTCCTGGAAGGAATAGGAATAGGTTACCTGCGGGTTTATACGAGAGAGTCCAGCGTCCAGCCCGTCCTCAGCGCGGACGGGCGCAGACGGGCTGAACTCAGGCGTAACTCCGGCGACCCCGCTGCGTGGACCCGCTGCGCGTCAGCATGACAGCCTTAAATGCAGGTCTAACCTCCTGCAGGCGAGCAACTAGCCCGACAACAAAGATGGTGCCGCCAGGCGTCCTACCTTTCCCCCAAGGTGTCCGCCGAGATAAGGGCGAAGGGACCGGGCCCGCCAAAGAAGCGGTGAGTTAGTTAGTTTTACAGTGCAAGTGTGGGACAATTCAAAACAGGGGAAACAGTATAACCAAAATTAAATTAAAAGGGAAGATAACAGGATATATTAAAAATGCGCCGCTAAACCGCGCCACTCAATGCACAACAGCTCCTCAAGCGCTGCGCGCTAAACAATATACTGCGGGAGTCGAGATAGAGGGCGCCGCCTAGTTTACCCGCCTTAAATGCAGGTCTAACCTCCTGCAGGCGAGCAACTAGCCCGACAACAAAGATGGCACCGCCAGGCGTCCTACCTTTCCCCCAAGATGTCCGCCGAGATAAGGGCGAAGGGACCGGGCCCGCCAAAGAAGTGGTGAGTTAGTTAGTTTTACAGTGCAAGTGTGGGACAATTAAAAACAGGGGAAACAGAATAACCAAAATTAAATTAAAAGGGAAGATAACAGGATATATTAAAAATGCGCCGCTAAACCGCGCCACTCAATGCACAACAGCTCCTCCAAGCGCTGCGCGCTAAACAATATACTGCGGGAGTCGAGATAGCCACACTTATGGCGGCCAAAAGTGGTACAAAAGGGGGTGGTGATGGACGGAGCATCTGAACCAATCAAACACTCACACCCAGTCAAAAGATCTGGGTTTGATCCATCACCGTTCTTTAGCCCACTCTGCCACCCCAGTTCAGACATGGCTATATGCAAATCAGTCTGACCCTGTGCCTCATGGGAACAGTCCAGCCCAAACTGCCAAGCCATGTCTTCCCTGGAACGGAAACAAGCTTCCGAGGACCGGGTTCTGGCATTACAGCCGTCTTCAGCCCGGCTTGCTTGAATCCAGTGGCAAAGTGAGCAAGGGACTCACGTCTGAGCATACCCTGCCACACTTATGGCGGCCAAAAGCGGTACAAAAGGGGGTGGTGATGGACGGAGCATCTGAACCAATCAAACACTCACACCCAGTCAAAAGATCTGGGTTTGATCCATCACCGTTCTTTAGCCCACTCTGCCACCCCAGTTCAGACATGGCTATATGCAAATCAGTCTGACCCTGTGCCTCATGGGAACAGTCCAGCCCGAACTGCCAAGCCATGTCTTCCCTGGGCCGGAAACAAGCTTCCGAGGACCGGTTTCTGGCATTCCAGCCGTCTTCAGCCCGGCTTGCTTGAATGCAGTGGCAAAGTGAGCAAGGGACTCACGTCTGAGCATACCCTGCCACACTTATGGCGGCCAAAAGCGGTACAAAAGGGGGTGGTGATGGACGGAGCATCTGAACCAATCAAACACTCACATCCAGTCAAAAGATCTGGGTTTGATCCATCACGTTCTTTAGCCCACTCTGCCACCCCAGTTCAGACATGGCTATATGCAAATCAGTCTGACCCTGTGCCTCATGGGAACAGTCCAGCCCGAACTGCCAAGCCATGTCTTCCCTGGACCGGAAACAAGCTTCCGAGGACCGGTTTCTGGCAAAAGAATACGGTGAGCCGAGCCATAGGTCTGGCTTGGCTCGGTATTTAGAGAAATGTCGACCTACACAAATATCGAGTTGTAACTATCGTGACACAGAAATATTGACAGCAAGAATACCGTGGTCGATAATATCGATTTTAAGGTAAGAAATATTAGGCCAGATGTAGATAAGTGCATGTTTGTGATTCCTTAATAGCGATTTTTAGGGTATCGCTATTAAGGAATCACAAAATGCCATGTAGGTAATGCCAAGAGGCCCATAGGAATGAATAGGAATTGCTCCCGCAATTTGAGAGTCACCAAGAGGCACTCGCAAATTGCGGGTGCAATTTCAAGGGTGCCAGGGTTCCAAATGGACAACCTGTTGCACCCCTGAAATGTGCATGTGTGCACATGTGGCATATCTAAGGGCATGAATGTGTGCTTTTTTAAAGGAAATCGCTAATTACCACCAACTTGAAGTTGGTGGTAATTAGCGATTTCTTAAGGCTAAAGTGCGCTTTCTTTTGTGCTACTTACATTGCATTTAAGGAATCGCAATTTGCGATTCCTTAAATGCAAGAGCAAAATAAGGAATCGCAATTGTGCGATTCCTTATTTTGCTAGTAGGTTTCAATTTACCTACATTGCTCGCTGCCAAACAGCGATCGCAAATGCTGAAATTCTGCGCTATTTGGCCACCTACATCTGGCCCTATGTTTTTAAAAATATAGAAGTCATTAATATTGTTTGCAAAAATACAGTTGTTTAAAATATCGATTTTTTATTTAATGTTATGTATTTTAGTATATATTTTAAATGTATGTGATGTATTTTTTGTATAAGTATTGTTTACGTTTTCTAAATATATGTGTTAAATTTTTAGTAGTTATCAATTTTATTATAATTACATTTTGCATTTTTTAGTTCCATAATTGATTGTGGGTTTATAGGAGAATAGGGTACGAAGTAATTTCATTATAATAAATTAATGATTATTTTTTATTTATCAATATTTATTTAATTTTTATTTTACACTGTTAAAAGTAATATATTTTTAATTCATTATTAATTGGTTGTTAATTAATAGCAATGAATCAATTGATTATTAATGATGGTAATGTTTTATGTGGAAAAAATTAGGTGTACGTTGTGGGGTTTATAGGGGTAAAGGGTGGGAAGTAATTTATTTTGATTTAATTGTTAATTAATATTAATTATTTAATTGAAAAACAAAATATGAAAATTGTGTAAATAATTTCAGATGAGGGTTGTGGGATTTATAGAGGTAAAGGGTGGGAAGTAATTTATGTTTAATTAATTAATAATTAGTTGATAATTAATATTAATTAATTAATTGATAATTAATTAGGGCATTTTTAAAAAAATGTGTGTGGGTTTTGGTTTTATAGGGGTAAAGGGTGGGAAGTAAATTAATTTACTTACTTCATAATTAGTTGCTAAATACTATTTGTGTTTTAATTGAAAATATATTTTAATTGTGTAATTATTTTTTTTACCGATTAATTTTAGGAGTGGGTTGTGGGAAGTAATTTTAATGTGTTTTAATTTTTTTTAAATTAATAATATTTCTTTAATCATAATTAATTATGTAATTATGGTACTTTTTAAAAATTTAGAATGGGTTGTGAATGGTGTGGTGTTATAGAGTAGGAAGTAAATAAACAAAATGTATGTAATCATTTATGTTTTTTTTTATAAAAACATTAAAACAAAAAATATTTATGTGTTTGAAAATTCGTTCTTCATTTTATTTTACATAATATTTTTAGGTATTAGTGATATGTATTTAACATTATAATACTTTTTTATTTTTTTTATTTTTAATATTAAATATATTTGTATTTGAATTTTTTACATATTTATATATTTTTTATTCATTTTGTTTATTAAACCTTTTTTGAAGTTGTTGACATTTTGTTTGTTTTTAATTTTGAGCTGACAGGAGTGGGAATACCAATTTTAACCCCTCCGCAATCCAACACTTTCCCTACTGTTGCAGTCATTGGAGTGGGAATAATAATTTTTACCTCTTTGCTATCCAAGACTTTCCCTACTGTTACAGTGACTGGAGAGGGAATAGTAAATTGTAACCATCCGCTATCCAACACTTTCCCTACTGTTGCACTAATTGGAGTGGGAATAGTAATTTTTACCCCTACACTATCAAACACTTTCCCTACTGTTACACTAATTGGAGTGGGAATAGTAATTTTTACCCCTCCGCTATCCAACACTTTCCCTACTGTTGAGTGGAGTGGAAAATGTATGTTTAAAGATTGTTAAATGGTGTAATGTTTTATTTCCCTACTGTTGCACTCACTTGAGTGGGGATATCAATTTTTACCCCTCCGCTACCCAACACTTTCCCTATTGTTGCACTGATTGGAGTGGGAATAGTAATTCTTACCCCTCCGCTATCCAACACTTTCCTTACTGTTGCACTCACTGGAGTGGGAATAGTACATTGTATCCCTCCACCATCCAACACTTTCCCTACTGTTGCACTCACTGGAGTGGGAATAGTATTTTTTACCCCTCCGCTATCCAACACTTTCCCTACTATTGCACTAATTGGAGTGGGAATAGTAATTTTTACCACTACACTATCAAACACTTTCCCTACTGTTACACTCATTGGAGTGGGAATAGTCATTTTTACCCCTCCGCTATCCAACACTTTCCCTACTGTTGAGTGGAGTGGAAAATGTATGTTTAAAGATTGTTAAATGGTGTAATGTTTTATTTCATAATAGAATGTTTTTTAATAGATTTGTATGTTATTGGTATATACATATATATATATTATTTTTTACATTTATATATCATTTTAAAATTATAAATTAAATTGAAAGGAATAGTTTAATTGTTTTAAAGTAAATATATATATAAATTAATTATTATGTATGTGTGTTTAACTTTTTCAAATTAAACTTATTTCTTATTTTTATTAAAATGCATATTAAATCATTTTTTTGTATTAATGTTATTATTTCATATGTGTTATTATATATATATATCTATATATATATAGATATATATATATACAAATAACGAAGTTGCTCCATGGAGGTTGCGGATGGCCCCGCGGGAAGTGGCGTGAACGCCGGCAGAGCACGCCGGTATTTCAATAAATCCAAACTCTTACAAAGTTCTGTATCACGCTCTCAGATTCCCGAAAAAACACCAACGAGTCAGCAGAGTCCAAGGGTGTTTATTGACACCTTACGACATGTTTCGGCTTCCACGATATATATGATATTTTGTACAACTATATTTATGACATCAATATTTTTTCTTAATATTTGTGTACTTACCATTATAAAATATCCTGTAAGTGAACAGCTTGGCTCTAAGACTCCGTGCACAAGCCAGGCCATGAAAACATTTGGCCTGCATATCGTGCCATATAAATAATGTAAAATTACCTACAGTCTCCGCAAAATTTAAAAAATATAGATTTTTTCTAAATGCAGAAGATTTACTTTGGTACATCAGATTGCATCACTGCTTAGACAAGCATTTATTAAAAGTGAAGGTTTTAAGCAGGAACTTAGAAACCATGGCTCTCCTCCTTAAGAGACTCCGACAATATAAAAGCAGGAAGACTCATTCTCGAACTCCTCAGTAGAACCCGCATGACTCCCCACCTCTGAAACCTACACTGGACCCAGATCCAGAGGAGATGCCAGTTCAAGATGCTGACCCGCACATTTAAAGCCCTACACAAAGAAGGACCTAAAAACATCAAAAAACACCTGAGTTTTCACCAGCCTCGCAGAGACCCCTACGGATCTGCCGAGCCCACAGCAGTGGACTTTCCTTCTCGCACCATGCAGTTAAGGCTTGCAACAACCTCCGCTTCCCAACTCAGGACTGCACCTTCAATCCAGAAATACAGGAAAGAACTCAAAACCTGGATGTTTGAATGAACAAACCATCACACAGCAGCCAGCTCCTCCAGTGCTTTGAGACCCTAATGGGAGATCTGGTGCGTTATATAAATGATTGATTGATTGATTGAGAAACACTAATGGCTCACCCCCACCGGCAATGCCATTAGTGAACCAAAATAGTACAAAAGGGGGTGAACCAAAAGGCATGTCTCTAGCCATGTAAACTCTAAGGGGTCCATTAGGATGACGGGCGGACTTTGCCCGCCCGCCATCCCCGTGCAAAACGGGACCACCCGCCATAGTACGGCGGTCCCGCCTTAGCCATTAGGATGCGCCCGCCACACCGGCGGGTGCATTCTGCATTTTTACCATTACGGCGGGCGGTGCAGCAGGCGCCGCCCCCGCCGCAATGGCAAACATGCACGTTGTGCATTTCAAAGCACAACATGACAGCCACTGCGCGGTGCCTGCCAAGTTGCACTTTGAAATGCGGGGGGTACCGTAGGTACCCCCCCATGTGCACCCCCCACCCCCCGGAGTCCCAGGGGGCCCTCAACGGGCCCCCGCAGGGAGTCTCCGCATGTCTGCAAGTCCATCATAATATGGCTGGCGTTTCTAATAGACACCGCCACCATATTAAACATTTTTCGCCCCGGCCGCAGGGCGACCGGGGAGGAAAAGCGGCGGACGGTGTTTACGTCCGTCACAGTCCCCCCCGCCATGGTAATATGGCGGGGGTAAATGGGTGGCGGCCAGGCATGAATGTCGGGCGGATCGCCACCGCCACCATGGCAGTGGCGATCCGCCCGACATCGTAATGGGCCCTAAATGTGGCCTAGATTCTAATTATAGATTGAGCAACAATATATACTATTACATCAAACATAAGAGGTGGTTGTACAGCGCAAATCCTGAACTCGAGTATTTAAAAGTGCTCTCATATGTGATAATATAAAAAAGAGGCAATGTGAAATAAAATGTGTGTCTAGGATCACTCAATTTCAACAAGCAGGGAAGTCATATTGATTCCAGATTATCTAATTTCACATTCTGAGTTTGTGCCATCAGATGGGTATCTTTGTTTCTCTCTGACATCAGAGGTCTATGTTTTGGCATTTATTCTTGGCAGAGAACACAACACAGACATAGCAGACCAGATTCTGGGCCCCCAGACTCACCACAAAGCCAAGATTTATTTTGTGGGGGAGTGGCTGTCACACCCCAAAAACCATACACCCTACGCACCTGCCAATAATACTGCCTAACAAAGCCCCGAAGATTTACCCATGAATACCACAAAGTGTCTGCCATCAATTACACTTACACTGCTTAGTCATAAAAAGGCAGTGCGACTTCAAGAGGAATTAGAACTGGGTGGGTTTTCTTTGTATTACAACACACAATGGGCAGAGACACTGTCCCAGGTGATGTTTTCCTGTCTTACATTCTATGCATTTATTTTGTATAGTGTGTGAATGCCGGTTAGGGCATCCTGGCACTGTGATTATAACTGAAAAGAAGCTGGCATTCTTTTACAGCTCAAAAGGCCAGGTTTCTATTTTTTCTAAAGACAAGCAGAGACAAGGTGAAAGAATTTAAACTTTCTGTTAGTTATTTTAGATATTTGCATAGCGTGCCAATGCAAACAATGTATGAAAGTAAATGGGCTAACTAGGTGCATATTAATATTGTTATCACTGTGACACAAGATCATTTCTTGGAATGCAAACTGAACACTTCAAATAGTTTTAGAGGGGGTCAAGTCAATGACTGGTATACGGGGCAATCCTTAAATGACACATTTTTAAAGGTCCACACTTTCAGCATTGTAAAAGTACATTTAACTTAAGAAAATATACTAAGATTAAGGGAAACGCCCCATCCAACCCATATGGAAATAGAGGAAGAGACAGCAAAATTAGGAACCAATGAGAGCAGAAAATAAGAACCTGCCTGTAAGTATTGATCAGATGATTAAAGATGGAGAATGTTGAAAAGGCCCATCTTCTACATAGTCTTCCCCCAGATTATTGTCTTCACTACTTTATTGTTGCTGTACCCGTTTTTGTTGGCTTTGGCACTCTACATACTTCAGCTAACCAGTGGTAAAGTGCTTGTGCTCTCCCTTCCTGCACCTGGTTAGTATATTGAATTTACTTATAAGTCCCTGGCACATGGTACTACATGTAAACTGGGCCTGTAAATTAATTGCTACCAGAGGGCTGCAGCAATCAGTTTAGTCCATTAAACTTTATTCAGTATTTTTATTAAAGTCATAAAAGTGTACATCTCATTCAGAAGCAATACATCTTAAAAGAGTACCACTCCTTGAAGTAGCAGAAATAAATCATAGTAGCAAACATCAGATAAAAATACATTGAATAAAAGTTAAATAAAAGCTTTGGATTAAAAACAATTAGGTAAAAGTGAATAAAACAGAGTATACCATCATTATCCTGACAAGGGCTAGATCTTAACATCACAGTGCTTCATGGCTAGCAGATAGGACACTAGAAAGAACAAGCATTTGCAATGCAATCGGTCTCGCCTTTGGGACCATATATGTATTTAGCTTTGCAGCACATTTGACTAGGTGCTAAAACATCTACTGTTCTTTAACGTGGAGGAAAAGTAAGTACCAAACTGCGTGACACGCCATGTATGGAAACACATGGAGAGAAATATTGCCTTTCAGCGGGAAATGGCTCTGTTTTTAGTATAAAATCAGGGTCTTCGGCGGTCATATCACTGAAACTACAAGATTTGAAAAAATATTATTGTCAACGGGTGCTCGTGGAAGACAATTTCTATGGACTGGAATCTAGAGAATGCTAAAGTGATTCTGGTATTTTACTGACCTCTGCTGGTCTTTTTCTATCAAGAAAGTTAAATAGAGGCAGTTCAACAGGTTAAAAAGTCCTTAAGCGGAAGCACACAAGTCCTAGGGCTGATCTCCAGAGCCCACAAAGTACATACACATATAAGTATATAATAAGTATATACTAAAGTATATACAAGAGGTCTTGAATGCTCGACCTAAAAAGGGAAACAATTAAACACACCTTGGGTATCGCTAGCAGCTGTAAGTAAAGATATGCAGATCTAATTTGCCTAAATTGTACCAGAATCAAATGAGGTCAGATATACTTGTGGCAAAGATTAGAAAACTTCAGACACACAAGTACAATATGCAGCAGGCTTTAACACTGGTGGCACCCTGTGCGACAATACTTGTTGGCTCCCCCAATGACCACCTCTGCCATGAATTCCCTCGCTAGCACCGTCTAAAAGTTCCCCTCAATTCTCCATAACCACTGTCTCTCAGATTCATTTAGTTTTATAGCACCCACTCATACCAGTGTAAGGTGTCAGAGCGCTTTACATCACACATGCATTGCAATCATATGTGTGTAAATCAGTGTATAGGAAATGTTACATCCGACAGGACTACAAGGTGTAGTGTAGGAGTGACATGTCTTTGATACTGGTAGGCAATACAGTTTAAGAGTCCTTATTCTGGAAAAGCACAAATTCAGAATTTAAAACATACCATCATTGTTAGGGGTTCTCCTTAATAATAAGAATTGTTTTCTACCCAAATGAACTCTTTTGACAAGATTAGGATAATGAAAGACTGAGCAAAAAACATGTAGCGCTAACATATACCTTGCAGTTTGCATGCAGCTCTTTGATGACAGTTAATAGCTCAATGTTCTTCATTAGGATTTTGACTTATAAACGACAAGTAACAAAAGGAGCTCTCTTACAGAAGCAGTAACCCACTGACCTATTCACATTATGGGGTCGATTCCGATTCGGGAAAAAAAAACGTCCGTACGATTTGTATCCGGAGCCCTCTCCGTACGAATCGTACCCGTCCGTCTGAGTCGCATAGTACGATCCGTATTCCGTGAATCCGTCCGAATCGTCGCGATCCGTACGTATTCCAAGGCTGAAACCGTGAACCGTATGACTCGTACACATGCCGTATGACTCGTACACATGCCGTACGACCCGACGAGTACGATCCGGACCGGGGTATGAGGACGCGATTCGAACGGTCCACGTCAGGTAAGGGCGAGTCGTACGGAAAAGCACACAAACACATACGCACCGTACCCCATGTACGCTGGGTGTACGCACCGTACCCCATGTACGCTGGGCGTACGCACCGTACCCCATGTACGACGGGTGTACGCACCGTACCCCATGTACGATGGGTGTACGCACCGTACCCCATGTACGATGGGAGTACGCACCATACCCCGTGTACAATGCGTACACCCATCGTACCTGGGGTACGGTGCATACACCCATCGTATATGGGGTACAGTGCGTACACCCAGCGTACATGGGGTACGGTGCGTACATCACATGATCGCAGGGGTACGCACCATACCCCTGTGATCATGGGGGGTACGCACCGTACCCGGGGGGGACGTTCCGTACCTGTTTCGGCTCGAACTCTGCTTTTACGGCTGTTTTCAGCTCCCGTAGAAAAAGGGTCGTACGGTGCGTACCCGACACGTATTGTACTTGCTGGGTCATAAAAACCAGCCGCGAACGGTACAGATGTCGCGTACAGCGGGTTCCGAGAGAGAATCGTACGGAGATTAGAGTCGTACGGTCTCTGTACGACTCGTATGGAGTACGGCTCCTGGTACGAATCGTACTTCGTCGTACGTACGGGGGACGTTGCAGGGTACGATTTGTACGGGAAAAACGCTCCGAAAGGCTATTCGGAGCGATTTTTCCCGAATCGGAATCGGCCCCCTATATGCTCTTTGTTATTTGCATGGTACTCATTTTTAGCAGCAGGCATTTTAACCCTCAGCGCTACCTTAGGAGGATTTAAAACTTCCACTAGACAAACCTCAGGTCTCTTTCCAGAAAGACCATTCATCACGAGAGTTATCCTGACATTTCAATTGATGCCTGAAAATTGCTGGAGACCTGGAATGCAGCAGCAGGTGCTTTAAAAACGATAATATACTCGCAAAAATGAAGCCCCAACCCCAAATCAGCACACGCTGCAGTGGCACCAATTGCAACGCCCTAGATTGTCGCAAGTCGAGATGTTGTCACAGCTACAAACACAAGTTGGACGATTTGTACCAGGTCCCCTTCTGAAAAAAAAGCTGATGGAAAATATCCAGCCTCAGAAATGATAAAAAAGGATGCTGCCTATTAGACATATTCAAAAGGAGATAGGGCTCTATTCTGCTTACAGACTTAACCAGGGCAAACTTACCCATGCTCTTCTCCCGTTCTGCAGCCACCCTTTGAGAGAAGGTCTGTTTAACCCATGCAAGACCCTTTTTCACTATGTCCCTTAGCGTTAGAGCCCGGTCTTCATGAAAAGATTTTTTGATATATTGTGGCCATGGAATTTGGGCCGCATTATCTAAAAGCAAACAGTCCTGTATGAGCCTATTACAATGTAAATCCTCCTTATACCACACAGAACACCACAATAAAAGCAGATGAACCCGGTGTATGTCTCTTTTCTTTATTTTTATACAAAGCCAAGAATAACAATCAAAAGTGTCTGATATATATGTTTCTTGTTACCTATAAATACCAATAAAAACATTTTTTTAAAAACTGATAAACCCTCAAAAAAAAAAAGAAATCTGTAATATAGGGCATGCTCAGATCTTCATAAGTAATTTTGGTAGGGATTCCTTGAGCGACGGGCAATATATTTCTCAGGAATTTGTTTTCTATCACCTGTATACAATAAATGTTGGCATACCCCCAAATTTTGCTACCAAAGGTGGCCATAGGGACGCATTTAGCCTTGTAAATGTCTAATAAATGTTTGAGGAACTTATTCCCGATGCGCCTGGAAAAGTCATGTAACCCAGAAATGGTTCTTTGTAGGGAACCACCATTTGTAGTGAATAGAGGTTTCCAACTAAAGCCTGAGTTGAGATTCAGCACTCATTGTGACACCCACTAAAGTAGCACTGTAAGACATGCCTCAGGACTGCAAATGAAGTTCGTGGGCAGGTTTAAAACTGAAATTTTAACCTGAAAAACTATATGTTTTGCCATGCCTATACCTTCCTTTTTAATACTTATAAATCACCCTTAAGGTAGGCCCTGAATGTTCATAGGGAAGGATGCATGGTATTCAAAAAGTAAGATGTGAATATTTAAAGTTGTACATGTCCTGGTAGTGAAAAATCAAAGAAGTTGTTTTTTAATGTGGCAATGCTGGCCTCCCAGAGACTAACATTGATTTACCTTATTACGTTTAATAAGTGATAAATTCAGTTTGGGAACAGTTAGAGAAATGCTTCTTCCACTCATTTTAATTGTAGTTTAAAATCCTCTTTCATGGTTAAGTCTTATTTTAAATTACTGTTTTGAAAATGGCACTTTTAAAAAGTTGGCATTTTCCTGCCTAAATCAAATTTGCCTTTCTGTAAGTGCCCAGGGTCACCTAACTGTTAATGACTCTTCTGTGGTGTGATGTGACTTCCTCCCAGATAGTGGACACATAGGCACTGGGTCTGGAGAACGGTGTTCCTCTCCTGAGCAGATTGCCTGTGGGGTTGTACCCAGGCCTTTTAAGCTTCTAAGGGTAGCCAGAGGGCTATACCTAGCCCTTTCATGACTTCGGATCATGCCAAATGTGTCACTGGAAAATGCAGCACACAACTGGGCCCGTCTGCCCTTTGTTTCACTAGATAGACTGGAGCCAAACTCAGGGGAACCAGAGCCAATTTTAAAGTTAGACAAAGGGGTGTCTCCCACCCACAGGCTGGCACTGGGCATACAAGTGGTAACCCCCAGAACCTGAAATCAAAACACTCCTGAACCTGAAAAGATTAAGAAGAAGGGCTATCTTGCAGTCTTAAGAAGAAAGATTGGACCTAAGGCGCGCCAAAGGCAAGCCTGTCTGCGCTTGTCTGTGCCTGGACCGCGCCAAGTGCCAGACCCCTGGCCTCCGTGACCACCACGATGCCCACCACCGATATGACGCCAGCACCCTCCACGAACTCAGCCCTGGCCAATCATCCACCTGCTTCCTGGCCACCCTGAAGAGCACCCATGGACCCTTCTCCTGCCGGAGCAGCAGCTTCACCAACCTCCAAGCCACCGCTCCTCCCACCAGGGGGGGTCGCAACCACCTCAGATGCATACTACTCAACACCCGCTCCGCAAACAAGCACACCATCGAACTCTGGGACCTACTCGACTCATCCTCTCTGGACGTTGCCTTCCTGACAGAGACCTGGATGAACCCCTCCTTGGCGCCCGACATCGCCATAGCCATTCCAGACGACTACAAGATCACCCGCAAGGACCACACCAACGGAGCAGGAGGAGGAATCGCCATTGTCCACAGGAATACCCTCAGAATCTCGACCTGCGCTGAAGACACCCTCAGCGCCGCCCAACACCTCCACTTCCAGATCCACATCGGTCCCAACACCACTCTCAGAGGAACCCTACAGACCCCCGGATCCCGGCCACACTTCAGTGACTCCATCGCCGACTTCATCAGCATGCACAACCTTGCATCCACGGACTACATCCTCCTCAGAGACCTGAACTTTCACCTCGAGAACGCCAACGACAGCAACTCCACCACCCTGCTCGACAACCTCGCCAACCTCGGACTCAAACAGCTCGTCACTACTCAAACCCACTCCGCCGGACACAAGTTCGACCCCATCTTTTCCGCCAGCAACCACTTCACCTGCAGCCACACCACCGAACTCCACTGTACCGACCACCGCTGCATCCACTTCACCTTCGAGAAACCCACCACGCACCACCACCCACAACGGACCCCCTGCTGCAGCTGGAACAAAGTCACTGAAGACCAGCTAATCGCCACCCTCGCACAAAACCCACCAACAGACACCGCCACTGCCGCCCGCAACCTCATGGCAATGGATCGACGCCTGCACCAACACTCTCGCCCCGATCAAGAAATCCTCAAACAGATGCACCGACAGAAAAGCCATCTGGTTCACAGCTGACCTCCAGGCTTCCAAGCAGACCTGCCAAAGACTCGAGGAGAAGTAGCACCATGAACAGACACCGGACAACAACGCAGCCCACAAGAACGCCATCCGCAGGCACCATCAACTCATCCGAACCGCCAAAAGGACCTCCTTCAAGGAACGCATTAACAACAGCGCACACAACAGCAAAGAGCTCTTCAATATCATGAAGAAACCCTCCAACCCCAGCTCCAGCTTTAACGACATCCTGCCGTTGCAAGACCTCTGCGACTCCCTAGCCATCTTATTTCACCGCAAGATCACAGACATCCATGACAGCTTCAACAACCAGACCCCCCGACAACCGCCAACACCTCAGACCCACTGCCCCCAGTCACACCGACCTCCTGGACCCACATCAATGACAACGACACCATCAAAATCATGAACACCATGAACACCATCCACTCCGGCTCCCCATCCGACCCCTGCCCGCACCACATCTTCAACAAAGCAAGCTCCATCATCGCACCCCATCTCTGGAAGATCGTCAACAACTCCTTCAAGACCTGCACCTTCCCGGAGAGTTGGAAGCACGCAGAGATCAACGCCTTACTCAAGAAACCCAAAGTGGACCCTAAGGACATCAAGAACTTCCAGCCCATCTCCCTGCTCCTGTTCCCGGCGAAAGTCATCGAGAAGATTGTCAAAAGGCATCTGACTGGCTTCCTCGAGGAGAACAACGCTCTGGACCCGTCCCAATCTGGATTCCGCAGCAGCCACAGCACTGAAACTGCCCTCATCGCTGCCACCGATGACATCAGGACACTGCTGGACAACGGCAAAACCGCGGCCCTCATCCTCCTAGACCTTTCGGCTGCGTTAGACACCGTCTCCCACCACACCCTACGCACACGCCTCCACAACGCAGGGATCCGTGACAAAGCCCGGGACTGGACCACCTCCTTCCTCACCGGCAGAACCCAGAGTGTCAGCCTCCCTCCATTCTGATCTGAAGCCACCAAGATCCTCTGCGGCGTACCCCAAGGATGATCCCTCAGGCCGACCCTTTTCAATGTCTACATGGCACCGCTCGCCAACACCAACCGATCGCACTGTTAACGATTGTAGGAATCTGGTAGCATGAGCTGAAAGCCATTTTGTACTTGGCAGCCATCTTAGTTAGCCATGTGCTTGCCATGTTCTTTTTCCCTCTTTCCAGAGTCTTGCACATGCTCAGGAAGGCCTAGCTGATAGAATGCACATGTTCCTAGTATAGAACAGTCAGGCTATTCTTGCTGATGTAAGGAGAAATGTCTCTCCTCCCACTTTGTCGACCAAGCAAATTTTGTATAGCCATATTAGTCAGTAAGCATGCTGTTATGAGCCAGGACCTCCCCTTGGTTTTCTGCTGACTATGTAAACCTATGCATATATAAGGCCCCTGTTCTCTGTACTCCTTAGAATGCCTCCTACAATCTCTTCACATATTGATAACAACATAGTGAGTGACTGAGGGATTGCACTCTGTCCTGACGAAGAAGCATCACAAGCTTCGAAACATGTTGACACTCAAAGGAGGAAACGCACATTACTAGCGCAATCTCTCCAACTTCACTTTTTTAACAATACCAGCCTATGACCAAATAAAGCTTTTTTGAATACATAAGGCCAGGTATTTTTTAACATCACTCTTATTCACTTCTGACCCTTTCTCACTCACAACATATACACCTCACATAGCAGTTACAATCTACCAGTGCTCCAGTGTAGTCGCCAGTCGCAGCACGCCCCGTCCCGCAGCGGGGCGGGAAGACCCCGATGATGAAGCATGACACCAAGGGCCCTTTTGGTGTGTGAGGGGTATTTTAACAAACATTGTGTATGTCTGACAACTCTTGACATACAATAATCCCTCTCCGAGGTGGTTCCCTTTGTTTCATTAAACTTATCTGGAGGATGTATCCACATTAGCACTCTCAGGAGCGCTACCTCTCCACTCCCTAATCTTGTTTTTTGATTTACCTAGTATAGAACAGTCAGGCTATTCTTGCTGATGTAAGGAGAAATGTCTCTCCTCCCACTTTGTTGAGCAAGCAAATTTTGTATAGCCATATTAGTCAGTAAGCATGCTGTTATGAGCCAGGACCTCCCCTTGGTTTTCTGCTGACTTTGTAAACCTCTGCATATATAAGGTCCCTCTTCTCTGTACTCCTTAGAATGCCTCCTACAGTGGCCTGAGGGTACTGTGTGACGTAGTCTCCCTCATCTGAGGGTAATAAATATGTTTTCTTTATATTACAGCTTCTGTACCAATCTCTTCTTTGTTGGTTTAAAAGAACCAAGTGTATCTGTGAACCCCTTAGGAAGTTTATATTTCTTCAGCACGACCTCAACATCATCTCACACGCTGACGACACCCAGCTGATCCTCTCCCTTACCAAGGCCCCCACCACCGCCAAAACCAACCTCCATGAAGGAATGAAGGCCATTGCCGAATGGATGAAGAACAGCCGCCTGAAACTGAACTCAGACAAGACGGAGGTCCTCATCCTCGGCTCCACCCCCTCCGCCTGGGACGACTCCTGGTGAATGGTCACACTGGGAGCGGCACCGACACCCACGCACTCAACCTGAGGTTCATCTTAGACTCATCGCTATCAATGACCCAGCAAGTCAACGCAGTCTCCTCCTCCTGCTTCAACACCCTCCTCATGATCCGCAAGATCTACAGATGGATCCCCACCGGAACCAGAAGGACGGTCACCCAGCCGCTAGTCAGCAGCAGACTGGACTACAGCAACGCCCTCTATGTGGGAACCACGGCCAAACTCCAGAAATGATTACAACGCATACAGAACACCTCCACATGCCTCATCCTCGACATCCCCCACCGCAGCCACATCACAGCCCACCTGAGAGACCTGCACTGGCTCCCTGTCAATAAGAGGATCACCTTCAAGCTCCTCACCCACGCTCACAAGGCACTCCACAACACTTGGCCAGCATCCCTCAACAAATGGCTCACCTTCTACACTCCGAAACGCCAGCTTCGCTCCGCTGACCTCACCCTCGCTACCGGTCCACGCATCCACAGACCAACCGGCGGCGGCAGATCACTCTCCCACCTTGCTGCCAAGACATTGAACACCCTCCCCTGCGGCAGACCCAGGACCTGCTGACCTTCAGGAGACATCTCAAGACGTGGCTATTCGAGCAGTAGCAGCACCCTCCCTCCCCCATTGCCTTGAGACCATCACAGGTGAGTAGTGCGCTTCACAAATGTTGATTGAAAGAACGGGAAAGAGAGGTCACCTACCTGGTGGAGTTTAAAACATCTAGGAACCCCTTACGGGTCCTAAAGGTGAACCGCCTCAAGACACATTTTGAGAGCTACAATGTTAGACCTCACATCATTGGCGTGAGTCTCCCTTCCATTTTTGACGGATTGCCTCCTCTGTTTTGATATGTTCTGCTGGATTTATGCTTTGGGCACTGCACCACTGCTAATCAGTGCCACAGTGCAAGTGCTCCCTATGTTAAATTAGTGTACTAATTGGTTATTCCATGATTGGTTTATTTGATTTACTGTCAGCCCCTAGTATAGTGCACCATGTGTGCCCAGGGCTTGTAAATCAAATGCTTCTGGTGGGCTTGCAGCACTGGTTGTGCCACCCACAGAAGCAGCTTGTATAGTGTGTCTCAGGCCTGCCATTGCAAGGCCTGTGTGCAGTCTAGCACTGCCATTTCGACTTGGCCAAGTGCACCCACTTGCTAGTCCCTAAACCTTCTCTTTGCTTCATATTAGACACCCCTATGGTAGGCCCAAGGGCAGGGTGCATTGTAAGTATAAGGTAGGACATGCTCTGATGTGTGTAGCATGTTCTAATAGTGAATTATAGCCATTTTCGTTTTCCACTATTGAAGGCTACCTGTTCTCTCAGGCCAGAATGGGCAGTTAGATTATTACATTCTTATAATCCTAACTGACTCAGGGAACATGGTGGAGATTCAAATTTAATATGCCTGAACTCAGAATAATAAAATACATCTTTTAGTAAAGTTGGTTTTAATATTCTGTGTTTGAAAATACCACTTTCAGAAAGTAGGTATTTTCTTGCCTAACTATCCAGGCCCGCCTCTGCTGGGTTGTGTATTCCCTGTCTGGGTTTGTGAGTGACAGGGCTGGGGGATTCCAGGAGACCGGCTGGGGCAGCCCGGTGGTGAATAGAGATATCTGCATCTAGATGGGAGGGAGGAGTTGCACCTGGGACCTGAATAGGGCTTGGCCTTCCCTCTACAATGCTGGCTCCACCTCCTGTGGCTTGTCTGATGTATCTGCCCTGCACTGTGAAAGGAGAGGAGGAATCATGTCAACAGAGTGCTCCAGAGCTGTATCTTCGCTCCCCTGTGCTGGCTCCACCTCCTGTGGGGGGCCTGATGTCTCTGCCCTGCACAGTGAAAGGAAGAAGAGAGTCATGTAAAGAAAGTGCTCAGGAACTGGTTTGGACTAGGCAGAGGCCCCTCTGTCTTCAGAGAACACATTTTGGTGTATAAATATTGGGACCCTGATCCCAAGAAATTAGATCACTTCTGGAACAAGAAACCTTTCTGCCAAGGAGAAGAACCAAGGAAGCTGCAGGAGTTTGGACTGCCACTCTGCCAGTGTGCTGATTGCTGGGTTGGCCTGCAGTGGTTGCTTCATTGCCAAGGGAAAGGAGAAGGAACTTTGTAAGGACTTTCATTTACAGAATATTCTCCAAGGGCTTGAACTGTGCTTGCCTCCTGCTGAAGTCTCAGGGACAAAAGGAGGGTGAAGTACCTCCAGCTCCCTCCTGAATTTCCTTGCTGGGAATTCTGACTCCAGTCACCTGCGTGCCGTTGGGAGCTGGAAGCGCGACGAATCAAGAAGAAGCGTGTCGCCGCCGCAGCTGAAATCATCGCAACGCCGGAGAAGCGAGCCTTTGTCGCGTCTCCCTGGAAGCGTGTGTTCATCGAAGCTGCCTGCTTTCGCATCCCCAGAGAAGCGTGACACCATCGAGAGAGTCACCATTGCATCACCGGAGAAGCGTGTCGCAGGGCCTGTTGCGGCTCCAAAGTACAGAGTCGTCGCAAGGCTCCCAGGGCGTCATCGTAATCGCCGCATCAAGGGCGCCATCTTCTCGCATCACAACCTGATCATCGCATCGCATCAAGGCGCCATCTTGCGCACCGCAACGGGCCAGCAGGCCGAGAATCTACGCATCACCTCCGCACCGGTAAAGCTCACGATGATTCCCCCACTCTGTGCAAGCATTGAGGTAGGACGCAACCGTTCCCCCGGGTCACGGAACCGACGCATCTCCCCTTTTGCAAGCCTTTTGTTCACTTTGCGTTACGCATCCAGGTACTTTGTTGAGAACTTTGTCACATTTACCAACAACTTGAACTAAGAGACTTTAATCATCTTTTAAGTAATCTTAAGTGTAGTATTGTGGATTTTTGTCGTTTGTGGTCTTGTGTCTACATAAAGAATACTTATTTTTATAAAACCTGTGTTGTGTCCTTCTGTAGTGTTTTCACTGTATTACTGTGTATATTCACAAATGCTTACCACACTGGCTCTGAGATAAGCCTGTCTGCTCGTGCCAAGCTACCAAGGGGGTGAGCAGGGGTTATTAAGGAGTGTAATCCCCTTATCCTGACTTAGAAGTAAGGGTCCCTATTTGGACAAAGATGAATACCATTGCCAACTAGAGAACCCCAGATCTAACATGCAACATCTGAAAGCGGGCCCCTCCCAGACGTCCTGTTTTCAAAGGAGCAAGATGGGTCAGTGGGAGGAGTACTCTTCATCCTAACCTGACTCCAGAGCAACAGAGGAATGTTCGCCATCATTTGGGGCATTTCACCTCTCTTTTCGCATCAACCCTAGGGCTCAAGGTTTGGTCCTCCCATGACACATGGAGTATGCTTCTCAAGTATAACATCTACAGGCTGTCTGACAAGGTGAGAGCCAGCGTCAATGATGATGTGTCCATGGTATTGTATTTGGGGGTGATTGAGCACTCCTGTTATCCCTGGTCCAGTCATGTGGTAATGGTACCCAAGGTTTCCCTACTGGGCACTTAGTTCTGTGCGGATTACAGTGGCCCCAGTTCAGTCATTAGACTGATGCTCACCCCAACCCAAGGGCTGATGAGCACATTGATTGGTTGAGAGCTGCTAAAATACTCAGCAACTTTGACTTGACATCATGGTATTGGCAGATTGGCCTCACAGAGGGAGCAAGGAGAGGCCAGCATTCTCTATCCCAGAGGGCCACTTTCAGTTTAAGATCTTACCCTTTGGCCTAAAGAAAACTCCTGCCACCTTACAGAGGTTGGTCAATTGAATCCTGGCTGGGCTAGAAAACTTCAGTGCCGCCTACTTGGATGACATTGCTCTTTCAGCTCCAACTGGGATGACCCCATATACTACCTCCGGGAACTGCTTCAGGCCCTAGAAGAGACAGGTCTGAATTTCAAGGCCAGTATCGGCAAAATAGGGTAGGGATCAGTTGTGTACTTGAGCCACCCGGTTGGTGGGAGAAAGATACAGCCACTCCTAAAGGCAAGTGCAAATGCACTCCAATTGCTTGATGTCTTAATATGGTTGTGTTTTGTTATTTGATTTACGTTTGGCACCTTCTTTGTGCTGCATTTTACAAGGGGGTGTCTCCTTTAAATTTATCTGGTCCAACACACTTTAGAACTCTCCAGTCCATCGCGGCTTATGCCGTTGTGCAGAGAGAGTCTTTAAAGGCTGCCTGCTTCCTCTGTGCCAGTTACCGCTGCCATCTTGGCAGGCAGGCAGTCTATGGATTAGCTCCTAAAAGGAGATGCCTATGTAAGGATACTCAGGGCGAAAACGCACCACCAGTGCACCAAAAGCGTATTAAAGGCAAGCTCATCTGCACCCGTCCGAGCCTGGACATCGCCAGGCACCACAACTCCTGCTCCTCTGACTAGCAACTTCGACTACATGGTAAGCCATACTATACAGCGTTATAACTCCCTGTAAGTGCACCAAATGCACATTAACCATAACACATTAGGTAGCCCACTGTCTGCTGTACTCAGCTTTTACCAACCCTAGAGGGTCCAATATCTTGCAAAGAGTGGAGGTTCTCCTGCTCCATTAACCCACTCATATTGGAGCCCGGGGAGGTGTTGACTTCCCCGCCCACTTCTCCTCACTTTATACCGGTAAGTCATGGGAGGCCCCTGAGCAAGATGCTTGCACCACATCCTTCAGTGCACCCCAGACGCTCCAGGGCCTATACAGCAACATCAGGTCCATGGCTAAAAACTTTCAACCAAAATATGGGACCTTATCACAACTCTCCCCCCTAACATATGTTTCTTCATTGAGACCTGACTCAATTCTGCAGCTATTCCTTGCATCCCACTAGCCCTACTAGAGAACTATTTCCCGATTAAGCTAGACAGAAAGACCAGACCTGTCGGTGGAGTGGCCATCGATTTCCAAGACTCTCTGAATGTTGAAAGGGTTGAAACTCTACTCACATATTCAGTAAAATTATGTATTTTCAAAATTACAATTTCTTTCACAAACTGTTGGAGGGGGTACTAGTCTATCACTAGCTTGGAGTAAGAAAGGATTTCAACCATGCACCTATCCACTAAAACATTCCACACATTCTGGCATCTAATCATTTTTAGCTCTTGGTTGATTTCAATTTAGAGTAGGGAAAATTCCGAGGATACTAGTGTGGCTCAACTCCTAATGAACATGGAGATGATTGGGCTCCAACAAATAGGACCAGGCCCCACGCATCAAGCAGGTCACACTTTGGACCTTATTTTGACCAACTCACGGAAATTAGAAGTGAACCTCCACTACACCTCACATGGTCGGATCACTATTTGATCAATTTACAAACCCCAAGAGACATCAAATCTGCTAAGCCCGGGAAAGGAACCAGCAGAGCAAGGAGAAAATGGAAGGCGGTCTCACCCTACTCATTCTCTGAAAGCTTTGCGCCCACTATGACCACATCGTATACTGATATAAACATAGCCCTAGCAGCATACCACGGTTCCCTTACACCGGCCTTCAATAAGACTGCTCCATTTAAACGAATGTCTTTCACCTCAACTAGAGGCCATTCCCCCTGGTACTAAGAGCAACTGCTCTAGGAAAAATCCAAGTGCAAACGCCTGGAACACAGATGGTGTCTGACCATATCCCCCCCAGCTTATAGGGTAATGCTCTGCAGTTATCATAAAAAGATTAAAGCAGCCCATAAACATTAAATAACAAACAAAAATAAAATCAAGCAAGAAATTCAACAAAATAACTTTCTAAAGCCCTGAACATATTTGTGAAACCTCAAGCTTACAACCATGCCATCCCGGCTTCACAAACACTATGCGACTCTTTGGCAGACTTTTTTGAAGGAAAGATCAATACCATAAATGAGAAACTTCCTGTTGACCACGGACTTCAATCTACCTCCCCGAATATTACCTCTGCCTTAGACAAATTTGAAGACTTCTGTATCTTAGTTTTGACCTATAAATGGATCATGTGCTATTTATTATTCATACAACCACCACTTTATAATACAATATGAGGAATACTAATTTGTCTGCTGTAAGTTTAAAACCAACACAACAATTTTACAGTGTTCAAAATATAAAAAATGTATTATTATCGAAACTAAATAACACTTCGAGTTTTCAATCAGTTAAAAACAATTTCTCACAGAGAAATAGTAGTGCAAATACATAAAAAATGTATTACAGGAAGACTTTTTATGAAGAAATGTCGACACGGCGTTTCGGTGAGTAATTATTTCTCCTCCTTCTTCAGGACAAAGTATTTTTCAAATCATGTACATCTATTTCCTAAAGAATTATTGGTTCAGACAAATGCTTCAGAACATGGTATTGTGGCTGTACTGTAACAGCTAAACAATGAGCGCTCGGACTAATCTGTAGCCTTCATCAACAGGAGGCTACTCCCCAGGGAACAGAGTTGGACTGCAATTGAAAAAAAAACAATTGCAGTTGTCTGGGCACTGACGAAGGTGAGACCATGCTTATTTGGGACTCACTTCTGGGTTCAGACAGACCCCATGGATGGCTGTTGCAGATGAGGAGTGAGAAACCAAAACTGTTGAGGTGGTCCATCTCCTTATAGGGAATGGACTTTACGGTGGAACATCCCCCTGGTACTAGCTGTGCCAGTGCTAATGGTCTCTCCAGGTTTTTATGCCTTAGCGATGAGAACTCCCATGAGGATCGAAAGTACTCCCTGCTTTCTGCTGGGGGGAACGCATGTTGGAAATGGCCATTTTCTGTGTGGTGGTCCTCCAGATTTCTGCCTTCACTCCCCTAATTTTGCTGAACCAGTTTTTGTTGATTTTATGACTCTGCACACTTTACTCCTGCTGACCAGTAGTAATGTGCTTGTACTCTCTCTTGCAAACATTGTAAAATTGGTATACACCTGGTTGGTGCATTAAATTTAAGCATAGGTCCCCAATATATGGTACTACATGTACTCAGGGTTTGAAAATGAAATGCTACTAGTGGGCTGCAGCCCTCATTGTGCTACCCACTAAAGGAGCATTGTAAAACGTGTCTCAGGTAGGTCACTGCAACATTCTTTTTTAATGCTTATAAGTAACCCCTAAGGTAGGCCTGAATGCTCAGAGGGCACAATGCATGGTATTTAAACAAGCATTGGCATAGCCAATAGGTCTCGCTTGTGGGACCTTAGAAGTATTTCGTTTTGCAGCACAATATCCGATTATGCAACAAGGATATTGTGCTGCAAAACTAAATACTTCTAAGGTCCCACAAGCGAGACCTATTGGCTATGCCAATGCTTGTTATATAGTGCGGACAACAGTAGTGATACATGAAGCAAAAATTACAAGTGAGCATGTTACAAAAGCAAACGTTACGTTACATGAGACAATAGTGACAGTTGTGCAAGTATCAAGAGCAAACAAAATACAAGAGGTAGCAAACGATATGTTCTTAGAGGAAACAAGCTTCTCGGCATTGCTGGGTCGGAGCAGCAGGCAGATGCGAGTGGAGCGCGCGCTGGAGAGGGAGGGGGTGGGAGGACTAGGCAGCGGGAGAGAGGGAGAAAGGAGCGCGAGAGCCCAAGGCGATGGCGGCGGCAGAAGAGCGAGGGAGCAGTTTTTATAAAGCGAGGACAACAGTAGTGATACATGAAGCAAAAATTACAAGTGAGCATGTTACAAAAGCAAACGTTACGTTACATGAGACAATAGTGACAGTTGTGCAAGTATCAAGAGCAACAAAATACAAGAGGTAGCAAACGATATGCAATAGCATATCTGAGGGAACACGGCCTGGGGGAAGCTGGCTGGGGAGGGGGAGGAGAAATTAAAGGAAGGCTGTGTGCGGCGTAATTAGGGGAGGAGAAGCCGCAGAGCGCACGCTGGGCGAAGCCCTTTGATGTGCTGTGCGGCAAATGGAGGGAGGCTGATGCGCATTCATGTTTGAACACGTGGTTCACATGAACTTCATGAAAACGCCAGCAAAAAGCTGGTGGTTTCATGATGTTTTCGCCGCTTGAATTCTCGCTCCGCTCGATGCGCATGCGCGCATCGATAGGTCGCGAGACCTAAAAATAGGATGTGGATATTTGAAGTTTTACATGTCCTGGCAGTGAAACATCTCCAAAGTTGTTTTTCACATTGGCATAGACTAAAATTTGTTTAGCCTATTACAATTAATATGTGCTAAATTCAGTTTGGAAACAGCTAGAGAAATACTTCTTTCCATTTCAATTGTAATTTAAAATCCTCTTTATTGGTGAAGTAGGATTTTAAATTTCTATTTTCAAAATAGAATTTTTCAAAAGTTGCCATTTTTCTGTCTAAGCCAAATGTGCCTTTCTGAGGGTGTCCAGGGTCACCTGACTGTTAATGTTTCTCCATCCCCTTCAACAAATAATCCAATTTATTACAGAAAAGATGTGGGACAAAAGGCATGGAAGAAGGTGGTGAAGGGGGATGCCAATGTAATAATGGAGTTGTCTGAGACCTGTTAATATACTTCAGAAAAAGATCAAGAGTTAGTTTGTAACTCGATCACCAGGCAGAAGAAACTGCACTAGATGAAGGGGATGGGAGGAAAAGACAATTTGAAGGATCATAGCAGGGAAACGGGAAGTTAGTAAAAGCAGAGCAAAAGCCAGGATGAGAAAGACAGGAGATACAGAAGAAGAGAATGGGAATAAAAGTAGCAACCTGAAGGAACCAAGAGCACTGTTCGAAGAGGGTCGCAGGGACATAGAGAGGGACATATAGGTGTACACAGACCAAAGCACAGAATAAAGGAGAAAGAATGGGAAGAAATCAGTAAAAAAGAGAATATTCGTTGGATGAACGGATAAAGGCAGACAACAGAAGAGTCCAGTGTTTAGCACTGAGATTAATTTAGTTGATATTAATTTGTAGCGATATTGAAACAAGCATTGACATAGCCAATAGGTCTTGCCCTTGGGACCTTATAAGTGTTTAGTTAACCAGCACAATATCCTTGGTGCAACAACATCAATTGTTGCATGGCTAAACACTTCTAAGGTCCCACAGGCGAGACCTATTGGCTATGCCAATGCTTGTTCTATTGGTTATGAGTGTGTAAACCATGTACTAATGTAGTAAATATATGAAACCTTTGCTTAAAACACTATGGGGCCGATTCGGGAAAAAACGCTCAGAATAGCCGTTCGGAGCGTTTTTCCCGTACGAATGGTACCCTGCAACGTCCCCCGTACGTACGACGAAGTACTATTCGTACCAGGAGCCGTACTCCGTACGAGTCGTACAGAGACCGTACGACTCTAATCTCCGTACGATTCTCCCTCGGAACCCGCTGTACGCGACATCTGTACGGTTGGCGGCTGGTTTTTATGACCCAGCAAGTACGATACGTGTCGGGTACGCACAGTACGACCCTTTTTCTACGGGAGCTGAAAAGAGCCGTAAAAGCAGAGTTCGCGCCGAAACAGGTACGGCACGCCCCCCCCGGGTACGGTGCGTACCCCCCATGATTGCAGGGGTACGGTGCGTACCCCTGTGATCATGTGGTGTACGCACCGTACCCCATGTACGCTGGGTGTACACACCGTACCCCATGTACAATGGGTGTACGCACCGTAACCCATGTACGATGGGTGTACGCACCATACCCCATGTACGATGGGTGTACGTATCGTACATGGGGTACGGTGCGTACACCCATCATACATGGGGTACGGTGCGTACACCTATCGTACATGGGGTACGGTGCGTACACCCATCGTACATGGGGTACGGTGCGTACACCCATCGTACATGGGGTACGGTGCGTACACCCAGCGTACATGGGGTACGGTGCATACACCCAGCGTACATGGGGTACGGTGCGAACACACCATGATCGCAGGGGTACGCACCGTACCCCTGCGATCATGGGGTGTACGGACCGTTCGATGTGTATGTGTTTATGTGCTTTTCCGTACGACTCGCCCTTACCTGACGTGGACCGTACGAATTGCGTCCTCATACCCCGGTCCGGATCGTACTCGTCGTGTCGTACGGCATGTGTACGAGTCGTACGGCATGTGTACGAGTCGTACGGTTCACGGTTTCAGCCTTGCAATACGTACAGATCGCAACGATTTGGACGGATTCACGGAATACGGATCGTACTACGCAACTCGGACGGACGGGTACGATTCGTACGGAGAGGGCTCCGGATACAAATCGTACGGACAGTTTTTTTCCCGAATCGGAATCGACCCCTATATAAGAATGTGGCATCTTCAGATTAAGAAGAGACCCTTTCCCCATTCTGAGAAGTTGAATCTATACTGGATTTGTACAAGAACTTTATAGAGTCCTTTGCTGTATTCTGTTTCGTTTTGCATGCTGATTGATTTATTCATTATGGGCTCAGCTTATGCATTTCTGTACTTTAATTAATCAACTAAATCATAAACCTGAGATTCTTATCTGCCAACCTTTGCCAAAATGCTTATTTTGTGCATTATGTGCATTCTTTACTTTGCTTATTAAGAGAGACGGATCCAGCAGGGACCACCAATGTCCGGTGTGGACTATGCTAGTATACTGCAAAGAGATGTAATATATGGGGTTGCACGCTGACACTACTTTATGTGTCAAATATGTGACTAGACAAAACACAGGTGCAATATTACATATAGCATTGGCCGATAATCTGGGTTTTTTTGCAAAAAACTCTAGCTTTCAACCACAAGGAGTTAGTATTTCCTGGCACATATCAGCCTGCAAGAAAACAGGTATAAATAAGCCTGGAAAACAGTCTGCAATTTTGGGGAAACACCTGGAAATCATTGTGGTTACTCCAGAATTCAAAAGTCAGAAAGGCCCTAAAAAGGTGCAGTACCTTGTGCGTTGTTTCTGTGCTTCAACACAGGGTCACTTGTAAGTGGGCTCTTAGGGGCCGATTAGGATGGCGGTTTTTCCGCATCCTCCGGGCCGGCGGAAGTGTCCGCCGGCCTGGAGGATGCGGAAAAACCGCGGCGGAGACTCCAAAGACCCACCGCCAAATTAGGATGGCTGGTGGGTCTGGAATTCCGTCCGCCGCTTTTCCGCCGCGGTCGGAGCCGACCGCGGCGGAAAAGCCATAACATGGCAGGCGGTGTCTATGAGACACCGTCCGCCATATTATGATGTGTGTGTAAATATGCTTTTCCACGGCGGCATTGCCGCCATGGAAAAGCATACGGACCTTCACTTCGGGGGCCCGTTGCGGGCCCCCTGGGTGAAGGGGTGGTGGTGGGTGCACATGGGGGGTACCTATGGTACCCCCCTGCATTTGCGTGCACAATGCAGCAGGCACCGCGCGGTGCCTGCCGCTTTGTGCACGGAAATGCTGTGCATGCATTTTTTACATTGGGGCGGGTGCAGCTTGAAGCTGCACCCGCCGCAATGTTAGAGATAGAGGATGTGACCGCCACCCTGGCGGTCACATCCTAATCAGATCGGAGGGAACGCCGCAGCCCATGCGGACGTTCCCTCCTCCTCAGGGGTCGCGGACGGACTCGAGTCCGTCCGCGATCCTAATCGACCCCAAAGTGTGGTAAGGCGGTATCTCCCAGTTCAGCGTGTGAACCAGAGTCTCGGAAAAATTGTAGTCCTGAGACCACCCCAGCCGCATGTTCACACCTTATAAATCTCGCCAGCTCAGAGAATCCTGCATGAATTTGAAAGTTACATTGCAGCGCGGTTTAAAGGCATTTTTCCTTCTAGGGCTATATAATGACTGCAATATTAATATAGCCAGGTCGGGACCGAATATGAAACCGAGGCTAATTAGCAAATAAAACATAAGCGTAACGTATTTTACAGCAACAATTTCTTCGAATATTGCTCTATGTGGACTTTGAAAGCGACATGTTGGAAGCGTGATGAGAGTTCCTGCTACGTTTCTTACCGCAGGGTCATAAAAATGTTAATAAAAATTGAAGGAAAAAATGTCGGCGCTCACCAATGTGAGAAGAAACACAGGCACACAACACTTATTTAATTTCACTTTAACTAAGGGGCAAAGGGGAATAAACTCGGAGACTCCAAAGATTAAAAAAGACAAGCGCAGCCCCACGTCTGTGAAAGTTAAAGCGACGCGCGTCGCATTTCAGTGGAGCGCAGCTGGAAGTCCATGTACTGCGTTTACCTTGCGGGATCGAGCAGAGGCAGGCACGATAATTGCAAACAGATGGCGCCGCGGCTCGCTCCCGCAAGGTAAACGCCAAACATGCACGAGGGCTCATTGGAAACAGTGCAGAACATGCATGAGTTTCGGAATATGCCTCCTTATCCCGCAGTGTTTTTGTCCGCAGGGAATCACAACGCGGTCGGAACAACGACTTGCGGAGGGGGGGCGCTGGATGTTGGAATAGTATAATTTACTATTCCAACTCAAGTCTGTGCGGACAGTAGGGAAGGTGTTGGATTTTTAATCCAACACCTCCCACCCCCCTCCGCAAGTCGTTGTTCTGACTTGCGGAGTAATGGTGTGTGGAATCACAATGCGGTTGTTGTAACGACCGCGTTGTGATTTCCTGCGGATAAAAAGTTTCGTTATAAACGTTGTTTACCCGAGTTTACAGAAAAGCCCGGAGTGATTCCAAGAGGTCACTCCAAAGCACCGCTTGCGCGCTGCGTAGGCAAGACCTAAAAATGAAAGCGTGCAAGAGAAGAGAAAAAACCTTAGAGAATTAAGGAGCAGGTAAAGCTATATTAGAGGACACTAGCAAAGGGAAACAGAAGAAGGGTAATAGGGAGAGGTAAGACAACAAGTGTTCTGCAAGCATGACAAGTCCAGACTGAGTCTAAAAGGACAGCAATAGATAAAGTAAACAAGCATTTACAATGCAATGGTCTCGGCATCATTAAAAGTAGAGCTATTGGCATTGCTCATGACATTTCTTTTTTTTTCCTTAAATCATAAATAACAGCACTCACTGCTCTGCGCACTCACTGCTCTGCGCACTCACTGCTCTGCGCACTCACTGCTCTGCGCACTCACTGCTCTGCGCACTCACTGCTCTGCGCACTCACTGCTCTGCGCACTCACTACTCTGCGCACTCACTACTCTGCACTCTGCACTCACTACTCTGCACTCTGCACTCACTACTCTGCACTCACTACTCTGCACTCTGCACTCACTACTCTGCACTCTGCACTCACTACTCTGCACTCTGCACTCACTACTCTGCACTCTGCACTCTGCACTCACTACTCTGCACTCTGCACTCTGCACTCACTACTCTGCACTCTGCACTCACTACTCTGCACTCACTACTCTGCACTCACTACTCTGCACTCACTACTCTGCAATCACTACTCTGCACTCTGCACTCACTACTCTGCACTCACTACTCTGCACTCTGCACTCACTACTCTGCACTCTGCACTCACTACTCTGCAATCTGCACTCACTACTCTGCACTCTGCACTCTGCACTCACTACTCTGCACTCTGCACTCTGCACTCTGCACTCACTACTCTGCACTCTGCACTCACTACTCTGCCCTCTGCACTCTGCACTCACTACTCTGCACTCTGCACTCTGCACTCACTACTCTGCACTCTGCACTCACTACTCTGCACTCTGCACTCTGCACTCACTACTCTGCACTCTGCACTCACTACTCTGCACTCTGCACTCTGCACTCACTACTCACTACTCTGCACTCACTACTCTGCACTCTGCACTCAATACTCTGCACTCTGCACTCACTACTCTGCACTCTGCACTCACTACTCTGCACTCTGCACTCTGCACTCACTACTCACTACTCTGCACTCACTACTCTGCACTCTGCACTCTGCACTCTGCACTCACTACTCTGCACTCTGCACTCACTACTCTGCACTCTGCACTCACTACTCTGCACTCTGCACTCACTACTCTACTCTGCACTCTGCACTCACTACTCTGCACTCTGCACTCACTACTCTGCACTCTGCACTCTGCACTCACTACTCTGCACTCTGCACTCTGCACTCACTACTCTGCACTCACTACTCTGCACTCACTACTCTGCACTCTGCACTCTGCACTCACCACTCTGCACTCACCACTCTGCACTCACCACTCTACACTCACCACTCTGCACTCACCACTCTGCACTCACCACTCTGCACTCACCACTCCTGCACTCACCACTCTGCACTCACCACTCTGCACTCACCACTCTGCACTCACCACTCCTGCACTCACCACTCCTGCACTCACCACTCCTGCACTCACCACTCCTGCACTCACCACTCCTGCACTCACTACTCCTGCACTCACTACTCTGCACTCACTACTCTGCACTCTACACACTCACTCTGCACTCTCACACGCTGTTGCATTTAAATATCCGCAAGACCAACACCAAGGCTGCCTAGTCTTGAATTTGTCTTGTGCTTTTTTACTACGGAGGCCGCTAGCAACCCTTCCGCCTTCCGGCCATGTCGGAGGCTGCCCCAAGTATTACATTATTTATCTTGGTGCTGTGCAATGGAGTTTCTTGTTACCCATCTCAACGAGCGTCATGTTATCGACCTTAGACGAATGATAGGCAGGGCAGCCCTACAGGATCGGTGCCTCCTGGTCCTCGTGGTGTCCAGCTGGAGGGCCTACTCTTCAGGGTGCAATTGAGAGACCTGAACTTGCCATCACAACTGTCAGTCGAAATAGGGGGCGGCATATGCCTCTCACCGTGGCCTCGGTGGCCTGCGCAGTGCCTACCTCCCGCTGCTGGAAGGTATTTCATGCGTAATAAATTGGACATAAGCTGGGCAGTCTTTAATAAGAGGACGTGCAAGATTATCCCTTTCACCGGCCAAAGCTTATCTCTCAATGGATGGCTGAGGGCCATTGCTCTACAGTTAATTAGCAGCAGAGGTAAATCAGGCTCTGGAAGGAGACGATCTCCACACATCTATCTTTGGAGGGCTTCTTAGGTCAGAGGTCACAAAGGACCGATGTGTGAGGCGGGAGGAGGCCCGAGAAATGAAAGAGCAAACGGCTGGAAAGGATCCTAGTGCATCTGAGAAAACCCAGCGCTGAACACTGTGTATTTCAATATAAAAAAGGGCACTGTGCGTATCCGTACCGCACAGCGCTGCCCACTGTGCATTTCAATACAAAAGGCACTGTGCAATTCAATACAAAAGGCACTGTGCAATTCAATACAAAAGGCACTGTGCCTCTCCGTAGAGCACAGCGCTGCACACTGTGCATTGCTGCACACTGTGAATCTCGATCTAACCAAGCGTTGTGGGTCTCATTGGAGCACAGCGCTGCGTGCACACTGTGCCTTCGACAAAACACAGCACTGTGCATCTCAGTACCGCACAGCGTCGAACACTGCATTTGGGTATAACAACGCACTGCGTGTCTTAGTAGGGCACAACGCTGAACCTGTATCCGGATATAACACAGCGCTGTGCATTTCAGCAGAGCACAGCGCTGAAAACTGCATTTCAATATAACACCACGCTGTGCATTTCAGAAGAGCACATCGCTTAACACTGGGCATCGCAGTACAGCTCAGAGCTGTCGCTGCATTTCAGTATAACACCGCGCTCTGTGTCTCAGTGGAGCACAGGCCTGCACACTGCATTTCAATATACACAGCACCGCGCCACTCAGTAAAACACAGCACTGCATGTTAGGCATTTCAAGAAACAAGATGAAATCGGTCCTTGCAATGGTAGCCAAGAAAACATATCAGTTTAGGACACCCTGATTTACACTAAACAATGTATGAACAAAGAATAGAAACGAAATCCAAACTTTGAATCACTAGGAACTGATGAAATTAAATAGGGACAACTGGGTCATCAGAATACCAATGAAGTTTGTGTGAACTTTTCCTCGGCTGTGGGTGGGAGTGTCTTAATTTTTTGTGCAGTATCATAGCAATCGACCCTCGGTTTAAATCTGCGACTTAACCACTCAGACACGCTCCCTACAAGGCGGTAAACACAGCTACCCTGGAGTGTGCTGTCCACCTCCTTCGGTAAATGGCAGGACGACTGTACCAATGCGTCCCTGCACGGGGTCCCTTTGGACGAGCAGTCCATAATGCGGGGCAATGGCGGGCAGACAGTGCAAAAACATACTAGCAGCCAGTGAGGGCACACACTCACCCTCGGATAGACTGAAGCTTCACTCCGCTATTTAGACCGCTCGCCGCGCTGCCGTCGACGGCGGTGAACACGTTCCTCCGCAGCCTGGCCACGTCCACCCCCCCCCCCCCCAGTGATATACAACCACGGGCCCTGTACAACCTGGGCTTATCCCAGGGACGGGGCGGGGGGGGGGGGGGCAGAGAGCATGGCACTCACCTTCCAAACGTAAAACGACGGCGATCGCGTACCTAACGACGGCGTGCAGTGCTTAGCCGATCAGCGCAGAGCCTAGGGGAATTGTGGCGTGGGAAGAGAGGTGAACGCGCTCGCACCATCTGGATTGCATTACACGGGCGCTCTGACAGCTCCTAATTAAGATTAATCACTCTGTGTGCTCCTTCGCGCACAGAATATGCCATGAAACTAACATCAATGACGGACGAAAAGTAAATACAGCCTATCACGTCAAGGCTACTACATAGACAGCACAGCGAAGACGAATCACTAGGCAGATACCATAAAATGCAAAGGAATGTGTCTGGCCAGAGCTCTAGAGATCCTTTTTTTCTCTTTAACATTAGGATCTCGAAACTCCACCCACTTCGTGGGCGTAGGCCGAGCCCTAAAAAGGTGCTGAACAAAGAAGGAGACACCAAGGGAATGTACAAATCAGGGACTAGCAAGGACAATAAAGAAAGTAATCATGAAGGTCTAGGATATTGTCTGGAGCTTGAACAATTGGGGAAGTACGCCATGTGAGATGTCAACTTCCATTTATATATAAACATTTATTGTTTGTTTAATAAAAATAATTTCAATAGTGAACATGCAATAATAAAATATGTATCAAAAATAAATACAGCGTTTGATCCATTTTTAGCACCACGTTTGAATAGCAAGTGGGTAGGGATTATAACAATAAAAATAGTTTGAGGCCTAATCAGTACACATTAAAAGTTTTGTATTCTCTCTAAATTCATGCTACGTGAGTTTGGACTGCATTTGTGTGAAGCACCTTTGATTTAATAGATAAAACACTAATCATTTCCTAGAAATCTAGTGATAGGTTAATTAGCGATACATTTCGGTGTGTGAATGTCTAAACCCCAGAGCGGAATGATAAAGAACTCTAAAATCACATGGGGCACAGAGCCATAAATGTCCGGTGGTATCACAATACCTGGCTCTCCCGCTATCGGAGAGTGTAGTAAAATTAGCAGATTGATGTCTCAATGGATTAGAGCATCCCTATACTAGTGGGCCATTGTTAACTCACTGGGTCTCACAGTGGGTCAGCCTTTTTGCCGTTCTTATAACAAACTTAGTGAACCGGATGTTAAGCTTTCAATTATCTGGGTTAATTGATGTAAGAATGGCTTGTCGACAGGTACTGATGCCAAGTTTGTTCCACTCGTCCCGTAATAAAGTCTTCCGGTCATTAGGAAATGCAGGGAAAAGACATACCACGTAGCCTATTGATTCCTTGTGGCTCCCACACCCCCTACACATTGTGTTGTCATTTGTGTGGCGCCAGCCTGGTAAATGGTGCAAAAAAGGCCCTTCTCCCATTTTGAGGACCAGAAATATTTTTTTCCATAACACTGCATAAGTACATGACAGATATGATACTGCAGTCCCTGGCTTAAACCCTGATATAACTGTCCAGGCATGCTTGAGCTGTGCCAATTGTGCTCTGTCAGAGTGGAAGGACCAGGAACGGGCAATCCTTTTAATATACATTTTGAGAGTCAAGCTGGGATGGATTGGAGCTCCGGATTTCTTCTGCTTCCAGGAGTAGTAGAGAATCTTGTAAATAGCATTGGTGTAGTCGTCCCAGTTGACTAGTTAATATTACCTGCCACAAGATAGCCTCCAGGCTTGCTTCTTCAGATGTGTGTAGCTTATTGCATAACTTCTATTTAAATAGCAGAATAGACAGCAATGGATGGGTTATGAAGAGAATGGTATGATATAGTGCAGAAAGTGACACAAGAGCTGAGAGAAAAGGTGATCAAACAGAAGTACTTAAATACAATGGGATATTTAGGAACCACAAAGTGAATAACCCATTCGTCAGCCAGACCAAGACAGGATAAAGCACTGCATGAATGCAATACAAGGTAAGCCAAGCAAGTCATACAGGAATTACTTTTGGCAGATGGGTGAAAATGAGAGAAGAAAGGTGGTTCCCAAGAAAAATAAAATGTATGTTGGAAATTCAATAATGGTAGTGCTGTGTTTGGTCTGGCAGATGTCTGGAGTAATGTAAACCAAAATAACTTGGTTTAACATGTGATTAAAATGTCCATAATCAATCCTCGCTGATATGGTCTTTACTACCTGTAATATATTAACAGATGGCCCTATGTTATTCTCTGATAATAATTTAATACTGATTAAGTTCCGACTTGAGAACTTATACCATTTTACTCGATAAATGGAGGTTTTACCAGTCACTCATAAGGAAACTAGCGTATCAGGAATTTATAACGCAATGTATAATTCAATTCTTAAATATCAATACAGGCACAACAAGGTAAAATACAGCTTGGGGCATGATGGAGGCGTGCATCAGAGGCTGTACCATTACATTTGTTGGCATGGCTGAATATACAAAGAGAAAAAAAACTATCTAGAATATCGAGGCTGGAGAACGAACATGCTAAAGCAATTCAATAATCTACTGAAAATGAGGGAATAATCTGCCAACAACTAGTAGCACTAAAGGCTGAAGTGGGAAGTGAAAAAAAGCAGCAGTTAAATTTTTACTGCAAAAAGGAAATGAGTTAGAATAAGGGGAGTGTATTGACTGCCTGCTTGCTCATAAGACTAGGGTCGAAAATACCTTATTAGATATTAGAAATAAAGGATGCACAAGGTAACTTGATTAAAGAACCAGATAAAATAATCAACCAGTTTATGCTTTTCTATGAGAACTGATACAAACAAGATGGCCAAAGCTTGCTTAATATTTTTAAATTATATATCCAAGAAACCTATCCACCAGAATTGCAAGAACACATTAAATACTGAGTTGACTATGTATGTGATTGAACAAGCAAGAAAATCATTGCTATCGGGGTAATCTCCTTAGGAAGGAGGCATGCCCATTGAAGGTTATAAAATATTTTCAGATTCTTTAACCCCTATAATGCTCAAGATTGCAGATGGGATCGATGCTGGCTACGGTATGCTTCATCATGGAATTTAGTCAAAATAATAATATTTTTTAACAGAAAATAAACTGGGTAACAATGTCGCTCCTATTGGCCAATATCTTTGATCAATGCTGATTCAAAAATATATTCAAAAGTATTGGCCAAGAAATTATCTGGAATTAAACAACATGGATTTATTTTGGGTCGAAACACCACAGAACACATTAGCAAGGCAATCGTCATGGTTGTCTCTCCTAATATTCTTCAACACTCAGCCGGCATGATCGTACTAGATGTTAAGAAAGCTTTTGATCGGGTTTCGTTGAGATTCTTATGGAAAAATGGGTCAAATGAGATTCCATAATCATATATATCACATACAGTAATTATACAAATAACCTAAGGCTAGAATACCTACTATGAGCATGATCACACACAACATTACTATCACCCGGGGAACAGTGCAGGGCTACTTTTATTCACCATCTTTTTGGAACGCAGCATAATATGGATAGTTAGCAATCCCAACCTTGAGCCCATGGTATTGAGCTGGGTGCCGTTTAAGATATCTGCTTATGCAGATTATGTGGCAATATATTCCTCTAAATGTTTATAGATAATGAAGTCAATTCAAAATTTAACAGTACAATTCAGCTATGTATCTATACTACTATTATAAAGAGAGAACTTGCACCTTTTGGCCAGGTAAACTCAGGAACCACAGCGCCAATCTACACACCCGATACATCTATGAAAATGTCAGGGTGTGTAGATGGACATAGGCTATATAAAAAAATAAAAAAAAAGTAAATTCAAAAAATTAAGTTTGTAAACAAAGTAGTCCCCTGAAAGTAGCGCCGACCGGGACCTAGCGCTGGCCGCGACGTGCGTGATGACGACGAAGGAGGAGGGCGGTGAAGTGACGAGCGGCTGTGCAGTGAGAAGCGGCGGCACAGGTAAGGAAAGGGAAAGTGAGACTGTGTGATGCAGGGGGAGGCAAGAAGGAGGCAGCAGTAAATAAAAATGTCGGAGCGCGAGTGAGTCGGGCGGGAGGGGGGCGCGAGTGAGTCGGGGCGGGAGGGAGTCGGTGCGGGAGGGGGTCGGGCGGGAGCGGGTGTACTGCCCCCAGCCCCTTTCTGCCCCAGGCAACGCTGGGGCGGGCTGCTAGTTTGGGTATAAATTGAATAATGACCAAACCGAAAAACCCAAATGAATATTAATTACACTGAAAATAAGAATGATCATCACTTTGTAAAGGAAGCAACTTATCTAGGTGTTACAGTAAGCAGTCGGGTAGATAAAACAATCAGCATTAATTATGAGCATCTACTGAAGGAATGTGTTCAGAAATTTCATAACTGGATGAGAATACCCAGAACACTAGTGGGCAGATGTAATACAGTAATACTGTAAAAAGGGTTATATTGTTAGTTGCTTCTCCACGCATCCTAAAAATATTACCAGTTTTGAGATCACTTGCGGCTGCTCATTGTTCAGTAGAAAACTAATGGCGGGTGGTAATGTCCGCGTCCTCTCCTTGATCCATAGGAGCCTGAGGAGTCTTCTACGCTCAACCAGTAGTATGGGACATATACAGAGCAAATTAGTTATTGACTCGTGAGATTGGTTGAACAGCCGACAAATTGTTGACTCTGATTTGTCCGCCCACGGTGGAGACAGACCTATAGATGCAAAAGTTCCCAATCGAATCTGCAGAAATTTCTTCTTATGATAGGTGGAGAATGGTTCGTTAATATATGTTTGCGGGCTTTTGCTGTCATAGCTACTGAGGATCAGGTGAGCGTGTTTTCTTTTAGCAAAAGCACTTTGATCCGATTTCCATGACATTGTGTTTACATTTCTGTTCAGGAGTGTTTTGAACTGTAAATGAGGTAATTTTAAGTGCCATAGCTCCCTTGATCTAGTCTGAACCAGGGCTACATCTAGGGTTTGCGACCAGACGTTTGAATGTTTTGTGCTGTTGAAACCCGCAACTTCAAGCCAGATGAGATTTTTTAATGATCCTTGCACAGCAGATCTTGTAGAGTGCATGTATTTTATTATGCTAGCCATTTGTACAAGCATTTGATCCTGTAGTGTGAATTCCAGCCTAATTTGCGCTGGCGAGGTGTTACCTGGCAGTTGAAATAAAGACCTGAACACTGCGCTCTGTGCCCTGTTCAAAAATTACCCCAATTTTCCCGGATAAGCCTCTGGGCCATATGACAATGTTGGCACCAGTTTAGCGGAGACAATTTTCAACAGTGCCTTGAAAGAGAACTAATTTGTGCCCCGGTTATTGTCCGAAAATCACCTTGCAACGAGGCAAATTTTGGTTTAAGTGAGTTCAAATGTAGTGAATGACCTCCTTTGTTGACCAGACAGCATCCCTGAGTTTTGTATTGGTTCGCGATGGTCAGGCGATTGTTGTCAAGGTGCCAATGGTGTTGTTTTCTCTTTTTCCAACCAAAAGTACCTACGTTTGTTTTTTCATAGTTAATCTGCATATAATTTGCCTGGCAGTGTGTGGCTAGGGCATCCAACAATCTTTGAAGACTAGATTAGCAATTTAAATACTTTAAATAGGTGTGTGGATGCATGTGATAGATATAGGTTCAAAAGGGTTAGGACATTTTGGGCGGGGGGCAGGCCCTCTCTTTTGAGGCAATATGTGGATATTGTTTGTTAATGGTCAGCCCATCAGGGCTGTGCATTTCGGCCCTGTACTACCACATTATCATCTAGTAGCATCAATGCTTATCTGGATGGCGGCAGTATAAAGGTCATCTTTTGTAGGACTAGGACCTAATCCTTGAGAGGGGAGGAGTGAAAGATTGCTGGACAGCCATTAAGACTGAATTCTGTCGCACAAGTTATTATAAAAAATAAATCATATTTCATCAATTGGAGCACAAATTGGGAATATTGCAAATAATCTTGTGCACATTTTTCACAACATTGTGACCTGTCATACTGGGCTGCACTCCTTCCAGTGATAAGTATTATAAAATAAGTTGGATCATTAATTTAACGTAAATATTTTGATAGTTTAAATGTTAAACGGTCTCTAGATAGAAATTAAGAAGGTTATTTGCAGCTACATTAAAGCCAGTTATTGTGTGTGGGGGGGTAATGGTTCCTTAAGGGGAGGCTCTCCGTGCATGAGGTTCTAGGTACTGTGACATTGGAGAATAGGCCAATCTGATTACAGTCTGTGCAGTGTTCTAGCCTCAGCATCTGTAGAAGTCCTAGTGTTACAACATTTTCAGTGGTCTGTAGAAGGCCTGGCTTTACGGTATTGGCCTCTTGCAACATGCAGGGTTTGCGATGTGTCAATCTTGCCGGATGTTGCTTTTCTATCACACTTCATATTTTGAAAAGAGTTGCTCACGTTAGCAAAATGAACAATGACTCGATCAGCAGAAGTACAGACAGTAAAAATATGTGCATATCTGTTGACCATAATATTATTAAGAAGATTATTAAAATCCGTTTTTGGGGTCTTCATTTAAAAGAAATGAATTTCCTGTAATGTATCACAATGTAATACATTGAAATTTAAAATTACAAGGATATATTTTAACCCCTTCCGTGCTCATGACGAGCTCAGCTCGTCATGAGTAACGCCGCTCGCACGCTCATGACGAGCTGAGCTCGTCATGTAACACGGCTTTTCGAAAAACACAGCGCGCAGCGGGAAAACCGCTAGCGCGCATGCGGTTAAGCTGTTCTCAGTAAGAGACAGTGCAGGACTATGATAAGCCACACTCAAACATCTCCAGCACTCGTCTGCCCAGGTGTGTGTCACTGAGGTTCATTGTTAATGTAAAACACCATAGCAGTTCTATTTCTCCTGAACCGGTCAACTAACAAGGCCTTGCCACAGGATTGGAAGAAAACCCTCACAAGGCAACATTGTTTCAAGCACGATGGAAATTAATTACATGTTTTAGCTCCTATCAAAACTGAGAGTTGGTTGCCAACTGGTCACAAAGTTGTCGTTCCACCTCATTAATTACTGAGGAACAGCTGCCATATCCTCCCGGAAAAGGGGAAACAGAAGATTGATTTCCAGCCAGAGATGCATTTTTCTAGCTACTGGAGTAGCACTTGCACTAATTTGGTAGGTGCCCAGCATGTGCCTTGACAGCAGACACACACATGGCGACTGATTGGGCCAATTGTGAGGTGAAGTGAAGAACATGATTCAGGAGTAGGTTTCTGTAAGACTCAATGTCTACTAGGTTTTTCATTGCACTAGTTTAGCAACCCCAACATACAGCAAGCATAGCAAATTATTTTACTTAGTTCTTATAAAACACTAACTTGTTTCCAGGCTCTTAGGCTAATAGGTGGAAGGTACTGGTACTGGCAAAGGTACAATTTGCAAAACACTTGACATAGCACAAGAATGATTTTCATTTATAAGAATTTGGTGTGGCTGTATTCTAACACCTCTCTTTTGAGAATACCACTAAGTAAGGAAAAGCTAAACACACAGAAATTGACCAATTCTAAATTGCTACTTTCAGTGCTGTAATACGACAGTCTAATTTTCTGGGTGCAGCACACACTATAGTGTGTGTTGTCTCTGCGTGCCATTCAGTCTATGTATTTATTTTATTGCCTTCTGACATGCTAACTTGTGACTCGAACCACGGTTGATTATCTCTGAATATCATTGGCATATGGGAATCAAATTCCATGGATTAAATACACTAAAGAAGGGTTTGAATGCATAGGTAAACGTGAAGTTTTTAATACTCCAATTAAAATCAATTTCTGCAAGAAAGGGCCTTTCAAATCTTTGTTTTACGGTAAATGTAAGGACTGTAGGATTTTAGCTGAGGCATCTAAATACACTGTGAATTACAATTTTGAAATTCCCACCCCAAATTATATTAAATAATATCTTTAATGGATAACTAATTTATCTTACGTTTTTCTAACTTGTTTTCATGTTTCATTTGGCTCATGTATTAGTTAATTTTCCTGGTAAAAGCCTATGGAAGTGATATGGAAGGATTTGCCCTGTTATTCTTGAGACATCAACTCAGTGCAATCTACCAGTTTGGACTTATATTCTTCCTGATGTTTGTAATGATGATATGTATTCTTACAGATGTTTTTATTATGTATATATTTTTTAAGCTTAGGTCGTACATTGGTCCACGAAATCTGTGAAATGTTTATTTTTTTTCTATTTACCTTTTATGGTCTATTGGCCAAATAAAGATCATTTGACTGACTGATTCTAACCACTTCCTAGTGCTGGTGGTTTAGTTGGCGGCAAGTTTTAAAGTGGACCCAGACTATTCTCATACTCTCCAGAATGGTGACTGTGAGGGCTCGAAGATCTTCTGTCTTGCTTCAGTTCCTGCAATTGGAGGAATTAAAACTTAACTGTGGTTTCTGTGTCTTTTTCCAAAGGTGGTTAGGTTGGGTGTTCCCAATGGTGTCATAGTGGGCCTCATTTTTCAGTTATTTTTCTTGAGGTCAACCAGATTTCATGAGTTCCTAAGGTCTGAGTGCTGTCAGTCCCACAGCTCTACTCCGATCTCTCAGTGAATATGCTTTTGTGTGACTCTGGTTGAATCAGACCTGAGTGATCGGATTTACAATGCTGGAACTTACATTTTGACTCAGTGTATTGTATGGAAAAAAGTATATTTATTTTGGACTGTGACATTCCCATGCTTTGAAAACAGTGCTACTAAGTGTGAAGTTTATTTTGTCAGTCACCAGGACCAAGTGACATACTCCAATTTCTTTAGGTTGGAGCAGAAGCTCACCAGCAATATAGATACAAGTACACAAAACTAGTTACAGAAGATAAGGACTGGCATACACAACTAGTCTTTGATTATAGGGGTTGCGAAGGTGGCTTCCCACCACCTACAGAGAGCCTCCACCTATAAAACATCTCCAAAATCTCCTAGGTGGAGAGACATTGATACTTGCACATGTTCTTCTGGGTTGGTATAGTGCAAGCCCATCAAACCATGAAAATCAAAATGTATCAAATCGGGATGACTGAAAATCCAGCAATAAATTGAAAACTGATGGATAACATAAAATTGAATCTCGCATCAGAATCGACCTGGCCTTGTTCTGCTACTAAGAAGTTAAATAGGCACAATGTCTCTAACACCAAGCAGTGGCTAGAGAGGCAAAGGGGATAAGAAGCAGACAGGAAAAGCATCATGGAGGAGTGGAGTAGTAAGAAGGAAAGTCCAAGGGGAGAAATATGTGAGGGCAGCGACAGAGAAAGTCTGTTTGGGCAGGTCATAAAAGAAAAGGATATAAGTGGTGCAGGGATCGAAAAGGAAGGTCTAGAGCACCTCCTATCAAAAATGGAAAGTACCGAAATAAGGAGAAACAAGTTTCACAGGGGGTTTTCCCTTGAAAAGGGTCAAAGATCCGACCAAAGGCAGTAAGAAGGAGATTTACAGTGGCATGACCATCCAAGCATAAAAAGAGAAGCCCTGTGACAAGACCAAGTTAGATGTGTAATGCTGAAATGGCAGGCAATACCTTCAAGACTCAGATATATATATGTTAACTGGAATGCCCATCCAGGCCTAAACTGACGTAGACGTGATTCAGAAATGGTTAAACTATAAAGTAACAGCAGATATCCAATATCCATGACATATTTGTTTACTTGCAGAGAAAGTGTACTATTACATGCACTCTAGTACAGGTTTATCTTCACATTAGTTATCCAGGAATTCTGCAGCAAGAGGCTACCCCAAATCTAATGTGGAATAGTAATATGGGAGTAGTACCATAACCGAAGCTTCGTACATTAAGTAGCATGTCCCTAAATCTATAAAACCAAATTATTTCATTCATCCAAGCTCAAGTTAATCATGCAACAATGCAGGATAAAATGACATTGGAGGCTAAGATCAATTCTGTGGCAATAAATAAAGTTGTGATGCATAATGTGTGTTTAAAGGCAACTTATTTGCAACATTATATGTTCAGCATCCTCTGATTACTATGCAATTTTAATATACTTAGGTACTGCTATGTCCTGTGTTCCTGTGCTTTAGAAAATAAACACATTATGTACAATTTAGATTTAGCAGCTACAATACATAATGATATATGCCAACAAATAATATTTTTATCATACTTGAAAGCATGGAAGATTCACTTAAATAATTTCCATTTACCATGTTTCTCTTTGTTCCAGAGTGCATTAGGTTTCATAAAAAGTACACATTGACTGCAACAGGGCACAGATCTACAAGGTTGGAAATTTGCTGTCTGGGCAAAGTCCCCCCAGATATTTATGCCCGTTTGCTAAACCCTATATTTGCTGGCAATGGAACTTTGTGCGCTTTACTTCTCCTAACGAGTGGCAAAGTGCTTGTACTTCTTCCATTCAACATAATGAATTGGTATAACTTTCCTATAAATACCAAGTATATGGTACAAAGAGGTACCCAGGGCCTGTAAGTTAAATGCTGCAAGTGAACTGCAGCACGCATTATGCCATCCAATGTAATACAATGTAAAAACAGGTATTTGCAATACAATAGGTCTCACATTTACGAGACTTTAAAATATTGGCACTGTAAACGTCAATAGCTTAAATTCTTGCAAATGCAATACAAATTGTATTGCAAAAATTGTTTGTTTCCAATCGCTCAATGGCGCGTTTGCACTTAATAGTACCCACGGCCATTTCTTTAGCTAAGCCGGGTCTAAAGAAAGGGGCGTGGCCTCTATTAAGTGCAAGTGCGGCATGGAGCGCTTGGAAACAACCCAAAAAAAAAATATTTGTAAAGCAATAGGACTCGCATTTGCGAGACCTAAAGCTATTGTCATTTACAATGCCAAAAGCTCAAACTCTCCTGAATGCGAGACCTATGGCATTGCAAAGAAGCGGCTGCCATTGTCCCGGCTGCTTGGAAAGCACGTCGTGCCTGCAGCAAGACAAAACTCACTAAAGAAAATAATGCTGACAGACTAAATAACACAGACAGTGTAACAGCAGAAGTGAAAGGGCCAGTTGTCATGGGACGCTACAAATGCAGACAAGGCGGTACTAAGGAGGGACTAACAAGCCAATTACCGAATCAGAAGCCAGCATTTACAAAGGACATAGACACAAGCCAATGAAAAATATGGGCGGAGAGTGGGCAGAGCTTCAAGTGGATACTCTAATACAGCATGCCTCGCCGAGCAGTGTATGCACTACTAAGGCTCGACCTAATGGCTGTACAGTTGCCACAATTAGCCTGAAATTTAACTACAAATTCGACCTCTCAAATTAACAAATAACGCATTTTGACAGACACAGACCTTCCTTTTAACTAATTATGAGTCACACCTAAGTACGCCTTATTGCCCATAAGGTGGGATGCATGGTATTTAAAAGTAAGACAAGTAAAAGTTTCATGTTAAACATGTCCTTACAGTAAATAGCTCCTCAAAACTATTGTCACTGTAGCAGGGTTGGCTGTTCCATGTAAAGCACTGGGATGTACTTCTTTTAAATGCCAATAATACTGTATCTCAGGAATGGGCCTATCTTTTATCATGCCCAATGCCTGACACTTTCTATACACAACATGAGGCTGTTCCCTTGAAATAGTTACAGAGCACATGAAATGCCGTCACTAGTGGTAGAAAACGTTAAAAAAGGTTATTAAACTTTATTTATACAGTAGTTATTACAATGATTTTCATGTATACTTGACACTGTTGTTGTCATCTTCTATTTTGTTTCCCATTCATTCTTCATATTGAAATTCTCATAAAATTGTTGATGTAAGTAGCATTTATGATGAAGGAAATATTCTTTCCACATTGTTTGCATTTATTTAAATATGAGGGACCTTCATTTTTCTGCTGAAAGCAATACATTGGCGGACTTTCTCTCCATCGATATGTGGCTAGACTTCTACCAGTGGCATAACATTAGCCTCCGCAGCTCCCGCGGCGCGAGGGGCCCAAACTCCAGGATGCCACCTCCAGCAATGTGCACAGGCAGCAGGCACCTGGCCTGAGAGCACCTGAATGGGTCTGAGACCGCCATGTACTTTGCAGGGGGGGGGCTGAAGTTTCATTATGCCACTGTAGACTACATTAACAATATTAATACCACCGGGGAGTGAGTTTCATCCCTTCCATTTCTCATTACAGAAATCAACAAATGAAAGGTACCAATATCTGTACTGTTTTGATAGGTATCGTTCATAATAATTGTTGGTCTTGTGAAGTTAAAACTTTTGGGGAGGTTTGATTCTGTGGCTTATGCAGTACGTGAACAAGTCTGTGGAAAACATTGTTTGCTCATAATATGTAGAATTTATCACAACTTAAAAGCAATGTTTTCCAGTAGTATGGGGTACTGCAATAACAAGCTAGCATTTGTTATAAGTGCAAGGCATTATTAACAGTGAATTAAATACCAGTGAAGTTATATCACACGTGCTATATGTGAGGCAGGTAGATCAATGCAGTAACTCTATGCGCTATGGTATTCACACTGAGACTCATGCAAAATATGCACGACATACAGGTTTATGCTTTCACCCCACCCCTTTAAGAATATTTAGCCATCTTCAATGGTGTAAATCTGTTCACTAACCCTCTTTGTGTATATTCCAAAACGTCTAAACATGTTAAAAGAGGTTGTCACAGTGTAGCCCCCAAACCAACCTCACTTGGCTAGAACTATGCATATCAAATTACCAACAAGGTGTAAAGATGGAGCAAAAATCTTTTTTTAAAAGGTTTCTCTTCACAAGAACAACTTCTAAAATACAAGATCAACATTTTTAAGCTATGCATCCTAGTATGTTTCCGAAATTGATTGCTTCTTATGTTGACTACCAATAAGAGCTAAACTTTCCTATTTCATGCATAGGCTCTCTAAGCATGTACCATTCATGTTTTACAACATGCCATTCGGAGAAAAATGCAATGAAAACAATCAATAGCAATCTCAAAAATCTAACTGCCAGGACACATGATCCGGCATGAGAGCTCAGTTTTCTCAGTGATCAACTATCACACAAGAAAGCCATGGAGGCCTAAAAAGGTGGAAGTTGCCAATGTGGCACACACTAAAGATAGAACAGATGACCTACTCTTCTAACAGGCAGAGCTGGCAATAAGGCGAACCAGCTTGTCAGAAATCCGTCAAGTCATCCCCTCTTCATATGAGTAAGCAATAGGCATCCAGGATACTCGCCTCAGTTGCTGGTGAGTGGCAGCCCTAAACTTAGACCCAGAGGGAAACATTCCACGTAGCCCCTATCAAAAGACTATAACATGTACAGCTTTCATGATCTCATTTGAGGAAAATGGGATCTGCTATCAGTGTCGGACTAGCCTATATGGCAATCAGGCAGTGCCTGACAGGCTGGTTTGATAGGCCAATGTATAATTTTTTATTTGTCTGTTTGTGGGTGTGTTTTATGGTATGCAGGGATTGCTTTTACTCTTATGTTTCATGATACTAAAACAAACATTGCATTCATCAACCTCAAATCCATGCAATCTTTCATGCTTAGCAAAACACTTACACCGCATGTCTTTCCAAGTTCATAAATGGCCCAGTTTGCACATACTGGACAGTTTGTAACCTATCTAATTCACTAATGGGGCCAATCTTATTTTGGTGCCTGGGTCTATTTCCTGTCACAGTCCGACCCTGTCAGTGTCATTCTCAACCTTCTTCCTTTCTCCCAACTAAAAGACACAGTCTTTCTGCTGTCCTGGAGCAGGAGGTATTGATCAAGGCAGATACCTTGGGTTCTGAAGTCACCTAAGAGATACAACTTTAGGATGACTGCAGGCCTTATGTCCATATTTCATCTTTATTTATCTGAATGTTCTCTCTCTCTCTCTCTCTCTTCCCCTCTCCCTCTCTCCCTCTCTCTCTAATTTTTTCCCTATTTCTCTTTTTTTCGTGAGGTTGGTGTTACTTTTGGTAACTCAGTCTGGTGGTCTCATCCTGGATCCTAATGAATGTGCTTTGATTGGCCGACAGGGTACCGCTCACAACAAATAACACCTCACAAACTCAGCACATTCGTAAAAATAATAGCTGCTCTGTCACCAGTCACATCACCCCATGCCACCTTTACAACACACTGTAAAGAATTCATAAGTCACAACAGGGCATCTGTAAGTGATTAATGCGAGAACAAGATGAGAAGCTCAAATGAGAGGAAAACACAAATAAAGCAGTGTCTACCAGGCAAGACTAATGAATGTTTCATTAGTGTGAGATATGCAATAGCTTACAGTGCTTCTCCAATATATCTCTAGCTACATCTCTAAATGTTTATTATATTGTTAAGACTCAATTTAAAAAAAATTGAAAAGCACTTACATGTGTCTCCACGTCACCACCGATGATCTTGCTGTGTTTCAAATATTCAGCAACAGTGCTGTTGAGGAGCTTGTCAAACGCCTCCACGTAGGGCGGGATTCCTGTGGGAGAAGCATGGTGTATGAGTTACCAAGCTAATACTGCCATAATGCACTTACAACTATAACTTTTACTCAATACATTTATTTTATCTTTTTCGTACATCAGCACACTCATCCATATTTGTGTTTCCACTATGACCTCTAACTTTCCAAGTACAGGAGAAAGATACATCACAATGGATGGTATCAGATGAACCCCGACTTTTGGACAAAAATTGAATACCAGAATAAATTTGAAAAAGTTAAGCTAACTGAACCCGTTGGATAGATATAATACTTTTAATGAGTTATTTTCAAATCATTCCACAAAATTGTGGTTTAGTATGGTGCAGCACAGACCCTGGCCCAACAGTAGCCCTCAATCTGGGACTGGCCTTCTTTTTACCCAGTTATATCTGAAGAAGAGAGGAGACAGAAAGGTCTAAAAAACAGGGATGGAAAAGAGTAATTGTCAAGAAGCAGGCCTGCCCAGCATCTATTTTATTTGAGACATGAACAAATAAATGAACATTTATTTGGAAAGGAGAAAATCTATCATCGGGCCAATGTACATTGGCTCTAAACGATTAACGTGAAATCAATAGCAGAAACTGGAAGTGGTTGAAAATAACCAAGCTTTAAGATTTTTCTGGAAGTAATTATGGAAGCATATATTTCTGACTGATGGATCTAAAGAGTGCCAGGCTTTGGCAGTCAAAAAAGAAAGGGGGCAACCAGTTATTTTGGCATTCCTAATAAACGGAACCACCATAAACATTTGATGAGATAGATCGCAATTGACAAGCTACAGAGAAGTACTGGAAACAAGCATAGGAAACAAGGTCCTGAATTTGCTCAATATTAAGTGATTCGGGCCTTTAAAGGATCTGCTTAAACTACATTTTTAGCAAACAAACCTATTTGTCACTGGCACAATGTATATTTATGCTGCTATATCTTTTGTAGATATTCTCATACATTTCAAATGGGTCTTCATTACCAGGTAGCACAATTATGTTTAGAATATATGCAAATTGGGTTGTATTCGTACATACAGGTAGCTTTCCCTCTGCATTGTCCCTCGAAATCACCCGTTACCCGGCCACCCGCCCAAGCGCTGTTACCTGCACGGACCGCGGCTGCTTGAAACACTCTCATATTCGAAGGAGCATGTTCCACATGGCTAAATATGTTCAGTGTGGATAAAAAAGGATCAAAAAGTTACTGGTGGGGGGGGAGGAGCATAGCGCGCATCCAAGATGTCGCGTGAGCACAGGGCTCCCGAGACCCTCGCCGCCTCCCGCATATATCCTGCCACTAATCCTGTTACAGAAGATGGGTTATTAAGGACACGACCCTGCTGACATAAAAGCTCTTTTCGGAATTCGATTTGGATGCCGGGAACCGGACTCACTCCGCTCTGAAAGTTGACGGCCTACACCGAGGAACAACCTGGGACTCGGGTCCCCGAGGTACCCGGGTGGTAATCGAACAACAACGGCCAGTGGGAGTTGTCCTGTGCCATTGAGGTACTTTCGGTTTCGTTTTTGGACTTTCTCTATCGAAACCAGTCTCCATCTGACTTCGGTGGCCCATGGTCTGCTCCTAGCTCATACGCTTGCCCAGTGCGCCCAGTGTTTAGGCTCTCTTGACATCGCCTTGTGAGAAGCCATTCATACCAGGTCTCAGAGGGCCCTCAGGGGCGCGTCGCTCAGTATGGCGGGCAAGCCTGAAAGTGAGAAACGAACGACCAAAGTCACGCACCATGGGGGCGCCATTCAATCAAATAGTATGGACCGTTACACTCGCCCCAAAGGTTCCCCCGGTGGCGTTGGCAAAACACCGGATGAGGCCGGCGATGGCTCCGCGACAATGGAAGAGTTGACCTTACGAGACGTCATGAGCGCCATTGCGGAGATGAAGACTTCCATGGGCCAGCAATATGAGACACTGGCTTTGAAGTTGGACACGGTGGCTATCGATGTTAATTTGATCAGGACCGCCCTGGCGAAGACCAATGAACGGGTCAAGTCCTTGGACATCAAAACCGCCAGTCTCACAACCGATATGTCCGATCTCCAAACCGAGGTTCGCAATCTACGCTCCTCTACTGACTTGTTCGCCCGCCGGCTGGAAGACTTCGAGGGTCGGGCAAGGCGCAACAACGTCCATATCATCGGGGTTCCGGAGAAGTCCTCCGAGATGACCACAGATCTCCTTGTGGAAGACCTGATATTGAATCAGCTGGCCCCCAAGGGCCTCAGTAACTTTTTTGCGGTCGAGCGCGCCCACAGAGTTCCGGGTGGGGAACATAATCCTGGCGCTCCGTCACGACCCATAATTGCCAGATTTTCAACTTTAGGGATAGGGACGCTATCCTGCAGGCATCGCGGACTACTGGCCCCACGAAATTTGAGAACGCTACGATTGGCTTTTACCCAGACTTTACTCAAGCCGTGCAGAAGCAGAGGATGGGATTTATGGGGGTCAAGCGGAGAATGCGAGACATTGGAATGAAATATTCTATTTTTTTTCCTGCCCGACTTCGCATCGAATACAACGACCGGACGCTATTCTTTGATCGACCTGAGGTGGTCAGCGACTGGCTTGACACTCTGCCGACGCAGCGAGATCGCACGGAGCACTTGAGGGACGCGGAGGGTGGCCTGCAGGAACAGGAGTGAGGAGTGACGACCGGCACATGCATTATATGGACTTCGCAGCAGTGGTTCGATGACTTTCTTATGGTTATGCATCTATTTGCCATACCCAGAGGCAGCAGGGGAAACGGGACTCTCCCTCCTTCAGGGGTTTTCTTTCTTTTTGTAGACTAGTTTCATGATGGGGCGACAGGCACACTGCAGGTTGGGGTGGCTCTTTGGGCTTACGCAGGGGTGCAGGGTGGGGGGATGTTTTCAAAGGGTTTTCCTGGGGGTAGGGGGGGGACTTTGTTTGCTCTTGTTTGGTTTCGAGGCAATGTTTTACGAAATATTCTGATTTTGGTGTCCGGTTCGCTGGGGGAGGGAGACCGCCTTCAACTTTCGGATGGGGGGTAGGGGGTTGAGGGTATTAAGTTGGAATGTCAATGGTCTGGGGGACAGGATAAAATGGGGTATAGTATTGCAGTTTTTGAAACGTCTCTCCCCAGATGTAGTATTGTTGCAGGAAACTCATCTAATAGGGAACACATTCCACGCAATGAATAGACGAGGGTATCGTCTGGTTGCGCACTCTGGATTCACTACTGGGTCGAGGGGGGCGGGGATTCTACTTAAGAACTCCCTCCCGTTGGGAATAGATGGAACGACTCTAGACGACAGGGGGCGATACGCAGCTATCACGGGCAGATGGGAGGGGAGGACGATTTCCATACTTTCTGTGTATGTCCCACCCAGCTTGCAAACTGCAACATTTGCTGATTTGGGGGAGGTAGTGTTGGGTCTCCCCGAGGGTATTTTAGTTCTGGGTGGTGACTTCAACTCGGTGGTTTGTGGTAGAGAAGACCGTAGCCCCCCTAGGGACCTTTTAAGGTCACAGTCTTGGCTGAGCACCTTTCTGGAAACACTGGGTCTTGTGGATTGTTGGAGGATGATGCACCCTGGACAGGTACAATACACCTTTCACTCCGGGGCGCACGGGAGCCTCGCCCGACTTGATTATGTCCTTATGCCGGCGGCACAGGCCGTCTCCGTGAGGGAGGTTAGACACCTAGCCAGGGGCATTTCGGATCACTCCCCACTGTGGCTCTCCATTGATATTCACCTGGGGGCGGGGGGTCGAGTGGCCCCGATTAATCCCTGGCATCTTCGCAATCCTAAAACCCGGGCAGGTGTGGTTAAGTCTATTGATCATTACTTCACGGAGAATGTGGGGTCGGTCTCCTCCTCCATTTCGTTATGGGAGGCCTTCAAGACTGTGGTCCGTGGTCAAGCCTTGTCGTTGATCGCTGATGCAAAGAAGCGGAAGAATGAGGAGGTGGAACGACTGGAGGCTGAAATGACTGAATTGGAGAAGGAGTTGGAGTCTGCCGCCACACAGGGTAGACTACATGCACTGCACCTCAAACAGTCGGACTACCGAGCTTTGGTGACTGACGCTGCCAAGGCTATGTGTCGTGAGCAACAGGGGCGGCTGTATGACGTGGGAGATAAAGCGGGGAAGTTGATTGCCTGGTTAGATAAGAAGGAAAGATTGAATCGTGTTGTGCCTGTGATAGAAAATGCTGATGGAATGCGAGTGGTGGACCCGGTGGAGATAGTGGAGGGTTTTGCGTGTCATTCCCAAAAAGTTTATGCGCCAGTCTCCGACAGACCGGAGGAGGATTCGCATCTGTTACTTAGAGATATCGCTCTGCCTTGTTTGTCGGACTCGGATAAAGAGCTTATGGAGTCGGAATTTTCCGACTATGAAGTAGCGCTCGCTATCCGCTCCATTCGCTCGGGAAAGGCAGGAGGCCCAAATTGTATCCCCATTGAGCTGTACAAATTACGCCCGGACAAAATGGCGCCGTATCTCCGCGAGATGTTTCTGGAAGCGCGTGACGTCGGCTCACTTCCCCGAGACCAACGACTTGCGTCCATTGTTGTGATCCATAAGGAGGGGAAACCCCGGGATCTATGTACATCTTACAGACCAATATCGCTTTTGAACGCCGAGCCCAAAATCTTGGCAAAATTATTGGCTAAAGGTGATCGGCGACTTAATACACCCGGATCAGTCTGGGTTTATCTTTCACCGCAACACCGCGCTCAACCTGCGTCGTCTTCACGGCGTCTTGGCGAGGGCGGAGTCCCTACGTGAACCGGCCATCTTGGTGTCCTTGGATGCCACGATGGCTTTCGATACGGTGGATTGGCTATATTTGTGGGCTGCCCTCGCGAAGTTTGGCTTTTGCCCTAGATTCATTGGGTGGGTTAAACTCCTTTCTGAGGCTCCGCTGGCCCAGGTGGTGGTCAATGGCAGGGTCTCGAAGTCCTTTGTTCTCGGGAGGGGTACGGGACAGGGTTGCCCGTTGTCTCCTCTGCTCTTCGCACTTGCTCTAGAACCCCTGGCGGCTTGGCTGCGATGGGAACCATCGCTTAAGGGTATTAGGTGGACCCCCGACTTTGAGACCGCATATCGTTATATGCAGATGATATCCTGTTGTACCTCACTTCCCCACGGAAGTCGTTGGGAGTGTTATTTGATGTCCTTGGCTCGTTTGGAAAGAACTCCGGTCTAGTGATTAGTTGGGCTAAATCCAGTGTCTATGCTCTTACTGGTGGCGTACCCCCGTTACCGCGCATTTGCCCGATACAAATATCGCAGATTGGATTTAAATATCTGGGGATTTTTATATCATTAGCCCCCTTGGTGCGATATGAACGCAACCTGCTCCCTCCGCTTCTCCGGCTTAAATCTGATGTAGCGGCCTGGGATAGCCTGCCGTTGTCCCCGATTGGGAGGGCGGCTCTTTTCAAGATGATGTCCCTACCCCGATTCCTGTACGCCCTTCAGAATACGCCTGATCTCGTACCAGCCAGATACTTTCGTGAGATTGAGAGCCTGCAGAGACAGCTAGTATGGGGCGGGCGTCCTCGCATCGCCTTAGCGAAACTGACTCTGCCCTGGTACGACGGGGGCATCGCACTGCCGGATATCAGGCGCTATTATTGGGCGTCTCAATTGAGTGCAATTAATCTTGCCATGTATGGCCCAACGCCAAATCCCGCATTTGAAATGGACAAATGGCTGTTGCCGGGAGGGAATTATAACAGGGCGTTGTACTCCAAGTCGGCTAGCAGGGGTCTATCGGGACCCACCGGAGTGGCAGTACGGGTATGGGGTAGTGTGAACGCCGCCATTGGGTGGTCAGACAGATTGACCAGGGCGACCCCGCTTTACGCAGCAGAGAGATTGGGAAGTGTATGGACAACGAAGGGTTTCGAGAAGTGGGACCTCATTGGCATCAGTAGGGTAGGGAACCTCTGGGTCAAAGATAGGATAAAGTCCTTTGCTGAGCTGCAGTTGGAATATGCGCTTAGTGATAGGGAACATTTCCGTTATATGCAGATCCGTCACGCACTTCACTCGGTCTTCCCGCCGGAACCGTTATCCCGGAATCCTCTCCCCTTGAAGATAGGGTGCTTGATGGCCATGTTCCGGATAGCACTATATCTCTAATATATAAAAAGCTGATTAACGATCGAACGGATTTACTATTGCAGCTCCGGGAGGCTTGGACCGGGGATGGACCTTAATGCAAAAAGCACCTTCTGGGAACCTCAGATGAGAATGCAAAGAAGTGTCAAGGCTACTAAAGCGGACCATTAGTATCCAGTTGGCGTTTTTATGAGAACCATAATACTAATCTTGAGGATTTCTAGTTCATGTAGAGGCAGCATGTTTAAACAATCCCCCATAGTGTATACATGAATGTTTGCACAGGAAACAAAATGGAGTATAAACCTGGAGTGAGAGAAGACTCATGATTTGAACATTGACGTCGGGCTACATGCATTGCTTATGCTTTAACTCACACAGCTGGCAGGCTTTTCTGCAGATTTAACTGAATCACATTTAAAGCCTCCTTCAGCTATAATTCGAGGACTTTAACTTTATATTTTTTTTATATAAATATTTTGTAGCGCTTAAGACTACTTAACATTAAAAATGCATATTAAATTGCTATTATTTATAACATTTATAAATAGAACCATTCTCATAGAATAGCTAGCTATTTTGATATTTGTAAATACTGAAATTCCATACAATTTAGCACTATACTCATTTGTTTTTTTAGATTTTTAAACTGGATTTGCCTTTGTTTTAAAGGTTTGTTTGCACTTCCGCAGAGACCCGTAATAATTAATTGATTAACACATTAGGCTTTATAACAATTTGTTTGGAATCGGAGCAGAATTATGAAGTTTTTCGTTACATATATTTTATTAGATAGAAAGATGAAAGACATTTACATTTTGACCCTAACCATGGGCAGGCAGAGTCCTTTAGGAACAGATTGCTGATGATTGTGCATTTTCATTGGCGATTTGGTGTGTGGTAGTTCACAGAATTTTCACCCATTCTCTTTGTTAAAAATCATTAACATAATTTCCAGCATTGCTCTGAAATGCAGCAGTATTTTGCAAAAATTCTTGTGGTATTTAAAATCTGATCACATATTTGCCACCATTCAAAATACATGGGGAGATTTATGGGGGAATATTGCGGAAATGTCATGTTCACGTTTACTAATATTGGAGATCAGGATGATTTAAGCAGGAGAAAACAAAAATGTACTTTTTCGCTAAAAGATCAGGAATCTTCTACCTAAATCGATTCACATGCCCCCTGTATCACCAGGTTTGCATCTGATTCAAGTGTGCAATAGACTACAGTGGTCACTCATGATACACGATACACTGCTACTAACCACTTGGATGCTAAGGCCTTTTCCATCCTTCCCATGTAATTTCCATTGAAATGAATGGCAACTCCATGACGAGCTGAGCTCGTCATGAGCGTCGAAGGGGTTTACACACAGCACTATCATACAGTATGGCATGCCTCGATTTTCAGAAGAGTGCTCCTTACCATCATTGACTCCATTGACCGAGTTACCCTCCACGTTGGCATGTGAGTGTGATAACACAGATTCAAGTCGAATGACGGCATTCTCCAGCCTTTCCATCAAACCCTGCATTTCTGCCATCCTATGAAAGAGACGATAATTTGAATATTATTTGAGCCATTTTATAATGAACACATTTTTGATTCCGTTCATGTTTCTGAGCAAAAATTCAGTTATTCAACTTCATGACTTACACAATTATTTTTTTAGAGCAAGCACACAAAAGATGTTGTGTGAAGAGCGCTTGAAAATAGTTTTACCACTGGCAAAAGTTTTGGGTAGCATTCCAACCTATTGTTTCTCATCCATTAGGCCACTCTAGACAGAGAAGCATATTAGAACATTGGAATGCTGAGAGCTCCATTCAAAACAATGGAGTGCTCCGGGCTTATAATGGCTGATATGAGCCTGGAGCTCCAACATTCCCATGTTTTTTTGTTCACAGCTCAGGCTGTGAACAAAGGCTTCAAGGAACCTGAGGGGATTCCAATCCCCTCACGCTCCCATAAGGCTTTGTTCTTTTTTGTTAGAACATTCTACCCTCTAGTGGCAGAATGTTCTAATAGCCTTATAGCCCTTCGAAGCTGGGCTATACCGGCTATTAAAGTCCCTCTCCCTTGTTAAAGGCCCTCGCCGAAGGCTGGAGAGGGCCTTTAATAGCCGGTATAGCCCTCTACGGCGGGCTATAAGGCTATATTATACAACCCAGGACTGGCTTTATGCCCTCAAAGGAGTAGTCCAGACAAAACCAAAAGGTGAGACCTCCCCTCTAAAAGTGAGCAGAAGCACCCCCAGACCAGTTTTTGCTTATGTTGGCCGTGTCAGTGAGGTATAGCTTAGATCCTGAAGCACAGGAAACTCAGATGAAAAGTTGTAGCAAACTACTATGTATACAGTTACAGTAATTACCAATGTTCTACAGTCAGTTGAATTGTGCTAACCATACTATGATTTTGTACCTTTTTGTTTAGCAGTATTTTGTAAGTGTGTATTCAGCTTTGTGTATGTAAGGTAACAGATACAGTGTAAGTCAGTAGCATCATATCACCAAAACCAAAGGTGTGTCAGAGGCATTATCACCAGTTCTTCGACCTTCCTCAATGACAGCCACTCACACAACCATTCACTCGCCCATACAGCTGCTCACACAACTAGTCACTCACCCATACAGCCAGTCACATAGCCAGACATCACCCATACATTGATCTCAGTGGCAAGCAATTTTTTTAAACAGAAAATTCGGGGCTGTAATATAATAAGGAGCACTGATTCAAAATAGGCACAGAGACTGCAACATGTTCATGAATACTGATTAAGAACAGGCACAAGAGCCAGCTGTTAACATAAGCAAAACCTAAATGCATAGTTGCTTGGAAAAGATCAGTTTAGGGCTAGCTCTTTTTGGCTGGTGGTATTATGTTCAATGATTTGAGAGTGTACAATTTTGGTGTTTGAGAGATCTGCTGGAGGGCACTCAGCGGTAGCTTAGAAATCTCTTAAGCATGTAACATGCCATTTGCCAATGTGTAGAGACAGTTTAAGCAGTGTGGCTGTTTTCTGCATAGTGTATCCTAGCGGCAAATGCTAGCGGCAAAGACCAGGGGCAGGACCCTTTTGTTTCCATTTTAAACATTAATTGATACACTATAGAAATGATTGAAGATTGCATGTCACTATATCAAGGAGTACGATATTGCCATACAAAATATCACATCGACTATGTTGCTAACAACTACATTGTTGTGTAAGTGTATATTTACTATCCGTAACTCAACATCTACTTGGAAAGGCTTAACCTGCAATGCAGTGGTTAGGTCAATTTAGGGGTTGCAATATTTTTGTCATGAGATAAATCATATCCCATTCAGTGACCCGATACCACTATTAAGCCAACTGGTCATAGCAGTGACTGGACAATCTATTCGATTTTTTGTAATTTGTTAATGTAGTACTAGTTCATGAGCTTCGATTCTTACATCACCCTCCCAGTTTAAGCCTTGCATGCCTGCGATGTCATGTTGTTTTCCACAAAAAGTAAAATCCTAATAAGGCAGAAGCTGGCAATTCAGTGAACTGCCAGTAGTGTCTAGATCCTGAGATTCCAGTGGCAAAAGAGCACTATCTGTTAAAAGTACTCCATAGTTAAGGTCTGCGTCCTAGTTTAACAACACAATGCCGCTTGTAGTTCCCCATTTTTTCCTTGAGAAACTGAGAATAGTGTAATGTTTTATTATCAGGTGCATGATTTTTCTCTCTGTGGTTCAGGGTCATTCTTTAATTTCCATACCTGGGCAGGGAAAATCTGTGGGGGTAGATGGGACCACCATTGTAATCAAGCAGTCCTGTGGCTGATAGGACAAAGGCTTCCAACAGTGTAGCCAGCTGAGGCTCCAACATACAAGAATTCCCCACCTCTGAAGGAGGAGGGGAATCATGAGTTTGGCATGCAGAAGATTCCTCAATTTATTGTAGAGGCCCTGCTCCACCAAACTGTAAGTCGAATAAGGCCCATAATATTTACCCAACAATAAAGTCTACAAGAAACCCAGGAGCAATAAAATCAAGAAAAGGCACAGGCATAGGAAAAGATAGCCGCAGCTATTCTGGGGAAACAGCAGTTACAACACTATCATTACTGTGCATTACTTTCACCTAGCAGGTATGTGTTATATAAAGAACTTCTTGTTTGAAACGCGTCGAGCAACTGATACAGCTGGGCATTTTACTTACCTGTGCACCATTCCCCGCAGTTGGAAGTACTCCTCCAGTAGGGCCGCTCTCACCTTTTGGTAAATATATATATATATATATATATATATATATATATATATATATATATATATATATATATTTTGGCGATCCCCAGTAGGTAGTTATAGTTTGACCTATTCTTCATGGGAAGAGCATTCTTAGGTCGAGCTAGACAGCGTAACTGTCCCATCGAGACCTGCTTTAATTGGTCTGAGGGCATCAAGTCCATCCCCTTTCTTGACATTGCTTTACATTTGTCTATGTCAGTGTCCTTCAAACATCCCTGCTTACTAGTGGTCAGTACTGTTTCTTTGTCCCTTTTTTCTCTCTTCTGTTCCTCCCAAAGAGCAGAGACTTAGTACGTATCATTCTGCTGTGTCTTTTATCTGTGCTTTGGAGGACTACTTTTTTTCTTTCTACTTACATTCAAATGTAGCATTCTTCCTCCCACCTCCTGTTAATGCCATAGTTGTGTTACTGCTGCCTTTTTTACTGCTGCCTCCCCCACCTTGGATCCAATTCCGTTGCTTGTATTTTTTTAATTAGGCTTTTTGCACATCTCGATCTTCACCAGCAGTTGGGCTTTTTCAAGAAGGATATTTGCTTGGTTTGGGCTTGTTTTTTTTTAAGTATGGCCTGCAAAGGTTTTAAATACCATTCTCTCTCTTTCCTGGCTTTTCATTAGTTCCTGTGTGGGCCACTTACTTTTCCTCCGGTTCTATTGGCTGTAGTATACTTTTCTTGCATTGACCAATGCTTGTTTGTGTTGTGTATGCTTGTTTTGTTACGTGCGGCACACTGGCATGCAGCATTTTGGGGGCCACATTCCTTACTTATAGCTTGGCTCAACCAACCATTGATTTATTGAAAATTAAACTTTCTAAAGCAGCAGCACACCAGCTTGTTGCTCATGGCGGCCGCCCACTTTCTCCGAGGCTCAAACGATGGCTAAGAAAACAACCACGATATATGAAGAGATGATGCCAAATAGCAGGATGGTGTGCATTTAATCTTTAGCTGTGGTATTAATGAAGTGGAACCTAGAGGGCTGCACTGCTGCAGGCTCCCAGAGAAAAGATGCTAGATGGCAGCCTGGGGCATTGTTCATGCTTCAAACGCTCACTTCATTAAACCAATATCCAAATTCTAAAACAGTAGTACAACTACAGGGAATGGCTAGCCTATTCTGGGAGTGGCTGTACATGAAAACGATTTACACAGCTCACTTAAAGTTCTTGTACCCCAAGGGTGAACCAAACATAAAAGACAGGCATGGTGAACGAAAACAGTAGACTTCAGGCCCAGGTGACAAACCCTCAGCCCCACCACACAAAACAAATTAACATTCCCCAGCCCTTGCAGCCATCTTGGTGACATTCAAACCTACATGCCAAACTACTTTTACTGTGAAGGACCTGCACATCCACTGGCTTAAAATAAAAGAACTTGAGGGTGCAGTCTAACAATACTTGACAGGAGAATCCGTCTTTATATAGGAAGTGGTCAGGCCAAGAACATAGGCAAGTGAGGAGAGTCGGTAAGCGGGTCAGCCTAGGCTATTCAACACTGAAACACAGGCAGCCAGACCAGGTATCTAAGGCGTATTGGGCTGATAGAGGGTAAAGGTAGTGGAGACCTGCGAAAACGAATCCAGGCTGGGCAGAGGAAGCCTACAGATTGGTGATTCCCAATACAGTTGTCTTCTTCCTACTTTCAGGACACAGCAGCAAACCGAAGGACTGGTCAGGCCCTTTGAATCATCATTAGACCTATAAGACCTCCTGCAGTCCTTGTGAAGAAGCTCAAAATTCGAGATGTGAAGAGAAGAACTCTCGAAGAATTTCCTTTAATATGCTAGCACCAGAAAGAATATAAACATGGTCTATACAGTGCGACTAGTAAATGCAAATTCAGACCACTTACATCAGTGAAAAAACGCTGTTTGAGATTATAGCAGCTGCACAAAAGAAATGTGGAATATTAATAGGTAAAAGGCCTAGAGCATGCTAGATCCAACTGAAAGCAGGAAGCCTAAGGGCATGTATGTGCGCCACATGGCAATTTCAAAAATGCAAAAAGTGCATTTTTCTAGGAATTCTCAAATTATCATCAACTTGAAGTTGGTGGTAATTTGCGATTTCTTAAGGCAAATTCGCACAAGTTGGGTGCTTCCAGATTTGCATTTTAGGGAATCGCAATTTGCGATTCGTTAAATGCATTCGCAAAATAAGGAATCGCAAATTTTGCCATTCCCTATTTTGCGATGGCCTTTTTGGATGATACATCCCAAAAGGCTTTTTCCCGTTCGCAAACGGGCAGATACGGAGAATCGTCCCGTTTGCGAACGGGAAAAGGGCTTGATACATATGCCCCTATCTCTGTTAAATGAATAGTTTGTGCTCCAAAGTAAAAAAAAAACAACACGTGCTACATATATGCTTCAAACCAGTGATGATATGGAATCCATTTTGAGCTGCAGATTTTTCAAATGCCTTATCAGATTGTGTAAGGAGCCAATAACTTCATAATTTCTGTCTAGTAACGAAACAAGAACAGCCCGTTTTCTTGCTTCCATATTTTTTGAGTTTAACACAATTCCCGTCATGCACACGAGAGAAAAGAACACCCATTTCCAAGGTCTGGAAATGGAAGAATGTTATGTTCAACATCAACAACCCGTCAACCCCGTGCCTAAGCGTTATTTGTAAAATAGTGGGCTTCCTTTCCTGCATGAAGGCTCGGTGACCTATGGTTAAATTAACGTTTCATTTAGATGCAGTGACCTGAAATAATGGCAGCCGCTCTTGTTCATGTGTCCATCCAGCGTTATATAATGCAGCGCATTCAGCTCCCGCCTCTTTGTTGTGTTTGTATGCAGCCCCTTGTTCCAAAGTCTCCATAGCCGAGTCTGGTGAGGCAGAGCCCTTGGTCATCGCTATGTATGAGTTTGCAGTGTAAGCGGCATACACTGAGAAGCGTTTTGGGTCACAGCTATAAATATTAAGTAAAACAGAAACAGGAATGACTGCACCACCTCTGCACATAACAACGGCCTAAATACTTCGGTTAAAACACTGCCAACATCCCCCAAGGCCGAAAAACGAGGACATTTCAAAATATAGCCTCTTTCACACCTTCCTACAATGCCTCGCCAAGCATTTTACTAAGTGATATTGGCAGGTACCCACTTTGTGCACGGACATTCACAGAATCATAATTTGTGAAATGTATGTACCTACAGAGTACATTTGTGAACGAGGTAATTACGGAGGCATGGCGGAATTTTTGCATCCACAAATTGAAGGTTATATTCGGGTTTATTTTATTCAAATATTTTCCCTCTATGGGCCCCAGAGGTCTTCAAACTGTGGGGCGCGCCCCCTGGGGGTCCGTGGCGGCAGTCCCAGGGGGCGCAAACGCCTCATTAAGTAATTAAGAATGAAGATGGCCTGGAAGAGCAACTTTGTTTATTTATCACATTTCCAGGCCGTCTTCATTCACAAGACAGTTGAAGTGTCGAGAAAAGTAAGGCAGCTGTGATCCTGAATCTTGGGGTCGTGAAGGCAACAGCTTTGCTAAAAACAACAAAAACATTTTATAAGTATTTTGTTGTATTTACACGTTCAGCAGCTGCATTTAAAATAATGCTCATGCCAACAAGTGAGAAATGAGGTGTTAAATAAATAGATGGGACAAGCACATCTTCACATTATGAAACTTTTTTGCTGTGTTCCCAGAAGATGTTGGTATGAGAACAGAGTCGAAAAAACTGAATCCAAGATGGTGCAGTGCATAATAGTGAAATGTGTATTTATAATGTTTAAGGTCCCAGCATGTAACAGAAAGCAATGTGAATATTTAGGGCACTATTCTTCAATTGTATTAATCACTGTATAAGATAGGCTGCCACACAATGAATTTGTGTTTGTGATCAGGGCCAATGGAATTATGTGGCTAGGGAGAACCATAGACAAATTATGAAGTATAATGCGGCACACTTTTACTAGTATTACATAATAATTGTGGCTTTTGTTTATTACTTGGTAGTATGTTTGAGCAAAGACTATGTGGGAAATCCATAAATATGCTAAAAATGTCACGGATGCAGAATCGCATAATTCCAGCACCCCTGTATAAGATAAAACGAGTGCTTTCAAAGAATACATATTAGTAATAGCTAACCAGACTGTTCCTATTGTAGGATTTTTTTTTATAACTCCATTAAAAGTACACTTTTCAAAACTTAACATCCTTACATTGCCTCTAAAAAAGAATACTTTTTTGTCATCACGATGCTTCAAGTTATTCCATAAATTAAATCATATTAGACCCCCTCCTTGAACTCTCATGCAGAGGTACCTCCAAGCCCCCATTAACATATCTGTGATGGTTGTTTTTAACAAAAGGTATGGGAAGTGTTTGCAAAATTAAAAACACATTGGCACATTAGTCCTCATATCCCCTGCCAACTTTGGCCTCTGTTTACATGCAGATGCCCTTTCAGGTGAGTTGAGAGGGTACAGGGGAAGAGACCAAAAAGGTCATATTCAGAGGCCCAATCGCCCGGACACCTGGGGTTTCTGGGTAATGCCCAGGAGAAAGAGTAAAGGAGTGAAATACATGGATAGCATCATAAGAGAGAGCCCAGATGAGGTTGTGCTATGTGGAACTTATTTTTTTCGTTTATAAATGAGACAGCTTCCCCCCATTCTCAGAGAGATGCCTGAAGAAAGTGTTCAGACATGTAGGTACATTTTTCTTTTTTTGGCCACCACTACCATTAGTACAGCATCTGCAGTGGCACTGGGACAATGGTGTGAGGGGTCAATGCACACCAATAATGAGCGTGAAACTAGCACAAACGGTAAGAAGCCATTTTCCTTGTTAGCATTAGTGTCCAGATTACAAGCAACGGGGGGAGAATGTGGATATTTTTCCCTTTTTTTCAAAACAAAGGGGCATACAGTCTGCTTTGGGTGTCAGGCCTAGAAATAGCAGCCAGTGGAACGGGCAGAGGAGTAGGCATCATTGGTGCAGCAGTGGCATTAAGAGCCAGGGGTGGGAGGGCCCAACTAAACGCATATTATTGCGGCTTTACTCATTCCTTTCTAGCATTAGGGCTCAGACCACCCTTGCTGTGCCAGTGTTGTTTCCGGCATCAGACCAATGGCCCAAGGGGGAATAATTGGAGCTTCAGGGAGATGGCAGAAAGGAGGATGGGAGGAGGACTTTAACATGGGGTAGAGAAGACTTACTGCTTCGCAAGGCAGAAGGTCTCATTAGTGAAGCAAGCAAAGTTGCACTGTGGCCCAGGAGTGTGAAGGGCCCACTGCATCACAATTAAGACTGTCTATACTTTACAATAAGACATGAGGAGAGAATTAGGGATGAGGCGGTTCACACATGGGACCTCATTTTTTCTGTAAGGGACAGAGAATCTGTTTCAAGAATGGAGTGATGGGCAGATGTGGTGGGGAAGGGGTGAAAGAGACAGAGGGGATCACCTACTATTCATGGGTGCAGATGCCATTAGTGCAGAAGGCGCAAATGCATTGGGACCCAAGATCATGAGGACCTCAATTAACCGGACTAGTGTTTTTTGTTTAGTTCAGTTTGTATGGGTTTGCTCTTTTATACATCTCACATTTAGTGTGAAGTATGAGCTACTGAAAAAGTGTCCCTGCTACCTCATAAGCCCCTTTCACTGCACTCAGCCATAACCCTCACAATTACCCAAGACTTTCCAAAACGTTGTGGAGGGGGGCCCGACTTCAAAATATTTTGGGTAAGGGGGGCTCAGAGCAAAAAAGTTTGAAGACCTTGCTCTATGCGTATGGATGCAAGTGCATGCCCAGAAGGATGTTTTCTCGGCGGGAATGGGGAGGGAGTATCCACACGTGCAATGACGATGTAGAGAAGGGGGTTTCTGCATCAGAAAAACCTACATCTCAGAGAAAAATGTATACATAAATGTGAAAATGCACATTTGCATCGGGGTGGGTGGAATTTGCGTAGTCGCGCTACGCAAAATCCCGCGAAACGGTAAAAAATCTCCGCAAACACACAGAAACGAGCAGAACGATCGGTATTGCACACGCATTTTGAGAATGCGAACAAGCAAAAAATTCCGCGAAGCCGCAGAATGTAGAATTTTAGGCAATTTCGGGTTCTCCGCTGAACGCAAAATTACCCAACTTCCACAAGCGGAAGGGAATTTACCGCCCAGGCCTACATTTGCATCACATTTACGCATACAGAGCTCCACCTGGTTGAAAAATCTATGAGCATAAATGTTATACATGTGGCTACTTAATAAAATCTATGGCTATCTTAGCTTTGTTTGAAGAATTCAGGAATTCTTTGAAAATCTGATGAAAGTGAGGCATTTGCATAAAAGATGAACATGCATACCTTGTATACATTTGAATTCTCAAGGAAATCCTCAAATGTCGAAGATTCCCTAGGATACTCCTAGTAGGTTTGTAAAATAAATGAACGTAAGTAATTTGCTACAAAGAAAGCTCAAAACAGGGTTGTAGCTTTATTGAGAATAAAAATAACTCTGCTGAACAAGCTTCTAATCTGAAAGGGTATTTTTCGCTAGAGGAGTGTGTCAATTGTGTGATAAATGTCAAAGGATTTGTATAGTCCCACACATTCTGCTGTGCCAGAAACCCCACCACACTTGAATGATGACATTTGGCAGGTAATTTGCACATTCCCCCTAATGTAGCCAGGCAGGGTACCCTTCCCTACAATCTGAGTTGGTTTCCACAGCAAGGGGCTGGGAATAGTGCCGTGTATGGGGTGGTCATCAGGTGTACCCTGATGAGTAAGAGGAAGATTGAAGCATAGACCAGTAGACTTATCATAAATACAATGCATCTAGATGAAGCTCACATACCTCTGCAATCATAAGTACCTTCCTTATGGTCTGCACATAGTACTCTGCCTCTCATTTGGCTTGGGCCAGGAACATAATATTCAGACAGGGGTTCTTAGCATTAGCAGCTTGTGTCGTTAAAACGTGGTACTTGGTGGGGGGGGGGGGGTGCAGGGACGTTAACAGCCTTTAGTTCTTGAAGTATTCCATGAGAGTCCCAGATCTTCTCTGTCTTTGGCATCAGAGCTTATGACTCTTTGATGCTAATTTTCTCTACCATTGTAAACCAGGAGTGCATGTCAACACTGACTATTAATCGTCACTCATCAGAGAAAGCACACGTGTCAGCATTCATTCAGGGCATTGTGGTAAACTTTTCAGTGATTACAGGCAGTGGTCTTTTTCATTGTCTTGCTGAATCTGATATTTTTACCAAAGTTTCCCCTCTCGAAAACCAGACCTGTACCTTAATGTTCGACATGTGCATGTTGGGCAGTGCCATGGGTCAGTGCATTGGAAGGACACCGTTGTCCCCCACAACACCAGTTTTTCTTTAGATACTGAAAGGACATTGTTGATGGACATGATTGCAATGAAGCCTTCAGGGCCTCGTTTTTTTATGCATTATTCAGACGAGGTCAAATAATGGTCCAGAGGTACTCATTTTCAGTAGCTTTCGATATCTCCTCCAGCTTCAGGGTGGAAGATACAATAGCTTTTACAATGGTACGCATTTTCTTAGTCTAGTTGGTCTCTTCCATTTCTTTTAGCGTGGCTGATCTGGGCTGCCTTGAGTTGTAGTCTGCAATTTTACCCATCTCTGGTCATGACTCAGCTATGAAATTGTACTTGTATGACTGCAAATCCACTTTTGTGTCTTGAGGGTTGGATGTGGAGATGACTTATTGCCAGTGGCCTACAGATGTAAATATGAACAACTGGCAACTCTCGAGAAGTGAGATTGCCTCCTTTTTAATCTGAGAATATCACTGCTTTATGGGAGTCAAGGCACGGCATGCAATCATACGGCCCGTGACCAACCATGGCTTTCTAGCTGCAGCAAAACTGGCCCTAACTCACCGAGGCAGGCATCTACAACCAGTTCTTTATCCTGGTGAGACTGAAAATAGGCCTTGACAGAGGTTTCTAGGGTGCAACCCCAGTATTTTGGAATGCGTCTTCATGTTAGTTTGTACACTTACATTCAGTCTGCATTTTTAAGCAAGTCCCTAAGCTAACCACATGCATTATCGGTCGCTCTCTGGATAGGCTTTTTCATGCAGCAAAGTTTTTTTAGCAACAGATGAATGCAAGCTAATCCGCTGATCAATTTCTCTTTCACAAACTATTTCTTGATCATGCATGAATAGGTGATATCCATAATGATATTATGATACTGTGAAATCCGCATTCCATAACTAACTGTAAAAAAAAAAAACTTTACAAATGTAGTGGTGACACCCACCCATGCAAAACAAACTTTGACAATAAACCCCCAAATTAATACCAAATGATATTCGTATTAATAAAGTATTAAAAAATTAGCAAATATATTTTGAGCTCGTTAGTGTGAAGCAGCTGGCTTTTTATGCGAGCACTTAAGCTTGACAAAATGCATTCTGTTGAACAGATTGACTTTCATAATGAAATGACTTTATACTTTTCCTTGGAATCATTGAAACAAAAATGTTGGGACTTCTTAATAGAAAATACACAGACAAAAATGTGGATCAGGGAGGTAGCTTCTTTGACAATGGCCTACGAAGGGATTATGATCTTTAAGTACAATGGAGTTTTGTGGTTGCAAAGTCCAAGATTTTTAAAAATAAAAAAATTGTGATCACAAAACAGAGTTTTACAGTGTATCTAAACCTTTTTTACTAGTCAGAAAGGTTTTTCCAGCTGGTGAAAGGGTTTTTCAATCCAATTTGATTCACAAGTAGGAGAGGGTGTGAAAGGAGCGTCTCCCTTTTATTTGGAGGGAGTGGTAATGGAACCTATCAATGGTTAGTAATTGTAGTCGCAATCCATTGATCAGTTGCGGTGCTAACCAACTGACAAGGAGAAATCCTACCCCAAGGGACAGCTTCCCCCTTGGGAATTATGTTGGTGTCAAGTGAAGTAGAAAATGGTCGAGTAGACCACTGCCATTTTCCCCTTATTTGTATCCAAACGTAAAACATAATTTTTTTTAAAACAGCATCTGTCGCTTTAACAAACCAAAGCTAATAAAAAAAAACGACGTAGGGCGCATTACAAACTGCATTCCCATTCACAAACTAGTCGGTATACAAACTGCAGATCCATGGTTTGTGAAAGGTAAGAGTGCATCAGATCCATTGTTGCGTACATTATTTTTTGCACCACAAATAATATGGAATATTCTTTTTCAAAGTTTTTGCCCTGAAATTATTTGCAACAGTAAGTAGTAAAGGGAAATTTAATGGTGAAACTGTAATTGCCACAGTGAGCGAACTCTTCATGGGTGGCGCCTGCAGCAGATGGAATAGCAGGCGGGAGAAATACAAATCCTTAAAAATCATGGGGGGGGGGGGCTTAATCAATGCAACCATGTAGCAGTACACCTAATAAGGGAGAAACATAAATGGTCTATGCAAGGTGTAGTAATCCCTTTTCTGTGCTGCTCTCCAACAGTGATAAATATTACTTGTTCTGACATTTGACGGATTATAAGTATTTTTTTATTGTGCACTGTAGTGTGCAATCCTCCTTTATTGAAGATATTTCTAGTGCCCCTTTTCTTTTTGTTCCCTTTCTAAAAAAAGCATTTCCAGTTGCACCATTAGGTGATTCACTGGGGGTGTTTTGTATATCAATTATTGGTTGTTACGTGACCTCTTGTGACGACCTAATCACCAACAAAATCGAGCGAGGGGTACCTATGAAAAAAATTACTCTCTCATCCCTCTAACCTGCTACACTAATGCTCGCTGAAATCTTCATTTTAGATACATGGTGGTCGAGGCGAATTCTCCTGCTATGCCTTTTCGTGATGTTTACGTCCTATTTTGTTGTTTTGTTTCGACATATTGCACGTTACATTTTCTACGGCATGCTGGGATATTTTTCATCAGCAATCAGTTTTCTTGAATGTAGTCTAACCCTCTTCACTACACTTTGCATCCTGTATTTTCTTGTATGCAGTAAAGTCTCCATTTTGAATTTAGTAAAGCCTCCTTTTTTGTAATTTATCATGTGCAGTAAGTCATGAACAAATATGAGTCTTTTGCAGCTGTACATGTTTCATGATGACTAATTGGTTGCTGGGCTTGTCTATGACACTGACCTCTCAGTTTGCTTCTAAGCGTTCTTTCTAATTGATATGTTTTGCGTTCTCAGGCCTACTCAAGGACAGCCACCTATCCCACTGGACTGGTAAATTACTGCACTTTGGTGTGATATTGTAAACAGAGTGTGTCCCATATACCAACTCCTTCTATCTTTTGCGTCCTTTTCCATCCACAGAAGGATATAGAAAAGTTCCTTGTAAAATAGGGATTTTGTTAACTGCCTGCTGATGCTTTGTACACATGGCCTACTGCAAAGAAGTGCTTGAGCCCAGCATTCGGTGATTTAGGCTCAAAGTGAACACATGATGCAGAAGAAATGTTTGGGTAGGTTTATGCAAAAACACCCCAGTCACAAGTGTCCAAACACTACATCATAACCCATCCCACAAAACAACACAAAATAAAAGATATGCATGTAGAGAAAAAAATTGGAAACTTAGAAGACATGATCTTGACGACAGCCTAATTTCCTAACAACCTTATAAGATGCTGATTCCAATCAGCCACCTCCAACTGCATCTCCAGGTGTCATATGCCTGCATCATTATCTTCTTCCTGGACACCAAATGAGATTTTTTTTTCCTGATAGCCACCCTAGTAATGTTCCAATATTTTCCATTTGAGGTGTACGCAACATTCCAAAACAACTTCATACTTTTCATAGCTTTGGTGAATTTCAACCCTTTGCACCATCTCTGTGGGAGCTTTCATCCTCAACACGTCTCCCACTTTTGGGCTTAAAGTGAACACAGGATGCAGGAGAAATGTTCAGTTGAGTTTACTCGAAGGTACCCCATCCACAGCTGTCTGTTAATACCCATGCAACGTTCTTTTTCTTCAATCCTCTCAAATACCATTGTCAGGCTCGTTTTCTGCAACCATTCTCACCTCCGGCCTGCATGACCAAAGAAGCAATAAATCCCTCTTATTAGCTTATCCGTTAGGTCTTCTTTCAGCAGTGCTGCAGTGGTGGAGATGTTACGGTCTTAGTCAAACCCCACCCCCCAAGCCAACACCTATCAATTTTACAACATACAGTCCATTGATGCCTTGATTGACTCGAACTCTATGTTGTTTCTATTTTTACCACTAATCTTTGTAGAGTTCACCTTTGGACACTGATCTAAAAGTTGTAGAATAAGGTGAGGCATGCTCTCCTGGTAGAGCTTTAGTAAGGCTACCTGGGTGGCAGATATTATTGATTTTAGATTCCTGCAATTCTCTCTTGTGTGCTGAGCCCTATTTGAATTAATGTATGCGCAGATAGAGTCACTTTGTTCTCAGGTCCTCCAGGTGTGTTTCCTCATCTTTCAGCCTCTTTTTCCTTCTTCCACTACAGTTCTCACTCAACTGTCTTTGCTCAAGACACTCTTAGTCTTCCCAGCATGCAATGCCTCACAACAGAGGATTGACAGATGTGCCACATTTTGATGTGTTGTTGGCAATCTACTGTTTTCATGGTGGGGTTTCATGCACTTGACAATCTTACAAAGCAGCTCAGCTGGAAGCCCAGATCCCACAGTGCCTACAGGGCCGACTGCATTGCCACCTCGGTAAACCTGTGTTAGTTTCTACAATGGCATTATTTGATGAAGAATGGCAGTAATTTGTTGCTAATCCTGTATCAATCCTCTATCAACACCAAATTCTGTTAGCTCCGAAACATTTCCCAAATGCCTTTCAAAATGGATCTCTGAGGAGCAGGGGAGAGAGCAGGTGAGGCAACGGGACTGGTAATCGCATTTACCATTGACGTTTGACTTTGTGGCAACTTCAACCTCTTCTCATCCATGAGCTTTAGTTTGCATCTTTCTCCACTGGGATACAAAATGTACTACCCATGCTCCAGTGTGCCTTTGTTTTGTTAAGAGGGCTTTCTATCATCTTGTGATGTTTTTCAAATTTCTAAATATTTTTTGTGAAGGTAAGTATATATTTGTAAGTATATATTTAATATTATTAACTTCACATCTACGTACCTAAACAACATTGATTTACATACCTGGAGCAAAGTATATCAAACATATACTTACTGATATTAACTTACCTTCAAAAATATTTTGGTACTCGCTATCTAGGCTATGATATTTCCGTATATCGATATTTTGCCAATGACATTCTGGTAGTATAACCAGCAGGATGACCATAGTGAGCAAGTATATTAAAAATCACCTATAAATTATCTTGGACCACCCTAACTAAGAATTACTCGAGGCCTATTCCTCAGCTCCTCACTCCATAAAATGACCAATTAAAGAGAAAACATATAAGGATTATTTGCTTCTGTAAACAAAAGGGCAACATTGTTATATATTCATCAGATCTTGTTGAGGCTCAGGCAGCAAGTCTAGTCAGAGAATGGAGAAAATACATTATGTACCTGAGAAACACTGACTGCCCCTCTGGAGTAGGTGTTATATTATCCACTGTATAAATTCCAAGTAATGATATCACCAGTAACAATAGCTTAACTAGTTGCAACTATTTGGTGACAAGTAAAAGTCAGCTAGATTCCTAGTGCCAAATTCTAAAATTCAAGATTAATGTGAAATCATCAGGCGTAAGCATGTGTTTGTACCTAATGTGACATTTTGAGTCCTGCACAAACAGCTATAGACTTGCACAATTTCTCCCTGTGCAATTTTCACCAAATAATACCTGGCAACATTTTCACGTGAAAAGAGCATGGACAAAAGAGTTCCATATTCTGTTTTGCAGCTTCGAATTGGGGAAAACATGATTTTACTTAGCAGTAAAACCAAAATGTCATATTATCTCTCATTCCGATCTGCTTATCTTGTAAGTGGGAGATAAAACTGCTCAAAGAGCAAACTGCAAAGGCGATTTTACTTCAGAATAGACCTGAGACACCAGGACTAAGGAACTTAGCACAGAAACAGGTATGTGAGATGAGAAGAGGAAACCCCAGGGAGGCAACCGTCTACTCGTTGAATAAAGAGGAGAACATTGAAGAGGCAAATAAAATAGAGAGATCATTTACACGGCCCTATTAAATGGCCTAGTAAAGTAAACTTACTCTGTAAAGGCTCGTTGTCATAAGTTTGGTCATCTAGGGAACGTTAATGGTGACTTATAGTGCCTTAAATTCCTCATAAAGCATCTTTATATAGAAACTGAGAATTACAATTGTAAACAGTCAAGATAATTTGCATCATGTGGCTCTTGATCAGCTTCCTGGAGCAAGATTATTGGAGTATTAGAGTTTGTCAAGTTAATATGGAGTATGGAACATGACAGTGTTCACCTCAGCTATTTGCTCTATATATTTAACCTTTCGCAGGGAGATTGACAAATGTTTAGGATATACCCACTTTTTGATGGACTTAATTTTCAGAAGATTCAAAATCACAAAATGATGCCAGTGACTTATTAGTGTTAATACCTTTCTCAGGAGCACTGGCTGTATTGATGGAACAACACCATTACTTTGTTGTCCATTCTAGTTATAAAATGAATGGAGCAAAGTCATTGGTGAAAACCTGGAATATGAAATATATTGTGGCTTTATGAGTAGAGGATTGAGTCAGATGTGTTGGGCAGGAGCCTGTCAAACATACAGTCATTATTCAAAAGAACATTAAGATACAGTGACTAATGTTAAGGCCTCTTAATCAAGAGTCAACATCTTCCTCTTTCAATTAATTGTAGAGGGAACCGTATGAAATTGAATAGACTGGGCTCATTTAAAGAATGGCGGGGCCCACCATCTATTAGAGTGGTGGATGTAATTTCCTCGGTCAACCTTGCTGGACTACCTCCTACCATACTTAGAGATCTCTGCCAGCCCCTTGGAGTTCAATATGCCTTCAGAGGAGTCACCCCCATGGTGGTCTTATGAAGGCATTGAAGGTTTGCTGAGCAGCTGCCATGTTTCAGGCAGCCACTAAGCAACCCTTTTCCTTTTTCAACACCCCCCCCCATCTCCCAAGACGGAGATTGACTCTGAAAAACAAAAAAAGAATGTCCCTGATACTCTAGGAGGCCTCTCTCAGGGTGTGAGTGTCATTTTTAATTATTTTCAGTTTAGGACCACTATGAGTTCCCTGAGCATCTGAAAGAAAGAAAAAAGTACAATTAAGTCTGATGGTCTGATGCACCAACACTGATAGCCCCAACTCTGTCACGCCTTCGATGTAGGGTTTATGCCAGAAAAGCAAGCTGTGTGGGGGGATAGGGGGGGGGGTGAGGGGCACCATCAGAAACATGGCAGTCTGCCTAACTCTAAACAGAGACTGGGTACTCCACCAAGCAGTAGGCGGAGTACCTTGCTAACCAAACTCTAAATCAGGAATACTTTTTTAATGTTGTTTGCATTTCAGCATATCCAGACTCACCATCCCTCCTGAGCATCCAGCAGCTCTAGATCTTGGAACAGCAAAGAACAAACAAAACTAGACCCACCTCCCAATTAGGGGGAATGACAGTGGGGGTAACCCAGATGACGACACCAACAAGATCATCCCCTCTTCAACTCGAGACAAATTCACCAAAGCAGTTCTCTTATAAATATTCAGGTAAACGATTTCCTAGGAGCTACCACAAACGTACCTAGCACTCCACAACAATAGGAGATAGCCCAAAGTGCTGCAATAGGAGCAACTCCAATGACAGATGTTAACGACGATTCTGGCCTGGCCTTTATCCCTCATTTCATCTCTGACGGGCCCCTGGACACACTAAATAGAGGTAACTTTCTCAGTCTACTACAACACATACCCTCCCTGAAAAATCTAACATCAGCTGATCTAATTTCCGTACGGTTCGCTCAAATTCCTGGAAAAGAGACATCAGAGACTACAATCACCAAATGGGGATCTTCTGTCAATAGGTATGTGATTTTGAGAGAATCACACATTTTGAGGACTGGGGCATTGAGCTCCAAAATCTACATCCTCCAAAATACCTGCATGTATTACTCTTAGAGGAACCCATCGCCCAACGCAGAAGGGTACTGAAGGTGCATGGGGTGCCACTCACAACTGGCTAGAAAGCACTTCAAAAGCGCCAAATTCTCTGGTAGTATCCTACGTCAATAACCACAGAAATGTTAGATGCCAGTCAAGATCTCAGAACACTGAAGGTCGGAATCAGATGACCAACTTTCCGACTGGTGTCCAACACACCTATTCCTAGTGTCACCCAAGGACTTTGCCTCAAACCACCCTGTCCACTGGCCCAAAAACGGCCAAAGGAGAATGATCTCACAATCACCTCACAGAATGTGGCAGGACTGAAATCTACCTTGTCATCGAAACCTGGACGAGCATACCTGCAAAACAGCTATATCATCTGTCTACAGAAAACGTAGCCGCTAAACCCCACATTGCTATATGATTTCTATGAGTTCTTCAAGCCTGCTACTCGTACAAGTTCATTTGGTCAGCCATCGTGTAGCCTTTCAATTTTCATAAAGCAAATGGCCAAAATTGAAACAACACCTTCTAAACAAAACAACCCGGGGTTGCAAATAGCAACAATAAAAGGCCTAACATTCAGTCAGAAGGCATTCCCTCTGGTCCTTATCAACTGTTATTTTAATCCTCAAAACTATGTGCAATTGACTCCCTCTGCAACAGCCTAGAAGAAATTCTTCTGTCCCACCCTTCCCATGAAGTGGTGATCACGGGGGACATTAATACTGGGGTCCTAGGCAAAGATACTCAGAAGCAGCCTCGGTCTGTGCAGGTAACAGCGGTGGGCAGTGGGTGGTAAGGGTGGATTTCAAGGAAAGACTCAGAGGGAAAATTAAATAAATAAATAATTTTACCTCCGCCATCCTCCCTCGAAACTCTCCTTACCCAGCCCCACTGCTGTTACCAGCATGGACAGCACCTGATAAGATGGTTCAAATGACCAAGGAACAAAACAACAGATTACTTGCCACGTTCAATTTTATCACTGCGGAACAAGTAACGACATGTCCCGACTCATAATACATATCTCATTCGACATTCAAAGGCCTATCAACAATTGACTATATCTTTATGACCACCCCCTGGCAGATCACTTGCTCAATTTTGAAATAGCATACGAGGGTAAAGTAATTATATTTCCCTAGCATAAACTTTGGACCTATGGCTCCCAGCAGCAGACAAATCCCATGGAGTGGGCACTTCAACAGGAACAGAAACAAATACCCTTGTCAGGAGAATCAAATGGTGCCCAACACATTCCTCCTAGGTATTTAAATGGCACAGAAGGCTGACCAATAATCATAACAATTCAACCGAGGGGGATACTTAATCAATGGGACACAATGATCAAATAATTGTTAGAATCCATCCTATGCCCCGGAAGCCGTCAACACCACCAAACCCACCACGAATCACTCACCACAAACAGCTTTACAACCTTTGTCATGGAGGAACCTAAGGAGAAGCCTCCACATATGCAAAACCAATTCCACGAGTAAAAACTTAAGGACAGTTAAAGACTCGTGAAAAGCATATACAAATATTGTATGGGAAGCCAAGACTGCCTTGCAAGCAAAGAAATGGCTAAAAATACACAGAATGCTTAGCGACAAATCACTTACCCGCTTCTGTAGCTTTGTGAACAAACTAAAATCATCTTACTCAATGAGGGAACACAGGATTTCTGAAAGCGGATGGGTGAGTCATGTATCTGGTCTATTCTCTGGCCACCATGAAACTACATTCTGGGGCCTATTCCGATGTCGGACGGACCTAAGTCCGTCCGACATCGGGCAGGAGCTGTAACCGACCGACCTGCTGTCGTCGGTTACAGACCTGCTAGTACGATATGACCGAACAGGGTTCGGTTGCATTCGTATACCTTACAATGCAAGCATGCTTTCCGACCGGAAAGCATGCTTGCAATGTAGAAAGCAGGGGTGCAGGTGCCTGCCACTGGGTGCAGGGATCAACGGAGGGGCACCATAGGTACACCCAGGCCACCATCCGGCGGCCTCACACCAATGGGGCCCTGCTGGGGGCCCCCAGAGACAGCTTCCGACTGCCTTTTCGTGCCAGACAGACCGGCACGAAAAGGCAGTGAAAAGCTGCCATCGTACTCCTTCGGTCACACAGATGCGACCATGGGAGTACTGGAGGATTTCCGGACTGCGGACAGGCTCTCCGAGCCTGTCGTCCGCAATCCAGAAATCCGAGTTGGATTCCTTCCCGACCGAGCCCATCGGAATGGCTTGGTCGTGAAGGAATCCGGCCGGCACTGACCGATTCGGTCGTAAGGGCTCCGAACATGGTTCGGAGCCCTTCCGGACGAAATCGGAATCGGACCCTTTGTATAGACAAACAAGGGCCCACTGAGCAGCTTTTAGTGGGTCAACAGGAGTTAACTTCCCCAGTCCAAATATTAAAACTCATTACGGATTTGAAACATGATGGAGTGCCAGGCCCCAATAGGCTTCCAGTAGGTATTTTCAAATGTGCAACAGAGGGCTGGGCATCACTCTTATCCCCACTTTTCAAATCTGCCTTTAGCTTGGGTCAAATTCCAGAAGCTTAGAGAGGCTCCACTCTATGCCCGTTATTTAAGAAAGGCGATCCATCAAAGCCGTCCAACTATTGCTTAATAGCTTTGCCAGACTTGCATGCAAAAGCATATGCACAAGTATTATTAAAGTACCTGGAAACCTGGGTAACAGAAAATGGGTTGCTCACAGTCTTTCAAACAGGCTTCCATGGAGGAGCAGCCACCACCGATAACATCATTGCATTAGTTGATCAGCCATCAAGCCACTCAACATAAACAACTCCCACTCTTCTGCTGTTTCATAGATTTTAGTGTGGGATTTGATGAAGTTGGCAGACCAACACTGTGGAGGAAGCTAACACACTGGGGTATTCCCCCCTACCTCTTAAGGGCTATAACTTCTCTGTATTCTGCAATGTGGGTCCGTGTGAGAACCGTCTCAAACACACTTATTCAAAAAATGTGGGGTCTGAAGCAAGGCTACGTGCTAGCACCTTTACTTTTTAATGTATACACAGCAGATCAGGGGAATGCTCCAGCAAACAGTAGCCTTGCTCTCCCCCGGTTAGGCCACAGACCACTTCACATGCTTCAGTATGCGGATGATATTGTTATTATGGACCATACAAAAGTGGCTCTCCAACGAGCACTGATCAGCCTCCATGTGTACAACAAGAAGAACTTTCTCACCATTAATCCAAAAAAGACCAAAATAGTAGTATTTGGCCACTATAAGAACAAGAATTCGCTTTCATGTACCATGGGACCCAATACCATTACTTCGGCAGTCAAATATAATTATCTGGGGGTGTGGATCACTGAATATGCCCAATTGTCCGCCCACAAAAGTTCACTATAAAAGAAATCAACAGCAATAATTTGTGGACTAGCCAGCCTTAACAAACTAAACAGCCCTTCTGACACAACAAAAAGTTACTCAGGCCTGCCTTCTCCCAGCATTACAATGTGGACACCAAGCCTTTCTTGGTGCCAGATCGGAATGCCTGGAACACGTTCAGTGTGTCGGATATAAGAACATTTTCCAACTCCCTAAATATCTCTGCAGATCGAGACTTAGATTGGAACTCGGCCTGGTGAAACAAACTCAAAGCAGCGAGGCGGATGTTCTGAAATTTTATATATGTTCACTGAAAGCACCAAAGAACTCTCTCAAGGCCTGTCTCAGAGTCATCTTAGAGAAACTGGGAACTCCATGGAATCGACACCTACAATGAGCTGTAGCAATAGATTAAGCAGTATTCGCCCTTGAGTCCACTACCTACATGACATGGAAAAAAGACAATCAATAGACAGGTATGGCTGGCCTCATTTCAGCAAGACCTAGCCTCTCTAAGGTCCTCGGACATTTTGCGCTCTTTAAAATCTTCACATTTGGTTGCAAGATCGCAGCCTCATTTATCAGTTGCCATCAATCTTAGAATGCGGAGAGACATTATGTACATGCGCCTTCTTGGCCTACCAGTATCAGACTGTAATCCAGCATGGGCCAACCAGAATAATCGAGGGGCCTGCAGGATATGCAACTATAAACGAGAATTATGGTAGCACCTTTTGTGCTACTGCCCTGCCACTGATGGAGAAAGGAGGGCCTTACTCAGGGCAATATTTTTGACGCAGATGGTCCACACTTGTGCCGAGGCATCAGCAGTATGTCTCTCTCAAACAGATGCTACCATTCTTGCACGTTTTATATTTGTCAAAAGACTCAGAGCCACCTTACTACCCTGTCCTGGACCCCCAAAACCCCAGCACTAAGTTCAGAAAATTATTACTCAAAGAAAACGGGAATTAATCGAACTCGCTCTCTGCACCCATTTCTTTAGAAAAAGTATCAAGCACGCTAACATCTTTGCCATGCCCATGTGCATATTTGCTGGTTGTATTCCCTGTTAGTACAATGGTAGGGCCTCCCTATGTAATCTGTCCTATTTTATATAAGCACTGTAACCATAATCAATTTTAAAATCTTTAAAAACAATTGCTCTTAAAGGTATGTAACTTTTTGCACTTTAAACTGTTCAGTAAGCCATATGAAAAAAAAATCCTAAAACAGTTTTTAAAATTATTAATTATAGTACGCACCAGCACTTTATACTGTGAAACCCAAACCACAACCAGGCCTTTGAGAAGTAATCATAGCTACACAACTCATATCTTCACAGGCAAATGGAACTAAAGCTTGCAGAGATTAGATTGTTTGTTTGAATGTCTATAACTTGTATATTAATTTACTATGCACAATTAATCTGACCATTTTTCTCACTTTCCTTAACTAGAACACATATGAATCAAATAGTTTGATGTTTTTATAATGTAATGGTTTTAATTAACTGATTCAATGACTAATAATAAAGATATCCTGGTTCGTGTACCCTCAACTTCTGTAGGCAAATTGAGACCCTATTAGAAAACGTTATCCAAGATTCCCAGTGTCTTGTATCTCTTTTAAAAATCTCAGAGGAAGACTTCACGAGTGCAGGCTGGAAAGACCCAATTTCCAAACATATTTTCAATTTCATATACTTCTAACCAAGGTGTGGACAATACTCTTTTTACACTTGTATTAGCCCTAGTCCATCCTGTGTCTCAGGAAGAATGTTTACATAAATTTGACTCTCCTAAATATGTGAAAAAATTTGAATGACAGTGCAGAAACCTATGTTTAATTTAGTATGATAGTTGCAAGACATATCCTGCCCCTTCATTTACTGGATGTACCTATATTTTGATTAACCCTGACATTTAATCAGTTCTTAATTTGTAAATCAGTAAGTGCCTGGGCCCTTGTCAGGACGCCACTGCAGCTTGCACAACTAATTGCCCCTGCCATCATTGTCAATGACAGTACCTACACAACTACTAACCATCACACTCCTACAAGTGTGGCAATTAAGACTTTTCATAGACATTAAAAGTGACTAATATCTGCCGCCGAAGTTATTCTTATAGTTTTGGGTGACAGGTATTAGTCATTTTTAATGTATACTGAATTACTAAACAACGGTTGTGTTAATCACAATATTAGGCAAACATCTCCACCATGTGGCAGACTGTCATAAGTGACCAGTATCTGCCGCCCAAGTTATTCTTATAGCTTTGGGTGGCAGGTATTAGTCATTTCTAATGTATACTGAATTACTAAACAACTGTTGTGCTCATCACAAAATTAGACAAACATCTCCACCATGTGGCAGGCTGTCATATGTGCCGGTGTGGATAACTAAGTGCCGGTGCCGAGCACTGGAACCACTGGCTCAAATTAAGCTTTGCATTTAAGACCTCTGGCTTAGGGTTGGGCCCCAAGTTACCTCAATGATAAAGGTGTGGGTGATATTCTCAGACTGGGTACATCTTTGAGGACACTCTCCTACATTGTTAACTTCTTACTGGTGCTGATTCCCTTTTATAGATCTGTAGCTCACATCGTTCCTCTGCTCAGCAAATGTAATGGTTAAGGTAAAAGATCCTACCCATTTCCTGGAACAAAATAAATTTGGAAAGTAAATGAATACTACACTACACTACACCACCCTACACTATATTACACTACACAACACTACATTACACACTAATTAATACAAAAACAGACAAAATATGGGTGGAATTAGATAGTCAATGGCAATAACCTATTAACGAAAATGAAATAAAGTTCAGCATTCTCTCCTCAGAAGACCACAGAATAATACAGCACATTTTAAATCGCCGTTGACAGATACTGAGAGTGGGCCCAATTCAAAAGAGATACTTCATTCAGTATCAGTGACATGCTGCAAATCCTCCAAAAACCTTAAACATGAACAGGCACATACATCAAAGGAAAAACGGGTCGCTAACGGGGAGTTTCTCAGAATCTGCCTCTTTGCGACTGGTATTTTTGCATTTTGGATGCATCCCCCAAATGCAAAAATCGCAATTTAAGTAAGCTCTAAATTGCGATTACTTTAATTGCGATTGCATTTAAGGAATCACAAATTGAGGTTCCTTAAATGCAATGCATTAAAGTAAAAAAACTACCATCAGAAATAAAAACGAAACCACCAAAAACTGCCATCACAATCACCATGAACCAATGCAAATTGGCTGGCTTTTACACCTTTAACTGTAACTTTTGCAACAGGGTTTAAACATAAGTGAAACCTTCCAGTGACAAGATCATCTAATATTCCTCTTCCCACGTTAGCTCATTGTAACCGAGACTATGAAATCTACTTTCCATACTGTCCTACTCAGAAGGCAAACATAGAAGCGTCAAACACCGACTTTAAAATCCACCTGGAGGGCCCACCAATTGCAACAAGAGCTTGGAGCCAAAACACACTGTATCAAAATAGAATGCAACCTAACAGAACATCCAGATGCTACATCTACACAATGGAACTAATACAAGCGCTTAACAGAGGAGGCGAGAACACATTTTATTGAAAGAGTGCCCCACCAACTTATGGAACTGAACTACTTTCTGTCATGAAGTATATAAAGGAATACAACTTTGCAAGGAGGAGCATAAAAAACACCTCATAAAAGGAGACTTTCAGAAATGTTGCTATAACGGGCAAGATGGCCGCCGTGAGGTTGTGGTGAGCAGTCGCTCCAGATCTCTCTCCCCAGGACACCCTGATGGACTTTGAATAGGGTTACATATCCCCCCTATGGATCTAAACAGCTGGTTGCAGGCAGGTCTGCTCAGGGTTCATGCAAAGTACCCTGCAACTAAAGCACAACTCAGTCGGATACTGTTAAAACTAACCGAGTGGAGGGCAGAGCTGTGTGCACAACTGATGAGAATGCCGGCTCGAGTAACCAAGGCAGACAAAGATAAAGAAAAGGAAAAACCAAATGCCCAACAAGATACGCCATTAAAACTACAAGGACTGAGTGGCAGAGGCGACCAGGTAACTGCAAAAGGGAGTGGAAATGATGTACCCCCGGGATTACAACAGCGGGGACCTGGCGCCATACGAAAAGTAATACCCCCGGCTCAAAAGGGGAAGAGAGTCGAGAGAACAGAGAAAACGGGGAAAACTGAGAAGGCAGAGGTGCGATCAAAAACAGCTGCAGTACCAGCGCCACCAGAAAGAAAAGATCGTCCCCGGCCTGGGCAAGACTCGGGTCACCCCGCCGAAGTCACTGCCACAAACGCAAGGCAGGGCTCAACCAAAGGGAAAGAAGCGGCATTAAGGCTGCCTACCTTGCTAGAAGTGTTTTCCCCCAGCAGAAGCTCCCAGCCGGACACGGAGCTAACCGCGAGCAGAGACGTCCTCAAAGACGCAACAGCAGACGCTCCCGGCGCGGAGGTACTGGTCGCTAGGCAACCCCGAGACTCGGCAGAAACCATCACCAGTAGCTGCGGCGACGGCGGAGGTGGAGGTAACACGGAAGCCGTGGCTCCCAAGGTAAAGCAGAGCGGCAACAGCGGAGCGAAGGAGACCAAAGGGCTGAATAATAGCCCATTAACATCAGACATAGGCGGGGGCCATACAGTCCCGGGGCAGCGGGAAGTGCAGACATGATGGAGGCGCTAATTCAATTAGAAGCTGAAATGAGCAGCAAAAAAGATAAAGAAATAAACGAGGAGGCCAACAAATCCAACATAGCAGGAAAAAGTGCTTCAATGACTGGAGAAAAAAACTTGGGTTTGGAGAAAAAAGAGGGAGCCTCAGTAGAAGGGGCATGCTTCTACTCAGTAAATGAAGGAACTGATACTACCCAGTCAAGTGATGGCACGTCAGAAGAGGGGGAGGTAGAAGAAGAAACAAGCTCTGGTTCAAACCTATCAATGAAAGGAACTACGCAGAAAAAAAAAAGGATAAAGGGTAGAAGGCATGGAGGAGTATTAGAATCACCCTTGGCAGGAGGGAAGAAGTTAGACTGGGACTACTCTGCAACTTCGCAGACCTACCTAGAGGAAGGCAATTCTCAGTCTCTAGGCAATACCCCCATGCCAGTACATTATCAGGCCCCCTTTGACATGATATGCTCCATGCTCAAACAGATGCAAGGAGAAGCAAGGACAGAAAGTCGAAGGGCTAGGCAAGCCACAAAAAAGATCCAGAACACCCTCAGGAAGGTTAACAAACTTTATGAAGGTGTCGTCGAGAGAGTGACCGAGGTTGAGGAACGAACTGGGAAGCTAGAGGATGATGTTAGGGGGTGGCAGGACTTCAAATCAGAGCAGGAGAAATTGACGTGTGATCTACAATGGAAGTTGGAGGACTTTGAAAACCGCCAGAGGTGGAATAACATTCGTATTTTGGGTGTGGAGGAAGGAGCGGAGAAGGACGACATTATGTACTTTATTGTTAACCTCCTAAGAGGAGCTTTCCCCGAATCACAGTGGGAGTGGGAAAGAGAGATTCAACGAGCCCACAGATTCCCCTTTACCATCAGAAAAGTTCGAGGGGGCGAGGGGCAGGCAGCTCAACATGCACTGCCTAGGGCTATCTTGATCTATGTTGGGAATTACCTGCTCAGGGAGGAAATAATGGACAAGGCCAGACCTGACAAGAAAAGATCCTTTGAGGGAATCACCTTTTTTGCCAGGCCAGACTTCTGCCACGTGACGGTGGAGAGAAGATGGAGGCTTAGGCAGCTTATCAAACCCTTTCAGGCCCTAGGCTCTGAGGCGTTTCTGCTATTTCCTGCAAGGCTAAAAGTGGTTACAAGGGGGAGAACAAATATCTTCTTGTCTGAGATTAAGGCTCAACAATTTTTGGAGGAGATTAAGTCACAGAAAGGGGGCTGAGAAAAATTGAGCTGATAAACTCCAGAGAGCTGGAAAGAGTACATCCGGAGGGGTATCCACGGTTAGAGGAAGATGTTGGACCTTGTAATACTGTTGGTTAAATTATTGTTAAATGGGCAGCACACGTACGGAATATATAAGTGGAAGACATAGAGGGGGGTACATACTCTACAGGGTGATGGGTGAAGAGGGGAGAGAGAAGCGATCCCCACGATCTATTGCGGCTACACATAGGTCTCATGGACCTATTTGCCAGTAAAGGGGGGGAGGAGGGAGGGACCCAGAGGGGGGGGTAGGGTGGGAGTAGGGGGAATGGGGGGTAAAAAGAGGGTTAAAAATGTAAAAAAAAGTGAGGGAGGATGTAAGAAGGAGCACAGGAAAGCACATTTCAGAGCACAGGGAATTCACATCTGTCAGTATGTATTAGCCAGAAGGATGAGGATACACGATAATTATTGGTCTTACCATCAAAGCAAAGCGTTAGATGGGATAGGTAATGCAGAGCTGGGCAAAACTTATGATGTTTTTTAATGACTTGTAGAATTGCAACTATTAACATCTGTGGTCTCAACGATTCGGGGAAAAGACTGAGAGTGGCGGCACTACTTAGGACCCTTAACTTGGATTTGGTTTGCCTCCAAGAAACGCATGTTGAAGCTTCTAAGGGGTATCTTATGGATCAATTAGGGTTCTCTGTACTGGCAAACACTAAGCAAGGGACGAAGCATAGAGGGGTGGCGGTACTAGGAAGAACCACTGACGTAGAGGTAATAAGGAAATCAGAGGATCAATGGGGAAGGTGGGTAATATTGGAAATAAAATTTAAGGGAGAACAATGTACCATAGTCTCTGTGTATGGTTCGACAGAAGATGATCCTGATCTTTTCCAATTTTTAGATACGGAGTTGGCACTATGGCCCGAGCCAATCATATGCTGTGGAGATTTCAATATTCATGATCCCAGTAGTTCATTTTTACAGACGGGGAGGGCATATGCAGGGAGGAAAAAGAGAACCCATAGGGCACTGACAGATATGGTGTTAAATAATTTGTTAGTGGATCCATGGGTTAAGCTGTACCCAGGTATTGATGGAAGTACATTCTACTCGGCCCCCCACAAATTACTTGTTAGATTGGACTATTTCTTGATGTCATCCCCCTTATTATCAAATGCACAAATGGAAAAACAACCCCAAATTGTTTCGGATCATAGTCCTCTGATTCTAACCATTAGACTGGGCCAGGCACGGCAAAAAAGTACGCAGTGGACATTCGATAGAGCCCTTTTGAAGGATGAAGGATATAGGGCCCACATGACAGAATGGATTAGGGCCTACTGGGAGATTAATAAAGATACGGCCCCTGTGGGAGTGGTATGGGATGCCTTTAAGGCTGGGGTACGAGGTGAGACAATGAGTTATGTGTTTTCAGCCCAGAAAAGGACACGACTTAAAATTAACGACGTTTATCAAAAGCTGATTAGAGTTGAGGAGAAATTGGCGCAGGATTTAAAAAACAGGGCACCAATAGAAGAACACCTGCTAAACATAGTGGCTCTCAGAGCGGAGGCGGCGGAAAGTATCTCAAAAAAAGCAGCAGAAAACTACCTAAGTAAGCGGGAAGCCGCTTACGAGTTTAGCGAGAAGGTAGGCCACTTACTAGCAGTACGCACCAGACAGAGATTAGCAGCATCAGACATTGTGGAGATAATGGACAAGAATGGAATTATGGTCACTGAAACAACTGAAGTAAGGGAAGTGTTTAGGCAGTTTTACGAAGAGCTATATACTAGAGGTAGTGCAGGAACATCTAGGGAAGTTGGAAGTTATTTAAGTGATATTATCCTTCCGGGGGTATCTGAAGAAGAAAAGGTTAGGTTGGATTCCCCTTTTACTTTGGAGGAATTTCTTACAGCATTAAGCACGTTACCTTCGGGTAAAGCAGCTGGCCCAGACCAGCTCCCGGCGGAGTTTTATAAAGTATTTTATCAAACTGTCAGAATTGAAATGTTTAAAGTTAGGCTGGAGGCGCAGAAGGGGGATAAGATACCCGAGTCATGGGGGGAAGCAGATATCATTGTTATCTTAAAAAAAGGGAAAATTCGACACTCCCAGGGTCATATAGGCCTATTACACTGATGAATGCAGATACTAAGGTGTATTCCAAGATTTTAGCGACAAGATTGGCAGAGGTAATAGAGGGATTAGTAAGCCATACTCAGCATGGGTTTATCCCTGGAAAAGATACTACGCAGCATATTAGACAGGTGATTACAACTTTTGACGCAGCGGATGCCCTGGGGGACTCCGTCGCGGCACTTTTTTTGGATGCCGAAAAGGCATTCGATAGAGTCTCCTGGGAATACTTATGGCAAATACTAAAATCGAATGGATTGGGGAATAGTTTTATAACAGCAATACAGACTCTTTATAAGAACCCGTCAGGAAGGATTAGAGTCAATAGAGGTAAATCGGCAGCAGTTAGGATTGAGAGAGGGACTAGACAGGGTTGCCCATCTTCCCCATTACTATTTGCTCTCTATCTGGACCCATTGATAAGGAAATTGGAAAACAATGGTAGGATTCCCCCAATAAGGTTGAATGGATGTGAGGTAAAGACTCTTGCCTATGCCGACGATGTGGCCATTTTAACACCTAATCCCAGCATGGCCATAGGGGAAATCGAGTCCGAAGCACAAGGGTTTGGGCAAATATCGGGGTACAGTTTAAATAGGTCCAAAACTCAAATAGTATGTAACCAACATAGTGTGTTCAATGATCAAAGAGTTGTGGATTCAGCGGTATATTTGGGGGTTGCGATCACAGCTAATTTAGACTTGTTGGTACAGAATAATCTTGCGCCCCTGATGTCAAAGGTTAAGTCAGACCTGGATCGAATGAACAATTTGCATTTGTCGTTAGTGGGTTGCACTAACGTTATAAAAATGTTAATATTGCCAAAATTTTTGTATTTTTATAGGACAATACCGTTATTTATTGAGATAAAATGGTTTAAAGATCTTGAAAAAATGCTGAACAGTTTTTTTTGGGCCCACGGTAAGACCCGTAGGGCATACCGCTTTATGTCGCTGCCTAGAGAGAGGGGAGGTTGGGGGGTGCCTGATTTCAGATTATATTACTGGGCTTCTGCACTGCAATACATGCGAGGATTGATAGGGGGGGGCGGCCTAGACGATAGAACAACAAATGATTCATCCAGGATTTACTCCATCGTGTTGGGACCGGAGGTAGAGAACTCCTTTTTCAAATGTATTGACGTCGCATATTTTAAAAGAACTAGATTTAAGACAGTTCAAGCCGCAATTAAGATTTGGATTGCTGTAATGAAGAAAATTGGATTGGGGCGATATAACTGGTATACAAGGTTGCATAAAAATGTGTCCCTCCCAACGCAGATTTTTGATGATAGTACAATGGCGGGCTGGATGGAGAAGGGGATAGTACAGATTGGGGATGTGAGAAATACGGAGGGGGTGTTCCAATTTACAGACCTGATTACCAAATTCGGATTAGATAGGAGGGATCTTTTTAAATTTTTCCAGCTAAGAAGTTTTCTGGGGAATAAGCAGGGTGGGAGCGTAGGGTTTACTAAGGTAGAAATACTGGAGAAAATAAGGTTAGGGGGAGACTGTTCGATACGGTCGTTCTACGCAAACTTGCTAGCAGGGAAATCAGATGATATGGACAAGTATAGTCAGAAGTGGGCAGACAAGCTGGAAGGCGAGGTTACTTGGTTTAAAGAGCCACTGGAATTGGGACAAACTCTCCTCTGCTCAGCACCACTCCTATCACAGCAGTATAAAACCCTTTACTCATTATATTTCACCCCTGCTAAGATAGCAAAATGGGGGGGGTAGTGTAGGTACTACATGTCCAAGATGTAGTTCCCTTGATGCAGACTTAATACATTTATTTGCTGTATGCCCGCAGATACAAACAGTGATAAAAGACATAGAGAAGTTTTTTGATGCAACCCTGAATATCCAGATTACCTTAAAACCACCAGAAATATTGCTAGGGATAGTCACGGATACTAATGTCATTCAGAAGGAGTTTATTTTTGTCGCAATGGCAGTTTTTAGACTATGTATAGCCAGGGCTTGGCTGGACAAAAGCCCCCCAGCAATGCAAGTTTGGCTGGCTAATCTTTTGACAACTTACAATCTGGAAAAAAATATTTATGCCCGGAAAGGTAGAAAAGGGAGGAGATTAGGGGTAAGGATATGGGACCCCATTATAAGATGGAGAGAGCGTTTGGGTTTGAGGGATTAGGCTAGGAAAGTTTGAGGAATGTATGTGACATTTTTGCTGTATTAATTTGTGTTGATACTAATTTATTGCAATATGTACGATGCTTTGATGAATTTCGCGTATGATGTAATACGCTATATGAATTTAAATGTAACTTTGGAGAATGTACTATGAAGTGTGCGAACTGTGCAATGATGAAAATAAAAAAAATAAAAAAATAAAAAAATAAAAAAATGTTGCTATAACTAACATTTAATATCTTTATGTTGTTTACCACTCTAGCTTATTAACTGTTGCTTACCTATATCCTCAATACCTTTTGCCTTTACCTGGCATTATTGACCTTTACAATCTAACAAGGACAGATACTTCCATTGTATAATGGATTCAGTAATAAAAATGTAGTATTTTTATATATTTAACATTAAATTATGTTTATTTATATTTAAAATATTTAATTTAACATTATTTTCTGTGAGGTTTTATATGAATTCCCTACCTCCGTTATATTCTATGGGAGGGTGTTCCAGTGCAAATGGTTGTCCCTTTGTGGTGCAGGACTTGCTACTGTTTTTTGTGATAACTTACACTCGGAGTTTGTGAATAAGCAAAAAGTAGTAAACTTACTCAAAAGTGTAAAATACTCAAAAATGTAAGTTACCTTTTGTGAATCAGGCCCTGAGTATTGTTGAGTCTATCTAACAAGATGGCATGATTGAGAGTGCTAAAAACAGGTCTGCCTAATGTGGCAGACCAAATGCAGCCCGCATCATTATCCTATGAAGTTCAGATCATCACAAAGGCAGCCTAGGTAGCATCTTGCATTCAGGTGGAAACCAAGTTCCAGAGTGGTGAGACTGTTGCTGGCCGTGGAAGACTTTCAGCAGGACGGTGACAGGACTCCCTGATCCTCTTGAATCAGGGACAGCTAGTGACTTGCACACATGTGACTGACATGCTTGGCCCACCTAAGATTTAATTTCTTGAAATGGAATCACTCCTAAGGTTTCAGTTAACAAGGCCTCATATGGGATACAAAATGACTTGATGTGCTTGCTTTTTCTAGGCTAATTTGCCCTGGCAAGGAATGGAGCTTATGTGGTGGGTGACGATATTTGTAATATTGGGGGCTGTGCACTAGTGATCTGGCATCTGTGAGACTGTAATGTTAGATTTTAGGTGACTAACACCCGACACTAGTTTATTTATTCATAGAGTTATTTGTTTTATATATTGCCATAAAATATACAACTGCAAGACTGAGGTCTGGTTAGGCTTCACATTTGCATATTTCTGGGTGTAGACCCCATTGTTACTAGCAGGAAGTCAAAACATCGCATTAACAGATTCTTTTCAACAGTCTTCTGAATAACTGGCTTTATTAGACAGTGCTCTTTATTGCATTTCACAGACAAGCACCTACGCTTACAGAAGAGGCCTTCAAATGGGTGGCAGGCCCGGTGGCATAATGCAAAATTATGGGGCTCCCCTGCAGAATGTGATGAGGGACCTTGAGTCACCTATATCTCACAGATCTATATTGGCCTTGGGCTGAATGCCCCCCGTAGGGTTGGGGGCCCTTTTGTGGGATGGAGGCCTCCCCCGCGTCCCTTTTTGGGGGCCTGAATTGATCTTAGGGGAGGAGCCATGAAATGGCCAAGAGGAGCATCATGCTCAAAACAGAACTGTGTTTTCAGTGAAAAAACAATGAGCCACTCTGTAATTGACCATCAGTAACATCATCACTTATGCCTGCTGGAGGTAAGTGTTAAAGGGAGGTGGGGGCTGTAAATAACCATCAATCCCCATTTCTGATAAAGTGTCACATTGTGATGTTTACACTTTAGGTAGACCAGGCTGCCAACGGCATGTTGGAAATCACATATTGAATTGCATTTTTAAAAGGGATAACTGAATATAACTGCAATATTTGAACTGGTAAATATGTCTAGAGCTGTCAATTTTCTACAATAATTGTGTAACAATATGTTTGTCATCCTGGGTGTACAGATGAGGTTTTTTTTGTTAAAAACGGGGGTAATGGTGTGTGTATCGCATGGAGTAAGTAAGCTAGCCAACCGACAAGAGATAGGGATTGGTGCCAGGAGGGCTACGCTGACTTGCGATATAAAACGCAATACGGAGAGGGCGAGTAAGGCGATCTTCATTAGAATGGAGAATGCGTAAATAATAGTATAATAATTAGAAAGAAGCACGAATGTAAAGATACCTAGAAATACATGGAGGTGTAGGTATTTATAAAATAAAAAACGACTATAGCGGCGCAAGGGTACAATTAACATAGCGCCTGTACCGATAACTGCAGCGGACATAGTATGAAGCGGTCCTATGCATTATGACGTGCCTGGACATACCTGAAAAAAGAAAAAAAGAATATTTGCATCAGCATGTGGTGATAGGAGTAAGAACGATAGAGGGGATTAGGAGCCCGGTGTGACCACTTGGTGTGAATACATATAATATGGACATCATCAAGTGGAGCAAAAGATTTTAGTATTAGCCCAAAATTAAAAAGAGGCCCGTGTAGACAATGCACCAATATAAACAGCGCCTATATGTCTAACATACTAGAAAAATGACAGAGTGCCATTTTGCCAACAGAAGCATCAGTATAAACGGGAGAATAGTGAAATCCCCAAGAAAACCAAACGCAATATCAAGAAAGCGGTGGTTAAGTGCAACATTTAAGGTGAGCATGGCCGATTGGACGGGAGGTTAAAACAATATTCAATAAAGCTTTTCAAACTTTAAAAAAAAAAAAAAAAAAAACCCAAATATGAGACATTAGGATGTTCAATAGCAACCTTTATATCTTTTTGTAGTTGACGTGTTGCGGAATAAATGCAATGACGCAACGTGGACTACATGCGGACGAAGCCCATTTATGAAAAGCACTATAAAAGTGAGGTGAGTGACCCCCCCACGAAGAAGGATGTAATAACTAAGAGTGAGGAGTTTACAAATAAAATAATACACACTGATATGCTTTCCTCTTTCAGTCCGGGAAATTCAGCCTTTAAAACAAAAGACCAGGACGATACCTCAAAAAATACACCGGTGGACACGCCATTAAATTTAATGACAGGTGGGTCCTTGAGGGCGGTGAGATAAATATATTCTCTTAAAACAGCAGAAGAATAGCAGACTAACTGATATTTCTAACACAGGTCATGATTGAAACTTACCTGCATAGAAAATTGAAAAAGACGTGGTACAATGGAATAAAGGAGATCTACAAGATCATATTACAGGTATATTAATTACTAAGATGAGGGAAGAGTATGAGTGGTGTGACTGAGTGAGAGAGTAGGTCCACTATAAGTAATAACTTCAGCTTTAGATAGAACATAACCCTGCGAAAACACCAAGTGTCACCATAAGGATGTGGGTATGACTGAATGAGAAAGCGGGCCCACTATAAGCAATAACGTCAGCTTTAGATAGAAGATAACCCTGAGAAAACACTGAGTGTCACCATAAAGATGTGGGTAAGACGGACCCCCATAATAAAAAGGGAGGGGTTTCTGATAATGAAGAGTGGGTGATGCACAGTGTCACTGGGTAATGCATAGTATAACCACAAATCAAAAGTCGAAGGGATGAATGATAGATAAAGATGTAAAAATTGAAATCAATTTGAAGAATGTTTACTAATACTGGCATCTTCTGCTTTCAGATTCTTGTTTTTAATAAACTGTCCTGAAGAAGGTAGCGGCCTAGAGCCAGATACACCGAAACGGGTCGACACCCTAAGGGGATTTAAATGTTTTATCATTTTTATTTATGTTGTTTTGAGATGATGTATATTATTGTATAAATCAAATATCACAAATTGATTGAAAAGTTGGAATTATTGTATTCATATGTACCCTTGTTTTAATAGTACGAATTCATGTGTTTTTAATTGTGGACATTTAATAAATATTGTGACATTTTTTCCTACGACATATGTTGTTTTTGTGGTTCTACTAAAGCAGATATTGGTACAAGAGATAAATTAGAGAGTGTGATAGAGAAAAGAAAGGGAAAACTGACTGTATGTGATTTAGCTGTGTAAATTCCCCAGTTCGAAAACAGAACCCAAGGAACAATACTGTTTTTTCTATACACTTTAGGTAGACCAGGCAGCCATCGGCATGTTGGAAATCACATATTGAATTGCATTTTTAAAAGAGATAACTGAATATAACTGCAATGTTTGAACTGGTAAATATGCCTAGAGCTGTCAATTTTCTACAATAATTGTGCAACAATATGTTTGTCATCCTGGGTGTACAGATGAGATTTGTTTTTACATGGGGGATAGCAATAAAAAGTTTAGAGACTACTGACCCAGAGTGACCTGCCTCCATATCTGATACGTGTCAATTTCAGTTCTTGGGTGGCCTGTCATTCCAAGGCATGTCATGAGTTTTTTGGTAGCATCCTGGTGAGGACGAATGTTTGGCAGAAACCTGGTCAAGAAGCCCATATGCAATACCACACCGAATGTTTTTCCTTTGCTCCACCTGTAGCCATTGTACTGCTTTGTTATGGTGGGTCCTGTGTGCATTTGTCTATTTATAATGAGGCACAGCCTGCCTGGTTTGGTAAACTTTATTGAATGTGTGTACATTATGTTTCTGCAGCTTTAGGTAACATTTGATGTGAAATAAACTCCAAATAATAAAAAGCATTAGCCCAGGCTTAGAAATAAGGTCAACTCCCCACAGAAGTTTTTGTGTTGGGGTGGTGGAGAACAGTGACATAAAATGATCCCCTGCAGCCCTTGTGCTGCGAGGGTGCCCTGTAGTGCACGGGGGCAAGCTCCAGGGTGCCCGCTCCGGCACTGTGCACGGGTGGAGGTCTCTGACCTGAGAGCTCCTGACTGGATCCAGGTGGTGGGGGAGGGGTTTCCTGTACTTTGCCAGGGGCACACCCTCAAGTTTTGTTATGCCACTGGTGGCAGAAGAAGTTTCAAAGGTTTAAATATGTGTATGAGCATAATCTTGAGTACAGCATTGCCCTATGGGTGAAGAGTAGATGTAAGCCGAATAGAATACATTGGTATTTTGCTTTTTGGATTGGGGTAGAAGCTTATTTCCAGGCATGAGGTCAGATGAAGCTCAGGGCGCACTTCTCTGCCTTCTCCACCAAAAGGACAGATCTGTTGGATCCACTGAAAAAAAGCTAAGATTTAATTCAAATAGTAGTATATGTGAGATATCAGTTTGTTTTGAGACATGGGTTGGGATATTTTAGCTTTAGAAAATGCCTGCTAATTTAGACTAGTGTGTGTGCTTAACGCAAGCCTATTCCTATGTTCTGAACTGCTTGTTTAGAGAATTTAAGGTCATCTTTGTTCTGGGTATTACTTGGAGTGCTTTCATATGTATTTTTGATAAATCTAATGTGTCTGATGTGGTATGAATGACACGGTTGCCGCAATCCATCCACTGCTCAATCAGTGGGCCGGCAGAGAGAAGAGACTACCTTTGGCTAGGATATGAGGAGAATACAAAAATGTGTATTTCAAACTTTTGAAATCGGGTGTAATTAGCCGGTACATAAGTTGGTCCTTATAATTCCTAATTCCAGTGGACTTTTAGAAACCCCAACTCAAACAAAGATAAAGCAGGTACAACCAAGGAAAGAGACAATCATTGCCCTCCTTCTATGGGCTCAAACTCATTTCGATTGGATGAGCAATAAAACAGGAAGATCCAAATAGCGAGAAGTGCTATGACAACACATATTTTAATCTCAGAATTTTAAGAATATTTTGGAGGATAAAATCTTCCCAGAATCCTTAAATGTTTGGAATGGTTGTGAGTTTACTACTCGAGCAGTTCTAGGCATTTTAGAGAGACAAGTCAGACTACAATCTTATGAAATGGGGAGTAGGTAACTTACTGTGTATCTGTGTGGGGGTATTTTCATGTCGTTACTAAATAAAGCATGTTGGAATTAGATTTGATTTGAAGCACGAACATCACCCCTAATTCAGGTGGTTCTGGGTGGCCATACTTCACGGAGTGCAAGATTTTGGAAGGGGTGTGTCCATGGCTTTAAGTGGGATGGGTCCTGCTGGTTACAAGAACTGGCATTCATTAACAGACTTTGGAACCGGTCCCTATTGGGTCCTATATTCATATCCTTAATGTTGCACCCAAAACACTGCTCGATTCCTCAACAATGACTGTAAAACCCTTCAAATAATCCACGTCAGCAATACGGTTTATAATTCACATGCTTTGCCTCCAGAGGTCCAGGTGAGTTCAGATCGTGGGAGTGTATTCATGACAGGGCACAACTGAGAGCTAAAGGTAGTGTGAGTTTCTGTCAGTGGGTCATAATAGTGTTCAAATTACATGTTCAAACATTCTTGGACTCCCTGCAGCACTCGGAGTGATGGTCACATATGTCACTTGTAATTACCAATTCAAGAGTTAGTTTGCATCTTTTAAATCACAAACTTAATTAAAATGGCCACACCCCTTTTGGAGACACCCCACTGTTTTCATCCCACTTAAAGCACTGTGTATGTCTGGAAAATATTCTCGTGATGTAAGATGGGCAGAGAATCCAATGCTTTGTACTCAGCGTCTGGCCTTTTGACCAAGTGCCTAGCCTGACGGATTCAGTATCAACATACAAGTTGTACACAATGCTATTTTGCAAACATTGACACCAAAAACATTCCGTGGGAAATAATACTGCAGTAAAAAAAAAATACAACAAAAAGGAATTGACAACTTTAAAATCCCACTCAATTTACAGAATTCTTTTTTTCCCTGGAAATAGAACCAGCACCACAACCTTGACTATCCGTACTATGAGCCTACAGACCCCACAAAAGAGAAACTTCTGCGCCCATCCCTGACTCAGATCAGAGTCTATGCCTTGGAGCTGGTCCTGAGTCTGACTATAGGCAACTAGCAGCTTCTAATGAATCAGAGTTGGTGAGCTGAAGAAGGGCTACAGGTGCAGCTCCTGAAATATGAAAGATGGTTTGCTGACATTGCATGTGACTATTAGAATCCAGCCCAACCTCGCCATAGATAATTAACTGTGCTGATGTGTGTTTTGGTCTTAGTTGGGACAGAGGGCTTATTATTTTGTCTTCAATTTTGATTAAATCCTACCCCCCGCAGGTCCTGCTCTGTTTCTTGGACTTCTTGGCTGTGAGCTTTAAACCAAATGTAGTGTCTCCTTTCTTTGTACAGCTTCCAAGGTAAATCTTAGCAGGTTTGCTTAAATTGAATACCTTATCTAGGTCAGAGCCAGTACTGCTACATTATAGTTTTTTTGCACATATTTAAATAGGCAATTAGGCGGCAGACAAAGCCTAAAGAAGACACAGGGCTCTCTTGTTTTTTTATTTCTGTAATTTTTTATTGTGTAAAAAATATATATTTACATGGAGCATAGAATATACATGGGTGGAGGGAAAAGAAAAGAAAAAAGGGGGGTGAGAAGAGAAAAGAAGAAAACGCCGGGGGGGGGCAGGGGGGGGGGGGGAGTTCGCTACCAGCTTCCAGTCTTATTGGGGTTAGTCCGATTGCCAGTCTTTCAAGTTCTGCTTGTCGATGTCGTCCTCCGCCCCTTTGCTTGCTTGGTTGACATCCTTGGTCCACGCCCCGGAGGATAGAAAGGATAGAGAAAGGTCGAAGAAGAAAACAGAAAGGAGCGTTGCAGGTTACATTCCTGTTGTGTGCACAGAGACCGGCGAGGTGTACCGCTTCGCTGATTGCCTAGCTTCGCCGCCTATGGGGGTTTATGCGATGATATATAGTTGTCTAGGGAACCCCACATATTCGACTGCCTGTGTGTTTTTGGTGAGTGTATCGCTGTAATGTTGTCAGCCCCTCGTAGGAAGGTGATCCAGTTAAGCCATGCTTTAGGCGTGGCTTTCGCTGTGTCTTTCCAGTTGCTTAGGACTGTTTTGACTGCCGCAGTCAGCAGTAGGTCGATGAGATCGCGGTCTTCTATGGTTGTGATTGATGGGGATGTGAAACCCAGGACCAGGCTGTGGAAATCTATATGTATGGTTACCCCTGTGATATCGTTAATTAGTGTTCCAATGTTGTTCCAGAATTCCCTAACCTTAGAACAGCTGAAGAGTAGGTGTTCCAGGTCTCCCTTCCCTTTGTCACAGTTCCAGCAAGAATCGCTCTCTCGGATTCCCATGGATGCTAGGCGGGCTGGTGTCCAGTATGCCCACAGTGCTCTCTTGTAATTTAGAATTGGTCCATCAGCAAATCCCCAAATGTTTGTTCATACTCACAGGCAGAGCTTTAAGTGTGTTGGGTCTCTTTGGATCTCAGAACTGGTTGTAATTAGAACCAACATTGAAATAGGTCCTTATTTGTGTCCCTAACTTTATGGACAAAAATGCGGATCAATTTCTGAACATGTAAAAAACGTTAAGGTAATCCATTTCAGCGATTTAGTTACTAATTGTATTTCAAGTTTTACTTAGTGTCCCTAACTTTATGGACAAAAATGCGGATCAATTTCTGAACGTGTAAAAAACGTTAAGGTAATCCATTTCAGCGATTTAGTTACTAATTGTATTTCAAGTTTTACTTAGTTTTGCATTACCTAAGAGTGCTAGTAATTTCCAGGATGATGAGTTTCTGTATTTTTTTTCCTGTAGCATATTACTCTTGCTTAGTGCATACTTTGAACTGATTTACCTCTAGCTGTTTATAATGGGCTACAATTGAAAGCGCTAGAGTTGTGGTGAAGGCAGTGCGATTTTCTCAGAGTGCCTACCATTGGGCCAAAAAGGTGTTCAGAATACATGGTCATCCAATCATTGGTCTTTGCAGAGCGCACAGAGCAACAGTTACGTACGTATTCTAGTTGCAATTGTGTTACTGTGCAAATCTATATGGCAGAGGTAACACGTTTGTCAAAATATTGACAAGGCACAAGTAAAAGAATGTGTAGTGCTTCCAGGAGGGTAGGTATGTTTTGTGTTTGTGGGTGGTGAAGTGATGGATATACGAGAAAGTGTTTTCAGGAGACAGTGAAAAGAGGGTGGTAAAGAGGAGGGAGATGAAGTGCAATATATGCAGATGGATGAGATGTGGAGAGAAAAAGGATGTACGCAGAACCTGACTTTGCTAGGAAAGCGCCCTGGACGAAACTAATTCGGGGCCCTTCCTCATTATATTCCCCTCTATTCTCCTCTATCTCTCCTGTAAGCACCATAAACATAAGGAGTTATTTGGAAGGGAGCATCGTCATTTATGCAGTGCATGGAGATAAATACCAGACACTGCTGGCCTGGAACAAAAAAATAAAAATAAATGATTAACAGACGTTTTGTAGGTAAGGTCAGTGTGCCCCTCTGGAATTAGGCACCCTGAGTATTTGCCCAGCTCGTCCATATCTAAGGCGGCTTTGCGTACATATTTAACTTAGAGTAAAATAACAGGAGTGATTGAGACACTCTGAAGACCACTACCCCCTCCACAGGCCTCGGTGATGTTTAATTCACAGTGTCACAATTTCAGAATTTAAACATTTTCAATATTATTTACAACAAAATCATTGCTGTTACTCCTTTATCTCAAACAGCCAAAAACAATTGACAAAGTCAATAGTCCTGGCTAGTCTTAGGTGTATGCTAGTTGTTGTGTTGTGTTTCTGAATGCAATACCAGACAACAGGGAGTTGAACCAATATACTGGTCAGGTGGCACACTATGGGAATCAAACAAATTAAGTTTACATGTTTAAGCCACGTGCTTAAATGTATAGGTCACGCAACTTTTAGACCCCCCCCCCCCCTCACACACACACCCACACTTTTTCATCCCACTTAAAACAATGCTCACAGGGCATTTATTCTTGAGCTTGCCTTGTCAAGAAGATGTTATCAGTTTGGGCATTTGTACATGTAGCTAATTTCAACCTAGGCCATTTACCATTGTGTAAATTCTAAAAAACAGAAAAAGGCAGTCTTAGCTAAATTAATGTAGCTTGAAACTCACTCTACACACCATCCTTGTAAGTCAATTTTTGTGACCACATAAACACGATGCAAAGACTCCACAGATGAATAATGAATGCTCTAAAACTGATATCTAATAACTGGCAAAACAATGCAAAAATTATAATATTTATATTCAGCACAATTCTACGACGTTTTAACACAACGAGTGAATGGGAATGTAGAAACAAAACAACTAGGCCACTCAGCTGTGGGTGGAAGCATTCCGAGCCACTCCCCCGTGACCGCAAAGCAGCGTGACTTGCTCATCCCATGGCCTCCACCTTGTGGCCAGAGAAATGTCAAAAAAAGATTTTCATTCATAGACTCGGCAGCATGACTCATCTTACATATCTCTGCTTCCCGGCCATCTGTGTGATTGCCAGTTGCGCTTTTTAGACAAGACATGATTTGGGGGGTCCATGCATCACCTCAGGGTCCCTGCTGTTGTGGCTGTAGTTTCTAGTGCCCAATTTGTATTTGAGGTTTGAGTGACTTGGTTGTAGCACCCCTGCTGTCAACCTTGCTTCAACACTGCTGCGTTTTGTTTTTGGCCTAAATCCGATTTACAGGTGCCATCGCCTCGCCACCTCTACTCCCGGTACAGTCCTATGAATGAATGGCCGTTGGGCAGGCCATAAATATCACAGGAAGAGAATGTAAAGAGGGGGTGACGAGGAGGTGGGAGAGAGATGTAGGCTCGTGCACTTGCAAAAAGACAGATATGAAGACGAAGCTAGCGAACCCCGTGAATTATTAATGGTAATTGATGATAATTAAAAGAGAACCGGAGGCTGCCATCTTTAGCTCCTGTTTTAATTATCATGAATTAGGCTGGCAGTGGCATAACACACACACACAGCACGCCCCCGCCCTCACCCCACCCCTACCCAAGATGTCCTCCGTCCCTCCCTGGCGGTTGCAGCGCCAGGCATCAGCCGTGCCCGTGACCAGCGTCGCGAGACCCGCTAAGGGCGCGAGGCGAGGTCCTCGTCTTCAACGGTCGCCCTCCACCCTACCCCAGCGTTAGTCTAGCCTACGGTACCTGCTGCAGTTGTCTCCCGGGGCGCTCCCTCTGCAGCCCCCGTAGGATGCTCTCTCTTCCTCGGCTCCGGCCCCTCCTTGCCCCCGGTTTTTTTTTCTCCCCCACCCGCAGGTCGCAGCGAGGCTACCAAGCAGGAGGTGGGGGGAGCAGCGACGGCGGCACGGGGACGCTGGATCTCCAAATATAGCCAAACCTAAAGGGAAAGGAGCGCGCGCGGGGCCGAGATGCGCGAGGAGGTGGGGACTGAGTGCAGGGAGAGGGGGTGCTGCCTGCCTCGGCGCAGCGCTGCCGCTCGCAGATCTGTGCAGGCTGCTGCAGTTGGCAAAAGATTACCCAGCGCAGCTAATTCCTGTACGACTGCTTAACTGTGTTATCTTGTGTATGTGACTAATACCCAAAGCAAGGGGATCAGGGCGGCGGGTAAGATGAAGTATTCATTTATTCAAAGTAACAGTGGCAAAACGTGAAGGCAAACAAAAAGCATGCCTGGAGACGGCTATACATTATGTCAGATTTAAATTAGTGTTGGATAACGTTTATTATTTCATGGGCGTTCATGAGGAAACGGATGAAGAGCTGGGAACAGGGCACGCGAATTTCATCACTAGGGCACAATGAAGCAAGTTTTCTTTTGCACCGTTTTTTGTGCTTTTAGCTGCGCCACACAAACCCCTGTCAATAAAACATAACAATGTAGCAAATACACTGTTTTACTGTTTGTATTACATTTTTACGCAAGTGTAAACGTTATGAATAACAGCAACAATATTCAACGTTCATTGCTTCTAAATCATGTTATGTAACATGACCTATTACTCAAAATATGGCTCATGCTGCAATAAAAATGTTCTATGCAAAGCGCCGCGCTGCTGCTACATTTAAAGATAAAATACAACAAACTCAAACTAGCATAAGACAGGCGCTTGTGTTTCTGTATGTGTTACAATGTAGCATTTGAAAGGTGTCTGCTAGGACAAGTAGTATTCCCGCTGGAGACTGGGCTGAAGGTTGCAGCATACTTTTCGGCATTTCCTTGGCAGCTGTGTACCTTTTTTTTTGCTCTTATGTGGGAACGCCTTCCCAGTTTTTGCCCTTATGTGGAAAAAGCACACACTTGGGCATTGTCCCAGATTACATTTACTGGTTTGCTCAGAAACGTACAGCTGATGTAGTGGTTTGTGTTGTTTGGCCTGCCTGGTGTCAGGCACTGGTGCTCAACTTCTTAAATAGGTGATTTAGGGTGACATTAAAGAGAACAGCAACTTAGTTGCTCTCATGACACAGGAGGACGTTTGTCCCTCAATTTGCATTTAATGAACTTTGAATTAATACATGGGAAATGTTGGTTAACAAGTTCAATTGTGCACCTGCTGCTGATGCAGGAGGGGACTCATTTTTCTGCTGACGCCAGGGCTGCTTATGTTATCAAAACCTATCTAACTAATACACTTGTGACAAAATACTTTACACAACAGCAGTGTTTGTGTCAGTTATTAAAGTCGCCGTGCAGGCTAACCATGCTTACAAGTCTAATCCTCTTAAGAATTTCGGGTAGCGGGGAGGAGCCAAGATGGCGATCGGAACAGTCGCATAACCGCCGCGCTCCGTGATCTCTTCCTCCCCGCCACCTATCCTGTATTTCATCCTGTTCGGGGTGTTCCGAATTTGGTCACGAAGGAAGAGCCTTCACTTACCATCCTTTTCCGGGGCCCTGGCGTGCAGTCATTTCGGCGTTCTGCCCCTGTTGCCTTGCTGGCCTTCCCGGCCCTGAAGCCGGGGCCTCGAGTGCTGTGCTTGCCCGGAGATGCTCGGAGTACCGGCGGTCTGGAACCTGTGGAGAGACCCGATGCTGGGAGCCTGAGAGCCGCGGGCCGGAAGCCCTGGAGCGGACCCACCCCCGCGGGTGGGCCACCCCGTATGTCCGATTGCCTGCCGGCCCGAAGAAGAGAAGCCGCGCTGTCCGGCACCCCTTAAGTGGGTAGCCCACTCCTGTTGCTTGTCCCGCCCGGGGTCCGGTGCTGGGCTCCCCCCGAGTGTTGTGGGGAGTACGCCCGTTCTTCTGGTGACTCTCCTATCTCCGCCGAGCGCCATTCGCCGCGGATCGGTTGTGTGCCCTGGGGCCGCCGGTGCTTCTGGTGGACTTGGAGGCGCCCACGATGATGGCGGCGGGCGCTGTGCTTAAGATGGCGGATGGCCCCTCGGAGAGTCTTTCTCCTGGAGACAGGGACATTGCTGCATTTGTTCTCTCCTGCCCTCGTTTGATTCGGGCAGCCCCTACTCGGAGTGCTGTCTTGTCTGCCCTGGCTGCTCTGGGAATCGACCTGTCCTTGAAATGCCGAGACTTGGAGTTGCGGATCTCCGCCATGGCTGCTCCGCCATTTTGTGACGCGGTGTCGTCTTCCCGAATTGTAATGGTTGAAACTTCTCCGGCTGCTGTGCTGGGATCTCCGGCTGGGTGTTTGACTCTATGGGATCATGTGGACCCGGTACCGATGCTGCAGTGTTTCCTACATCCTGATTTCTCTGCTTCGTGCTGGACAGCCCAGATATTGTGCTTGGCCACGTGGATCGTTGAGGTACTTTTGCATTCTGACTGCTGCCGAGTTCTCCTGGTGGCTTTTCGTTGGCCGGGACGGTGTTCTGCGGAGATCCCACTCGCCTTCCTGGACTGGTATGGACACACGGTATCATTCTGCTTTTCGGCCGTGGCGGGGTCTGGAAGCTCGACTCTTCATAAAAGTGGACAGGGGTGATTGTGCCGGAGTACCTGTGGGACCCTTTTAAATGGCATCTCCAGGCCTCATTATTTTGGTTAGTTTTTGTTTTTCATCCTTGTGTGGGCTTTTTGCAATGTCCTTTCCGACCTCGATTGGTGATCCGCGGTTGCGGGTGGGGTGGTATTCCATGTTTCGATCGCTGGCTCCTCTCCTCTCTTATCCTTCTTTTTTCTCTCCTTCTCTCTCTTTCTTTGTTATTATTCCCTTTCTCTTTCTTCTATATTTCGGGTGACTCTGGGCGACAGGCACGCTGTTTAGTGGGGTAGGCCGTAGCCATTACAGTGATGTAGGGTGGGGGGGGTGTTTGTTATTTTAGTTTGTTTTATTCTATGGTCCCTTTTTGCTTTTTCAGGGGGTGGGCTATGTCCCTTTGTCTTCACTCCTTTGTTTCGTACGTGTCCGCACTTTCTCCTTTTCCGGGGCGGGAGGGCTGTACATGTGGCGTCCATGTTATTTGTTCGCTGACATTTATCCTTTATTTTTGAACCTTTGCTGGGCGTGGGATGTCTTTGGGCTTCGCCCTACTAGGGTTATTGATTGCGTGGGGGGCTGTCTCCCTCCCGCCCCCCCCCCCCTCTTTTTCCGTATATGTTGCGTGACGCCCGGTAGATATGGTTGCTGCCTCCTCTATAAAATGTAAAATGAAACCTTTCTTATCCTGGCGCTGACTGTTTAACGTCTTTATTTCACGTCTATCCTGTATTCATTCTATTGTACGCATTGATGTTGCCCTTTTTTTTGGACTCTCCTGCTTTTGCGGCCGGCCCCTGTGGTTGTAGGCCTGCGCTTGTACTTCTACGTGTCTTTCAATAAAGGTTTAAAAAAAAAAATTTCGGGTAGCAATGCTATTTACGGTTGTGTTTGTTCCTGCAGAAATTACATACAAGCCATGCTTCAGCGAAAGAGACTAAAGCGGTACAAAAGGGGGTGGTGATGGACGGAGCATCTGAACCAATCAAACAATCACACTCGGTCAACAGATCTAGGTTTAATCCATCACCGTTCTTTAGCCCACTCTGCCACCCCAGTTCAGATATGGCCATATGCAAATCAGTCTGACCCTGTGCCTCATGGGAACAGTCCAGCCCGAACTGCCAAGCCATGAATTCCCTAGACCGGAATCAAGCTTCCTGGGGGGCGGAGCTTGCCGGCAACTATGGCGGACGTCTGATCCCTTAGCTCCGCTAAGCTGCCATTAACTATCCTGAAATATCCTACATCAGCGCGATTATTTCCAGCACCTATCTCACAACCTGACGTCTTGGAGCCATCGGTGGACATCCGCGGCCAGTCCCTAGCACAACGGGAGCTGCATCGCACCAAAGTTAGGGAGGTGCGACCAGAAGCGAGGGAGGCCATGACACCACGATCTGGCGTGATCCCGAGGCGGAGCGACGTGCCTGTGCGTGCGGCCGGCCTGAGCGCTAGAGACCGGTGAGTGCCCAGCACTACGCACATAGACCTGCGAGCCCACTGGAAGCCCCCTTCTGCCAAGTACCAGCAAGGTGACTGAAAAACTCATCAACGGCCAGCTGTCTAACTATTTGGAATCAAGCAAATTACTCAAGCCCTCACAGACGGGTTTTCGACCGGGTCAGGGCACGGAGACGGCGATGGTTGCGGTAGTCGAGGAGGCCAGGAAGATCATTGACTCAGGAGGATCAGTGGCAGTGATCCTCCTTGATCTGAGTGCGGCCTTCGATACCGTCAATCACCATACGCTGGTCCAACGGCTCAGGGAACTGGGCATCTCCGGACTTGCACTGTCCTGGCTGAGATCTTTTTTACACAACCGCTCCTTCCAGGTGGCGGAGGGCAATTACATATCCAAAGTGACCCCAATACACTGCGGAGTCCCGCAGGGCTCTTCATTGAGCCCTACGCTCTTCAACATGTATATGTCTCCCCTTGAAAAAATTGTCGCTCCCTATGGAATTAAACTGTTGACCTATGCTGACGACACTCAGCTCGTCGTATCCCTAAACCAAAAGAACAACACTGCCTCCGATTTGTATTCCTGCCTTGGGGATATAACTAGCTGGCTAGACAGGTCCCAGCTAAAATTGAATAGCGACAAAACAGAGATCCTGGTCATGGGCAATCAGTCCCATTATTGTCCAGAGACTCTGTGGCCCCCTTGTATGGGTACACCTCCCATCCCAAAGTCTGACATCAAAAGCCTTGGGATCTGGCTGGACCAAGATCTTACACTTAGTACTCAAGCAAGGAAAACGCTCGGAGCTTGTTATGGTCTCCTCCGTACTGTCCGCAAAATCCTACCCCTGCTCCCCTTTCAGTCCAGGAAACTCCTGGTTCAGGGATTGATATTGTCCAGATTGGATTATGGGAATGCCCTCTACCTTGGGGTACCGAAGAAAGTGACAGCTAAACTGCAGGTCGTGCAAAACACTGCGGCATGGATCCTCATAGGCACCAACAATCGTTGTTTGGCCAAACCGGCCCTTAGAGCACTTCACTGGTTGCCAATACTAGAGAGAGTACACTTCAAGGCCCTTTGTATAACTCACAAAATTTTGCATGGTAAGGCCCCACCCATTCTCAAAGATCTCATTGCTCCCTACACAACAAACAGAACCCTTCGGTCTATGAACCTCCACCTGGCCTTGACACCTAGGATTAAGAGAGCTCGAGCCGGAGGCCGCCTTTTTTCATATAATGCTTCCAAATTGTGGAATTCACTCCCTCTGGACATACGTGCTCAACCCAATCTAGCCTCCTTCCGTAAACTCCTAAAGACTTGGCTGTTCCCTTAATTCTCCTCATTTGTCCACGCCTGTTCTCATCATCAGCGCTGGGACGCTCATGGGCAGCCATGCGCTCTAGAAATCCTTAAACATAAACATAGACCTGCGAGCCCACTGGAAGCGAGGGGGAGGGGCGCCTACTATCCAACCTACCCCCCCCCTGAGTATAGCAACCCCCCGGGGAGCAACAACACAATGAGGGGCATCTGGATTCCACTACTGCGGCCATTGTTGGGGAATGACCCAGAGCCTTGGGGCACACCTGGGAGACGGGAGTCAACGCCTTGGGGATATCGACGAGGGAGACGAGGGGCGAGAAGTCTCACGCGGCCACAACCACACCTGCTGATTGAGCGGGGACTCGCACAACCTGAGGCCCAGCGCCTCACCATATAAAGAAGGCGAGTTTTCTGTCGAGACCGCGACCCTCACCATCAGACACCGCCAAGCCCAGGTGGGGGTCAGCCAGGAGATATCTGGCGCACAGGGGGCGCCCCCCCACGAACCGGGGAACGCTCAGCAATACGATCACAGAGCTGCGTGCCCACTGAAAGAGGGGGGTAGAGGCGTCTTCCATACAACCTACCCCCGCTGAGTACTACGACAGCGCGACGGAAAAGATCCCGCTAACGTCACTGCGGCCCTTGAGTGGAGACGGCCCTGAGCCTCGGAGCAACACCAGGAGTTGGGAGCCATTACCTGGGGGAGCTTGGCGGGGGAGACGCGGAGTGCAGGGACCCCCACGGCCACAGCCACACCAGACGGCGGAGTGAAGTCTCCTGCAACCCACAACCCAGCTTTCGGCCCTATGCGGGGGCAACTTCACTATCAAGACTGCGGCTCCTGCCTCGAGATCCCATTGGAACTTAGAGCACTGACTGACCTGACGGAGGACAACCGAGAGGCACTCCCCACGGAGCGGCATGAGCTTGAACGCAGGTGGGTGGTCCGGGGGTCTTTACTACTCTGTGGACCCCGGGACTTGCTCTCAAGGAAAGTGCGCCGGGAGATTGACTGTGCCTGGGACGATGATGCTGACGCCTGTGCGCTAGAGGGGCTGTACACAGGTATAGACCCTCCCTGTGGGACAAAGTCTCTCAGAGGAAACTCTGAGCAAACCTGCAACAAGTCTGGCCATGGCAATTTGTTAGCCCATAGTGACGGTCCCACTTGCAGTGGGCTGGATCTGCTGAGAAATACCATGCAATCCGGCTGCTCCGATAGGTCTACACCGCTTTGCATTAGGGCGACCATAAGGCGCGAGTCTGGATGAAGCCCATTTATACACCACGCGACAAGCCCGGCTAAAGCCCGGAGGGACCACACTAAGGCGAGGCCTGTGCCACCTGCCATCTCCCCCCCACTACGACACCATGGGGAAAGGAGACAAGACCCAGAGTAAGCTCCCATTTGAACAACGTCGCAACAAGACCCCGGAGTCCCAGGAGGCGGGAACAGCTATCATGACGGATGGGGCAGGCACTTCGGATCATTCAGACATCAAAACCATGCTTATAGCCATGGAAAAAGGCCTACAAGACACCATGTCCTGTATAGGCACCCAGCTCGATGCCTCACTTACCGGATGTACCGCATGGTGGAGCGCGTTGACAAGCACGCTGAATGCTTGGATATGTCCGAAAGATGTCTTACGGAGGTAGAAGAGGTGCAAACTGGGCTAGACTCGGATCACAAGAAAATAGAGAAGCTTATGCAATCACTCCAAGAGAAGACCGAAGACTTAGAAGCCCGCTCGCGACGCTCTAACCTGCGCATCACGGTGGTTCCGGAATCGACACAGACAGGCAACATGGACAAGTTTGTGGAGAAGCTCTTGGTTGCTCTACTGGGTGAAGGCCTGTTCTCACCTATGTTCGTGGTGGAGCAAGCACACCGCTCACTGGGACCAAGGCCGCGCCCGGGAACCCCTCCGAGGCCCATCATCGCAAAGCTCCTAAACTATAGAGACAGGGACACGGCACTACGAGCTGCCAGAAATAAGAAGACATTGCAATTTGAGGGCTCGGAAATATCCCTATATCCTGACTTCACTGCTAGGGTGCAGGAAGCCCACAGACACTTCGCCCCTTTCAAAAGACAGCTCCATGAACTCGGACTGGACTATGCTATGCTGTATCCAGCGAAACTGCGTGTCAATCGGCAGGGCCATTCACACCTCTTCACTGACCCTAAAGCTCTACAGCAAGCCCTGAAGGGGTGGTCAAGGAACCAACGCAGGCAAACCAACAATCCAGCAGACGGCGACCACCAGCGGAGTCAGCTGGACGAACAGGAATTACACGGCTCCCTGGCCTACCTGGGGAGGCGATGGTTTTGAAGGATCTCTTACGAACGCTGTGCCTGGCCTGCTGATTGAGGGCATAATCGAGATGACATACTAGAGGCTTTTGGATCGGCGAGCTGGCAGTGGCTTCCGGTCTGAGTCCTACAGACCCGGCTGAACTGGACGTGGGTGATATAACTCTGATAAATGGGGCGCAACTATAGGTTGCGTTGGGTGGAATGTACTTGGTGGCCTGCACATGCAGAGAATGTAGGCGCAAGGAGTGGGATAGGCAACGATAAGACATGACCTTGCAGCGTTTGTCAAATACGCAGCGATTGTTGTCACAATGTAAGTTTTAGCGGATGTTTTTATAGAAGGAGCAGCTGGAAAGTGGAGCTGGTTTTTTTTTTCTTTCAAGCATTATAACCGTTTCTATTGTTGGTTGCTCGGCAACCTCGGCCCCAGCGCACTTTGCCATTGGACTTCCGGATGGAGGGTCCAACAGTTTTGGGTAAAGTTGGGGGGAGGGGGAGACATGCATGCAAGGCCTTGTTGGGGGTGGTCTGCTGTGGGAGGGGGGATGCGAGGTATTTGGGATGGGAATGTTTAGTGGGTAAAGTGGGGGTACAGTATTTCTATTTTAGCATGAGGAAAAGCGTGGACACGCGCAGTACATTCACTCTCAAGAAACACTTAGATTACCACAATGGCTGACACGGCTGATAATAGTTCCAATATTCACAAACCCAAACTCAGGGCACTCACATGGAATGTGCGGGGTCTAAACGACCACAGGAAAGTTAGAAAGGTGATTAGCTACCTGCAGCGACAACAAGTTGACCTAGCTCTGTTGCAGGAGACCCATCTTCCCTTGACCAGTGGAATGCTGCAAAGCAGGGGCCTGGAGGGCAATATAGCAACGTCAGGTTTTACGACGCACACCAGGGGTGTGATTACCTGGGTGAACCCGAAATCTAAGCTGTCCCTACAGACTTTGAGAGCGGATACGGATGGCAGATTTGTCATCTCCAAATGTACCGGACCAGGGATAGACTTTGTGGCAATTAACGTTTATGGCCCAAATTATGATTCCCCGGAGTTCTTTCAAGCCCTAGTTACTATCTCTGGACTCTATAACACTGATCGTATATTATGGGGAGGGGACTTCAACCTGGTGCTTGACCCCGCCCTGGATAGATCGGCTGCCCCCCCCCGTAGGCCTTCGGCAGCCGCCTTGGCCCTCAGGAGTGCGATCACTAGTCTAGGCCTGGAGGATGTATGGCGGACCAGACACCCGGAGCAGGGCCTGTACACTCACTACTCGGCCTACTATCATATTCATACCAGAATAGACTACTGGTTGGTGTCGTCCTCCAGGTCTGGGCAGATCAGAGACTGCAGGGTGCTGCCCAGGACCCTGTCGGACCACTCCCCGGTGCTTCTGGTGCTTGATATCCCAGGGAAAGCCATCCCGCCCGACACATTGAGGTTTCTCCCATATTCTCTACTGACCCTACATTCAGGGGAGAACTGGCGGAGGCCATTGATACTTTTTTTTTAAACCAACGAAGGCTTGGTGGACAGCTTCCAGGTTGTGTTGGAGGCGTTTAAAGTATATATCAGGGGCATAGCGATGTCAAAGCACTCGGGTGTGCTCAAATCCATTAGACAGAGACTAGCCGACCTGGAGCGCCAACTGAATACCCTGGAAAACATGCAGAGCAGTAATTCGGATAGGGCAATAGGGGAAGAGATCAAGTCGCTTCTGGCGGAATACCACGAGGAAGCAGACCGGAAAGTGAAATACTTGGGAAAATATGCAGTGGCTCGGACGTACGGAGAGGGTGAGAGGCCTGATTCGGTGCTGGCTAGAATTCTGATTGGGAAAAGAGGGCGTCAACTTGTCACTGAAATAAAGTCAGGGGACGGCACAGTACTTACGGAAGAATCAGATATAGCACATGCCTTTAGGGTCTTCTACACTGAGCTCTACTCGTCCAAATGCGAAGACCTCGAGGAAGATATCACGGATTACCTAGACCACATCAATATCCCTGTATTAACAAACGCACACAGGGAATTCCTAATGCACCCGATAGATAAAGACGAAATAGTGGAAGCCTTGGTGGGCATGAGAGCTGGCAGCGCCCCGGGAGCAGATGGCCTTACGGTGGGGTTCTATAAGGCAATTCATGACAAACTAATCCCACACCTCTCTGCGCTCTTCGATGACATATGCATAGAGGGCAGTATGCCGCCATCAATGAGGGAGGCGCTGCTTACCACGATACTAAAGCCAGGCAAGGCGCGAGACGAGTGTGTTTCGTATAGACCCCTTTCCTTACTGAACGTCGACACTAAAATATTCGCCAAAGTATTGGCGAACCGCCTGGCGCTTTTGGCACCTCGGTTGGTGGCGCCTGAACAGGCAGGCTTCATCCCGAGCAAGAACTTGTCATACAACATCCGTACAGTCTTGGGCATGATGCAACACGTCCGACAGGATCGGAAGGCTCTAGCGGTATTCCTTGACATGGAAAAGGCCTTTGACTCGGTGGAGTGGCCATTTATGCGGCTGGTGCTACAGAAGATGGGCCTGGGGCTGCCGTTCATCCAAATGACAGGGGCCATATACCACCGTCCGTGTGCCAGGCTCCGACTTGGCAACCTGGTCACCGACTCCTTCCCCATTTGCAGAGGTACCAGACAGGGTGTCCCCTGTCGCTCCTACTGTACGCCCTAGTGGCCGAACCACTATCCTGTGCGCTACGCGAGTATCATGGTAATGAGGGCATAGGTTTCCCCACCTACAGGATACTGGTGTCAATGTACGCTGACGATACTTTATTGTACGTTTGCGACCCAGACAACAATTTAACCGCGGTATTAAGAGCAGTGGTTCGCTTTGGCGCCCTATCAGGCCTAAAGGTTAACTGGACGAAGTCCCTGGCCTTCTCTTTAACACCGGTAACACAGAATATTGACATGGAATACCCATTGCAGTGGACCACGGACACGGTTAGGTATCTGGGTATACAATTACACACTGATGCTGAGATCCTGTTCAGGGCAAACTATGGCACCGCCTTCGGCAAATTGGAGGACGACGTTGAAATCTGGTGCAGGCTCCCACTTTCTCTGCTAGGACGGATATCCATTATGAAAATGGTTGTACTGCCTAGACTACTGTTTTTATTCATGACAATCCCAATAGTTCTTCCCAAGTCCTTTTTTAAACGGCTAACGCAATTAATGGTTAAACTGGCATGAGCTGGGAAACAACCCCGGGCCAAGTGGACGCTCCTTACATTGCCATACAGCATGGGGGGGCTCGGAGCCCCTGACTTGGAGCTCTATTACAGAGTGGCCCAGGCTGCTCACCTGCACACATGGCTACACGGAGATAGCTGCATTCCGCATGACCGCATGGAAACCCTCTTTGCTAGCCCTCTCTCGCTCCCAAGCACAATTTTCCAACTGGTAGATCGTAGGACTGGCATCCTTGACTCGATAGCTGCAACTAACCATGCGTGGCACAATATTCTGCAGCTGCAGGGGGGAGCGTTACTATACTCCCCCATAATGCCAGTAGACTGAGCCCAATGGCTACCTCCCATCAAAGAGAGAGGGGTGGTACAGGCGCTACGCAAACTAAACGTTAAAGTAGCGAGGGACCTGTTTCAAGATGGGGTGACAAAAACTTGGGAACAGGTGTCCTCGGGCTGCGAAGGCACTCCCCTATTGACCCGCTTCCAATTTCATAGGGTCCGATGTGCTCTTGCTGAACTACTGGGGGAGGATATGGCAGAGCCGCCCGAGGTCCGAGAACTCTCATATGTGATAAAAGCTGAGACCCCCAGAAACTACTGTCCAACCTATATAAGCTAGCGCAGTCACATAGGGAGCACACGTACACGAAAGCGCGCCTGGCATGGCAAACTGACCTGCAGATGGTGATTCATGATGACATGTGGAGATACTGTTGTATTAATACGAGAAAGCTATCACTGAATGGCAAACACAGATTAGTGCACTTCAAGTTTATCAACAGGGTGTATTACACGCCAGCACGGCTGCACAGGTATGGCCTCCGCGATACTGGGGAGTGCGAGAGATGCCATGTTCCAGATGCGGGGTTCCTACACATGTCCGAGTCTGGGGGACTTCTGGCAGAAGATCTTTACGGACGTCAGTAACATAGTGGAGGTGATCTCGCACCTGACCCCATGCTGGCTCTGCTAGGGTATTCTAAGAGGCTTCCTAGAGCCACTCGGAGACTGGTGGACATGGGGCTGCTCATAGCTCGAAGGGTGGTCGCTTGCTGCTGGATGAGGGGCCCCGTGCCTACCCCTAAATGCTGGGCTCATGATATGTTGTATTGCTGTACACAGTCTGAGAACTATAGCGAGCTGCTGCCCCCGCTAACCGACCTAAAAACTTTTGGGGCCTATACCAGATGTACCTAAACAGTAAAGGTGATGCACACACCACAGTGGAGGACTAGAGACATTAGACTGCCACTGGGAGGAATGTTTTGTTATGCGGGTATGCTGTGCAGCGATGGGTATCAAACTACGGAATGTAGAGGGGCACTGCATGAGAGACGGGAAGCAGACCATCTGAGATAACACTAGTAGATACCTTCAAGATTGCCGCCTGCCCTGCTATGGGTTGTTGGCTAAATGGCTGTGTACAAAGCTGAGGAGGAAATGTCACGTGGTTGTCCATACATACTTTGCGACTGCAGACGGATGGGTGGGAGGGGGGTTTGTTAAACTGTACTGTTTTTATGTATTGCAAACCTAATAAAAATATTTAAAAAGAAACAAGCTTCCTAGGACCGGTTTCTGGCATTTCAGCCGTGTTCAGCCAGGCTTGCTTGAATCCAGTGGCAAAGTGAGCAAGGGACTCACGTCTGAGCATACCCTGCCAACTTATGACGAACAAAGCGGTACAAAGAGGGGTGGTGATGGACGGAGCATCTGAACCAATCAAACACTCACACCCAGTCAACAGATCTGGGTTTAATCCATCACCGTTCTTTAGCCCACTCTGCCACCCCAGTTCAGACATGGCCATATGCAAATCAGTCTGACCCTGTGCCTCATGGGAACAGTCCAGCCCGAACTGCCAAGCCATGCCTTCCCTGGACTGGAAACAAGCTTCCTAGGACCGGTTTCTGGCATTTCAACCGTCTTCAGCCAAGCTTGCTTTAATCCAGTGGCAAAGTGAGCAAGGGACTCACGTCTGAGCATACCCTGCCAACTTATGGTGAACAAAGCGGTACAAAAGGGGGTGGTGATGGACGGAGCATCTGAACCAATCAAACACTCACACCCAGTCAACAGATCTGGGTTTAATCCATCACCGTTCTTTAGCCCACTCTGCCACCCCAGTTCAGACATGGCCATATGCAAATCAGTCTGACCCTGTGCCTCATGGGAACAGTCCAGCCCGAACTGCCAAGCCATGCCTTCCCTGGACTGGAAACAAGCTTCCTAGGACCGGTTTCTGGCATTTCAACCGTCTTCAGCCAAGCTTGCTTGAATCCAGTGGCAAAGTGAGCAAGGGACTCACGTCTGAGCATACCCTGCCAACTTATGGTGAACAAAGCGGTACAAAAGGGGGTGGTGATGGACGGAGCATCTGAACCAATCAAACACTCACACCCAGTCAACAGATCTGGGTTTAATCCATCACCGTTCTTTAGCCCACTCTGCCACCCCAGTTCAGACATGGCCATATGCAAATCAGTCTGACCCTGTGCCTCATGGGAACAGTCCAGCCCGAACTGCCAAGCCTTGCCTTCCCTGGACCGGAAACAAGCTGTCTTGAACCCGTTCTGGCATTTCAGCCGTCTTCAGCCAGGCTTGCTTGAATCCAGTGGCAAAGTGAGCAAGGGACTCACGTCTGAGCATACCCTGCCAATTTATGGCGAACCAAGTGGTACAAAATGGGGTGGGGATGGAGGGAGCATCTGAACCAATCAAACATGCACACCCAGTCAACAGATCTGGGTTTAATCCATCACCGTTCTTTAGCCCACTCTGCCACCCCAGTTCAGACATGGCCATATGCAAATCAGTCTGACCCTGTGCCTCATGGGAACAGTCCAGCCCGAACTGCCAAGCCATGCCTTCCCTGGACCGGAAACAAGCTTCCTAGGACCAGTTTCTGGCATATCAGTCGTCTTCAGCCAGGCTTGCTTGAATTCAGTGAAAGAGACTGCATAGCCTTAATCAAGCGTGCTCTAGAGGACAGAAGAAATATTATGCTGGAAGGCAGAATTAGGCATGGGAAAACAAAGAAACATATCATGATTATTGTTTATCCTAAAGGATTGATCATGTGTTTGCAGTGTGAAAAACATTACCTTGGTGCTGTACGTGAAAACCTTTGGAGTGTATCCTCCTTCAGGCAACAAAGGGCCAGGACAGGAAGTAGCATGTGTATTCACTGTAAATTATATACATTCAATTACATATTATTGCATTGCAAAGAAGTGTGGTGCTTCGATTGTAATGCACAGACAGTGAAGCATTCATGGGACACATTTTCCCTCTTCATTTGAATTATGCTAAGCCATATTAAAACACCAGTATGTGCATTTAGTCAATGGCATAACAAAAGTTTATGAGGCCCCCCCCTACAATATACACAGAGGTGCCCCCGCTCCGGATTTTATCCAAATCGGGAGGTGGGCGTGGAGACCTGTATTACGCCCCTGCATTTAGTAACAAACAGGATGTTGGCTTGAGCAGGAGAAGCTGTGTGGTTGGCTGTTAAAAAGAATTGAACTTTTGTGGTAAGGGTCACGGACAGCCACAGAATGCCAACACTGTACATGTAAGGATGGTTTTTTTCTGGCACTTTATTCCCTGTCTGTTCCCTTGGCTGTGCTTCATTCTCCTGGTCCGCGACATGTGTCTTCTTCTCCCCTGATTCCAGTTTGGCATGTCCCCCATCAGTCTTGTTCCCATTTGCCACCTGAGTCTTATTTCCTGCCCCTTCTTCCTGTGCCCAATTCAAAACCCATTTGTGCCCCCATGCTCACTTGCTTTCATGGCTCTTAGGTAGCACAGAGGTGGGCCCTGTTGACTTACAGTCCTACAACTGTTCTTGTAGAGGCTGCTCCCTAAGGGGGCCTCGAGGGCTGATGCCATAACCAATACCGAGCCCTGGAAGGATCCGGTTGTGGGTGCCCTAAAGTGCCCAGGAGCGGAGTAAGAGTAGCTTGGCACACCCCACGGGTGCCAGAGAGGTGCCATGCCCTCCCGGCTAATGGGGTTGGGGTCAGACGAGGTACACCCCCCCAATGGGGGAACACCGCCGGTAGAGGCGGGAAAGTGCGGGGATATAAGTTGCAGCTCCTATCATCGTGGAGCAGGGGAGTGGCGTAAACAACGAGTTTGAAGAAGGAATCTGAAGGTTACCTGGTCGAGGCGAGGCAAAGCTCTGCGCGGGTCCCATTTCATCCACAACTGCAGCCCGGCGTGGGGGACAAGATTGTGCTGTGGCCGCTCCAGGGTACTGCAAAGCACCATCGCAGACCTGCCGGCACCGAGCTCGGCCTTTTCCGGCTCCCAGAGCAAGGGTGTTGCCCCTCCCCTCACCGCTCCAGCGCTTCTGAGGCTCGACCTCGGTACCGTGGCGTGGGGCTTTACTGCACAGCGTGCAGGCATATTGCACGCAGGTGCGGCTCGGGCCCCTGGGGCTGCTCATGTTCTTGCAACCTCCTGGTTGCTCCGTCCTGTGAGGCGTCGGTGTGTGGCCCCCTTCGAGCGGCTCGTCCCTCCCTGCTTGGGAAGAGTCTGCGCCTGCTTTGTTTGAGGTGTCGGGTGATTTACTGGCAGGTGAAATGAATTGCCAGGCAAGCGGTGGTCACGGGTGTGCGCCCTGGTTTTTATTAGCGATCACAAGGGGAACGAGTCGAGCCGTGTGTGACCCCCGACCCTGCTGTTGAGCGAAGAGGTCCTGCGCTGCTGAAAGCCGGGAGGCCGGTCGGAGCACACTGAGGAGCCCCAAAGGCTGGCATGTGCTCGGCATTCTGGGACGTCGAGAGGGGCAGACACTGATCGGGGGAGCCAGGACGAGGCACATGTGAGGACATTGTGCTGCCCGGAAAGAAAGTAAGCAAGTAACTGACAAAGCTCAATCACACTCAATTAAAGCACTTTAGCACGCTCAGGGAGAAGTCGTGTAAGTTTAAACTAAAGGCAACAAGTCAAGTGACACAGTCTCCAGGGTCACGTGTTGCTCGCTGTGGGGAGCTGATAGCAGCTGCTGACAGCCTCCTGTCTGCGTTGGGCTGGGGACAGGCACAACAGAGAAGCACCCACCAGGCTAAATACACATTAATTAGGACACGGACACTTGGTGTATAAAGTAAGGCGGCAGCACCCCCTAAAGAAAGGATAACAAGGGACCAGTTAAAGGCCCAGTTGCACTGCTCAAAGGTCTGGTGCATAAAGAGGGTGGCAGCACCCCGCCTAGAGGCACACGCGATGGAGAGCTAGGTCCGAAATGGGCAGCCAGAGGAGCTGGGTGTTTTGCTATTGCATCAGAGGTCCACGGGACCAGTTGGCTGAAGTAACACTTGGGCCAAGATGCAGGAGAAGGGGCAAGCAACCAGCCACCTGAGAATGCCAGCATGCCAGCACCCAGTAAGAGATGGAGGACGGCGTCCAAACCAATTTTGATGGCGGTGCCCAAAAAAAGGAGATAACAGTGATGCCAGCAACGCAGTAGCAAGGGGTGAGCATATTGGTACGATAGTACAGGAATGCTTAAAATCAATGGCACCACTGTTGCTTAAGGAGCTGGGCTCGCAGGGGCGCTTGCAGGGCAGGTCACGCCGGAGACACATGGGGAATTAGGGTCACCCGTAGCAGCATGGGGCAGCGCAGACACGGTGAGCGACCCAGCTATAATAACCTTGGCTCCAGAAGCATACACTAGGCCTTCGCCAGGCCCGGCATCAATGACCACAAGGGCCACAGGGCTAGCGAGCCTTATTCCCCTGGCAGTAAAGGATAGGATATGGAGGAAGAAATTTATTGACATTTTCTCACTGTTCGAGAGCCAATTAGACGGCCTTAACCTGACAGTGTGTAACAAAAAAGACGAGGATAGAACGCAAAGAAGAAGGGAGCGGAAAGAACAATTTTTTGATAGCTGACTGGATGCAGATAGAATAATGGTGTGCATAATTGTTGAGAATTTCCCACGCTGCGCGGCCGATCTATGGGTATACGAGGCCAAAATCCATGGGGCACAGAGGCAATTCCCTGGGGATGCATGGTTAGAATATGACAAAGGTTTCAAATTGAAGATGCAAACACACCCAGAAAAGGAGTGGAATGAGGAAGATGTGTCTGGTTTTATACACAAAATGATGGTGGCAAAAGTGGTTAAAACATGGGCAGGAAAGAGCGAGCAGCCCTTTCATGGTTCCTTTTCCAAAGGGAAGGGCAAGTCATTTCATAGGCCCAAAACATATAATACATGGAAACCCCACCCCACAACGGGCCGTCTACAATCTGCTGGAAATATGATTCCAATGAATGCACTTGTGGGGCTTTGTGCAAATTCCAGCACATATGCTCTGTGTGTGGCGGAGGACACCCAGCAGCAGGATGCAGATGCAAGAAAGAGCATAGAGGGGACAAGAAAGAGAAGAAAAGGAAACAGTAACTAATTCAAGGAAGGAGGGGGGCTGAAGGGAATACACAACTACAGGTTAGCCAGGTCCCCCATCAACACACAGAAACTCCGTATCTAGCCAACAAATACCACAACAAGACAGATGCCGCCGTACTCGTACAAGGTTTTGAGGAAGGGTTTGTTATACCATTTGAGAGTCCACTCCCACTGGGCAGTGCTAAAACTTAAAATCAGCACTACACCCTGAAGTGATTCACAAAAAGCTAGAAAAAGAGAAATCCCTGGGTAGGACAGAGGTCCCCCTGCCTCCTCAGATACGTAAGTGGTTAGAAATATCTCCCCTGGGGGTAGTTCCCAAGAAAGAACCAGGTCAATTCAGACTGATGCACCACCTCTCTTTCCCTGAGGGGACATCAGTGAACGACGGGATAAGCACCAAAGCTTGCTCCGTGGGTTACGCTACTGTCGATGATGCCATCGATTTTGTAAGGTCCTCAGGCCAAGGGGTCCTCATGGTGAAAGCAGACATAGAGTCTGCCTTCCGCCTCCTCACGGTGCATCTTTCAAGCTAACTTGGGTTTCCAGTGGAAAGGGGCCCTGTACATTGACAAAGCAATGCCCACGGGGTGCGCAGTATCCTGCGCGAACTTCGACCAATCTAGCACCTTTCTGGAATAGGCCCTGCATGACAGGCATTGCGCGTGGGGAGGAGGGGGGCGGGGTGTTAAACGTGACGACCTTCTGTTCACAGGCCCCGCAATGACAACAGAGTGTGGTGACGCACTGGCGGCATTCTGAGAGTTAGCAGAGGAGTTAGGGATCCTGCTGGTAGCAGAGAAGACAGTAGGTCCCGCAACAAAAATTACATTCCTGGGAATAGAGCTATACTCAGTTGCGGGGGCATCCAGATTACCCGAGGAGAAAGTGAGGAATTTCAGCAAGGAGATAAGGTGCCTCTGCGGCCGCGACAAGGCAACGCTTCGCGACCTCCAGCGGTTGACTGCCAGAGTCATCCCTGCAGGCAGGGGTTTTGCCAGCCACCTAACTCAGCTAACAGCAGGACTCACTCACAAACACCACCACATCAGGCTGGGGTCAGGGGTCAAGCGGGACCTGCTTATGTGGGACACATTCCTTGCATTCCTTGGGTGACAGCCAAGCAGATAGCCATGATCACAGACGCAGAAGGTAACATAGGCTGCGGGGCAATCCTTGGTGATAAAAGGTGAAAAGGCCAATGGCCGAGCAGTTGGCACAAACAGGGCACCACCAACAACATTACATTTCTTGAGCTTTTCCCCATTGTAGTGGCCCTAACTGTCTTGAAGCGGGAAATGAGGAACATGAAGCTGACGTTTTGGTAAGACAACAAAGGGGTGGTACAGGCAATCAATAGAGGCTCAGCCTGGTGCCCAGATATGCAGAGACCAATGCGTCGATTGGTTAAATTGCAATTGGAGGGAAACGTAGACCTGAAGGCACGTCATGTACCGGGGTTGGAGAACGCAGTGGCAGATGCCCTTTCGCGAGCACAGATTAGCAGATTCAGGGAATTGGCTCCGGGGGCGGAGCAGGTAATTACCTTCTTTCCAGATCAGTTATGGGTCCTGGCAAGATAGACTTGTCAGCGCTAGTGAACCAATCCCTTGCACCGACAGCGGCCAGGCGCTACAGAAAATATGCTGGAACAGTGATGCAAATAGGAGGAATCCAGACACTAGGAAATGTGGGCGAAACAAGGAGGGCAGTTGAGCGGTTTATCCAGTGGGCATTCACCAGCAAAAGGTCTAGATCATGGGCGCAGGCCCACCTGTCTGCAGTGGCTAACTTCACAAAGATTTGCACAAGCCAGGACCCCACGTCCTCCCACTACATCAAAGCAGCGATGAGAGGGTGGAAGCGGACAGAAGAAGTAAGGGCAGACAGCAGGTGACCCATAGACTTCACGAGATTGGGCCAGCTCATGGACACAATAGGGGCTATAGCAAGGGACACCTTCAAGCTCTACCACTTTAAGGCGGCCTTTTCAACTGCATTCTTTGGGGTTTTTCGCCTCAGCAAGCTAGTAGTGCCCAGGAGGGCTGGGCCAGCGCAGCGGTGCTTGCATGCAGCCGATGTCAAACCCAAATTAGCGGAGGTTGAGCTATTCCTAAAGCAGTAAAAAACGGATCAGGCCAGCAAGGGGGGTGGTGGTGTAGTTGAAATGCATCAAGGACCACAGATACTGCGCTGTCTGCTGCCGCCTTACGTACACGGCGTTGCGACCAGTAGGGGAAGGTCCATTTTTCAAGCATGAAGATGGGAGCCTCCTCAGCAAATTTCAGTTCACAGCAGTGATGCGCCAGGCCCTCGCCAAAGCAGGGCTACCCTAGCAGCATTTGACTCCCACTCATTTAGGATTGGCGCAGCAACCTCAGCAGTGCAACACAGGATGACTGAGGCAGTGATACAAGCAGTAGGCAGATGGCGGTCCTGAGCATACAGGACCTACGTGAGACCCCAACTACTGTAGATACTCTCAGTAAAGAAATAGGGGCTGCCTCATTGGGGGGGGCGCAGCCTCCGATTTGAATGCCTTCTGACATTTGTGACCATTGCTTCAGCAGCAGGGCGACCCTGCCTGCTGTGGGTGGTGGGCCACTCCTTTGTATCCAGGATGCAGTCTTGATGGCAGTGGTGGCTACAGGCAGACAGGAAGACCAGTCAACACATGCATACGATGGCTGGGACAACCGGGAATGAGATGGAATCAGCTGTCAGCGGCTCTAAGGGCCCTGCAGATGGACACAGTGTGGCACCTGGACTTCTTCTTAATCTACCTTGGGGGTGACAACCTGGCCCAAAGGGGGAGGAAGGCACTCCTCCAAGACAGTCTGTTGATATGACAAAAAAACCTCAGAAGCTCCAAAGAAAACTGCTCCCCAGTTTCAAATAGCTTGCCCAATAACTGGCATGAGAGATCTCCCTGTAGGCCAGCTCCTTAGGGTGCGCAGAAATTGCTCAACATCAGCACTTTTTGACAAACATGCTAAAAAACTCTCACTACAACTCCAGGCCCGTAAATATCCTAAGCACCTAGTGCGTAGAGCCTCGAAGAGGGCTTCCAATATCAGCCAAGATGCCTTACTCGACCACAGTATTATCAAACCTACAACCTACAGATTGACATTTGTGAATACCTTTTGCACACTGTGTAACAAAATTCAGAAGACAGTACGCAGACATTGGCGCATTTTGAATGTTGCCACAGAAAACATCCCGCTGCCACTTTTTGCATTCAGGAGGGGTCCAAGTCTACGTGATAGCCTCGTACATACTCGGCCTAGGCTGCAGTTGAAACAAGACTCCAACACCCTCTGGGGCCTCCCCCCGGTACGTGGCTACCATCCATGTGGTTCATGCAGTGTGTGCCCACAGACCATCAGAACAGAATCTGTGGATGTTGGAACTGGTCGACCGTGGATCCTGAAAAATCACACTAATTGCAACACAGATCGTGTGATCTACATGATCACATGTCCTTCCTCACTTAGGTATATCGGCCATACCACTCGCAAAATCAAGTTGCGCATCAGTGAGCACAAAAGTACAATACGCTGTAACAAGCAATCAACGTGCTTGACAAACCATTTCTTGTGTCTCGAACATCAAGCAGATGACATGAGATGGTTGATCCTTGAATGCCCTATGATTCCCCAACATGTGAGTGATATCTCCATATTTCTGTTTATTAAGGAGCAAAAGTGGATCTTCAAGCTTAAAACTGACACAGAAGGCCTGAATGACAACATTCCGTGGGTCTCTATTTAACATGCCTCGCATATCGATACCCTGGCCTTAAGCACACCATGCTGGCCTTGGATAGTATGATAATCATACACTAGATAGAAAGTATGTCTTTTGTCCAGCCGGACAAGAATTTATTTTCATAATAGTTTTCAATTAGTAGCAGTAGTGGAACTAGTAAATATGTGTTTTGGTTTTATTCCACCCACCATTGTATTCCCAAATAGACTCCTTGTATTCTTGGAATTTCGCCCACACAGGTACCCTGGCTGTTGGCCGAGCAACCTTTAATAATTAAATTGTGATGGCCCGCCCGCCTCACAGAATTACGTGAGACTATATTATAACTCCTGCCATAGGTAAATCCCCGTTCACTATGCACTTTTGTTTAATAGTATGCACTGCGCCGATTTTAAACCACACGCGGCATAAATGACTACCCGTTTTTCAATCACCCTTCACCACTATGTACTGCGGCGTTTAAAATTTTTTTGTATCAGCATGTACCCACGATGGAACCCGTCCTCACGAGCCAAGTTCGGACCAACCCGCTAAACACGCCAATTTTAACCTACAGGACTGGGTCACGCGCTTTATGCATGAGAAAACTATGAACAACCACCTATATAGTCCTAACGTGGTTCTGACATGATTCTCATATCTATATCACCCGAGCACGTAATTCGCACAGCAATAACCATACAAATCGCCGTTTTATTCACAAATGTCACCGTTTCTATGCTGAAAACATGCCTAGCTTATTTTTCTAAATATGATTTACACCTTTTTCTCCCCCCTTTTTTCCTGTGTGTATCTTACCTTGTCCCTGGTCATTTTAAATGTAAAGTAAATGTAAAAAGGCGCAGCATATTACTGTCAAGACTACAATGTATAATTCTATTGTCCTGAAGATGATGCCTTGTATTTAATAGTGGCATCGAAACGTCGTCGACACCAATACACCTTGTGCACTAAGATTGAGCTGTATTAGAGTGTGCAATGGTGTTTATAAGTTAATCTATGTCTGTGTAAACTGAGTACAAGTATACAGACCCATTTTGGCTTGCCTTTTGGCCAATCCTTTTCGTTGTTTTGTCTTGTGTTTTGTGGGTCACGGCTGTGCCCACTTGTTATTGACTGTTACTTAAACGCTACTAATTGAAAACTATTATGAAAATAAATTCTTGTCCGGCTGGACAAAAGGCATACTTTCTATCTAGTGTATGATTATCTCCCCTTGTTTATTCTTTTAGAATAGGGACCACTGTTCTCTATAATATGGTACTACCCAAGGTCCCTACCGAATTACCTTTGGGTACCCTTGTCCTTGTATAATAGGCCTTGGATAGTATATCAGGATTGATCTGCCTGCAATACATCAACTAGTTGCCGCGCTAATTGATGGCAACAGTGAATCATCTTTTGCATACTAATAAGAATACTTCCAAGTATTGCCTGTCCTAGTGGCATTTTGCTGTAACACATGACTATTATCATGCCATAACAGGTGACCAAATGCGTGCACATAATGAAGACTGACACAGGGGTAAATCCAATTATGTGAGCTCAGCCGTCAGACTCATGGCACAAGCAGTAGCAGACAGTGATTCATTAGACTCTACATATGGCACCATCAGTTGAGGGCCTTATACCATTGTGTGCTAAGTACTTATTCCCTCAGATTGTGGACACTTGATATAATGCTGTAGTCACCACAACGCCTACTTGGACTGACACTAGTATTGCCTTGACGTAGAGCTGGGTATGGGCTCAATGATAGTTTTAACTAAGTGATCACTAATAAAAACACAAGAACATCTAATAGTTGAATATTATCGAACCCTGGTCTCTTATCTCAAGTACTGTGTACTTGAATAAGTTGCAGAACTGAGAATCGACTGTACCCTGCAATTAGTTCATTGAATTAATGTTATTTCATCTATACAACAAAATTATGTCGTGTGACGATAGATGAATTTACCACCGTTTCATAGGGAGGGGCTTGTAGATAGATCTAATAAGTTAGAATCCTTTTTTCAAAAACCTTATCTACATTGCGCTCAGTACAGCGACTTGTACTGACGCTGCCACATTGACCTTGGGGCCGTGCGCACATGCCAATTGGCTAAAGAACTAATTAAGACTCGTTAGGCCAATTAGCTCCGCTATAAGAAGGGGCATCAGACCGTCCTCAGCACCTCCCACACTGCTTGCAGACTGCAAGGAGGCACCGACGGACAGGTAAGATGATCCTGGTTTGTTCTGCTGGTTAGGGCTTATTCTTTATCCAATCCTTTGGCCAACTTTTTGCTTAATAGTAATTGTGTGATTATTGTTGTGCCTGCCCCTTTTTTGATGGACTTATACCTAATTAAGAACATGGGCAAGCACAGAAACTTTAGCCATGGGTTGAACTACACCCTTGCAGTATGACATGCTCTTGGTTTAGAACACCTGTGACAGGACACCTCTTTACTGGGTCCATTTGCTCCAATTATGCTATGTCTATAAGGACAAGGGGCACAATAATGAGGGAGTCTTTTCTGATACTTTATACATAATCCTTCATTCAAATCTAAAGTATTGGTTTATAATCAATAAATTACATATACTATATCAAGAAATTGAAACAGTCCAACAAAGAACTTTACACGTCAGAGGCCAGCCTGTTTTCTTTCATGGTGTTGAAATGTCATGGTCTTAGTCTTTTTGATTTTGGTTTTATAAATTAGATTTTTGAGTAAAACACAGGGACAAAAGACGGTGGATGCAATTACCTCTTGTTCCCTTGTTTTACCTACAAATAGAGCGGGGCCTCAACCACCGAGCAGTCGCCGGGTGAAGTGAGGCTTACTCCCACAGCAAGTTGGGTGAGTACCTACTAGTTTTGAAGAAATAATTGCCTAAATTAACATTACGTAATGAATGGGCACAGTCGATTACAATGTGTAATCGATTCATTGACTCTTTTACCTCTTTGCTCTGAGTTTTTCTGTTCACCACTGTAAGTTTGACCTTCTTTTGACAAACTCTTTTTGTTTTAGGAATGAAGAGATAGCTCTTACCTACATACACATGGGATTCATGTCTGGTAGGGTGGTAATATACCACTGATCTATTTATTTCCTCATGTGAAAAGCTGGATGTATAACACATTTCACTATTTTTTACTGCAGTAGCACTTAACATCTACAAGGTCCTGAAGAAAGCCGGGCTAGTTGGCCAAACGGCTGAAACATGTCGACCTCACTCTTTGCCAGGAGATAGTAAATTCGTTCCTGACTATCAGGCGTTTTTTTTATTTTATGGCACAGGGACAATACTTAATAAACATATTTTTTGTCCTTTTAGTCATTTTTATCTCACACACATTTATCACATGCACTGCACTCCATCAGTTGTCTCATATTTTGAACAAATAATGTGGCTGAGATCTTTTGGGAGCATGAGGTCAAGTATCCATTCATGTTAGCCTTGGAGCAACATTGGCTACACCTGACCCTCCTCTCGTAGTTTTCCAGCTGACGAAGCTCCGCCAAATGGGTGGGCTGATGGAGACTTCTCTCATGCCAGTTATTGGGCAAGCTATTTGAACCTGGTGAGCAGTTTTCTTTGGAGCTTCTGAGGTTTTTTTGTCATATCAACAGACTGACTTTCTCCCCGTAGTTGTATATGTTAGTGATTAGGGGTGTTGAGTTAAGTTGGTCTATAAATACTATCCCCTAGACCCTCTTACATACATTTTCTATTTCCACTCCTCCAAGACATCCAGACGGATCTAACAGAGTCAGCACGGTGCTTTGGGAGTACATCCATCATTTGCTCGGAGCTGATCAGTAGAATGGTCTGGCGGGGAGCCGAGTCACACAAGGCAGTTGAAAACTCGAGGAGAAAGCTGAACATCACAGTTAACAAGTTCTGCAAAACCAATAGCTTGCAAAGCATCAGGCATAGGCTCATTCACCCAGACCGCCCAGAGCTCTATGGGTGGTACAGGGTTCACCCATCAGAAGATGGGATGCGTGTTTTCTGGGATAACCTGTGGGGCGTAATGGCTCTGCCAGGCTGCAAGTAAAAACAAAAATAAAAAAATAAGGAGGATGCGAGGGGGAGCTGCAGGAAGACGTTAGCCTCCCTGATGGCGTGGCGGAGAAGTAATGGTACAATGGTTAGTTATAGAGACACACAGACAAGGCGGTGTGTAGGAGTAGGGCCACTTACTTTGGGCTGCCTCACGTCAGGGTGAGTTGACCTAACAAAAAGGGGGTAGCAAACGGAGACGGCACTGGCAGCCTAGATCCCAAGGCATGGCACAAATGAGACTAACAAGGTGGCGAGTTGGGGCCTAACTCCGGGGAGAAGCTACCCCCCCACATGCAAAGAGCGTGGAAACCAACTGAACAATTGTATGATCCAGAAGTGACAAGAAAGGAGATAAGCCTGCATAAGAACTAACCAATGAACTGTCGGTGCGATTCACGAATTTGTGATGTACATACAATTTACAGCGAACAATGTGTATGACAAGCAAAGCGTATGATTTATGACGACCAAAATATGATAGTTCATAAATGATGATTTATGACCAGGGGTTATACAATTTATGACCAAACTATATGCATGTATTTGTAATAAAACTGCGGCCAACAATGACCACTAGAACCACAACGCATGTTGGCTGTTTACTCTGATGAATACAAGGATAAGAGAGTGCATGTACACTGGTGTGAGCACTGTGTAGGGGTTATTATGCCTAACCCAGTTCAGGCCCAATTTGTCCCAAATCTTCCCAAGTGTCCTGCAGTGTAGTGCAGTGTGGAAACAATGCAGCAAGTGCTGAAGTGCCACCCATACACATTCCTCTTACTGCTCTGTAACCCTGTGCTGAAGCCTGCAGTGAGATCCAAATACCTTATTTGTAGGCCTGGGTGAAGTTTGCAGAGTTGTGCGGAGCTCCGCGAAGTGACCAAAAAACTCCACCATACTACACGGAGTCTTGCAATAGGCAGAGTGCATTATGTCGTGCCGTTCATGCTGATGTTTAGTGCCTGGTGTTTCTCCCACGCTGTAAAATCAGTGCGAATGACACCACATGTAGTGCAAGAGGGCACTGCTTCTTTCTGCCACTTGAGTAGATGTTCTACTTGAGCGACAGCTTCCACAACGTGAATGGAAGGTTTCTGAACGCGAGCGGTAGCGACCATCTGCGACTTCCTGCATTGAGAAATCTCACCAGGAGGTGGTCTAGAGTAAGATTTTCCTACCATGCCAACTTAACGAAGGCGAGTGCAAGAGAGGAAAAAACTCTGCACTGCTCCACTGAGGTTTTCAGGATCTGCACACTACGCGGAGCACGGAATGGGAAAAACTCCACAAGCGGAGTGGAATTTCACACCCAGGCCTACTCATTTCAAGGCACGGCAGCTGGACAGCCCTCCTTACTTAGCAGCCCATCTGGGGAAACAAAATATTCCTTCTGCTTGTCTATGGCTCTTTACATGTTGCGAGGAGCTAAACCAAGATATGAAGCGTTCAATTTTTTCAAGCGCTACATGTCTGTAACATATGTATACTCTCTATGTGTGTAAGGTATATTGGACAAGTATGTCATTACATTTATGAAGATCATTCAAATAGCACAATGCAAACTGTATTGCTATTTGGCACTGCAAATTGTTTTAATTACTGCACAAATTATAGGAAATTATTTTATGAACTGATGAATAAGGCAAACTTGAATTGCCACTTGCAAGAATTTAAACATATGAATTGCAAGTTACCTGAAGCTGTTCTCAGTGGGAGCACAAACCTTTGACCTACTTTATCAAAGTGGGAGTATCTGACCTGCAGTTTACAAAGGTGTACCTTAACCTATAGAGCTATCTGACGAGGACAAGAACTTCTGCCCTAAAGATTATCTGCCGTGTTCTGAAGCAGGTACAGCAACCCTTTAAACTATGTTATAATCTGACTCAAATCTGTAATAAACATATACAAAAAAGTGATGGATTGAATGCTTGAATTATTCTCAGCCACTGGTAATTTCTAGGGCTGCACCCTAGTCCACCCTTATTTTGCACACTATGCCACCTCAGTTTGGACCCAGGCATATAAAAACCATTATTGACCTTGCTCCAATTGAAACAGTCCAGCCCGAACTGCTAGGTCAGGTCCTCCCTGAACCAAAACACAAACAACCCAAGAGCGGTTTCGCTGTTATTAGGGCTCCTCAGTCAGGTATAGCTTGGTTTCTATGGCACAGTGTGAACGGGACCCTTGTCTGGGCTTACCCGTTCCACTTAGGGCATCGCAGTGAGATATAGAGAAACATGATGGTTGGAATGCTAGAATTTCTCCAACCTTGCACCAGCCCAAAAAGCTTTAGATGCCATAGCACCCCTAGAGACGTATTCCCCAAGGTGATCTGTATCCACTCCTCCCATAGCCGTCACATCCTTTTTTTTTTAAACATGTGTTTATTGTAGCGAAGTCTCAGAAAAAGCGGGGCACAAATCACAGTGACATGAGCACTATTGACATACAAGCAACAAGAGTATGCAGTTCCAAAGACACTACACAGCCATGTATGGCCCACATCCCGGAGGCTGGGCGGCGCAGGATCAGGGCATGTCTAACAAAGGAGAAATCTGCATCCGCGCTCCAAGGATAAGAGACGTATCAATGCCTTCGCCATGTTTTGACACAGCAGGACTACATAACACATAACAGTCCAACAACAACAATTTACCCCTAGAATGGCATCTCTAGTACTGATCCAATAGAGTAGGATATTTGTGTGAGGGCCAGCGGAGGCCTAGTCAATGTCAAGACTACATAGACCCATGAGAATCTCGGCTATATTCAAACATACACATTTAGGGTACTGTAACGTGGCAACAGAGGACACCTACACGGTCCCACGGCCCTCCCCTTCACCACCCTCCCCTCCAGATTCAGACCCCGAAGCATCAGAAGAAAACAACTCAGCACTAGTGGCATCTGAGTCATCCTCCGCCAGGCCCTCCATGCACAGCATCCTCCAAGCCAGTAGATCATCCTGCAACTTTTCATCTCTACAGGTACGCTGCATATGGGTCTCTTCGGCCAGAGCCCATTCCCTCGCGTCTCTCAACCATAGGGAAATCTCCGACGCCCTTTGACCCATCCAAGTGATAGCCACTCGTCTCCTAGCCAAGACCAGTAGGAGTTGCAGGAACTTATAAGATAATCTCTTATTTTTAGGTTTGGGCACCAGTGCAAGCAGACATTGGAGCGGGTCCAGTTGAAGCCTGAGTCGCGTAGCCTGGGCAATATACCTCACCACCTTGCGCCAAAAGTCCTGGATAAGAGGACATTCCCATGCCAAGTGCAGGAAGCCCGCCAGTCGCACTCCACACCTAGGACAATTGTGGCGCCTATCCGCCGAGATGCGATGAAGGGAGACCGGCGTCATGTATGTGCGGTGGACAAAATTAAAGTGAATAAGTTTAAAGCGTGCATTGCAGGAGACCTTGTGGGTCAACAGTCCAATCCGCTTTCTTTGGGCAGGCTCCAACTCTACACCCAGGTCTGTTTCCCAGGCCACCCAGGCCGGAGCAGACGGGGGGGCTGAATCCCGGCGCATAGCGGAATAAAGGAGGGAGATCAGGCGTCTACCCCTCCCACAGTACACAATGATGTCTAGGGTAGCAGTGAGCGGAGGCGCCTCCGGGAACTGGGGCCACGTGATCTTGGCCACATCCTGGAGACTACCATAATGGAGGTATTGTCCCTCACTCAGCTCAAAGGACTCCCTGGCACCTTCAAAGGACACAAAGGTGTCGTTCGGGTAGAGGTCCGCTAGGGTCTCGCATCCACCAGACCGCCACTCCCGAAAAGACATGCTTTCCTCCAACCGGACTACCGGGGCCAATATCCAGATTGTGAGCTCCCTATGGAACGGCGCACGACACAGCACCTTTTCGACAAAGCGCTGCCAGATATTAGCAGTGTGACGCACCACGTAAGGCAAAGTGTCATCTGTTCCGCGACCTTGCATCAAGGCTTTCTGCAGGGCCCTATCAGTTGCCGTACCTGCTAGTAATGCCAGTTCCCAATAATCATCATCGGCAAACCATCTGGCGGCCGGAAGAAGCTGTGCCGCGTAGTAGTAGAGGTCAAATCTCGGGGCCTCTAGGCCACCTTCATCCCAACACCTTGTCACCGTGCGCAAAGCGACTCTACAGCGCCCACCCGCCCAAAGCAGGGAGGTGAGGAGAGAGTTCAATGTGCGGAACACTCGTGGAGGTAACGGACACAAAGAGTTCTGCAAAACCTATAAGACCCTAGGGAGCATCACCATTTTGGCCACTGCCAAGCGCCCCATGAGGGAGAGAGGGAGTGTATTCCAAAAGGTAATAGATTTGCGGAGGGCCGTGAGTATCCTGCCAATATTATAGGTGAGCAAGGTTTCTGTGGATGCGGCCACCTGGATACCTAAATATCGGAATGCCGTTCGCTCAAAAACTAGAGATTTAGCAACATTTATACGCAACCCAGAGGCAGCGCCAAATTTGTCAAGGACTCGCAACAGAGCAGGGAGGGCCTCAGCTGGGGAGGTCAGATAGAAAAGTGCATCATCCGATTAAAGGGAGACCACGTTGGTGGTGTCTCCTACCATTATGCCCCAAGTCTGTAGTTCAGTGCGGGCGGAAACGGCAAGGGGCTCAATTGCAAGAGCAAATAGGAGAGGGGAGAGAGGGCAGCCCTGTCGGGTGCCCCTCCCAAGCGACCACTCCGCCGATCGAGCCGATCCCAGGCGCATCCGGGCTCGGGGCTCCTTGTAGAGCACACGGATCCAGTCTCGAAATCGAGGTCCAAACCCCATTTTCTGTAGCACCTGCAGCAGATAGCCCCAATGCACCGTGTCAAAGGCTTTGGCCAAGTCAACCGAGACCAATACGTGAGGACCCTCCCGCCCCTTCACCTCATGTAGTATATGGTTCAGGCGACGTAAATTCCTCGCCGTATTACGACCCGGAATAAAGCCACATTGGTCAGGGTGGATTAGTCGAGTCATGAGTGGGGCGAGGCGCATGGACAATAATTTAGTAAGGATTTTCGCATCTGTATTTAGCAGCGTAATAGGACGATACGCCGCGGGATCAGTGTTATCACCTCCTGGCTTCAGAATCATGCATACCTCACCTTGATTCATAGTAGGCGGAAGGGTACCGACACGCAGGGCTTCATTGTAAACCTGCAAAAGGAGGGGGGCCAGAATATCCCCGAACGCGTGGTAAAAATCGACCGGATAGCCATCACCGCCAGGGGCCTTAGCGCGGGGGAGGGCAGCCATCGCTGCCGTGATCTCACCCAGCGTCAGTTGGGCGTCCAGTCCTTTCATCGCAGCTTCCGGCAGGGTCTGGAGTTGGATATCATCGAGATACGACTGACTGCCATCCTCCGAGAGTAATGGATCAGCTTCATAGACAGTTTGCAGATGGCCCCGAAGAACCTCAAGAACATCAATTTCAGAGTGGACCATAGTTCCAGCAGGGCTTCGTATGGCTACTATCCTTTCGGGTGTGAATTCCCGCTTCAGAATCCAGGCCAATAAGCGCCCGGACTTATCCCCCTCGCGGTAAAGACGTTGCCTATATTGACCCAGCATGAATTTATCAAGTCGGGTGAGTATGTCATGGATCGACACCAAGGCCTCACTCTCAGTCCGGGGATCCTGTGCTCCCGGATCCGCACAAGTCTGGGCTCGTTGGAGCACCAGCTCCGCATCTCGCAAGTCAGACAACAATTGTTTCCGGACCCCATAGGAGAGGCCCATACACGCGCCCCGCACCACTGCTTTTAACGCTTCCCACTTAGTGGAGTAAGGCAAGTCCCCCCCCTCCCAGTTGAGCTCCAAATAACCTGTCAGTGACTCCGCCACATGTTCCCTGGCCACTTGATCCTGCAGCAGGTCGGTCGGCAATCTCCACGTCCGCGGACGCGCGGCTCGATCAGGCCACTGCGCCACACACGTCACCGGGGCATGATCCGATAAATACCGAGCCTGGTGAGTGACGGATAAGGCAATGGAGGTGGTGAAGTTAGCCGCGAGTACGCGGTCCAGCCTACTATGCGTACCGTAGGTCGGAGTGTAGCACGTGTACAGCTTCTGGGTGGGGTGGCAAGTGCGCCACACGTCCCTTGCCCCAAGGTTATGCATCACCTCCCGCAGACGCGCCGTCATACGGGCCTTAGTGCCCGCCCTAGGTGGATGGCGGTCCAGCTCATGATCCAGTATACAATTGAAATCCCCAAACCAGAGGAGGGGCGCGTCTAAGCTAGGAGCCAGTAGATCTTGCACCCGAGAGAAAAAGGTTGGGTCATCGGTATTCGGGGCATATGTGTTAAGGAGCAGGAGTTCCCTATCGTCAAGCCGAAGCCTCGCCAATATGTACCTGCCTTCAACATCTGCGTCAATATATTGTACAGTACAGGGTATCCCCGGGGCCACCCAGATGAGAACCCCCCTAGCATATGTAGAGAAGGAGGAGTGGAAAATCTGACCTCTCCATTTCCTGGACAATTGCTGTGCACCATCATCATCCAGATGGGTCTCCTGCAAGCAGGCGACCGAGACCCCATGACGTTTAAGGAAGGTGAGGACTCTATGTCGTTTAGTGCAGGTGCCCAGGCCACGTACATTCCACGTTAAAAACTTGAAACCCATGTCATATTAGTGTGCCCACACGGGCCATATCGTAGGAACATCGTGAACCGGTACCTCCCGGCCCCCACCATACATGAACCTGGAGGCGTATCCCAGAGTATGAGCCCCCCACAATGCTGAATCAACGTGTACAAGATGCCAATGTAACCTCTGCCGTGAACCCCACCCCACCCCCCAACATTCCCAAAACTCAAAACTGTCGCAAAACCCCATCTCCGCCCCACACCCACGAGCAATAGGATAGCAATAACCAAAAACGCCACCCCGCCCTTCCCCCGCCAGTGCCAGGACGTGCACAGCCACCCCATACAGACCATACACCCCACACTCACACACACCAAACCAGACCCACCCACCTCCCCTCCCAGCTCCCCGAAAGACCCATTCAACCCAAGAAAAAATACCCGGGCATGTCCCCACAATACTCTCAGCAAGATGGACATAACATCATTCTGAGCCCCGGCCAGTTCCCCTGCCCCTCTCCCCACACCCCAGGCCACCAGAGCGCCAGTCCCAAAACATGGTCCAATATCCAGGGGAGCCCCAACAGCAAGGAGGGGACGAGGCAGCTCAGTACACCATTAGCAGGCAGCCACTCAGGCCGAGGACCTCCGTACAGACGGGCACATTGAGGGCAAAGCAAAGGAACAAGATGAGCAAGAGCAAAGGAAAGGGAGAGGATTATTCCAACCTCGTGTCAGTCAGAGCCGTTACCGGGATCACCGGGGCCGCCGAGTCCGCACTCAGGGGCATCTTTTGCAAAGTGTCCGGCACCACCATCTCACCAGGATTATGAGCTCCAGGCGACCCCGGACCCGCCCTCTCCGGCGAGGATTCCATACGGATAGCTCCATCAGCTCCCACCGTGGGTCTAGACTCAGGGGGACCCCGGGATCCAGATCGTCGTCCTCGTCGACCACGACGTCTCCTCTGCGGCCTGGTCCCCCAGGTCTCACGCGGGCCACCTCGTTCCCCTGTGGGCAAATCATCTCCCCTGATCTCAAGCCACTCCCACACCTCCGCTGGCATCTCGAAAAAGTGTGCACGACCCTGGGCCAGAACCTTCAGTTTGGCAGGATACAACAGCATGTACTGCAGCTGCATATCGCGTAGCTTCTGTTTGACCCCCAGATAAGATTTCCTCTGCTCCTGTACTTGTTGGGTATATAAATTGAGATTCGGCTATTCTCGATAATGAGGGACTCTGATTCTCTTGCCGCTTTAAGGATACAATCCCGGTCTTTGTAATTCAGGATCTTCGCGATGAGAGCTCTAGGAGCCTCACCCGGTCGCGGAGGGGGCACAAGGGCTCTATGCGCCCGCTCCACTATGAAGACACTGGACAATCCAGTCGGACACAGTCGTTCACGAATCCACGTTTCTAGGAATCGTTCAGGGTTCCCCGCCTCAAGCCGTTCCGGAACCCCCAGGACCCTGATATTACTCCGGCGCGCCCTCCCTTCCGCATCTTCAGCATGTCGTTCCAATGCACGGGTAGTAGAGGTGATTTGGGCAAGCGACTTCCTCAAAGATGCAACTTCCCCCTGCAGCTGAGTGATATTGCCCTCTGCATCCGTAACTTTATCCGCTACTTTGCGAAGGTCTGTCCGCAAGAGATTGACATCCACGGAGACTGTCTCTATTTGGCGCTCCAGGGCAGAGTGGGACCCCTGGATAGCTTTAAGGAGTTCAGCTCTGGATGACTCCGCCGCCCCCTCTCCACCATCCTCCGCTCCAGTCTGCCGCGTGATTCTCTGCGGCTGGAGGCGCGGGGTAGTGTATTGCACTATCGTGTTTGGCTGGGTGGCATTCGCAGAACGGCCTGTGCGGCCCGTCATATTGATGGTAATAGAGCCCCAGCAACGCACTCCAAGGCGCCACACCCGGGTCCCACCGGTCCTGGGGGAGCCTCCCAATCAAGTTCAGGACAAGGATAATAGGCGGCGTAGAATCGCACACAAAGTCACAGGCAACTCGGTACAAGCAGCCCCCGAAGTAGATCAGCCAACCCAGGAGGCAGCGCAGGACAGAGACAAAGTAGGCACAGCTCCTCACGACCCCAGTAGTAAAATGGAGTCCATAACTGGGCCCCCCTCATGGGAGCAGGGGTCCGGGCAGGCGACAGCACGGGCTCAGACACTTCCCTCGCAGCCCGAGGATGCTCACCTCCAGTCAACAGCCAGCAGTCAGCGAGTCTCCTAGATCGCCCCCCCCCCCAACAGGGGCCTACAGTGGCAAGCCGGCCGATGGACAGGCACACCTCGCCACGCTACTTCACTGCCTCACCCCAGGCGCAGTGAAAATGGCGGACTTGTGGGGGAGGGGGCGCAGGACCACTGTAGCCACGTGGGCGCCCGTTTCCATGTCCCCCCAGGGCAGCAGGGTGGTAATGCACAGAAGCCAAACACAGTTCTGAAACAGTGGGGGCAGAGGGGGGCCGGCGCGCTGCTCCTATCGGCTGCCGCCTCCGAGAGCAGGCGAGGTCAGGTACTAATGCAGGCGGGACCCCCACTCCAGCCGTGGTTGCACACGGAGGGTCCGGGCAGCAGTACTCACGGCCCTCGTCACAAGGGAAAGCTCTCCGGCGGCCCCCCAGGCGAACACCGGCAGCCGCTTCGACCAGGGCGGGGCCCCGCCTCCGGAGCCCGGCCAAGATGGACGGCACCTCCGCTCCACCCCGTCGCTCACCTCCGATCGCCGAGGTGGAAAGCCGCCGCCTCTTCCCCAGTCAAGGCCGCCTCCAGGAGCCCAGGAGAACGCCGAGGCCCGTCAGGGGTCCGCCCTGCCTGCCAGCATCAGGCGTATCGTCCGCCGTGTAGGCCCAATCCACGGTGTTGCGTAGCGCAGCGCGCCTCCGCCACCTCCGGCAATGTTTTTATCCCCGAGCACCAAGGAGTTCAGGACCGCGTCTCCAGCTCAACGGCCTCAGGTGGGTCAGGGGGAGTTCCGACACAGGTTCCAGGTGTCGTGACCGCCCGGGCAGGAGGTTAGTGCAGGATTTTGTCGGTCTTCGGGACGGAGCTGGTGGGGCTCACGTCCTGTCGGCCATGTTGCTAGGCCACGCCCCAGCCGTCACATCCTTAATCCATCTACTCAAAGTAGTTGAAGAAACAAATGAATGGCTTCTACAAGGCCATTAATAATGGTGGGTTGGTTGTCCTCAAGTATCTAACTACCTCTACACATTGTTTAAGGCAGGGGTCTCCAATATTTTCTGTAATAAGAGCTACCTAAGTTCAATGAAAATCATACTGAGCTACTAATATTCGTGGTGTATAGTGAGCGCATAAAACAAGATAAAATTATTGGCCACCCTGTTATTGTCAGCAGTGTTCACCTCAATGCATCAGGAACAGTTTTGAGCTATAATGCAAAAGAGGTTTTATTAAGTTGGAATGCCTGTACATGGGTAATACATATCAGCCCTAGGTGCAATGCCCCATAGGTTACAATATGAGTAATATGCCTCCTCCGTGCTACATGATTCATCAGTTCAGTTCAGTTCAAAACAAAGTTTATTTGGACTATACAGTCCTTAAACATATAAAATTCATCATGAAATACACTGCCTAAAAATCACAAATTACGCAATAAAACAACATCATAAAATTCAAGTAAAAATTGTTCGTTCTTGACTTCAAACCATAAAACATATCCTAATACGTATCATAAGTTAAGGCAAGTGTTCATTATTGAACCTATTTCTGATTTATCACTCAAATCTCATCTTTAAATATACTTTGTAAGTTCAACCAAGTTTCTCCAAACATAAGCTATTTCACCTTGAATACTTCCTTTTTAATTTTGCTATACATGCGTTAATTCATCCCAGCAAAAGCATCTAACTTAGTAGGGTATGCTGCACATAGGAGAGCTACTTACAGAGAGCTGGAGAGCTACCAGTAGCTCATGAGCTACTCATTGGAGAAACCTGGTTTAAGTAGTAAAACTACACACAGCTTAGGGTGTGCAGGGAAAGCAGGACACTATTAGGTTTTAGGCATTCTCAGTGCACCTCATGTTCTCAAACGGAACCCCCCATCTGGCCAAAAAACGGATATGCAGAAATATCCAGTGCCCTAACAGCTGAAACCCTCTTAAAGGACACCATACATAACAGAGTTACCAATTTGACAGACAACATTTCAAAGACTACCTGTTATTATTATTCTATGACTGAAAGAGTTGCTAAATGTCCAGTAACGCACTAATGGATGTCCCCCCACTAGCTTTCCATCAACGTTTTCACCATAAGCTAATGCCGCTAATCAATACCCAATTTAGGGGGCCATTAGGATGACGGGCGGACTTTGTCTGTCCGCCATCCTATCGGATAACGGGACCGCCGGCCAAAATGGCAGGGGTCCGGTGGGGGGTATTAGGATGCGGCTGCCACAGTGGCAGGCGCATCCTGCATTTTTAACATTGTGGCGGGCGGTGCTCTCAGCACCGCCCACCACAATGCTAAAAATGCATGTCGTGCATGTGCATGCACAACGTGGCAGGCACCGCGTGGTGCTCTCAGCACCGCCCACCACAATGCTAAAAATGCATGTCGTGCATGTGCATGCACAACGTGGCAGGCACCGCGCGGTGCCTGCCATGTTGTGAATGCACTTGTAGGGGGGTACTATAGGTACCCCCTATGTGCCTCCCCCACTCCCTCATCATCCTGGGGGCCCGCAACGGGCCCCCAAACTGAAAGACCGCATGCCTTTCTGTGGCGGCAACGCCGCCACGGAAAGGCACCCTTCCACCTGCATCCTAATATGGATGGTGGTGTCTAGCAGACACCGCCACCATATAAACCCTTTTCCGCCCCGGTCGCAAGCCGACCGGGGCGGAAAAGCGGCGGACGGTGTTTCCGTCCGCACCGCCCCCCCCCCGCCATAGTAATATGGCGGGGGGGGGAAATGGGTGGCGGGCGGGCAAGAATGACGGGCGGATCGCCACCGCCCGCATAGCATTGGCGATCCACCCGACATCCTAATGGCCCCTTATTGTCTAGTATAACTGTTTTGCCATTGCCAGGTACGCCAAGAAATTAAAAACCTCTATAATACCTGCTGAAATGGGATCCAAACTCTGCTACACACACACAAGTTATTCTATACCTCCCAGGTTGATTTATAAACTTTGACCATGCCTCTAGCTGAGGAAGATTTGATATCCACATCGTGAAAGGTGACATGCCACCAACACCAATTTACTCTGAGCTAGAAGGCTGTGATGCAGACTCAAAAACTGAGGAAATACTGGAAGATGAATTGGGTAGTCTTCGGGCAGTTCCAACAAAATCCGGTACCAAGGCCGACTCTTCCACAAAGAGGTTACTATGACTACCACTGTTATCTAACTGCAAATCTGGTCCAAACATCTGGAGAGCATGGCTAATGGAGAAAAAGCATAATGATCCCCACTAGAACAATCCTGGAGAAAGGCATCTGTTGCCCAGGTGTCCAGATCTGGTCTCTAGTTGAAAAACCTGCCTAGCCGAGTTATTAGTCTGGAAGCAAATACATCTATATCTATTGGCCCCATATTTCGTTCAGGGCTAAGTTCCACTCACTGCTGACATCCACATTATTTGAACACTACTTTGCCACACTGGTGCCTAACTCAGGCAGATACTTTGCTACCAATGCCACCAAAGACACACCTTGGTGGAGGCAACACTTCCTCAAAGCTTTGGCCAACTCCGCTAAAGATTTTTGCCTTGATCTTACCAACTTGTTTATGTATCTTACCATGCATAAGTTGACCCTTCGAAGGAGCAACTTCCCCTGCGTTTTACAAACCACTGGATTTCAAAGGAAATGTACCTGAAAAAAATCACTTTTCTTACACATTTTTGTGTGATTTCACCCTGCCGGCACAAATGTCCTACCACCCAGCATTCCTCTTGGTCTCTCAAGTAAAATGATACCTCACTTGTGTGGGTGTCCAATGCAGAAGTGGCTAAAAATGTTTTTTGTATGTAGCGTTTAGAATTTGCTGTGCTATACCCTTACCCCCTATTTCTCTGGCCTTTCCCAGTCACAGGCCTTTGGCCCACCCACACAAGTGAGGTATCATTTTACTCGGAAGACTGAGGAGAATGCTGTGTGGTAGGACATTCACACTCAGCATTCCCCTCAGTCTTCTGATAAAAAATGATACCTTACTTGTGTGGATAGGCCAAGTGCCTATAAAATGGAAGGGCAAAAAACGTGTAGAGATTGAGGGAGGCCTAAAGCGGGTCCAAAAGGGCAGTTTGTTTATACGTGTTTAGGGTGACGCTACTTTGGGCACCCACACTCAGGTATTATTTTTCTCGGGAGGCCATGGGGAATGCTAGGTAGTAGGAAATGTGTGCCTGTGCTGTGATCCTACAACCTTCCCACACAGACATGATAGGAAAATGTGACTTTGTAAGTAAATTTGAGGTTTGCGAGGGATTCTGGGTAAGAAAACGCTGGGGGATCCATGCAAGCCACACCGCCAGCCAAGAGTCAGTACATGCACACCACCATCTACGCACACCACCAGCCAAGCACCATCCACGCACACCGCCAGCCAAGCACCATCCACACACACCGCCAGCCAAGCACCATAAATGCAGAGACAGCCAAGCAATATCATTGCACACCACCAGCCAAGCACCACCCACGCACTCTGCCAGCCAAGCTCCATCCCCGCACACCATCAGCCAAGCAGGGCTGGACTGGGAACAGCAACCAGCCCTGACAAATTGCTGCTCGACCGGCCCTGGAAGGGGGGTGCTACTAAAAAGCGCTGCTCCCGTTTTGTTACTGGGGCCTGATATTGCAGCACTGATCAAAAACCGGCCCCCAGTGACTAAATTGCCCCCCACGGCCAGAAATCCGGCCCACACCCCTCTGGCCCACCGGGGAAATGCCCGGTGCCCGTATGGCCAGTCCAGCCCTGCAGCCACCCACCATCCAGGAACACAGCCAGCCAAGCACCAGTCCATGTGCACCACCATCAAGCACAAGCCCACCCACACCATTAGCCAAGTGCAGGTCCACACACACCACCAGCAAAATGCCAGTCAAAGGTCAGTACACGCAGACCGTCAGCCAAACTCCAGTTTACACACATGCAAACTCTCCCTGGTTACTGGTGGTTTTCTGCCCTGCTTGGGTGTAGATGAGAATCAAAATATCACTGAAACTGCCAAAATGTGTGCCTAAAAAATGGAGCTTCCCTTGTCTATGGGACTTCTCACTGGCATGCCCATAAACATATGTCTGGTGCCTAGTGGACTTTCTGCCCCCACGGGGGCAGATAAGGGGCTATTGCACCGATCTGCCTTCCAGGGGGGAAAAGAAAGCCTTTTTTGGTGGTGGAGGCATTAGTATGTCCATTCTCGGCATCCCCACCCCTATCTAAAAAAACCTACAAAATCCTTGGTGCCTAGTGGGCTTTCTGCCCCTCCGAGGCAGATTAGGGACTATGGCCCCCATCTGCCTCTCGGGGGAGGCAGACAGGCTGTGGCAATTTTTTTGGGGGGTGAGGCATTGACATGCCCATTTTGGGCAGCCCCCACCTTTACATATAATAAAAAACAATACCTGGTACCTAGTGGGCTTTCTGCCAGATCAGGGGCTATTGCCCTCATCTGCCTCCTGGGGGTAGAAAGACTGTGGGATTTTTGTGGGACAGTGGGGAATGCCCCCACCACCCCCAAAAATCCCACAGTCTTTCTGTTCCCCCAGAAGGCATGCCCACTTTTGGCAGTCCCACCCCCAAAAACAATTTAAAAAAAACCTGGCATCTAGAGGGTTGTCTGCCCCCCTTGGGGGGCAGATTGGGGGATACTGCCCCATCTGCCTCCTAGGGGGGGGGCATAAAAACTGTGGATTTTTGCAGGGGTGGGGGCATTGGCATGCCCATTTCGGGCAGCCTCCACCCCTAAGTCCAATAAAAAGAATCCCTGGCAGCTAGTGGGCATTCTGCCCCCCCCCGGGGGGGGGGGGCAGAAAGACTGAGTTTCCCCAATTAATTTTGGGGGGAGCAAAGGCCCTGGCCCAAAAGGCCGCTCCCCATCCCTGCTGTCCTGTGGGTGGATCCCTGCTTGGGGATCCCTCTCCTAGGGTGATGATCCACTAGGGAGGGATACCATTGGAAAGGGGCGATAGCTCTCCTGACTTTCTACGTGCTCAGAGGGCTTAGATAGCCCCCTGAGCATGTAGAAGGTGAAACTGAAATGAGCCTATTGGCTCATTTCAGTTTTGGTCTCACTGAAATTACGTTAGCGCGACATGTGCGCTGATCGTCATTTCAGGGAAGCCACATGAACAGCCTCCCGAGGCTGTTGGGGGAAAAAAGGAAATCCCTCTGGTGCCCGTACCAGAGGTATTTCCAGTGCCATGTGCGGGGACGGCCAGTTTGGATTATTGAAATCGAACACTAAGTGCATACCATTGACGACGACTGTGAGAAACGAGTAGCATCTCGAGCTAGTGCAAGTGCATATGTTCCTGCGAACGATTAAGGAATCGTGAAACATTTTTACACAGCATCCCCTGATGAAGGTAAACTGTACCAAAATGCGTTGGGAAGCAAGTGTAAATGTGAAGGATTCATGAAGTAATGAACCAAGAATGAAACTAAAGATAATCAGCAACATGATTTGAAAAATGAAAAAAGAATAAAAGAAGAGAATAAGAAGAACTTATGAGAGACTGTATAACGCTTTTTTGTTTCTGTCTTGTTAGCTTTGAACATGTTCATGATGATGATATAGATTTAAAATTTTGAGTATGGTTACTTTGGAATCAGACAACAGTTAAGCACCTAAGGGGCAAGTGTACAGTGCGCCTTTAACAAACGGGATCTGTTTGTCTTTTTGTATCAAGTTAACCAACTTGCCAGACCCAAACCTTCCCTTTTATTATAAATAGGTCACCTCTAATGCAGGCTCTAGGCAGCCCTATGGGCAGGGTGCAGTGTATTTAAAAGGTACCATACATATTTTTGAGTATTCATTCATTCTAACTTTATTTCGGTTCAAAGAACCATACATGTACATAATAACAACGTCACAGTAAAATACAATACATGGTAAAGGAAAGGAAAAGAAAAATGTCCATATTAAAATACTTCTCTATAGTGAGTTAATATCATTAAAAATCTATGTACAAATATAAGGCACAAAGTGCATTTTTGTAATAAGATCATTTCATATCAACTGATGCACAATTAATTGCAGGCGCTAATTTAAGGTTGAACACCCATTACAATGCCGGCATCACTACGCATGGCTTTACGTCACATGCGTTACAACGCAAGAGACGTTACCACGCATACACTTTGCGATACGTACGATTACATCGCATGCACTTTAAAATGCATGCGCTTTTAAAACGCATGTGATATAATGGCGCCGGAGCAGAGACGGCAATTTTGGAACCGGGAGCAGAGACAGCGACGCTGGATAGGAACAATGAGGAAAGAGAGGTAAGGGTGATTGTGCTTGAGGTGGGAGTAGTGTGGGTAGTGGTTTAGGGTAGTGTTGTTGTGTCGTAGTGTATGGTAGGGATTTAGGGTTTAGGGCTTTGGGCTTAGGGTTTAGGGTAGTGTCAGGGGGTCGTAGTGTATGGTAATGTTTTAGGGTTTAGGGTGGGGGTTGTAATGTAGGATAGTCTACTGTTTTGTACTGTAGGGTAGTGCCGTGGAGTGTGTTATTTAGGATACTGTGTTAGTGTGTGGGGGTTATTTAGCGTTGTAAATACATGTGGGGAAATGGGGTCCAATGTAAAGGCATTTAGTATGCATTTCAAAGGAAATGCAAACTAATGCCATCCGTTGTAAAACATGCGATGTGATGGTACATGCGAACTAAAAACCGCGTTGTAAAGGCATGCGTTGTTTTGGTTTGCGATGTATCGTCATACATCCTAATTTAAGAGATAAAAAAATTATGAAAATTTTATATCTATTTATACTAATAAACATAAGGGTAACTCCCTCATCAAAAAAAAAACTATTTTTATGCAAAAACTTGAAAAAGAACATATTAGTTTAAGTTAGGTAGGCACTAAGAGGGTCTGCTATGCCAACTATAATGTCTAGCAATGTGTGCTGGTTCAGTACTCGGGCATTCCCTATATAAAATGCATAGAGCATACATAAAAGATGTAAAAATGTCAATCAGTATGGTTTTTAGTTTCTGTTAAAATTACCCTAAAACACACATTAGCATGTGGCACAAGTAAAAATAAACCACAACTATTAGCAGAAAGTCAAAAATCATCAATGTATATTATAATATCAAGATAACTATTAGTCAGTAAAACATAATGTGCTCTAGAAACATAAACATTTTAATCCTCGCTTTTTCCGTATATGGCTCAAAGGAAGCAAAACTCTACTGACACCAAATATAATTAATCGTGAACTATCTGTTTTCAATATTCTTAAGGCCTCTGAAAATGTCCTAGTCCTCAAACCCTGACACATTGGTTTGTATCAATTTCCTTCTAGTAGCAATTTATTCTGGGCAGAAAAATAAAATATGTACAATATCTTCTTAGGCGTCTAGCACACATAAAGTGCATTTAGTTTTCCTCCCCTCTGTTTGACCAGATAACCATTTGACTGTGAATGAGTTAATCTGGAGAATCTCATAACGAAACTTCAAAAAGAGAGTTGTTGCTAGTTGGGGTTGGATTTCATTCAGAAAAGGTTCAAAACTTGGCATTGATTTAAAAAATAGGAATTAAGTAGTGAGACTTTCCATTTTCCAATCGAAAGTGACCTTGTCCGATATGAAATCCAATAAATGCTCTTTAGTTCATTCTTACAATTTGCGGTCAATGAACCAGGATCAGTCGAAAATCTATTCAAACCCAACTGGTGAAACTAGTTGCGCAATTGACTGAACAAGGGAAATGCACGTTAGCCATCAAGTTCCAATAACTCCCTTAGTCCTTGTCTATAGAATTTTAAATCTTCTGTGACCCAGATTCTAATCCAGTATAGTAAGGGTCTCAATATGGCTAGATGTTCCAATCTCTTAATACCAATATCATAAAACAAAGGTGGTGGGATGTTAGCATCCGAATCACTTTGTTTTTCTCCAAAATAATTGGATTCAAATTTTCCCTGTCCCATAGTTCAGCCCCATAAAGGGATGCTGCTTGGGCTTTGTATCTATAAACCTCCAGCGCTGGGGAAATTGCCTTAGTCTAAGTAGCTTGTTGCTTTTTGACAATTGGCATGGTGTTTTGAAGCAGGGCTACCTTTCCTTGTTTATATGGGGTTTCCATGACAATTTCAAATCAATTGTCATACCAAGGTAGCTAAAATTAGTTACATGCTCCAGTGGTGTAGGATCTATCACTATTTCAGTTTTAAAACATTTATGTGGTCTAATGGCCATATATTTGGTCATACTGTAATTTATTTCAAGACATTTTGATCTGTAATAGCTGGTAAATTTGTCTAGTAGTCGTTGTAGCCTCTTTGGGGTCTGAAACAACAAAATGTGTCATCTGCAAACATTAGTGCACATATAGGGCCCCTCCTAATTTTTGCCAATCTTAGGTAGAATTGTGTAAATACTGAACTACATTGTTCACATACAGTAAAAAGAGAGTGTGAGCCAGGACGCAACCCTGCCTCACTCCCCTCCTAACAGGGATAGCGTCTGTAAGTTCTCTTCCCTGGTTCCCATTTCACTTTTGCATAATTTTCTTGATGGAGCCTAACTATCTGTGTCAGGATCTCCTGCGGTATTCCCTGGTGTTGTAATGATTCTCATAGGAGATCCCTTGGTATCAAATCAAATGTGGCTTTCAAATCAATGAGTGCAACATACAAGTGGCCAGCCTTTAATTTGGCATACTTTTAACTATACTTGACAGTCAAAACACCTGGTCAAGCACGCTTGTCTTGGTTCTGAAGCCCGCTGGCATGTTGAGAGAATACCTTTCTCTTTTATCCAAGCATTTAGTTTATTCAATATCGTTTAGTGTGAACATTTTGGAGAGTGTCTATTAGGCTTATACGCCTATAATTGGCCTGGTCATCTTTGCTGTCTTTCTTATGGATGGTGACAATTTCTGCCCCCTTCCATGATTCTAGAATAGGTGCCCCTGACTGCTTAGTAGATTAACGTACCGTACCCATATTTATGAGTCCTGCTTTAGGAGGTCTCCCGGTCTTGGGGCTTTCCCTATTTTAATAGAATATATAGCTGTTCTCATCTCTTCTTTGATAAAGTGAAGGGTTGGTTTTGGCAAATTATGGGAAGAAACTTTGAAGGGTTCAGTAAGATTTTTACATGGCCAGGGGCCCCCAAATACAATTCGGAGAAATGTCTGCACCAAGTGCCTGGGTCCAGATAGTTATCTGTACTAGTCCTACCTTTTTTATGTCCATATGATATCATCCTCCAAAAGGAAGACTGATCTTTTGTTCTGGCTGCAGTGATAAGATCATCCCAAATAGTCTCAGCCCAGCTCTTTAATGCCACTTTTTGTGTCATTTTGCATTCTATCATAAGTTGCCTTATTTGTGCCATATTTTTAGTCTTGAGTGCCGCTAATAGCTTTCCCTTGGCTAAAGAGCACTCCTTGCTATATCAAGGAGTGTTAGATAACCACTTGGTTTCTGGGTTCGATCCTGCTGTTTGGGGTCTGGTCAAAAAAACGTTCATGCGCTCAACCAAGCGATTATGAATTTGTGCTAGTGGTATAGAATCTGGTCGTACATTACTATAGGGGATAAAAGCATCATAAAAGGCATTATAAATACAAGTGAAGGGCTCTATTCGATTAACAATAGTGGACCATTTGACTAATGTGTGGGTATTGCTGATCGATAGTTGTGAGGGCATGATCCCTATGTCAACAGCTTGAGCCCCAATCAATCTCCCAGTCACCTTTAAGCATAGTGGGAAATTATCACTTTCTTCTCTATTATCCACCTTCAAATCATTCAGGTATCCCCAGTGTGCTGCGCTCACCATGATGTAGTCTATTCTGGACTTGGTTAACCCTCTTTTGAAAGTATGGGCACATTGGCTATATGAGGGAAACCAACCATTGCAATCCCTCAGCCCAAGCTCTATGGTAAAATGAACTGAATGCATGGCCACTGTTGAGCACGACACCAAGGAATTTACACGCGCGTGCGCACACACACGCGCGTGCGCCTTATCACACAACACTCCCCACACTGGACCTCTATCCCCTCTCGCAATACCACCAATCGCCCCAGACGCACTACCGATACGATCTCAGACCATGACATACAAACCCTTCTCCACTCTTACGTCCCGGCTCCCCAAAATCGCCTAGCCACGAAATATCTGTCCATCCCAACGATTATATCTAACCCTCTCAGGCACCACACGCATAACAACAGAGGCTCCGTCCCCAACAACCTCACAAATGTACCCCTCACTATAGAACCTTCCTCCACCCTCTGCACCCCTAGACTCAAATGCATACTTCTCAATTGCAGATCGGCCCAAAGACATTCCGCGGGGGTCGCCGATCTCATCATTTCTCCGGAACCGGATCTAGCAATTCTGACTGAAACATGGTTGTCCGATTCTTCTACACCTATCATGGATATCCTAGTCCCCCCCAACTACTGTATCATTAGACTTGACAGGATCAAAAAGACAGGCGGTGGAATTGCCTGTATTTACAAAAGCAACCTTTCAGTTACTAAAGCGTCCGCCCCCTCCCTTACTTCCTGTGAATACCTCTGCCTTGATGTCATCAGCGAAAGCAAACCGGTATGCTCGCTACACATCATATACCACCCACCTGGGGACAAGCTCTCCTTCTCCCAACAACTCATGGACACAATCTCAACCAACTCAGGACGGCAAAACACCCTAATTTTCCTTGGCGACTACAATCTCCACTGGAATGACAGCAGTGACACAGTGGTAAATAGCCTCAAAATCTTCCTCAACGCCCTTGATCTCACCCAAATATGCAACAGCCCGACCCATGAGAAAGGTTCTATCCTCGACCTTATCATCTCCAAAGAGGACGCTATTCAACTTGAGTCAATCCAACCTTGTGACTGGTCAGATCATCATATTGTCTCCTTCCGTATCAATGAAAAAATTAAATTTAATCCAGTTCAACCCTCTAAGCCCAAAGTTTGGAAAAGAGACATGAAGAAACTCAACCCAGACTCCTTACCGCCTAACAGCTGCAATCTCCTACTTGCCCCTTCCGGCGCTACGGACGTTCAACTCCTGACTGACCACTATCTCAATGCTATGACCACGATAATCAATGAGGCTGCACCCATGCAACTGAAAAGAGTCTCATCCAAGATCTCCAACCCATGGTATGACGGGAGCCTCAATGAAGATAGACGGGCCATGCGACTGGCAGAGCGCGCCTGGAGATCAGCCCCCTCTGCACTGCACCTAAAAACCCTGAAGAAACAGAGAAACGCCTACTTCAGGAAAATAAAACGCTCAAAAAGAGATTTCTTCAGCCTCCAGCTCGCCCAAGCAAAAAACCGCCCAAGAAAACTGTTTGAGCTAATCAGAACACAATCCAAAGAACAACCCCAGACACTCAGCACCATGGGCGTTACACCTTCCTGTGAAGATTTCTCTGCTTTCTTTAACCAAAAAACCGACAACATAAGAAGCGATCTCCTCAATGACTCAATCCTTTACTCCAACCCCCAACACACAGCAGCGTCTGAACTAAAGAACAATGCTACATGGTCATCCTTTGGCACCTACTCCGTAGAAGACATTGGCAGATTGCTCAGCACCCTGAAACCATCCAATCACCTCACTGACCCCCTTCCTGCTAACGCTGTAAAAGACTTTACCCCTTTGCTCCTCCCACTCTGGACTAAGATTATCAATAGCTCTCTTCAACAAGGATCCATCCCTAGCGCCCTCAAAGTCGGACAAGTCACACCGCTACTAAAAAAACAACAGCAGACCCCACTGATCTAAACAATTACCGGCCTATTACAAATATTCCCACTCTCGCTAAACTGTTGGAAAAATGCGTACAGCTACAACTGACTAAACACATAGATAAGTTTGCTCTCCTCAACCCTCATCAATCAGGCTTCCGAGCTGGGCACAGTACCGAAACTGCTATGACTCACATAGTTGACGACGCCCTCCAAATCCTAGACCAAAACGATACCTGCCTCCTCATCCTTCTTGATCTCTCTTCAGCATTCGACACAGTTAAACATGAGAACCTACTCGAACTATTAAACACAAGAATGGGCATATCTGGGACTGTTCTCAAGTGGTTCACTTCCTTTCTACACAACCGGTCTCAGAGATTCAAAAGCAACAACCTGATGTCCTCTCCGGTACCTGTATCGCTAGGCGTCCCTCAAGGATCCTCCCTCTCCCCATCACTGTTCAACCTAGTTATGGAACCTCTCACTACCTTGCTACAAGCATCCAATGTTCACTTTCACATGTATGCCGACGACACCCAACTTTATCTCAAAATACAATCTCCCAAGGACATCATGCTTCTGAACACCACGATCAGAAACACCCAATCCTGGCTTGCCGAGAATCACCTCAAACTCAATGCGCTGAAGACTGAATTCCTCCTGATCTCACCTCCCGCAAAAATCTCTACCGCTCAAACATGGCTTAAGCACCTAACGGCTCTAAATGTACAACCTACCATCGTAGACTCAGCAAAATCTTTAGGCATAACACTTGACGCCAATCTCAACATGCAGCAACACATCAGCAAGGCAACGAAAGGAGCGAACTTCCAAATCAATACCTTGAGAAAACTTAAACCCTTCCTTCCAGCCAAAGACTTCCATACTGCAGTACAATCTATAGTCATCCCGCACATAGAATACGGTAGCACCGCCCTCTACGGGCTCCCCCTAACTACAACGGCACCCCTAAGAGCGTCCCTTAACGCGGCAGCGAGACTCATCACTGGCTCAAAAAAACACTCGCATATTTCCCCTGACTTTAAATCCCTGAACTGGCTACCTTTTGAAGCCAGAATACATCTGAAAATCGCCTGCATGACACACAAGGCTGTACACATGAACTCACCCGCCTACCTCACTCAAAAGCTGACAATTTCTGGTGGCTCTAGAACTACTAGAAGCACAAACAATCTTCTGCTGAAGCCTCGAAGATTTCGGAAGGAAAAAACCTATAAACGCTCCTCCTCAGGAATGGCGCCCAGGATCTGGAACTCACTCCCTCCTGAAACCAGGCTCATCTCCTCCAACAAACCTTTTAAGAAAGAAGTAAAAGCGATCCTCATGGCTAAATACACATGATCTATTATTCTGTATTTCTCAAGAATCCGCACTGTACTACCTGACTGACCCCATGGGCTATTTGTTTTACTTGTATTTTCGACTTATCTGATTGTATACGTTCCCTCTTTGGATATATCTATATTGTTGACGCACCTGTTTGACTTTGCATACTGTACCTACTCCACCTCAACTATTCCTACTCGTGTACTACTGATGCACCTGTGTGACTATGCACCCTGTACTCACCTACCTCAACTTTGCCTACCTTTATGCTATCTCCAAAAACATTTTAAGCACGCTTAAACAAGTATATGCTCCTTCTTTTTGTACCTTTATACTATTGGCGCATCTGTTTGACTATGCACCTTGTACCTACACTACTTCAACTTTGACCTACCTCTTGTATTTTGACCTACCTATGTAACTATGCACGCATCTGTTTGACTATGCACCTTGTACCTACACTACCTCAACGTTGACCTACCTCTTGTATTTTGACCTACCTATGTAACTATGCACCCTGTACCTAACTACCTCAACTATTACATACTATTATTCTATCACCCCCTTGTCCTTGTAAAGCGCTCTGATATCTGCAAAGATCTTGTTCACGCTATATAAAACTTAAAAAAAAAAAAAAAAAAAAAAAAAAAAATACTTAGTGAGGCGACTCCTCTGGTCAGATCTTCATCCTCAAAAATTGTCTCTAGCCCCATTATGGGTTCAAATCTACAGTTAAAATCTCCTCCAGTAAAGACAACTCCAAATGGCTCCATTGGTTCGAAAATTGCATTTAGCAGGTGTACCACTGGGGACTCTGTAGAGAGTAATCTCAGTCTTATATAGACATTAACCTCTGTAGAGAGTAATCTTGGTCTTATATAGACATTAACCCCTTTGCTTCTAGGCCTTCCCCCGTGCTAAGCCTTTTTTTTGGCAATTTGGGGTAGTTCGCGCTTAGGCCCCTGTAACATAATGACCACATAAGGTATCCACGCCAAATTTGCGTCTGTTTCTTCCAACATCTTGGGTACCTTGGGTTTGTGGATTCCCCTCAAGGGGACCCAGAAATTAGCCAAAATACAGCAACATTTTGTTTTTGGGGGGAAAAATGGGAAAAAAGGGCTACAGATGAAAGCATCTGTTTTTTCCCTGCAAATGGTACCAACAAAGGGGTTGTGGGGCTGAAATCACCATCTTCCCAGCTTTCAGGGACAAGCAGACTTTTGTCAGAAAACCACATTTTTTTACACAGTTTTGGTATTTTTCTGGGACATAGCCTTTTTTGCTATTTTTTGTGCTTTCAAACACCTTTCAGTTAATGGTAGAAATGGGTATGAAAGCAATAATGGATGCTGGAAAGCTATACATTTTAAAAAGTAGACAAAATTCTAAATTCAGCAAGGGGTTATTTGTGTAGATCCTTTAAGGTTTTTTTTATAGAAACTAACAGTTGAATATAGGAAAAACTGAAAATTAGTAGAAAAAACAGCCATTTGTATCAACGTTTTCACCTGTAACTTCTTCTAATTATGAAAGCTGTTTGAAAACAATATACTGTTACATCCGCTAAACCTTTCTGGTTGTGGGGATATATAGGACTTGTAGGTTCACCAAGAATCCGACGAACCCAGAGCCATTAACTGAGCAGCGTCTTGCCATGGTTTTTTATTATACACCGGGTATATAGCAAATAATTGGGGAAAATATATACATGGAGAAATCGGTATGAAAGAAACCTATTTATTTATGAAATTGGAAAAAAATATAGAGTTTAGAAACAGAATATATATTTGCACATTTCTGAAATTGTGAGTACCACACTAGCATGAGAATTATAGGTCCATTTTCAAAATTACTTCTTTTTTACACATTGTCTTTCATTAGGAAGGCAGAAATGCATCGAAAGTCAACAGGTAATAACAGTTGCTCTACAATTCTGTGTTACCCTAAGTATCCCGATAAAAATGATACCTCACTTGTGTGGGTAGGCCTAGTGTCCGCAAAAAGGACACAGCTTAAAACGCAACGAGGACAGACTTTATTTTTACAGTAAAAACGAACCCTTTTTTTGCAAAGTGCCTAGCTATAGATTTTGAACCCTAACTCTGCCAACACCTAGGGAAACCTAGCAAACCTATAATTTATTTTAAACTAGACACCTAGTGGAATACAGGATGGGGTTACTTGACTGGCCCTCACCGGGTTCTGTTACCCAGAATCCCTTGCAAACCTAAAGATTTGTCAAACAAACCACATTTTCCTCACATTTCTGTGGTGGAAAGTTCTGGAATCTGCGTGGATCCACAAATTCCAAATTCCACCCACCCGCGTTCCACAAAGTCTTCCAAGAAAAATGGTACCTCCTTGTGTGGGTAGGCATAATGCCCGCGACAGGAAACAGCCCAAAACACAATGTGGACACACCACATTTTCACAGTGAAAACTGACGCTTTTTTTTTGCACAGTGCCTAGCTGTAGATTTTAAACCCTAGCTCTGCCGGCACCTAGGGAAACCTAGCAAACCTATACATTTTTTAAAACAATACAGCAGGGGGAATGCAGGATAGGGTGACTTATTGCCCTTATTGCCGAAATCCCGCATTTTCTTACCCTTATAAAGATATAAGGTGGATTCAATATTGTGTATACCAAGAAGTCTGGACAGCCACATTTGGAATGTTGGGGCATTAGGATCTTTCCAGGCAGCTGAGAGTAAAATGCGTAATGCCGCCACGGCCAGAAAAATAAAAGCCTCTGTTTCCCTGTTAACAAGAGCCGTTTTACTATCACTCCCAAAAATCATCACCGTCGGGGATAGGCTGATCTTTATGCCTAGCAGCCCCTCCAAAAATTTCTCAATCTCAGTTTTTATCAGACTGAGCTTCTCACAATTAGAAAACATGTGTAAAAAATCTCCAGGGCCTTTCTGGCACCTGGGACAGTTGCTATCAATCCTCATACCCCAGTCATGTAGTTTAGAGGGAGTATAGTACAGATTAAATAACGTTTTAAAATGTTGAGCCTTCAAGTTTGAGGAGCACAGTATTTGTTTATCCAGCCCCAAAGCTTTATCAAGATCGGTGTCAGGATCTTGTAGTCTGTCTGCCCAGGCAGCCTCGTGCTTCTCGAGATCATCGTGCATTCTTTCTATAAGGGCTTGATATATATTCCTGATCTTATCTCCTCCTCTTATCAAATATCCCAGCACTGGGCAAAGTGGGCCAGGAGCTATTTCTGAAGCAGCAGTTTTAAGTGTTTGGGAGATCTGGAGATATTTAAAAATTTGGCCGCTGGTCAGACCGAACTTCTCCTGTAGCCTGTTAAAGCTCAGTAGTTCCCATTGTTGCCAGGCCCCATCCACACTCAAGTTTGGTAGATGCCCTGAGTTCCACAGCGGGGTATACTTATTAATCTTGGGGATATGAAGCAATTTCTGCAGATTTTTCCATAAATCCCAGGCACTAAGCAACCCTTTATGCCGGGATTTTTAAAAAAATCTACGGCCAGTTTTTCTCAACAGTGCCCGTACGGCCTCCTTGCCCATCAATAGCTCGTAAATTGATGGAGGTTCATATAAATCAGATGTCGGGTCATATGAATACCTTCTACTGGGTGCTGGCATAAATAATATAGACATCTGGGTCAGCAAGCAAGCCCAATGATAGAATCTTATGTTTGGGGCTGCTAGGCCTCCACGTTCCTGTGGGAGAGTCATATACCTGGCTGCCCTCCTAACTTTACCATACTGCCAGAGAAAACTGTTAAAAATAGACTTAAACTTTTTTAACAACCCTTCCTCAATTAAAAAAGGTATGCATCTAAACAAATAAAGGAGCTGGGGTAACATAGTCATCTTTAGCACATTGGTCCTCCCTATCAAAGATAAGTGCAGTGAATCCATCCGCTTCAAATCTGCCTCGATTTTTTTTAAGAGTGGAGCATAGTTATCCTGAACAATAGAGCCTGTCACTGCGTTAATTACTACCCCAAGAAAAGTCGCAGAGTCTACATATCTTTCATCAGCTTTAATGACCTCATTTGAGCAAATCACCTGAGTTTTTGACTCATTCAGTCGGTACCCCGAGTACTTGCCAAATTCCCTGGTGACTTCCACCAATAACCGCATGGCCTCAACTGGCTCTGGAGTAGTGACTGCCAGATCATCGGCATAGGCCAATATCTTGCTTTCAAAACCATTGGTTACTACTGGCAGGATTCCCACGTTCCCCAGAATTTGCCTAATCAGTGGATCGATGTATAGTGCAAACAGGATCGGTGAGCAGGGGCAGCCCTGACGGGTACCCCTGCTAATCCGGATCCTATCGGAGCACTGACCCATCAACTGAATGCAGGCCGTTGGGTCTCGGTACATGGCCTCCATAGCCAGCCGGAATTTTGGGCCAAAGCCTCTGTCTGTCAGGACGTCCCACAGATATAGCCACCTGACACGGTCGAATGCTTTTTCCGCATCAAGGAGGATCATGGCGACCCCCCTGCCCCCAGCAGCATGGGCCTCAAACAATGAGATTGCTCTCCTAACGTGGTCCGTCGTTCCCCGGCCGGGGATGAACCCATGCTGCCAGGGCGAGACGAGCCCCCCAATGATCCTCCCTAACCGTGCGGCCAAGATCTTTGCATACAGCTTATTGTCTGAGTTAATCAGAGATATGGGCCTGTAGGACCCCGGATTCTCCCTTGGCTTTCCCTTTTTATGAAAGACTATGATGGTAGTGTCTTTCCATGTTTCCGGGATCTTACCCGTACCTATAATGCCATTAAATAGATCCAGCAAAATTGGAGCCAGCACTACTGAGAGACACTTATACATCTCCAGGGGGATGCTGTCTGGCCCGGCGGCCTTTCCGGAGGCCAGTTCAGACAGCGCCCTGCGGATCTCTTCCAGTGTTATGTCCAGCTCCAATTTTGCTCTGTCCTCTGATCCCACTCTGGGCCCATTGTCCGGATATCTGCCAAGTGGGCGCTCCCCAGCCGATTCTTCCTTATAGAGGGTTTGATAGAAATTTGCAAAAACTGCAAGGATACCCTGAGGTTCCACAACCTCCTGTCCATTCTCTTGAATGCTAGTTATTGTGTTCTTAGTATAGCCTTGCCTGACCCTTAACGCCAACTCCTTTCCCGCCTGCTCACCGGTCTCATATACTCTCCTCCTATATGTCCAGTATTCTGCTGCCGCTTTCTCTGCCAGTTGTTTTTGTATTTCCGCTTTAATTAGGCAGATACTGGTTTGACTCTCTTTGCCTTCATTTCCTTGTATTAGATCTTGGCAATGCTGTTCCTCTGCCTTTACTAAATCTGCCATGAGCCTGTTCCTATTGGCTTGAACTTTTTTCCTGGAGTGAGCAGTGTAACTAATGACCTCCCCCCTCAGTGCTGCCTTAAATGAATCCCACACACCGTTTCTTGATGCACTATATCGATTGGCATCAAAGTATTCTATGGTCCATTTTTGCATATATTCCACAAACTGTGCGTCTGACAGGAGTTTTTGATTAAATGTCCAAGCCCTGCAACTCCTAACCAATGCTATGCCATTATATAAGATTGCCAGCGGACTATGATCCGAGAGGACCTTGGGGAGTTTCCTGATACTAATCTTACTAATTTCTGTGGACGAAATAAGAAAGTAATCCAGCTTGCTATACCTCTGATGAGGACAGGAAAAATATGTGTAACAAGGGTCGTTAGGCTCCTTTGCCCCCCAGACATCCGTTAAACCATGAGATAACATCATAGACCGAAGAGCTGCAGATACCCTGGGTTTTCTACCCGCATACGAACTCCCTGCAGAAAGGTCTATAGAAATATTGAAGTCCCCGCAAACGAGGATGGGGGCTGGCCAAGTAGCCAATTCCGCTTCCAATATTTCAAAAACCTCTGGGTCATCCTGATTTGAACCATAAATGCCGCAAATTGTAAGGCCACACTCCAGCTCCGCCAGGACCTATCTACCATGTGCATCAGACTTAGCCCGTTGCGCCACCCCCAGCATAGTTTTCCCCAAAATCACAACCCCTCTTACTGTTGAGGTTTGAGTGGAGCATGCCAATATATTGAACCCCTCAAGCCTAAGGAGCTGCTTTTTAGCCCATGGTAGGTGGGTTTCCTGTAGGCAAAGAATGTCGATAGGTTCAGTTTTGACAAACTGTGCCAATCTTGCTCTCTTCCTCCAATCGTTCAACCCACTTATATTTATTGAATATACACTAAGGCTCGACATACCCACTATAAGAAAGGCACCCTACTCTTGCCTGCAGAAAATACAGCATAAAGATTGTTTCCGTAACATTTGTGTCATTTCCTGAAAATACAAAAACTACAAAAATCGCTGTATCATAAATTCTCATTTTATTTTGCTTTCCCCCCCTCACCCCCAACCCGTGCCCCCCCACACCTCGAGCTACCCTCCCACCCCCCTTCCCCCTTGCTACCCCCCCTCCCTCTGGAAGCACTCAGACCTTGGTCTGAGCTGATGATGGTTGAGTGCAGCAGCACGGATCGTGGGCGCAGCAGTTGGTTAAACCTAAACAATCAAGTGAGCCATATCTTACCCCCCCCATGCCCCCCATCAAGAAGAGACGGAAAAAAAGGGGAAAAAACCCAGAAAGAGAAGTGGAGTCAAAAGAACGAAGCTAGGCTAAGAAAATAACCAGCCCTAAGCATAAATCATTCTTGATCCTTCTAAATCCCTATACCAAAAAGTCATACTATCAAACTAGACAAATCTAAACAAGCAAAAAGGAGCAGTCACGTTATGCATTTTCTTTTTTCTTTTTCTTTTTAAACCCCTCAGCAAACTGAACCCTCCGGTATTCAAGCTTATTTAAGTTACAAAGAGTCCAAAAACTCCCTTGCTTTTACTTCTGACGAGAAGTAGAGAGTCCTTCCATCCTTGATTATCTTTAATTGCGCTGGATTCACTAAGTAGACTTGGAGATGTTTATCCTGGAGGGGCTTGATCAACTGGCGGAGTCTCCACCGCCTCTCGACCGTTGCATGACAGAAATCCGGTCTCACAAAAAAGGTCACACCCTCGCTAGATCTTTTTGCATCAGGGCGAGCCTTTTCAGAGACAAGCTGTCGAAGGACAAAGTTTCCCAAAAAAATCAAGACTGCCCTCGGCTTGTCACTATTTCCAGCTCCCAGGCGAGGTCTAAACGGTGTGCGGTGTATTCTTTGCATTTCCGCCGCCCAGTTCCACTCCGATAATTCGGGGAATGCTGACTTAAAGAGATTGGTCATAAAGGCCCTGATGTCCGAGCCCTCTGCCCCTTCCGGAACTCCCAGAATGCGCAGGTTATTGCGCCTTAACCGATTTTCCATATCCTCCAGTTTCCACTGAATGTCAATAACCTGAGCGCTCTGGGAGTCTACCTTAGATGATGCTGCAGCGGCTTCCGCTTCAGTTGCCACAATCCGTTCCTCCAAGTTGGTGACCCTATCCCCCACATTAGTGTATGCCTTAGACAGTTTTCTAACGACACCCTGCATCTTACGCATTGCTGCCTGTGCCTTCCGGGTGTCCTGCCTTGCTTCTTCTCTGTGCGTAAGGATGGTCTGGTAGATAACATCTAATAATGGAGGATAGGATGCTGGGGCCTCGGTATTAGAACTTCCCTGAAGGGATGTAGCAGAAGAATGATCCCAGGCCAGATCACACATGGGTTGTGTATGGGCACTTCCATGGGCAGCAAGTCTTTTAGCCGTGCTGGGGGGGTTCTGTTCCAAATCACTATCGGAACCCGAAATGCTTTCCTCCTCAGAGGACCTCACCTCATCGGACCATTCTGCATCTTCTGATACTGAGAAGAAACATTCGCTACTATCTTTATCCTTCTCTTGCTCTAAATACCTTTCATCCGTAAGAGTCAGCTGAGCTAGAGGAGGGCACAATTGTGTAATCTCCTTCTCCTTCACTCTACCCGCACCCTCTTCAATCACCACAGCTTGGCCCAGAGCCATCTCCAGCTGGTTACTTGGCTGCGGAGGCTGCACAGGCACTGGTTGTGCGGTATACGAAACAAGTTCAACTGATCCCCCGCTTTCAGATGTAGTCCCACCAGGTTGTTTATCTGTACCTGCAAGCACCAAGAGTTCGTCAGCTACCACTTGTCCCTCGGTTTCGACTGTATCTTCGGCCTGCACAGCAGCAGGCAACGACTCATCCGCCAGCTCCTCTACTTCATCCGGAAGGGGGGTAAGTGCGGGATCGATACCTGCTTCTTTAGTCTCCTTAAATTTTTGTGTCACTGTCTCCTGGGCTAAGGGCTGCAGCACCGTCGCATCAGCGTTCTTTTGGTGCTTACCACCACGAATCAGCAGCTCCGAAATAAAAGGGGACTGCCGTAAACGCTGTGCCGCCAATTTTCCTCTCTTGGTTTGTGCCGGTGTTTCAACATTTTCACCAATATTCGGGATCACTGAGGGCGGAGATAAGTTTGCTGTCTCATGCTGTGTTTGCTCCATACTTGTAGCTGCAGCTTGAGCCATTTGTGCTGTCTGTATTGCCTGTGCTGATTGTGGGGTCTGTGCTGTCTGGGCTTTCTTCTTTGCAGCAGCCTCTGCCTTTGCTGCTGCTCCTGCTGTCGTTTTGTGGGGGTTCTATCAGCCAAGTTTCTTGGAACAGGCAAAGGTCGTTTTTTCCTATATATTCCAGCCAATCTGTGTCTAAAAGTTTTTGTTTTAGCCCAGCTATGTTCCAAGAGATCATCATGATATTTATAGGTGATGCCTCGGAGTTCGAGTCAGGGGTATATTCAGTATATTCAGGCTGTATATTTCTATTGCCCAAAGTACCGAAAGATGTTCTGCTGCCTGCATGAGTTTCTTGCATCTCCTGTTGGCCAGCCATTAAGGGAATACTATCGACACTTTGAGAATTTAATATAGATCGACTCTTAGCAATATTGTTGGCCTGTCTAGCCAGTCAATCTACAGATTCCAAATTGAGCGCTACATGCCGTGTTAGTGAAAAACTGCTTAATCCATTTTCCACTACTGCAAGGCCTATCACTCCCATAAGCTAACATTGGCATTGCCATAAAACATCTGTTAAGTGTAATTTCCAATTGAGACAAAGATAGAGTTTTGGAGTTTGGTGTCTCTGGATTCACAATTTAAAATCACAACTTAACTCAAGTCGGATTTTAATTTATATGTTTTTAAATGCCATTTTTAGAAAGTTGGCATTTTCTTAGTTTAACCATTCTATGCCTGTTTTCTGAATACACATATGGGTGACAGCTGGGTTTTGTGCTTTCCCTCTAGACCAGAGGTCTTCAAACTGTGGGGCGCGACCCCCAGGGGGGTCCTGGAGTCCTAGGAAGGGGGTTGCAGATTCCCCAGCTCACTTATCCCTGTAAAAGGACAGCCGTCTGCCGTCCTGGGACGGCGAATTGAGATCGTTATCAGCTGTTTGCCTGAATGAAAGGCAAATGTGCTGGTAATCTGCAAGTGTAAAGGATGCTTGGAGCAGTTCTGGCTCTTTGGGAAGAAAAAGATGTGTGTTTTTTTAAGTTGTAGTGCAAAGAGTTAACTACTGAGCTGGAAGTTCTTTCTTTTAATTTTAACTGCATTTTTTACACAGCCTTTGTGCCCCTAAAGAGGTGTTCTGAAGGGACTGTTATGTTAAAAACTAAAGAAAACTGCATTACATATGGTCTGGTATTATTAAAACCTACATTTTGAAAGCACCATTTTATTGAAAAACTATTCACATGTTTTGCAGCATTGTATCTTACCCTGTGTGCAATGCAATTATAAAAAATTGACTTGCATATTCACAGTGCTTTCTGACGCAGGCTGTGACTTTGTAGCACTAAAAATACACATCACTATTCTCCACTGCACCAATCAAGATTTAATTCTGTGGGTCTCTGGTTACACACAGACCTCTGCAGTGCATTAACTAACAGATGTTTCATAATGTACTACAGTGCATTTCCCACTGAGAAATAACTTATTTTATTTATTTTTCGTTTACACTGCCCATTATTTTATAAGTAGATACCTGAAGGTGAAATATCTAAAAAACTTAAGAGTATTTTAGGCTTATTTATGAGAGGCTTGCATCGCCAGAGCATCACTTTGTTATGCTCCGGTGGCGCAAGCATCTCAACCATACCTATGAGGCGATGCAAATACACCCTGCATGGCTTTCCATTGCCTCATATGGAGTAATCAGTAAGACAAAGCAGTGCAAGTCACTGTGTTGCTTTACTCTGCGTCAAGGAGGTATTCCATGGGCTTTGCGTGGGGTTCCCAAGCAAAGCCCATGGATTTTGATGCTGCCCCATATTTACAAAATCATTTAAACCTGGGGCAGCTCCAAAAACTGACGCCTCTCCAGTGGAGGCGTAACGAGGAGAAATGTTCTAATTTCTCCTTGATTTTACCTCTTTCCATGTGTGCTGCATTCTGCAGCTCTCATAGAAATAGGAAAATGCCCCTCAGGATTGTTTTGGTGAAGGAAGGTGCCTCTTCCAGTACAAAAACAATTCTATTCTGTCTACGTTAGTGCTAGGCAGCAATTTGTGAAGGGAACAAGTGGAACGCACCGTATTTCATAATTACAGTTTATTCCTGCCCTTTCACATTGACAGTGGGCAGCGCCGCAAGAAGACTTGCAGCACTGTCCTTTACCAATTGCTCATAAATATGGCCCTTTGTTTTTAGCTACACCTTTGGCTACACCCCTATGCTCAATGACCTTGGTTTGGATATGCTCATATAACGTTATAAGTAAACTCTCATTCTATCCTATGGAACAGATAGCTTTTCCATAGTGAAAAATGAAACACACTGTAATTCACTACCAGAACATGTCACACACACCAGTACATGTCTTACCTATAACATACACAGCACCCTGCCCACAGGGGTACCTTGGGCCTACCTTAGGGGTGACTTGCATGTAAGAAAGTGAAGATTAGGGCTTGGCAAGTGGGTGCACTTGCCAGGTCGACCTGGCAGTAACTTACTTCATGCAGACACTGCAATGGCAGGTCTGATAACCCTTTTAAGGGCTGCTTGGGTGAGTGGCACAATCAGTACGACAGGACCACCAGCACCATTTGATTTACAGGTTCTGGCACCCTCAGTGCATCTTACTAGGGACTTACCAGTAAGTCAAACATGCCAATCATGGAAACACCAATCCACAATACAATTTATAATAGGAGCCCTTGCTCTTTAATACTGGACAGCAATGAGGAAGTGCACAGAGACACTGAACCAGCAAAAACATAGTCAAAACTAGGCCAGAAAGGATAAAAACAGGAGAAGCATGCCAAAAGATGGCAGGTATAACAGGAGCATTTATAGTTATCGATATATGTTGATAAGAAGAAGAACCAGTTTTTAGAAAATGTTGTCAGAAGGGGGTCCTTACGCCTAAAAAGGTTTGACAAGGGGGTCTCGACATCAAAAAGTTTGAAGACCACTGCTCTCGACAGTCCCACAAAGGGTGCTGGGTGTGACATTTGCATCCTGATGGCACATCCCTAAGCTGATGGGTCTACCTGATGTAGATTGGGAGGGAGGAACTGACACTTGCACCTGAATAGGGATGTGCCTGTCCCTATACAAAGAGCTGCATACACCCACCCCCTGTAGTGAGTATTGAGCCATGGCAGGAAAGGCAAGGACTTTGTGGTCTTCAAATGCCTCTTTTAAGTCCCTCCCACTTGAACTGCACATATAAGTACTGGACCCCTGAAACCAGCAGAGGAGAACTTTGCTGGAACCAAGGACATGCTGCCAGGAAGAAGAACTGCTGTGCGGTAGGAAGAACTGCCAATTTGCTAACTGCATTGTAGTATTGGACTTTTGTCTGCTGATTGCTGTGCTACAGGAGGAACTGACACTTTGCTACTTGCTTTGCTGTGTTGGCATGCCGCCTGCTGCTTCTTGCCTGGGAGTGAGATGGACTGGACCTGCTTTCTACATCCTTGCACCCAGGTTCTCCAAAGGCCTGCTGACTTACCTCCTGTTCTTGAAGTATCACCAGTGGCGGCTCCCCCGCTAAGCTCCGTTGAGCAGTGTAAAAGGAAAATTTAAATGAGAATAGCACAAGGTTAACAACGTTACGCTATCATTTAATTTTTAGTATGGATCCATGTAAGGGCAGGGTGGGGCTATGTGACGGAGCAGGGAGGAGGAGTAGTAGTGGGCACCATAAGTGCGCATTACGGTTTGGCCCGCCATCTTGGGCCGGCTAAATCATTATGCTCATTTAGCATTTCTCCACCTGGAAACCTGTACAGCCAGGTGGGGAACAGTCTCAGGCTTCCAGGCACTGTCTGAGCAGCCAAACAGGCTACTAAGACCAGAATTGACACTGCTGTCATGCAGGTGACAGCTGTGTCGGGATTGGTTTACGTCTTGGAGCCTGCTAGGAGCCAGGAACAGAGGGAGGAAGGAGGAGAGGCCGCGGCCAAACTCATGTAAGTGAGGTTTTATTTTTTTCTACTCCCACCACTACATTTTTCTAGCAGCCGCCACTGAGTATCAGGGCTATCAAAGACTTCCTTCATCCCTCCACAACCTTGTGAACTCTGCAAACTGTGAGTCCTCCCTTGCCTACGGTGCCAAATCCAGTCCTATAGCCTCAGAAGTGGGTTTTTACAGCTTTTCTACATTGATGTTGATGCACTGCAGACACATCTCAACGACTACAGCGATCTTATTGTCAAACCTGTTCGACGATGAGGGTCTGCGTAGTTCATTGATGACAGCGATCCTACCGCTGATGCTGCTCGACGACAACGCAGTGCCTGCAGTTCAATGGAGCTCGATGACTTGTAAGCAATGTTTTTGAAAAACATCTTTAAAAATGTATATTTTGACTTGTACTTATTGTATTTTTGTCGTTGGGCTTGTGTGAAGTTTTGTTTGTGTTTTTTTACTGTGTTACTGTAATTTACATGTTGCACAAATACGTTACACATTGCCTTCTAAATTAAGCCTGACTGATTTGTGCCAAGCTACCAGAGGTTGAGCACAGATTAATTTAGGTTGTATGTGTAACTCACCCTGACTAGGATTGAGGTCCCTACTTGGGCAGGGTGCAAACCTCTGGTAAGTAGAGACCCAATTTCTAACATCCACATACTTCACTAAGGTTGTTCATTAACATCTAACACAGCCACATCTACACAGTCTAGCCTTGTCTTACAGACTGGATGTGGACTGGGAAATCTCAATGAAATTCAGGTATGCGATGACAGACATCTAAATACTAAACCCTCACAGAATTGCACACCTTCGGTGCTAATGTGTTTATTAGCTAGAACTAGGCACTATACATCATTCACAATGCAATCCGTTGCCTGCCAATATATTTCTGCAATCATATTTTTACATGGCCTCTGCACTACAATTGGCTTTAAATAATGCCTTATAAATACATTATATGTGGGTCATAACATGTACATTTTCTCACTGTAAATTGCTGTGCCTGTGCTTGCCTAAGGGACTAGATGTCTTAATCAGGGACCCTGATTGCAAAACAAAAGGACTCCCTTTACTGTTTGAAACAATTTGGAAGGGCTGGTCCTGTACTTTCTCCAAGACTAGGGGACTGCTTTGAGCTATCTGACTATGAATAGAAAATGAAAAGTCTTCATCGAATACTTATGTCGAGTAACTAGAGCACGGTTAGGATTATCCTATTTTGCTCTTTCCAAGCAACTGCCATTTTTTATTACACTTCTTTGTAGGAGGCGGTGGTGCAGACAGCCCCAGGTAGCGGCCAAAAACCAATAGTGTCACTTTAATGAAATACTGGACTGCAGTGTCTTAACTTCATTTGTAAAATGGACTAGTTGGCATAGACACCATCCCTTAAAAAACACAAAACGTCAGTGAAATGGTAGCCATGGGACCGGCATTGATTAAAAGGCAGAATGTTATGTTGCTGCTGCAGAAGATATTGCAGATGTATCAACACTTCTTTGCATGATCTGCTGTACACGTGGCACTTATTGCATGAACGGATGGAAATAAAGATAATGTTTTGATCTATAATATGTATGGGAAGTTGTATGGATGTTGAGAAAAGTGATCAGACAATGGCATATAATATGACCCCGGCTGACTGTTGAGATTACTAAAACTAGGGTTCTAATTGAAGAAAGTGGGCATGTAGATAGTACTGAGTAAAAAGAATATTACAAATCTGAACATATTTATGATTAACAGAGGTAGAAGACAAAACTAAACATATATTAACAGTTTGTCATTGCCTTCACATTACTCCGAATCCATTGTCAGGTGTCTGCAATATGTTTTGATCTGTGTGCCTATTCTGCTTTAATTTATGACTATTCAGTACAGATTTTTTTTTATCAGAGATTTTTTTTTGTTTAAGAAGTTTTTATTGAGTTTTTAAATACACAAGAGATGAAGAAGCCATAATGAAACATATACAGTATAATAAAATAAAACAATCAGGCAAAAAAAAAAACATGTGCGAAAGAACAAGCTTATAAGAAGAAAAGAAAAGAGACAGAAGAGAGTAGAGAGACAAGACAGAAAGAAAAAGAGAAGAGAGAGACAGAGAAAGGAAAAGAAAGGGAAGGGTCAAAAAGGAATGAGGAAAACATTATAGAGAGAAAGAAGAGCTAGTGCATAGAAGAGTGAGAGGAAAGATATGTAGTAAAAGGGAGCCAAAGAAGATCAGATTTAATTTTTTGAGAAAGAGAAGAAGGAGAAAGCAGTAGAAATCCTGTGTTCATCACAGATAAAATTCCACCAGGTTAGTGAAGATATTTTAGAGTTCTCTTTCCAAGATGATAAAATAACTTTAAAGACTAGTGCAATAAAAAGGTCAAATAACTTGGAAACAGAAGGTGCAACATTCACATCAGGTGAGAAAGAACCCAGAAAAACATTCTGCAGTGTTAAAGTAACATTACAGTTAAAAATAGACATGCAAGCATTCCAAACAGATTTCCAAAAGGATAAAACATTAGAACAATCATAAAGTTGATGTTTTAGCGTGCCCGTTTCATTTGAGCATGACCAACATAATGGGGAAGAACCAGGCGAAAATGTACAAATACTAAATGGGGTAATTAGAGCTCTATGGTAAATAAAATACAAATATTGGGTTATTCGAGCAGCAGCAGAGACTCTGAATAACTTTGACCACACTTTAACCCAGGTTATAATAGGAAAAGAGACGGACAAATCAGTTTCCCATGCAATCTCAATGTGGGATTTAGGTTTTTTAATAACATCAGATAACAGTAACTTATATATAAGAGCAGCTATATAAGAGCAGCTTTAGGTCTGTGGAATGAAAATAAAGGGTATAGAGGAGTAGTTGGTGTTGTGAGGAGGAACTGAAAAAGTGGTTAGGTAAGATTGTATGGCATTAACAATAATATTATATTCAGGGAGAAAAGAGTCAGGCAGTTGATAACTCATCTGCAAGGTATGAAAGGGAACAATAGAATAATCTTGAAGCAGCTGATGTACAAAGAAAATGCCCTTTTCTTTCCAATACTTGTAGGAAAAAGATTTGCCTTTATATTTAAGAAATTTATTATACCATACAGTAGAGGTAAAAAAACACTGAAGTGTGGTAAACTCCTTAAAAAACGTATTGTGTAATAAAGTTTGGGAGTATTTTAAAACAGGATTAGAGGATAAAAAGTTACAGTTTGACATAAAGACTACATGATGAAAAGAAAAGTCTTTTAAGCAGGAACGTTCAAAAAGGATCCATCTTGGGATGGGAATATCCAGAAAATCGTATGCTAGTGCAAAAGATTGTCTAAGCAAAAAAGCTGAGTGATAGCCTTTAACACCTTCGCTGCGGCGGCAATTTCGCCGCAGCGCTAGGGGGAGGGGGGCTGCGTGGCGCTCCCATGCTCGTGAGGGAACCGCTCCGTCACGAACCTCGGGCGCGCTGTGCTTGTGACGGAGCGGTTCCGTCCCGGCCCCACCCGCTCAATAGAACGCGCCGCGCAGCCGTGAAATCAGCCCCACGCAGGCGTGAAATCAGCGCCGCGCAGGCGTGAAATCAGCGCCGCGCAGGCGCGCCGAGCGGGTCGTGACGGAACCGCTCTGTCACCAGCACAGCGCAACCGAGGCTGGTGACGGAGCGGTTCTGTCACCAGCATGGAAGGGGTTGAAGTGTGGGAAGCGCACACCACCTTCTTCTTTAGGTCGAATAGATTTGCTTAAGGCAATTCTTGGGTGTTTATTATTCCACAAGAATTTTGTACAAATAGAATTAATTCGTGAGAAATATACATTTGTAATCTTGACAGGAAGCATATACAGTGTATACAAAACATGTGGCACAATCATCATTTTAATGGTATCTAACCTGCCCCACCAAGAAAGATACAATGGTGACCAGGTAAGGAGTAGTGATTGAATTTTATCAAATAATGCATGAAACGTGAATTTAATTGTATCATTTAAGGATGATGAAACCCAAATACCGAGGTATTTAATTTTTAAAGGGCACCAAACAAAATTAGAATCACTGAACATAAATTGATAGCATATAGAATTTAAGGGTAAAACTTCTGTTTTTGAGAGGTTAAGTTTGTAATCTGAGATACTAGAATATAATCAGACTTCATTCATAAAATGTGGGAGAGATTCAACAGGGTTAGACATATAGACCAATATATCATCTGCATAAGCAGATAGTTTAGTTTCTACAGAATTATGCGTAAAACCAGCAATTTGAGACTTAATACGAATACGTTCTAAAAAAGGTTCAAGACACAGCATAAATAATAAAGGGGAAAGAGGACAGTCTTGTCTTGTACCTCTGGAAAGGGAAAAAAATTTGGAAAAATGATTATTAACAAAAATACTGGCTCGAGGGCAAGAATATAAGAGCTTAATATATGAAATAAAAGAGGGTCCAAAACCAACCATTGCAGGGTATGGAACATGACTTGCCAATTAATACGGTCAAAAGCTTTTTCAGCATCTAAAGACAGAGCTGCAAGGGGGATTTGTATTTTTTTCCATATGAAATGATGTTAGCAAACATCCGAGCATTATCGGATGCCAGCCTACCCTTCACAAACCCAACTTGATCAGTTTTGATCAAAAAAGGAGTAATAGTTTCAAGTCTGGAAGCAAGGATTTTAGCAGAAATTTTACAGTCATAATTAATTAACGATATAGGCCGATAGTTTTTACAGTAAGAATGATTCTTATCAGGTTTGGGTATGATGACAATTAGGGAATCCATAAAAGATCCGGATGCTTTAGCTTCTGAAATAAAAAAATTAAAAAGTGAGAGGAGTTTAGGGACAAAATAGAGTTAAAGGTATTATAAAATTTTACAGAAAGACCATCGGGACCTGGGGCTTTAGATTTTTTTTTAAAGATTTAATAGCATTAGTTATCTCTTGGAGAGTGATGTCTTTTTCTAAATCAAGGAATTCAGTAGGGAGAGAAGGAGGGGTCGGGAGACCTGAAAAATTCTTTTTTAAATTTGGAGAGGCGGGAAAAGTATCCTCAGAATAAAGAGATTTATGATATTCAAGGAATACCTCGGCAATATCCTCATCAGATGAGACTAGTTTGTTAGTGGATTCAACTAGGATAGAGCCAATATTTTTACGCTCGGTTTTAATTTTTAAATAGTTAGCTAACATCTTACCCGCTTTGTTCTGACCTCCATGGTATTTAGATTTGATTTTGAATAAAATATTACATGCTTCAGATGTTGCTAATTTATTAAGCTCAGATTTTGCTTTGATCAAACCATAAAGGGTGGAGGGTGATCGAGAGGTGAAACAAACATGTTCCAAGTCTTTAAGTTTATGTAGTTGATCTTCGTATTTCTTCTTGGTGGATTTCTTTTTTTTCGAGACATAGGAGATAGTGAAGGCACGAAATGCAGCTTTAAAAGCATCCCAATTATTAGAAACAGAGGTATCCAATGGGTTGTTGATAATGAAAAATTAATTAATGAAAGTGGTAGCTTCCTTGATAAAAATCATGTCCAATAATAAAATGGTGTTAAGTTTCCATCGCTAAAATGAGAGGAAGTAAGTGAAAGGTCTAAAACAACATGAACAGGGGCATGATCCGAAATAAAAATTTACCCAATTTCAGAATATTGGATGGAAGGGAGTAAAGATTTCCTAACCAAAATATAATCAATCCTAGAACGAGTGTGATGAACATTAAAAGAAAAAGTAAATTCACTTAAATCAGGATTACATGTCTTCCAAACATCATATAAGGAGCGAGAGGCAAAGGCAGACTGAAAAGCTTTATGAGTTTTGTCAGGTTGAAATTTACAATTAGATAGCCGATCAGAAAAGGTTGAAATCACCAGCAACAATGATATTTGGGCAATCAATTGAAGATAGAAGAATTTTAATGTCATTCCAAAATGTGGGGTCAGTTGTAACAGGACCATAAATATTCAATAAGACTATTGTTTTGTTTTGTATCACAATCTTTGCCATTACCCATCGTCCATTGTCATCATTTTGTGTAGATAAAATTTGTACTGCAAAAGCTTTATGGCATAATATCGCAACTCCACGTTTTTTGTTGGAAGCAGGTGAAAAAACAACTTGACCCACCCATTGCCGTTTCAACTTAAGAGATTCCACATCCGTACAATGAGTTTCCTGAAGAAAGGCAATCTGTGAATTGAGTTTAGATAAATGAGACATTACCTTTTGTCTTTTAACTGAATTCCCAAGACCACGGACGTTCCACGTAACAAGTTTACACATAATGGAGGGAAGGGAGGGTATAACACAGTTGGGTTCGGTACACTTCAAGGATATAGCTACAAGAAAAAACAGACCACAAGAAAAAATTACATATAGGACATACTACAAAGATACCCACAACGTCAGAATACATTAATAAGAAAACAAAGACATAGGAGAATGTTGAACTGATAAAGATAAAAGAAATAAAGAGAAATGAAAAGATGAATAAAACAGAAGACTGAAAAAAAGAAAGAAAAAAAGAAAGAATACAGAGAAGGAAGTGAACAAACAGATCAGGGCAAAACCGCCAGAACTGTAAAAAGAAGAAGAAACAATGTGGGCAGAGCATGGTGACACAGAGCGAAGCGGATCTCATGAGGATAAATAAAGAATCTAGAAAAAACGAGAGCCTCAATAAGAGAGGAATCAAGTGAAATAAATAAGAAAGAAAAGAAAAAGACAAGAAAGGAAGAATGAAACAATAATAAGCTGCTTATAAAACGATAGAGAAAAAGAGAAGCAAAACAGGAAAATCAGACATTAGTGTCCATTCCAGAGGAGGAAAATGATTGAAGAAAAAGTTTCAATTTCTCAGGGTCATCGAAAGACCGTGAGCGGCCATCATGAGTAATCTTGCTGAGACATGGGTGAAGTATTCCATATTGAATATTAAGATGTCTCATCTGAGGACGCAGGGCTAGAAACTCCTTGCGACGTGCGTTGGTTGCATTGGAGATGTCTTGCGAGATGAAGACGTTGTGACCAGACCAAATAAGACGACGTTAGAGTTTAACAGGTTTCAGAACAGACATCAATTCAATAAACTCCAGGAATACCATAATTATTCCACGTGGTTTCGCGGGATTAGAGGTAGGACGACCCAAGCGATGTGCTCTTTGGATATTGAGGGGAGTATCTGATGATTGAAGACCAAGAAGTTCAGGAAGAAATTTTTGAAGAAAGAGTACCATGTTGGAGCCCTCAACATGTTCCGGAAGACCATAAAGACGCAGGTTATTACGAAGATTACGATTTTCCAAATCCTCTGTATGAATTTTCAATGTATGAATTTCCTGCTCTAATAATGGAATCTTTGTGGAGATATCATGTAGGGCGCCAACACGTTGTTCTAAGTCCAGTACTTTGCTCTCCATAACAATCCATCTCTCCTCAATTTGTTTCAATTTTTCATTCGTTGCTGACATAAAAGTCTGGAGACCTCGCACTTCTTCCAGGGTTCTGAGAGGAATGAATAGTAAACGGTGGATCATTTTTTTTGTCGCTTTGGTTTCGTGCCCGTGACAGAAGACCTGGCAGAATGAGAGTCATTAGCCATAATGGTAGCAATAGGGCTCTGTGAAGAATGCAGCAAACTGATGCAGCGAAGTTGAAGTTTGAAAAGAGTGCAAACGTGAAGTAAAAACTCCTCAAGGAGAGATATTAATGGTAATGGTCAACCCAGCAGTCAGAGAAAAAATAAGAATATATGATGTCAGAGACATAGGGTTGAAACTTTAACCATCCACAAAAAGTGCCACTGGAAAGTAACAGCATACGTCTGTGTGGTACTGAAGAGGGTGTGCTCAGCGGCTAAAAAATAGCGGCCGTACACAGCCACAACAATAGACGGTATGCCAGTGGAAGTAAATTATACTGCATTTAAAAGAATTCAAGTCTGTGCAAGAGCAACACTCTGCAAGGGAACAAGAAATCGATTTGTAGTAATGAGCCCCCGTAACAGTGTAATAACATGATGAAATCTGAAGATTACTGTCATCTCAGAGCATTCTTGAGGGAAATTCCTTAAAAAATATACTGGAGATAATACATTGCCAAAAATAATGTGCGCAGTAGGTCAAAGCAACAGCCAACCACATCTATCCTGAGGCGAGGGGCTACGCAAAGCCAACAATTTTGAGGAGGTGCAGAACAGTAGCCACAGAAATAGTGTAGAGAGCCATAAGAATAAATAAATGAGTTCAAATCATGAGCAATTAAATATGAGCCATGAGAGGTCACAATATCATCGAAATTACCGCTATGTGAGGAGATGCGATCGCGGCGGCTTAAAATGGCGGCCGCCCGCGTCGCGATGTGAAGAAATCAAATCCAAGCCATAACTGAGGCGTCTAGCACAGAAAAACGCCGAAGACACCTTCAAACTGTGCGCCGCATCTTCCGACGCTGAGTTCAATCGCTCCGAGAAGCGAAGACAATGTGGACGCGGCTCACAGAGAGATATGAGGTCTGCGGGAAAGCGGAGCTCATGAAGGAACCGCCATTTCGCAGCAGCGTTCAAGCCATGCCCCCCTTAATCTGCAAACTCCCATTTCTCTGTAGGAGCTTGTGCTGTGGGCGGTTTCCACCTGCAGCACAAGCTTGCATTGAGAAATGGGAGTTTGTGTAAAACAATGCACCATGAGCCAGGCACCTCATGCTGCCTGCCACACGGTGCAGGGATCTAAAGGGGGCACCAAAGGTGCCCCCCAGACCCCTAACCAGAGGCCCTGAAGGCATGGGGGCCCAGGGCCCCCAAAGTTGCTTTCCGATAGGTTTTTCATGTCAGAAAGCTCAACATGAAAAGCCTGTCAGAAACTGACATCGTAATCCCAACATCGGAAACGCTGTCCATAAGAGATGACGGAAGGTTTCTGACTGGATGACGGGCTCCTTGAGCCTGTCGGAAGCCAGCCATATTGACCGGCCGGTTTGAATTCTGACCGCTGTACTCATAATACGGCGGTCAGAAGTCAAAACCAGGGATGGCAGTCGGAAAGCCTCTTTCTGACTCACATCCTAATGAGCCCCTATATATCCTCTAGCTATTTATGAATTTAGAAATTCTGGAAATCTGGAAGTCAAACAAATCCCAATATCACTAAGTTACCTGAATTAATGTAAGGTTTCTTCTCATAAATGTTAACCCCTAAATATTTCATTGAACATAGGCTAGTTCAAGACCCCCAAATCTATTCCAACAATCGCCTGCGCTCCAAGGCCCATTAAAGAAATTATACAAGATTTGCCTAGTTTAATTTAAGCCCTGAGAATCTGCCACAACCCTCAAGTGTTTGCACGGCTATTGGGAGGCTTGTAGGTACATCTCAAAGATATAGCAGAACATCGTCAGTATATAATGAGATGATGTCAGTATGTCCCTGCAGCGTCAAACCAATTTGGTCCCCCATTGTTGCATAGGTTAACGAAGGACTCCATTACCAAGTAAAACAACAATGGCGACAAGAGGCAAGGCTGCTTCGTCCCTCATTCAATCTGAATCCAGAGTGTCAGCAGGATAGAGTCCCATGTACTTACAGCTGCCACGGAGAAAGCCCTTTCGCCAAATATGATGGTTCTCGTTATAGGGATATAAAGAAGGTCTGAGATGGCTTAACCATGAAGTATGTTGTGGTCTATGCCACATAAGCTTGGTCACAAATTCTAGAATGGATTCGAAAATTATTCTGTTAGGGAGAAATAGCCAGTGTAATAAATGGAGAAAAGAGTTATCATAATCTCGCAAGTTCAGCCACTAGCCATGCTGTGAAGTCCTTTGGCAGTTGTAAATGTTTCCGTTTTTTTACCGCAGCTGCAAGGTATATGGCATTATCATAATCTAACAGGGACTGAAGAAGGGCATTGATATCCAGGAAGTATTGTTGGAACTGTGAGAAATGCAACATTATTTTAAAGATTTTTACTTATGAAAAGCGGATGTCAGAGTCCTTGCAACCAGGGCTTCAATCAAAATTCGGAATTGAAAATTAGGTCAGGATTTCACGCTTCAGTGGTGAGAATGGGTTGAACACCTATTATATCAGGTCAGCATGAAAGATTCCAATGGGAGAAACCACCCTAAATGATAAGAAATTCCACTTTGCTTAGTTTAATTTTGAAACTTTTCAGACAATTGCCAAAGAGTAAAGGAAAGGCAGTGAGTTAAGATAATGACAACTCAGCATTCGAGTATTGTGTATATGATGATAAGCTAAAGATAAGCAAGTGTATGAGCAGTATAAAACTAGACTCTTGCTTGAAGGAGTATCCTGTAGTTCTAGGTGAACTGTTGAGTTGGCAAACAACTAGCTAAGTGGTTTTGTGTGGTATGAACATGATGACCAAAGGAGTTGGGTCTACTGTTTTTTTTTATTGAAGTATAGCAATTTGTGAGTGATTGATCTGTATGTGATGTTGAGCTAGAAAACATTTAACCAACCTGATGACTGAGCTGTGCTGTCAGCTTGATGGTGTGAGGTGTTGTGTCTGAAGTATTCTGTGGGTGTGATGCAATTTTTCTCTCCATCAAGATCGGCTGGATCCATGGCCGCCCTGTTGAATAAAAGTACAAATTAAGGCAATGCAATCCCACAGTGTCAGATGTCAAGACCCACATCAGTCACCTGACTAGTGCCCAAGATACCAACAAACGCTGTACAAGCAAATACCTTGTCATTAGTTACCCTCCAGAAAGTGCATTGCCCTGCAGCTTTCCAACTCAGCTATCTCTTTGTAGTGTAGTTCCTATATTCCCAATAGGCTCTGCGCATTGGAATAATATATCCTGTAGCTTAGACGTAGGACTGAGGTCGACTAGGTCTCTACCGAATATATTAGACTTAATTGTGAGTGCCAGCTAGCTCAGAGGTCACTAGAAACTTTCTCGAATTCACAAGAAGGGATTAGTTTCTGACAACCGCATAAGCTTGACAACTTTGTTTCCCAAGAATAAGAAATCAATCTCTAGAGTCGCGGAAACATTAGATAGCTATTTTACTCAGTCAATCATGCATGCTCCGTTTCACCAGAGGTGCTGAGAAATCGAGAGACGGGCGTTTTCAATAAAAAGTATTTATTGAACAGTCTTCTTTCTCAAGCATAAGAAATGTACTGCTACAATCGTAATACTGGTTATAAAGTACAATGCGTACAGCACGAAGAGTATTATAAAATAATACTGTAAAAGCATGATATGGTTTCTAAGCCATAAAATACATAAAATACATAAAACACATAGAGTGATAAATAATGACTAAAAGTACTCAACTGGTGCTTCTAAAATATGCCTACCCCGGTGTACCTAACCTAAGTCTAGTACAAGGGAAGAAGTAAGTGAGGTGTAGCTTAAGTTTTAGCATTCTTTGCCAAGCATCTATTCCAAGAATTCTCTACGGGTCTAATCAGCTCCGTACCTTGGTTTTAGAATGAAGGAGGTCTTGTATCTCTCTCTCAGGACTCGATTTCACAGCAACCCGCAAGGGTAGCCTGGAAACACTGGAGCTGGATTTCTCAGCAGGAGAAAAGACAGCGTCTCTCAGTGCGTCAGCTGGAGGGTCGGCTGCCTTCGGCACTTGCTGCTGCAGGGCGCGTCGGAAAAGTAGATACTCAAACTGCTCCCAACAACCGTGTGTTTGGGCAAATGTAGGCATATTTATACCTTGAACGTGCTGAGTTTGACGCATGATTGGACATAATAACGTCATCAAAGACTCAGTTCTTTGAAAACTCCATGATTTCCTAGATAAATTAGTATTCAGGCAATGGGAAGTCCCTAGTTGCTGAAGGCGGGTTTTTCTAAGAAATCGTTGTTGATTCTCAGAACTTAGTGGAAGTAGCCATGCCGTATTTGGGCTGCATAGGCTCAGTCTAAATATGGTAATGATTTCTATGCCTATATAAGGATCGGGTAATTTATACCTATATATGGGCATGAATCGGGAAATTTACACTTGGGTCCTAGATTCCTACACAACACTTGAATGGTGTGCGGGTTTAGCAATTCTAGACAGGACGCCTTAAAAGGCTACCACCCCAGTTATATGCCTAGACGAGAAAGCCCCTACCATGCTGCTAGATGGCGACCACTGCACATTTTTGGGACAATCCCCCGTAAACCCTACCAAATATGCTGGGTGACCCATGGATGTCAATCCACTAAAATGCCTGGGGAAGCAGAAGTGACAATCCCATGCCCTTTAATCGATGATGACATAATAGGAAGTGACATCACATAACATTACCCCTAATTGCATTGCAGGAAGTCATGTCATGTGACCATTGATCCTGATTATATCATAGGTAGCAAAATCACAAATGTTAAAAACAAAAGTACAATAAGAACAAAATTAAAGGCAGGGTAAACAGCGTAACAAAAGAAATTGCCAGAGGGGGTACAAGCCTATTTTAATTTTTACACATACTCATATATAAACAGGGCTGCAATCATTTGAGGGATGCAGTCATCACTGCCTAGAGGCAGCCTTCATTTGTCAGATGGCCGTGCTATACTGTCTAATTACAACCCCCATTGTCCAATTACAGCCCCCAATGCCAGCTAGCACCACATGAAAAGGCACAACTATGACTGAAAGGCGCAAAGATCAAGAACAGTGTTGGCTATAGCAGTGCAGGCTTCAATCATACTCATAGACTTCTACTAAGGTTCATGGGGATTCTCCCTCTAGGTCATTTTGCAAACAATGGGGTCAAATTTCACACAAATTGCCTAAAAGGCTATTGGTGTGCCAAGTCAATGTAGCCTGATGCTCTCCAGGAGTTGATCATATTTCTTTTAAAAAAGAGCAGTGGTTGGCCCTTGTATGTTAACAGGTATGCCCAACATGAAATGGTTGTGTCTCCTGTCAAGAATTAAATTAAGTATGTCAATGCCAGAATTTTGCCATGAATTACAAACAATATGCCAGTGCCAGAATTTCACTGACACACACACATATGCTCACATGCTCACACATATACATGATTTTTCTTTCTCAAACATGAACACACTCTTTCACATGGACACAACATTTAGCAGGTGGTTGATCCTTTACTGGGTATGGATGCCTGCTCCAGCCCTCTTTAGCTCCTCAGTTGATAGGGCAGAGACCCTCAAGAAGGTACATTGTTCCCTCTAGCCTTAGGCTCTCAGGCAGGAAACTGAAAGCTGACATCTGTATAGTGAATACGCTATTCACTGCTATTGGACTGAAAAGTCCCCTACAAAGTGACAAATGTGGACCCCTGCCCTGAGTGCTCCAGCTGTATGGATATCCGGGTCCCTGGTAATGATCTGTGGTCATGGGAAAACCCGGATCCTGCTTGTGTGCTGTGTCCCACACCTGTCTCATGGTAATGCTATTCTTGTAGTAGTAGGCGGCTACTGCTCTTACCAGGAGTTAAGTGACACAAGTGCAGCAGTAGCAGTTGCATATCCATTTTATGTTTAGTAAGGATCAGTAGTGTCAACAGGCCTCATTACCTGCATCACTGCAGTGGTGCCTACCGGCCCACTTATGGAAAGTCCCACTGCTGTGAACTTAACTCACCCTTCGTCTACATGGTGACTGAATTTAGCACTGGGCGTGATTCTTGTGTGTGTGGGCTGGAATGTAGGTGTGCCTGTGCATGGTACATAACATGGAGGCCTATGAGTTCCATCTCAGAATTCTGGGGCCTGGAAAGGCTAGTGAGGGTGAGGACTGACACCCCAGGACAAGAGATGTGGATTGCTGTCAATCCTGAAGGCTGGGATGGGAACACACACAATGCAGGAAGGGAAGCAGAGTGTCCTATTTGCACATCAAAGGTCTCTTTGATCCCAGGAAGAGTTATTGGTCAGTGGGACCTGGGATCATTGTCAGGCGAGATGGTGGGAATGATAAGAATGGCACTGAACGACCAGGGAATCAGGATAGAGGGGAAGGCTTAGGCTTTTGAATCTCTGTGAGGCATATCATTGGAGGCTGACAGCCATGTGTGATCCCTTATTACTCTCTTGGCCTATATTGTGGGTCGATCAAAATTGAAGTCACTCCTGCTGACAAAGAACAAGACAAAAGAGAGGTCGAACAAAGAAGTCGACAGCCACAAAAGGAATACCAAAGGATCAGACGCTAAATTACATATTATTATTATTATATTTAATTTTATACAGCGTGCAGCTACCCGGAGGTTTCTTGGCGCTAACCAGAAAAAAGAGGACAGTTAATTGCGAAAAAAGGGCTCTAAAAATACATACATGTTTGAATTTGGACAATAAAGGAAGGAGCATGAGTCCCACAACCTGGTCATTAATATAGACAAGAACACCACATCTTTGAGCTGTTGCAACCAGGACTGGGTACCAAGGTCTGCTAGTCTCCCTGCTGGGTGAGGGGCCATTATCCAGGAAGCCAGGAACACTTGCCTTGTGCATGGAGCACAAGTCATCTGCCTGCCTGTCAAGACCAAAGTGCTCAGTGAGGAAGAGGAGAGATCCTGGAGGAAGAGGGACAGTGGGGATCCTAACGAGTGGATCTTGCAGAACAAAATGTGAGGACCGAGTCCAGTTAGGACCACTGTTGCAAAAGCAAGTCATTCGTCCTCTTGCGTCAGGGCCATTGTCAAGTTGCGGTCCGTTCTCTGGTACAAACTCATTAAGCCTGTTGCACTAGACCTCACATGCTAGGAGGGGCCCACTAGGACTGTTGAGGCCATCGCACTATTCAACCAACTTCTTTGGGGCTGCCACCCATGCCCATGACCCCAGAATGCCAGGAGGGGGCCACTAGGACCATTAGGGAGTTGAATGTCTCTGAGGAGTAACCCCCCCAAAAAATATACATACATTTGCACGGTTTTTAGAGGTCTTGGCACCTGGCTAATAATTCCTTTTGATCTCGAAGTAGTGACATGTTTCTCAACATGGCACTATGAAGAAGGTGCTAGCAGACAATCTACGTTTACAGCTGTGTGGGTGTGGGCAGCGAGCTGTGGGGGCACATAATCCTTGAGACCCAACACCCAAGGATATCCCGCCTTGTTACCAGCATCACATCTTGTCCTTCGTTGCAGTCGCGCTTGTGTTGCATCCTATCTGGAAGATCATCTCTGTTGAGGCACTGACTGCCACTATATTTACAGCTAAGGAACAAACTTTTACATTTAAAAAAGTTTATTTTGAGTAGTTTTACTTTCGCACATTGGATTATATTCCTGCACTGAGTGGCATGCATTCGAATTAGTGAACCACACCCGTCAGTTTTTGCTCTGACAAATTTTGTTATTGTATTGTTCCTCCTGTGTAAGCGTTTTCTGTTACATATGTTTTTGTCTAGCAAAGTAAACCATATAGAAAAGAGTTTTTAATACAATGTGCATCCTAAATTGAATTAGTTCAAGGTGCTCTCAAATGTGATGGTCATGGAAAAGGAGGGACACTGAAGAAAAGTAATTGCCTCGGGTCATGGAGTTTGTTCAAATTAGTAAGCCAGGGATAAACCTGTTTTCCTGGATACATATTGTTCAATTCTGTTAATGGATGGATAGTTCATTCTTTTACCTTCTGCCCTGATGACAACTTTATTAGTCAAACAGTTTGGTCAAGCTTGAGAGTGGGATTAAAACCAGATTTTTTAAAGTCAGGGACTGTATTACACCTTGCAGCTTTAGGATGGTCTTCCCCCAAACATTTTACCTGCTTTCCTCCAATTCTGCTGAGTTCTTATTGTTGGCTTTAGGACTTTCAGCACTTTACCACTGCTAACTAGTGCTAAAGGGCATGTGCTTCTCCCCTAAAACATGGTTTGATTGACTTATCCACAATTGGCATATTTAATTTATCTATAAATCCCTAGTAGAGTGCACTACCTGTGCCCAGGGTCTGTAAATTAAATGCCACTAGGGCCTGCAGCATTGATTGTGTCACCCACACAAGTATCCTTTTCAACATGTCTCAGGCCTGCCACTGCAGAGCCTGTGTGTGCAGTTTACACTGCCATGTAGACATGGCATTCAAAACTCCTTGCCAAGCCGTCAACTCCCCTGTTATTACATCTACGTCATGCCTAAGGTAGGCCCTAGGTAGCACATAGGGCAGGTTGCGGTGTAATCATTTTTCGCTATTGTGAGCCCTACCCCCTCGAAGGTTAACATTGGGAGTTTCTTATCACACTTATCATACTTATAAGCTGTAATTCCTGATTGAGTAGATCTGTCATGCTTCATATCACTAGATCGGTAATGATAAATCATCTTTACTAGTAAATATGAATGTATCACTACCTTTTTAAAAACGCCACTTTTAGAAAGATCATGCAAACAAGTGTTCCACAGGAGGGGAAAAATTCAAAATTCTTTAAAAAAAGGCATGGATAGTCTATTGGCCTGTAGTCTACATCAATTGCTTATTTATAGGAAAAAGATTACATAGAACCTCATTTCAGGTACTTCCATTTTGTATTGCAAACCATACATGTGAAAGACTGATCATCTTGTAGTACATAAACAAATCCAGGAGGTGCTCCAAGTGATGGTTCAGTGAGTAAGTGATTATCAGTAAACCATGACAACAACAAGTGACACAGAAGAAACAATATTTACAGAATGTACAACAAATACACCAATTGTCCAAGCCCCTTGAATTATTTGGTTGAGCAATTGAAACCCAAAGTTATATAGCATTGGAGTTTATATCCACCAATGAATGTCAGGGGTGGGCGTAAATCAAGTTAACGTTTTAACCACTTATTTCAATAAATCCTCTGGGGTCTTCATCAAGACAAAATAAAACTGAGACACCAAACCAGAAATAATCAGAGGCAAGTTTCCACGAAAGGAATCCCCCTCACATTTCATTCTATTCAAACCACAATAAGGCCACATTGTACTAATCCGTGCCAGCAGTGCGCCTCATCAGTGTCAAAAGTCAAGAAACAAGCAGGAAGCTTCTTTTGGGTTTCAGTTGCTCAACCAAATAATTAGGGGGCTTGGGATATTGACTCTATTATCTTTGTTCTAGGGACTAAAGGGTGCTCCTTCCTCTTTTGACTTTTAGAAAGATATAATTTATATACTCTTAGCCCTATGTGCCCGCAGCCTGTCTCCAATACACGCCAGGGTGGGTGACAGCTGGACTATGTGCATTCCCTGTAGACAGCCACACACAAAGTGAGCTTAGTAGTGACTGAGTGGCCGTCCCACTTCCTGATGGGCCATCCTGGACAGGATGGGTGGGAGGAGCTGACATTTACACCTTTATAGGCTGTGTCCTATTCCTATACAAAGGGTTGCATACCCCCTGCAATGAGTCTGCAGCCAGAGTTGGGATGTCCAACTTATGTACACTGCAGTGCCCCTCTTTGAATTCACCCCCACTTTAAAGGCACAACTGGGTATAAGTACCTGGTTTCTGACCCCACCAAAGCCGACACTATTGGACAAGTGAAGACCTTTGGCAAGAGGGAGACCTGCTGTGGTGCTATAAGGACTGCCACTCTGCTGAACTGCTGCTCTGGAAGAACTGCTTTTCTCCTGTGTTGCCCTGCTGCCTGCTACCCTCTGCCCTGCCGAGGTAGACTGGACCCACCTCCCTAAAACCATGCTGGCTTGACCCCTTTTCTAAGTCTTAGGGTTATCACAGATTTCCCACTACCCTGCAACAGCACCTGGACTTTGCTTGCTGCAAGTTTTGCCCTGCCAATTGGTGTCAATCCAGTCCTGAGCCTGTTGGAAGTGGGTATAAAGTGCTGCAACTGCTAAAGATCTACCCATTGACAATGTTGCACTGATCAGAACCGGGGCATCTCCCTTGACGCTGATGCATCAACGCTGCTGCATGGACAGCAGACCTCGCATAGATGACTGCACAGCTCATCTCCTCCAGTTCCGGACGCATTGCCTACATCCTGTAGTTTGATAACGACGCATCTTTGAGGTGCGCTGTTTGACAACGGTGCAACGCCTTCCATCCAGAGGTTCAATGCATCCCCTCTTTGCTTCTGGCATCTCAACTCCATCCACGACGCATCTCAGGTTCTTAGCAGTTGGCCAAGGCTGGCCTCTGTGTCCGACCAGCGCTCCATCATGATCGACCTGAACTTTTGGTTTTACCCTGGTCTGTCGCGACCTGATTTCCCTGGGTGGCGATTTAAGCTTTTAAGCACTACATTTTTATTTATTCTTTAAAAATTCATAACTCCAGCTAAAATTATTGAATTTCTGTTGCTTTGGTCTTGTTTTGTTCATTAAAATATAATCTATTTTTCTAACTTGATGTGGAGTCTTTTTGTGGTGTTTTCACTGTGTTACTGTTTTAAGTGTTGCACATGTACTTTGCACATTGCCTCTCAAGTTAAGCCTGCCTGCTATGTGCCAAGCTACCAGAATGTGAGCACAGGTTGATTTGTGGTGTGTATCTGACTTACCCTGACTAGGATTGTGGTTCCTGCTTGGACAGGGTGCACATCCCCGCCAACCAGAAACCCAATTTCTATTTCTAACAGCCCCGCAACTATTTCTTTTCCCCAGGCCTCAAAAATGCTTCTTACTGGCCAGTGTGCATGGCGTGTAAATAGCAGTATTAAACAGTTCTGTCAATCTGTTTCATTCTAAACTAATAATATATGCAAACTGCAACATGTCTAGATACCAGGTTTCCTAAGTGCCAAAACGTAAGATGGATGGCAAATGGCAATGTACAACAATAATAAATTGGACTTGACAGTCATGTCACAAATTACAGCAAGTTTGGGGTTTGCAATAGTCATTGTCAAATGACATTCACACATTTTTACACTGGCAAAATAATGAATGAGAGTTTTGTTTTACCTTATATTCATAAATCCAATAGTTTGGTTTGGTTGCTCTAAAATAGAAGTTACCATCACAGATCAAGTTAATAGACAGGTTCATCCTCACCCTCAGAAATCCTGTTACGGTAGCAAACTGTGTTTGTAACTGAAATGGACAAACACCACACGTTTATTCACACATACCTAGTGTGATCAATATCGACAAATACTGCAATATTCTGAGTTTTGCAGCTCGAAATGGGACAATGTGGTATTATTGCATTATTGCTCATTCTGATGTGTAAATCTCGGAATGAGTGGGCCATACCACACCTGACACACTTGGTAAATATTGCACTGCATCTGTATGTGCTCAGTGTAGTGTTACCTTCCCATATACTGTTGGTCTCATAATGAGCCTGATATTGTTTAAGTGATGCTGATATATTTTGAAATACATAAAGTTTAACTTATAAAGGTAGTGAATGTTTTTATGTAAGTGCGTTATAAAACAAGGAGGCAACAACAATTCCCTTCTCTCATCCAAACCTCAACTAAACTGTCCTAAAGAAGGTGACGAGACTGTACAAGTTTCACCACAACCTCATGTCGACACTTGCCTATTGGTTTTTAATTTGTGAATATCAACATTTTATGGAACTGTATCATGTGTTATGAAATAGCTTTTTGATATCTGGAGAAAATGTGAAGTTGATTGTAATTTGTATTTTTCAACGTTCATGTATTTGTAAATTAAACAGGCTGGGTTTTAATAAAAAGAACACAAAAAAGAATATGAAGATTAAAAGGTTTCTTTTAAGGAAATAGTTATATATATATCTGTCGCTATTCGTTGTTTTGGCACACATGATTGTGTTGTTCTAGTATTAATACAACAAAGTAGATCTATGTATATGTCCAAAGCACTTCTTTCACTTTTTTAAAACCTAATATCAGAATATGGTTGGTAAGCTTTTCGTGTTAAAAGTTTCAATTCTACAGATGGATTAATCAGTAGTTGAGGTGTGGATGAGAAAAGGGATTTTTTGTTGTTTCCAGTAATATATCCCGTCCCTTTTCTTTAATATTGGCGGTGACTCCTTGTTGAGTTTTACATAGAACAAGGAGGGACAGAGCACACTGCCTGGCATACGTGCACACAGTTAGCCCAAATGCACTGTGGTAAATGCAGTGCAAGATAACACTCAATTCAGTTGAAAGTCTTTACTATTCGCCATTGTTGGTGCAGCCAGTGCTGTGTATCTCTAGACCCGTGAACAGCATTGCCAGTAATCCCAAATTTAAGGCGTTACTCCCTACTAAAGAAGGACACATATCCTTCAACACGGGTCTAGAGATATCCAGCACACCACTGTACCAACAATGGTGAACAACAAATTAAGTGTTAACATGCACTGCATTTACCATAATGCATCTGAGCAATTTTATGCTGGTATACCAGGCAGTGTGCTTCCTCCCCCTTTGTGTGTTATAAAACATTGTCGTACTTTAGTGTGTTATAAAACGTTGTCATACTTTAACCTTCAGTTTTCATACTCTCCTGTAAATGCACTCACTTTGGAGTCAGAGAATGGAAAAGAAACAGAGATCTATGGTAAAATAATTATCAGCAACTGGTCAAAGAAGTTGTCTGGAATTGAACTGCCTTTTCTTGAAATAACATTAAATATTGCAAGACAACTTTCAAAGTCTTCTTTTTTGCTAATTTTCAAAGTAAACGCTTTCAAAATTTTCTCGTTGTACTGCCACAGCACTGTGCCCCTAGTTCCGGTGCCACAGGGTGAAAAGTGAATATGGGGACCCCAGTAGATTTCACTGAAAGATCATCAGCTTGCTCAATCTAATGATTTTGGTATTGTAGTAGAGTGAAGCAGGAGTTCCTAAGCCCAAGCCATTGAGACCGGGTGAATGTCTGAACAGCTTGAAGAATGGGGAGAGAGGATATGAAGGGGCAGATTCCTATACCTACCCCTGTCCAGAACAAGCATCCATCTCCTAAACCTAACCCATTCCTTTGCTGTACACCCCTCCCAAAATGATTAACTATCCCTCAGGACCCAATAAGATCTGAAAATCTTCTCTACCAGATCAACGAGTACACTTCACAACACCCTCAAACCCCTAAAAGCATACGTCGTGCCACACCCTAAAGAGCCTGGAATACCCCGGTCTCCAAACAGACCCCTTCCGCAGACTACTGGACAACAGAACCCTACTTAACCTCCCTGACCTTACATAGACAACTCCCTACCCAGGGAACGTCTCAACAACTAAATTCCAACCCCCAAACAGCTCCTCCTAAAACCCATTGGATATCCAGAACCCCTACATCACATGCTAACACTAGGAATTCTCCACCACCAATAGTTGCCCCGCATAAACTGGAACTCCAACTTAACAACTAGATGTCTTACCTAGAGACCCATCCCAACAATTCGAATTAGTTCTACCCTGGTAAAATGCTTGTCCCCACACCACCACCTACAACCCTAGCAGGCATCTCATTCATCATCACAGTCCAGGGTGTTCAGGATTCAGAAGGTCACATCTGGGCACCAGGGATGGCAGAAGTAGCAAACATCAGACCATAACATACCAATGGACGGTCACATGATCCCAAATATATTGTGTAAATGAAACATTGTTTTTTTAGACTCAGCTTTGATTTATTTGACCAATGGGAATATAGTGAGTTACATGAATCAAATCATCGACCACAATGACTACTACAACAAAGTTTATGAAGAGTATACAAATGCAGATGAAAATCACATAAAATTACAGACACACATTTACCAGTTCAAGCAGTAGCATACTAATTGCATCACACTTGCATCACAATCCTTCCCTGATATTGCTCAACAAACATTTGGGTTGTATAATGTGACACCAATGTAATCAATGAGTGCCCTTTCTTCCTTTTCCAATTAGACTTATAAGGAATGTTACTCCCAATGTGTGTGTACATACATCATTTAGGTGTACATTCAAAGCAAATTTCTCCTTCAATTATCCCCTCTACTAATAATCTGCCATCTATGCGTGTCTGGCAATGAACAATGAACTAGTGCCAATTCGGTCCCTTCTGAGTCATGCATCATGCACAGCCATACAGCGCAGCTGCAGCTGCATCATGGATTGGCACTAAAATAATGGCCTCCATCTTCATTTTGGAGAAAGTGATGATTTTTGAGCCATGCGTATTCAAGGGGTTCGATCACCTAAATGTGGGCCCGAAACAGAGCTGGCCAAGGCGATGTGACTATGATGGAGTGTGCCACCCAAGAAGAGCCCATGACGTATGTAAGTCCTCCATGGATCTCTACCCTGGACCGAGTATAAAGCCTTCGGACACCATGAGGAGATCCACACTATGCCACAAGAAATACCAGTCTCAACTCACCCCACTGCAGAGGCGGGTCCTGGTCGGACCTCCTTGGTCAACTAGAGACCCATGAGCAGCAATATGATAGTAAGTACATTTGCCCTACATTTGTATGTATACAAATGTACATGTCATACACAATGATGACATTTGATGTACCATATTCTATATCAAGTCTATGTAGTTACTCGAGGACATAAGTCTAATACAAGAAACTGTCCCCTCAGCTAAATCTCTTGGTTTCAAACTTGATAAACCTCTACTCCTAAAACCTCAAACTAGCCATTTCATTTATAGACTAAGGAGATGCACTAGTGACTAGACTGCCTAAGTGTCATCTGGCTCACTTTTGTCTTTCATTCAGCACTTGGGTCTCAATCACAAAAGATCGAAACACATCAGATCAATGGTTTCATCGCTAGCTTCATCTGTACCGTCACTCGGCATTTAAGAGCGCATGAATCACATACAAGGAGATTCATTCCAACAAAACTGAATACTCATCTCTAAAAACGTAACCTTTCTGGCAGAATCAGAACTATACACATAGTCAAGTTCTGAACTAGTTGGTGCTGCGTGACAGGGAAAGGGCAGAAATGCTCTGTATTTAACATAATGCGGCACATTCCTACCTTTTCCCAGCAATGACGTGCTCTTGGATGCCAACATAACACTTCCAGATTCATAAAGTCAGTAACCCTGAAATAGTCATACCTCAGAAATGAGCCAACCATCTAAATGCTATACCAACACATATCCAACAGGTCACATCAATCTTCACTTTCAAAAGGGACTTGAAACAGCACTTCCTAAAAATACCTTTCATAATGTGCACATACCTCTTTCATTGGGGGTCCTAAAGCTGTACTAGAAGGATACCAATATCTTTCTGAAGACTTAAACTTCTTTTTTTTATGACACTGTTGTTTATTTTGTTCACTGATATTTGCAGGCCATTTTCTGTGAAGTTGTCTGATACCCGGGGAACAAGGTCTTGATGTGCTATATCAAAAACCTAAAATAACAGAAATAGATAAGTAAATAAAAAGATAAATACATTAATGAATAAATAAATAAATAAATGTGTTTTGTATCATACTGTCAGAAATACTTGACACTCGGCGGCGTGGCTTACGCGCCGGACGGAGAAGACGCTCTTCCTGTGAGCTCCGCGACGGACTTTTCTCCCGGATGTCGTGAGAGCGGTGTAAGCTGTTCTTCGGTCTTCTGACACACTCCCATCGACGGCGGAAGGCACAGCGATCCTGATGTTGCAGTCGGAGCGGATATTCGAGCAGGGAGGACTCTAGAATAGATGCAGTAAACTTTTCTTCAGACGCATCGCGGGCGGCCGCCATTTTGTGCGCTGAACCCGTGGTGCCGTTTTTAACTCCTGATGCATCTATCTTCTGCATAATGGGCGTTTTTCTTCAGCGCTGCCCATATTTTCTATCACCATGACGTCTCTTATGCTGGGCCTGATCATTTTTGATGCCTCCTGGGTATACCTTTGACTACCGCTGTCCTCTCTCTCAGGAGCCTGCTGCCGCCATTTTCCTCATGGCGCATTAGACTTGACTCTCTTTCCTCTTTCGAGTATGCTCCGAATTCTGTCGTTTTGGCCACATTGCTTTGCTCTCCTCATGGTCTACCCATTTTTTATTGCTATTTATGAGGATGGTTATCTTTCTTGACTTTTAATGCTGTATTTGGATGCCATTTCCTCCTACCTCAGTTCTGCCATTCCTTCACTGTACTGCGATTTTCCTCTACCTGGCCTAGGGTACACGCTCCTACTCCTTGGCATTTTTCTGCGGTGCAGTATTTTCCTTGCTATTCAGTGTTGGCCATACCTCCTGCTTGTATTCTCATTATGGCCAATGACTCTAAGATGTCTCAAACTGGTACAAAACCAAAAAGGCTTAAAAATGACCCACCTTCGCCTATTAAGTCCTCCTCTAATCCTGTTCTGGACTCAATCCTTGAAGAGGTTCGTGGCCTTCAACCATTTATGAGTGCTACCAATGATAGACTCAAACAGATTGAAGACCGTTGGGTCCTTATGGAAGGCAAGGTATTGAATTTGGAGCAAAGGGTCAGTGATATTCAAGATGCCTCTAATAAAATCCCTCTCCTGGAGCAAGAAATCCACAAACTTAAGCTGCACACTGAGGATTTGGAAAATCGCAATAGGAGAAATAACCTCCGCGTTTATGGTGTTCCGGAAAATTTGGAAGGAACTGATATGGTGTCTTTTTTGCAAAAATTTCTACGAGAACTGTTGTATCTCCAACCTACGTCACACCCTTTGAACATTCAAAGAGCTCACCGCCTTGGCCGTCTTGCATCTGCTTCAGATAAACCTCGTGGCATTATTATGCTTTTTCTAGAATTTACAGAGCTGATGTCTGTCTTAAAAGCTGCCAGGCTGAAACGTCGGCTTCAGTGGTCCGGCCATAATATTTTCATTTCCCAGGACCTCTCGACTGCGACTAATGCCAGACGTAAAGAATTCTTGAATCTACGGCCTATGATGCGACAACTTAACATTCAATATGGCATTCTTCACCCTTGTTTCTGCAAGATCACTCACAATGGCCGCACCCGTTCCTTTGATGATCCTCGAAAACTCCAGGCCTATCTCCAAGCTGCGTCTTCGTCGACGATGGATACTGTGCCTTAATCTTTTTTGCTTCCTTTCTTTTCTCATTGTCCTAGCAAATTCTTTCCTGTTTCTCTTTTTCTGTTAATGTGGCCTTCTTTACGGTGTTTCTGTATGTATCTTTTTCCGTTTATGTTTCATATTTAGTGCTCACTTCTATTATCCTATCATTCGCTCTTACAATTCTCTTTTCATAGTTTTCTTATGTCCTTGCTCATGGGGTTGTCTCCTCTCCTGGCGTCTCCTCGCCCCTGATGCTCTTGCTACTTGCTTTCTTTCCGATCAGGCATTCGTGCCTTGATCTGTTTACTTTTTTTACCTTTTCTCTGGTTTCTTTTCTACCTTTCCACGTCTTTCCTCTTTCTCTTCTCCACTTTCTTCCTTTCCTGTCCTCTTCTTCACGGTTTCATGTCTTTCGTTACCCTGGCAGTCTCTTTTCCGATTATTTTACTTTGTGATGTATTTTGTTCTTCTAACCGGATTTTCCGTTTTTGTTCCGAGTTTATTGAGAGCTTTCCTTATTTATTCTTTATGTTTATGTCATTGTTATTTCCTTTTTTGTAGTGCATCCCTTACCATGTGTTCTCTTCACGTGTCGCCCATCATCCCTCTCCTAAATGGTGTGTAATTTTGTCTCGTGGAATGTGCGAGGTCTTGGTCACCCTGTCAAGCGTCAAAAGGTATTGTCTCATTTATCCAAAATTGGCTCTCAAGTTGTTTTTCTTCAAGAAAAGCATTGTTCTGATGTTGAATCTATCAAATTGAAGAGACAGTGGGTGGGTCAGGTTGTATTTTCTCCAGCCTGTCTCAAAAAGGGAGGGGTTGCTATTTTATTTCATAAGGCTTTGAATGTGCAGATTATATCATCTCAACATGATGATGAAGGACGTTGGGCAATGGCTAAGGTTGTTATCCACAATAAGACAATGGTTTTACTTAATAATTATGGCCCGGTACGCCCTGACCCTAAATTTTGGACTGCTATTAAAACCCTGATTTCTTCTATAGATTGCCCTGATTTTATCGTTGCAGGTGATTTGAACCAATGGATGGATCCGTTTTCTGACCGATTATCCTCCAGTAAATTTCAGCCTGACAAGACCCATAAAAGTTTTCAGTCTGCCATTGCCACACGTCCTTTATATGATTCTTGGAAGCTATGTAATCCAGATGTGTTAGAATATACATTTTTCTCCCCTGTACATCACACCCGCTCTAGAATTGATTACATTTTGATTAGTAAATCCCTACTCCCATGTATTCAAAAGTCTACCATAGGTTCCATTTTTATCTCTGACCATGCCCCTGTCTCTACCTCACTTGATTTGTCCCTTATATCCTCTAAATTTAGTCGCTGGAAATTTAATACCTTTCTTTTATCTGATGCTGTTTTTATGAAGGAAAGTGCTGAATTTTTCACTGAATTTTTTACCTTTAACGATCCATCTGATACCTCCATTCCCAATAACTGGGATGCTTTTAAAGCTGCGTTCCGAGCATTTACCATCTCCTATGTTGCTAAAAAAAAGAAATTGCATAGAGATAAGTATGATGCCCAACTCCGTAAGATTAAACACCTGGAGCATTTATATTTTTCCTCTAAATCCCCCTCCTCCCTTCATGATTTGATTCTAGCCAAATCAGATCTCAATAAGATTGTTACCAATGAGGCCTGTAACACCCTTCTCAAAATAAAATCCAAATTTCATGGTGGCCAAAATAAGGCGGGGAAAATGTTAGCAAACTATTTGAAAATTAAATCTGAACGTAAGAATATTGGCCCCATCTTCAATGATTCTCTGAACAAATTGGTTACAGCTGATGAGGATATAGCTGATGTATTCCACTCTTATTATCACTCCCTATATACTGATGACACCCATCCCTCTGATGTAAATCTCTCTTCCTTTTTTGAAAGCCTTCCCCCTCCCCCATCCCTTCCCGAGGAGTTTGCGCTTCTGGAAGAGGAAGTTTCAATACAGGAGGTAACTCGAGCCATTCACTCCCTCAAACGCTCAAAAGCTCCTGGTCCAGATGGCCTTCCTGTAGAATTTTATTTTTCCTTTCATGCCTTTTTTGCCCCTAAACTCCTCCAACTCTTCAACTCCTTTATCAGTAGTGCGAAGGCTTCTGGGTCATTTTTGGATGCACTAATTATCATCATTCCCAAACCTGATAAAGATCACACCCAGTGCAAAAATTATCGCCCTATTTCCCTAATAAATTAGGATTGCAAAATGTTTGCTAAAATACTTGCCTCTCGCCTTGATTCCCTTATCCCCCGCCTTATTAAGACGGACCAGGTGGGTTTTGTGAAGGGGAGGCTTGCTGCGGACAATGCTCGTTTATTCTCTAATGTCATTGCGCACAGCAAACATCTTAAGGTTCCTTTAGCAGCTCTATCCTTAGATGCTGAGAAGGCTTTTGACCGCATCAACTGGCAATATCTCATGCGCACCCTACATTGGTTTGGGTTTGGTCCTTCCTTTATTTCCATGGTTAAACTCCTTTATTCCTCTCCCCGTGCCAGTATTTTTGTCAATAACCAATTCTCCAAATCATTCTCCTTATCTAGAGGTACTCGTCAGGGATGTCCCCTTTCTCCCCTATTATTTATTCTTTGTCTTGAGCCCTTCTTAGAGAGAATTCGCTCTAATCCTACCATCACTGGTTTTAAATTGGCTTCTACAGAGCTTAAATTATCCGCTTATGCAGATGATGTGCTGGTGTACATGTCTAATCCTGAGACCTCCCTCCCTCCTTTCCTGGATGAGGTCCGTTTATATTCCTCTGTTTCGGGATATAAATTGAATCTGTCCAAAACTGAAGTTCTCCCGCTTAATTCTCTTTGCTACCAATACATGTTTAATAACACTGATTTTGCTTGGTGTCCATCTAAAATTAAATACCTTGGCATTTGGTTCGCTCCCTCCTTGAAGGATACTCTTAAATTTACATTTGATTCTCTTATAAAGAAAATCTCCTCCCTTCTTCTACTCTGGTCCCCATTATTTCTTTCCTGGTGGGGTAGACTAGACACGATTAAAATGATGATTACTCCTCATGTTTTATATACGGTGTCTATCCTTCCCTTCAAAATTCCTATGTCCTATTTTTCCCGTATAACCTCTATTTGTACTAAATTTTTGTGGAATGATAAGCATCCCCGAATAGCACTACGTAAATTGACTTGTCCTAAATCTGAAGGTGGAGTTCGATTTCCCAATTTTAAATTGTACCATTCTGCTTTCATGATCAAACAATCCTTTTCGTTAGCATATGATTTTGTTGACACTCCTGTACCTACCTGGGTCCTTCTAGAACGTTCCCTGTTGAAGGACCTTTCCTTTCAGCATGTTGTATTTATGTCGAACTGTTCTTTTTTGACTAAATACCCTATCTTAAAATTTTCCCAAACAGTTTTACACAATGTCTTCTCTTCTGGTCTTTCTCCTTTGCAAAGCTTTCTATTATCTGCTGTATGGTATAACAAACATCTTCGCTATAAAGGTAAATCATTTTATTTTAAGCACTGGAAGGAGAAGAATGTTGTGTTTATTTATCAGTTTTTTGATAATAATTCTATAGTTCCTTTCTTAAAATTACAAAGTTTGTTTGATTTGCCTTCATCATTCCTCTCTGAGTATACTATTATTACGGCTGCCATTCAGTCGTATTTAGCCTCTCTTACAATTCCAGATGTCTTCCCTTCTGTAGTCCCTACCTCTACCCTTTATCCTTTATTTTCCTCCCACCAACCTAAGGCTGCTCTCGTTTATACTCTGTTACTGTCACCAAGTTCAGAACGTTCTAAATCAGCTGTTGAGATTGCATGGGAAACGGACCTTACTATGTCTCTCTCTATTTTGATGTGGGATCGTGTATGGTCCAAATTGTTTAAAGTTTCTCCTGCTGCTCGTATCACTCAATCGTTGTTGTTCATTTATTATAGAGTCCTTATTACTCCTGTAACTGTTCATAAATTCTCCCCTGCTTCCTCTTTGCTGTGTTGGTCCTGTTCTAAAGAAACTGGGTCCCTTAAACATTTACTGTTTGAATGTTCTCACGTTCTGTCATTCTGGCACAAAGTTTGGAAAACATGTATGCGAGTATTTAATTGTTCTACCCAGTTCTCTGTACAGACTCTTTTCCTAGGATCATTGTCATCTGATATAGATATTATCTCTTCTTCTGCGAAATTGTTGGACCTGTTTATTTCTCTTGCTTTTAAAGTTATCTTGTCATGTTGGAAAGATAATTCCAAAATCTCCACTCACACTTGGTGGAACTTTGTTTGTGATGAACATAGGATTGCTATTGCTTCATCCTATTCTGTCCCCTTGAAGATCACATCTGATCTCCTCTGGCTCCCCTTTACCACTTATCTTTCCTCCACATCTCTTCTTGACTGATTCTCAGTTTTCCCACTTCTCTTTCTCTACTCCTTCTTCTCTCTTCCTTTTCCTTCTCTTGCCTCTTTCTTTCCTTTTGTTCTTTCCTCTATCCTCTCCTCTTTTCCTCTTCTCTCTCCCTTTTCTCCTTTCTATCTTCTTTCTCACTTCCTTTCATTCTTTATTTTATTACTCATTGCATATGTTTTAGTACTTCTTTTTTGATATTATCTTATTTCACCTTTCATATGACATATGTATTGTATTTCTTCTAAAAAGCTAATAAAAATTTCTTAAACAAAAAAAAAAAGAAATACTTGACACTCATTTATGCTCAAATTACTGCTTTAGTCTTGGCAATCATATATGTATGGAGCAACCACAATTTGTGCAGAAGTGACCTATATTGACCTTTGAATGTTTGACATCACCTCATCGGTACTGTAAGCTGTTGTTGCAGTAAAGAGGTACATGGTCATGTAAGGTTGCATTGTTCACTGCCCTCCCTGACCCCTGTAACAATGAGTCATATGTGACATCCACGTTTATGATGCTTTAATTGTACATGTTGTAGTGTACTGTGTAACATAGTAGTGTTCTATGTGTAATGTCAGTGTATCATTTGGATTACACTATAGTACTGACAATTGGATTAATGGGCTTTCTCAACAAATTACAGTACCTACATAGCAGAAGAAAAGTAGAAGAGCAGCAGGACCTTGGGCAAGAATTGTGGATCTTGGCTGCAGGGGAGCTACCCAGCTCCAACACCTCCAAGGAGAAGGAGGAGGAGGAGAGTCCTTCTTTGCAGGAGGCCAGAAGGACCCCAGAGATACAGAGGATTGTCACCAAATAGCTTTATTTGGCGGTAATACAGGAGGGAGAGGTGGTAATTCTGGATGACAGGCGAGAAGGACAGTGAGGAAAAGGTTTTTCATGGTCAAGAAAACTCAGTGATGTTTGGGAATTAGGCAACCATGAAATCACACCCTGAGACCACCTCTCATATCGCTCCATCTCCCATAAACCAGTCACCAAAGAAACATTTTGCCCCAGACATCCCGGAATCCTTTGGTGTCTCGTGGTGCATCTCAATCTCCCCTCCTCCCTGAGTTAGTCAACGAGTAGTTGCGGAAGTAAGTGGCTGGCAGAATGCCATCCTGTAGGGCACTGACAAGGGCTTGAACATCCTATTTATTTTATTTATTTATTTATTCCATTTGTATGGCGCAACAGCTACCCTGAGGGTTTCCCGGCGCATCCTACAGGATGTGCAGAATGACTAGCAACAGGAGATAACTTGGATTGACTGCGTATACTCTTCTAGCCTACCCCATCCCCAACTTCATAAGCTCATCCCCTCTCTTTTCCCTGGCCCTATGTATTATTCCCATCATGGGGCATCTGGTTCTGCTCCCACTCGGTACATGCTCACACCCAAGGAGCTGTTGCTGGTAACTGTCTCATCATATCAAGGCATGGATGACCAAGAATGCATTTCCCCAGGACAGCATGACATCTGTGTTGTGGGAGTCACTTTCTATAATGTGGATTATCCTTTATGTGGAAACTTGGATTTTGCATTTGGTTTGGGCTTTTGTTTAATGCGCCAAACATTTCTCTTGAAACTTTGGTTTTAAAATTACTTTTGGACACTTTTGTAACAGCTAGCACATGCGCTGTTACCTCTTTATGTTATGGCGTATAACCTGTGCTCTAGACCCTCATGCATTTTTTTCATTTATTACAGATATGCGACATGTAATAATGTGCTTTTCTGTATGAGGGTTTACTATTAATCTTTCTGTATAATGGTTTGTTATGTGCCCGAACGGACCTATGATGCCAGTAGATAAGGATACATGATTATTATGCCAACGTTGGTTTCCAGCAGGGTTTCCATGCTGGCCTTTCCGACATGGAAACCCTGTCGGAAAGCATGTTTGGGGGCTCCTAGCAGAGCCCCCTTTCCCTTGCGGCCTCCTGTGGGGAGGCGAGGGGGCACCTATGGTGTCCCCCTGTTAATCCCTGCACTTTGTGGCAGGCTCCTTGAGGTGCCTGCCACGGGTGCGATTAACACAATCTCCCATTTAATCATGGGAGTATCTCCTACGCCCGGTTTACATCCATAACACATGCTCCCATAGGGAAATGTGGAATGTGACTGCAGTCTGTGTGGTCGCATCATAATTAGGCGGTTAGGACCGCCGACTGGATGTCAGATGGTCCCGTTTCCCAGACATCCGCCCGACATTGTAATAGGCCCCTTGGAGTTAGAACTACCACTGACTAACCAGAACACATGCAATGATTTCAGGGCTGAATATCACACATGATTTAATGAAGAGGCAATTAATGTTACATAGAGAAACCTAGCTCGTTTAGATGGGATACACCCTTCACCTAAAATTGGACCTCAAGACATTTGATACACTAGAGAAATGCTAAAAGAGTTAATAGGTGTATATTGACAGCTTAGACAATGCATGCTTGAAACAATGGGTGCAGCCACAGATTATCAGGATACACTCACTTATACTGTGGCAGGAAAGAGTTAGGAGAAGGTCAGTGAGTCTCATTGGTGATAGTGGAGAACGTTTGAGTGGCAGCTGGGATGACAGAGGTGGGTGAAGTCCATAAAATGTTGGGCCCACCTGTGTATACACCGCACTACCACTTCTTTCTTAGAGGAAGTAGTCACATACAAAATGCAGTTTCAGATAGCATACGTAGTTTCAGATACATAGTTTCATTAGCTGCTTGTAAGGCTTTGTCAGTCATTAGAGATCTCACTTGTCTTGCGTCCTGCTCCTAATTTTGGTGTTCCCCTTGGGGTTTCATGATTAGGGGTCTTAATATTCTCCTGGGATTATGGTGTGTCTGGAATATTCTCCTACAGTTAGGGTGTGTCTGGAATATTCTCCTGCAGCTATGGTGTGGCGAGAGGTCATTTCTCTCCCCTTCCTTCCAGCAGGTGGTGTTCAGCTTCCTTAGTAAAAGTGACAGTATCCAGGTAGTCATGAGACTTGTTATGGCTTCAGCATTTCAAGAAGTTGGTACATGGGGTTTACATGTGCCCTTTCAGTTATATACCATTTAATCAATCAATCAATCAATCAATCAATCAATCAATCAATCATAACATTTGTATAGCGCACTACTCACCCGGCAGGGTCTCAAGGCGCTTGGGGGAGGGGTCCGCTATTGCTCGAACAGCCTGGTCTTGAGTTGTCTCCTGAAGGCGAGATGGTCCTGGGTCAGCCGCAGATGGGTGGGAAGGGAGTTCCATGTCTTGGCCACTAGGTAGGAGAAGGATCTACCTCCGGGGGTGGCTCTTCGGATGCGTGGTACGGCGGCGAGGGCGAGGCTTGTAGAACGTAGCTGGCGGGTGGGCGTGTAGAAGGTCAGGCGGTCGTTGAGGTACTTGGGGCCCAGGTCGTGGAGAGATTTGTGTGCGTGGGTGAGGAGCCTGAACGTGATCCTCTTGCTGACGGGGAGCCAGTGCAGGTCCCTCAGGTGGCCGGAGATGTGGCTGCGTCGGGGGATGTCCAGGATGAGTCGGGCGGAGGCGTTCTGGATGCGTTGGAGTCTTTTCTGTAGCTTGGCTGTGGTTCCGGCGTAGAGGGTGTTTCCGTAGTCCAGTCGGCTGGTGACGAGTGCCTGGGTGACCGTCTTCCTGGTTTCGGTCGGGATCCATCGGAAGATCTTGCGGAGCATGCGTAGGGTGTTGAAGCATGACGAGGAGACGGTGTTGACTTGTCTGGTCATCGAGAGGGAGGAGTCCAGGATGAAGCCCAGGTTGCGTGCGTGGTCTGTTGGCTTGGGAGTGGTGCCCAGGGCGGGGGGCCACCAGGAGTCGTCCCAGGCGGAGGGCGATGGTGCCAGGATGAGGACTTCCGTCTTGTCTGAGTTCAGTTTCAGGTGGCTGTTCTTCATCCCCTCGGCGACGTCTTTCATCCCTTCGTGTAGGCTCGTTCTGGCGGTGGCGGGGTCTCTGGTGAGGGAGAGGATCAGTTGTGTGTCGTCGGCGTAGGAGATGATGTTGAGGTTGTGTTGGCGTGCGATGGCTGCAAGAGGTCTCATGTAGACGTTGAAGAGGGTGGGGCTGAGTGATGATCCTTGCGGTACGCCGCAGATGACTTCGGTGGCCTCGGATCGAAACGGGGGGAGGCGGACTCCCTGTTTCTTCCGGCGAGGAACGAGATGATCCAATCCAGTGCCTTCTCTTGGATACCGATGTTGCTGAGGCGTTGAACTAGGGTGCGGTGGCAGACAGTGTCGAACGCTGCAGAGAGGTCCAGGAGGATGAGGGCCGCTGTTTTCCCGTTGTTGAGCAGGGTTCTGATGTCGTAGGTGGCTGCGATGAGGGCGGTCTCGGTGCTGTGGTTGGCTCGGAAACCGGACTGCGAGGGGTCGAGGGATCCGTTCGTCTCGAGGAAGGCTGTAAGCTGTCTGTTGACGGTCTTCTCGATGACTTTGGCAGGAAAAGGGAGGAGCGAGATGGGGCGGAAGTTCTTGAGGTCGATGGGGTCCGCTGTTGGTTTCTTCAGTAGGGCGTTGAGCTCGGCATGCTTCCAGCTCTCCGGGAAGGTGGCGGTGTTGAAGGAGGTGTTGATGACGTCCCAGAGTTGGGGTGCGATGATGGAGTCGGCCTTGTTGAAGACGTGGTGGGGGCAGGGGTCGGTTGGAGATCCGGAGTGGATGGTGTTCATCGTGCGGGCTGTGTCTTCGGTGGTCACCGTGGTCCAGGTGCGAAGGGTGGCGGTGGGGGGCATTGGTTCGATGGTTGGGTGCGTGGATGGTGCGCTGAAGCTGTTGTGGATGTCGGCGATCTTGCGGTGGAAGAACGAGGCGAGAGAGTTGCAGAGATCTTGTGAAGGAGTGATGTCGTTATTGCCGGTGCTGGGGTTGGAGAACTCCTTGACGATGCTGAAGAGTTCCTTGCTGTCGTGGGAGTTGTTGTCCAGTCGTTCCTTCAGTGATTTCTTCTTGGTGGTGCGGATAAGCTGGTGGTGCTTGCGGGTGGCGTGTTTGAGGGCGGTCATGTTGTCTGTGGTCTGGTCGAGGAGCCAGGCTTTCTTGAGGGTGCGGCAGTTTTTCTTGGAGTCCTTGCGTTCGTCGGTGAACCAGGAGGCTTTCTTGCTTCTGGGTCTGCTGGGAGGGTTCTTTAGTGGCGCGAGGTCGTCGGCGCAGGCGGTCAGCCACTGTGTGAAGTTGCGGGCTGCTTCGTTGGGGTTCGTTGTGCTGGCCGGTGGGTTCTGGCTGAGGGAGGTGGAGAGCTGCTCGGCGGTGATCTTGCTCCAGCTCCTGTGAGGAACCTGTTGCGGGTGGTGGTGGGTCGTGGTTCTTCTGAAGCTGAAGTGGACGCAGCTGTGGTCGGTCCAGTGGAGTCCGGTGGAGTGGCTGAAGGTGATGTGCTTGCTGGATGAGAAGACGGGGTCAAGCGTGTGGCCGGCATAGTGGGTGGGGGTGTTGACCAGTTGCTTGAGTCCGAGGTTGGCGAGGTTGTCCAGCAGGGCGGCGGTGTTGCGGTCTTTGTTGTTCTCCAGGTGGAAGTTGAGGTCCCCTAGGAGGATGTAGTCAGCGGAGCGGAGGGCGTGCGGGATGATGAATTGTGTACGTGGTCCCGGGGGTCTGTAGATGAGGGTGCCTCTGAGGGGTCGTCTTTGGGTCGGTGTGTATCTGGAAGTGGAGGTGCTCGGCGGCGGCGAAGGTGTCGTTGTAGTCGGTCGTGATGCGGATGGTGTTCTTGTGTACGATGGCGATGCCTCCTCCAGTCTGGTTGACGCTGTCTCTCCGGATGATCTTATATGCGTCTGGGATGGCGGTGGCGATGTCGGGTGCGGAGGAGGCGTTCATCCAGGTTTCTGTGAGGAAGGCGACGTCTGGTGAGGTTGTGTCGAGCAGGTTCCAAAGTTCGATGGCGTGTCTGTGGATGGAGCGGGTGTTGAGCAGGATGCACTTGAGGTGGCTGTTGTTGGTGCTCGGCTTGGTGGCTGTGGTGCAGGTCCGGAGGCAGGTGAACTTGCAGGCTTGACAGGTGAAGGGTCCATGGGTGCGTCTCGGGGTGGCTCGGTGGCAGGCTCTTGTTCGGTCGGGTTTGAGTGCGATGAGGGTGGCGGCATCGTAGGTCCGTCGGGGGCCAGGGGTCCTGGCGCTGGGCGCGGGCCGGGCGCAGACGGGCTTGCCTTTGGTGCGCCTTTGGCGCGCCCGCTGCACGTACGCATGCACTATGCCATAAATGGAGAGTGGGGGGGGGGCAGGCGGGGGAGGGGCAGCTGGGAGGGGCAGCTGGGAGGCGGGAGCGGGGTGGCAAGTGGGGGGGAGCGGTGAGGTGATGCGGAGGGGGCGTGGGTGGGGCCGCGGGGTAGCAGCGGCAGGGAGCGGGGTGGGGCAGGGGAACAGCTGAGACGAGACACGGAGCGAAAATACAAAAATACAATGGAGACACGGAGCTAAAGTACACAATTACAATGGAGACACGGAGCACAAGTACAAAATTACAATGGGCACAGCAGAAGGGCAACAACAGGCGGAGGGGCAGGGGAACACTCTGGGGAGCACAGGCGGCAGGGGAGCGACGGTAAAATCAACAAAACACGGGCAAAACACGAATGGCAACAGGCAAACCTTAGCAGGCACGAGAGACGGGCAGGGACAGGGGGCCACTCCACACAGGGGCAGAGACTCGGCTTGGCAGCGGTGGCTGGAGGAGCGACCGGGTCTGACCAGGTCAGGTCAGGTCACAGCTCCTCGCCCGAGCGCCAGAATTAAATACTACTTAGTGGGAGGGAGGGGCAGCTGGGAGGCGGGAGCGGGGTGGCGAGTGGGGGGGGAGCGGTGAGGTGATGCGGAGGGGGCGTGGGTGGGGCCGCGGGGGAGCAGCGGCAGGGAGTGGGGTGGGGCAGGGGAACAGCTGAGACGAGACACAGAGCGAAAATACAAAAATACAATGGAGACACGGAGCTAAAGTACACAATTACAATGGAGACACGGAGCACAAGTACAAAATTACAATGGGCACAGCAGGAGGGCAACAACAGGCGAAGGGGCAGGGGAACACTCTGGGGAGCACAGGCGGCAGGGGAGCAACGGTAAAATCAACAAACCACGGGCAAAACACGAATGGCAACAGGCAAACCTTAGAAGGCACGAGAGACGGACAGGGACAGGGGGCCACTCCACACAGGGGCAGAGACTCGGCTTGGCAGCGGCGGCTGGAGGAGCGACCGGGTCTGACCAGGTCAGGTCAGGTCACAGCTCCTCGCCCCGAGCGCCAGGCTTAAATACTACTTAGTGGGAGGGAGGGGCAGCTGGAAGGCGGGAGCGGGGTGGTGAGTGGGGGGGAGCGGTGAGGTGATGCGGAGAGGGCGTGGGTGGGGCCGCGGGCGAGCAGCGGCAGGGAGCGGGGTGGGGCAGGGGAACTGATGAGACGAGACACGGAGCGAAAATACAAAAATACAATGGAGACACGGAGCTAAAGTACACAATTACAATGGAGACTCGGAGCACAAGTACAAAATTACAATGGACACAGCAGAAGGGCAACAACAGGCGGAGGGGCAGGGGAACACTCTGGGGAGCACAGGCGGCAGGGGAGCGACGGTAAAATCAACAAAACACGGGCAAACACGAATGGCAACAGGCAAACCTTAGCAGGCACGAGAGAGCGGGCAGGGACAGGGGGCCACTCCATACAGGGGCAGAGACTCGACTTGGCAGCGGCGGCGGGAGGAGTGACCGGGTCTGACCAGGTCAGGTCAGGTCACGTATTACATTTCAGCCTGACTTCTTCAGTTGTTGTTACTGCAGACTTATTCCACAATCTCTGATATTATCTAACATGCCCTCATCTATTTCGCCTTCTCAAGCTGACCATTTGACTGCATCATTTGGAATGGGCAACCAATTTTCAAAGAATCATCGAGGTAGGATGTTCCAATGGCGATCTCTGTGCTGACCCCGTAAGCCCTCTTCTCCCGCTGGAAGTCTCTCCTGGCAATTGTGATTGCATTGTTTCAGTGGGCTCTGTGCAGAGGAGGGAAACTGTGTCCAGATCCAAAGTATACCCTTTGGACACTCGGCCCTCAAACTGCATCTACAAAGGCCATTATTCAATAGTCTATAATTGCAGTAATGGGAAATTATCTGGAATGAGTTGCCCTTCTAAGTTGCTTGTCTGACACACCATCCTGATGCTGTATAGTCATATATTAACCTCCAAGAAAAACAAAGAATAAGGACAAGGTTTTCCCTATAGAAATTAACCCACTTCACAATAGTATCTCATATGAGGAAGAATATTTGCAAAGATATATATAACTGCACAAGGTAGTCCAACAGCAGTATTACCTGAAATGTGAAAAAGATACAAAAAGACTATGGTGCACCTCCTATGTTACATCTAGGGATTAAATTGATTGAAAACTTTGACACAGTATTGACATTATATGAAGCAATATTAACAATGATACAGATGTATTAGCTATACAAGAGCAGAGAATGGGCTCCTCAACATAGGGTCTCTGATCTACACGCCCAAGGAAATGGATACCCTTTGTGATACCCTTGGGACTCACCCTCCAAAGCCTCCCAGAGACCACCAGAGAAGTTCCATAATTCTGTTGACAGTAATCCCCCCTCTCCATAGAAGATGGGGCATAAGAGTCAACTGTTTTCAGTTAAATATTTTTTATTAAGAGTAGCAAGCAGTACAGTCGTGAAAAAGAATAAAACGATTAGATACATTACAAAGCTGAGTAACTATTAGTCAAGCAATACCTTGGAAATAAAAAAAATATGAAGTGCAAATAGATTAGGGGAATATAATAAAATGAACAAAGTATTTTTTCTATTTTTATTTTTTAATATCAAAAAAGAGAAAGAGAAAAAAGAAGGAATAGAGGGAAGAAAAGAAAGGAGAGAGAAAAGATACAGATAAAACTATAGGAGTTAGGATAAAGATGACTGTGAAGACAGAAAAGCAGTGAAAGGTGACCAGAATAAATCAGATTTAATTTTTTGAGATAACGAATATGAAGAGATAGTAGATATTCTATGCTCATCACAAATAAGATTCCACCATGTTAATATACATATTTTAGAACTATCTTTCTAAAAAGTAAGTATAACCTAAAGGCAAGAGCAATGAAAAGATGAAATAATACAGGCTTTGAAGAAAGATTATTAAATTAAGCTGACATAGTTCCAAGAAAAACATTTTGAATGGATAATGGAGCATTACATTAAAATATCATTAAACATTTTGACCAAATAAATTTCCAAAAATCAAACACTCTAGGACAATAGTATAATAGGTAGGTTACAGTACCATTGGAAGAAAGACAAGACCAGCATAAGGGAGAGGCAGAGGAATCAATTGTATGCATAAAATAGTGATAATAGCTCTATTATACACAGAAATTAAAGATTGAGTAATATTGGCAGCTTTGGATGTACTAAAAATGTTACGCCATGGTTTTTCCCACTGGTAATCAGAGTACAATATGCAAAGGTCCTTTCCCATAACAATTCAATAGAGTAGTTAAGTCTCACAGGAATAGAGGAGGATAAAAATGTATATATGAGAGAGACTTTGGGGGTGGAATCATAAGTAATATTGTTTAATGGTGTCAAGGGAGTGAACAGAATGGAATCAGGAAGAACATAGTTGCACCTGGCGATTTTCCATCTTCTGCGCCTTGACGCCTCCGGGCTAAGTCGTGCATTACAAATCTCCAATCAAATCGTTTAATAAAAAGGACTGGAGCACAGGTGATTATTGGTTATATTGTTGTAAACAAGAACTAGGTAAGTCATATCATTCTTGTAATTGGGCAAAAGGTACAATTACATTTTGGGAGACTAAATGATGAACATATAAAATATCCTTTTCTTTCCAGTATTTGTAATAAAAAGATTTACGGTGAAACCTAATAAATTTATTATACCAAATAGAAGATGCAAGAAAAGATTGATTAAAATCAGAACCTTGGGTAAATATGGTATGCAGCAAATGTTGGGAATATTTTAAAATCAGGTTTTTAGATATGAATGAACAGTTAGACATAAAGACACCATAACATGAAAACTCATGTAGTAAAGAATGTTAAAAAATTATCCATTGTGATTAAGGAGAGTCATGATCTTAGTCAAAGCAAAAATTTGTCGAATTAAAAAAGCAGTATGATATAACTTAAAATTGGGGAAACGTGCACCACCTTCAGTCTTTGGTCGAATTAATTTAGTAAAGGCAGTACGAGCACATTCATTATTCCAAATACATTTGGTGCAAATAGAGTTAATTTGGGAGAAATAATAATTAGTAACTTTGAAAAGGGTAGCATAGAAAGTATAAAAAGAACGTGCTGTACAATCATCATTTTAATGGTATCTAATATACCCCACCAGGATATAAGAAGAAGAGATCAGGAAGAAAGTATGTTTCAATTTTAAGTTTTAGAGCATTAAAATGATGAGTAAGTACTTAATCTTGGAAGGGCACCATGCAAAATTAGTATTATCAAACATGCAATGATAGCATGAGGAACTTAATTGTAAAATCTCAGTTTTAGAGAAGTTCAACCTGTAACCATAAAATTTAAATATAAATCAATCTCTTACAAAAAGAGGTCTAGGGAGGCAAAGGGATTAGACATAGATAGCGAATGTCATCTGCATACACTGAAAGTTTGATTTCAAGAGAGTTATGTTTAAAACCAGATATAAAAGGATTTCAACGAATGGTTTCAAGAAAGGATTCCAAGGAGAGAAGAAAAAGCAAAGGTGAAATAGGACATCCTTGTCTAGTGCATCTATGTAAATTAAAATAAGGGGAGAAAAGTCCATTAACAAAAAGCACAAGTTCGTGGTTCAGAATATAGTATTTTGATAAATGAAATAAAATGTAGTCCAAAATCAAAGCAGTGGAGAGAATTAAACACAAATTGACAATTTATGCGATCAAATGCTTTTTCAGCATCAAGGGATAAGGCAGCAGGAGAGGGGTATTTTGTCCCAAAAGAAAGGATGTTAGAGAACATCCGAACATTATCGGAAGCAAGTCTGCCCTTAATAAAACCAAATTGGTCAGGCCTAACAAGGGGGATAACATCTTCTAACCGAGAGGCCACAATTGTAGCAAAAATGTTACAATCATAGTTAATTAATAAAATTGGACAATAATTTGTACAGAGGGCAGTATCCTTATCTGGTTTAGGAATAATAACAATAAAAGTGTCTAAAAAGAGCCATTAGCTTTAGAGTTCAATAAAAAAGAGTTCAAGATTTTAAGTAATTTAGGAGCAGAAAAAGATGGAAAAGAATATATAAGCTCAATAGACAAACCATCTGGAGCAGGAGCTTTGGCTTTTTAGAAAAGATTTAGTAGCATCAATAACCTCCTGAAGAGTTATGTTCTTTTCAATAGCATTAAAAGTATCAGGAATGGAAGGAGGATTAAGAAGGCCATGAAAAAATGTTTAATGTCGCATTCAGAGGGACAGCTATCCTCTGTATATAACGATTCATAGTAAGATTTAAAGGCATTAATAAAATTAGGGTATAACCAAAGGGGATGATGGACAGAGTGTTGAAAATGCAAGCACTCACCCGCAGTCAACTGATCTGGGTTTAATCTATCATCATTCTTTAGCTCACTCCGCCACCCCAGTTCAGATATGACCATATGCAAATCAGTATGACCCTGTGCCTCATGGGAATAGTCCAGCCCGAACTGCCAAGCCATGTCTTCCCTGGACCGGAAACAGGCATCCTGGGACCGGTTTCTGGCTAATCAGCTGTCATCAGCCAGGCTAGCTTGAATCCAATGGCAAAGTGTGCAAGGGACCCACGTCTGGGCATATCGTGCCAACTTAGGGCGAACAAATCAAAACAAAGGGGATGATGGACGGAGTGTTGAACAATGCAAGCACTCACCCCCAGTCAACTGATTTGGGTTTAATCCATCATCATTCTTTAGCTCACTCCGCCACCCCAGTTCAGATATGGCCATATGCAAATCAGTATGACCCTGTGCCTCATAGGAACAGTCCAGCCCGAACGGCCAAGCCATGTCTTCCCTGGACCGGAAACAAGCATCCTGGGACCGGTTTCTGGCTAATCAGCCTTCATCAGCCAGGCTAGCTTGAATCCAATGGCAAAGTTAGCAAGGGACCCACGTCTGGGCATACCCTGCCAACTTAGGGCGAACAAAGCAAAACCAGGGTCAGAGGAAAATATTGTTCTTGGCAAGTTCTTTATGAATAAGACCAATATTTTTCCATTCCGAATTGATTTATAAATATTTGGCCAACCTTTTGCCAGCTTCATTTTGACCACAATGCTATTTAAGACTTCATTTTAAAGAGGACATTGCATGCATTCACAGTAGTACGTTTTTAAGGGCAGACTTAGCTTTAATCAATTCCTGCAAATTGGAGGGGGGTTTGAAAGTGTAATAAGTTTACCCAAGAACTTTAATATGTTCGAGAGTCAAGAGGTATTTGGAATTCAACATCTTTTTCTTTTTAGCAGAGTAGGCAATAGTAAAGGCCCTAAAAGAAGCTTTAAAAGTGTTCCAATTATTGTGCATAAAGTGGCTACACCACCCTTGTGGTTAAAAGCAGGAGAAATGATAACCTGACCAACCCATTGACGTTTAAGCTTAAGGGAGTCAACATCATTACAATGAGTTTCCTGCAAGAATGCAACATGTGAGTTAAGTTTCGATAAATGTGAACATACCTGTTGATGCTTGACGGGATGACCCAGACCACGAACATTCCATGAGACAACATTAAACATGTTGTTGGGTAAAGGAAGGTAATAATACAGGAACAATAACAACAAGCTGGAAAACCAATGAGCAAACAAAAATACACCATATATCAACAATAAAATTGATAAAGATCAATTCAAAAGTGGTCAGGCGATTTCAGTAGATGTTTCCTAAGTTAAATTTGCCCGGCGTAAAACGCCTCTAACACCATTCGAAGTTATTCAATAAAGAGGCAGGCGCTGGAGACAGGAAGACAGGAAACAAGTTTTATTCCGACGGAGTAGAACACATCAGATCAGACAACAAGGTATCGTCTCGAGGTGCTCTCTCAGCCTCTTTGAGACCTGGCCTTTTATACACTAGTTTAAGACATGTGAACGTTCTTTATTACAACAAGGACATTGTGAAGTATGAGAACGACATCACCGGCACCCCTCCAGTTCCGGCCCCTTCCAACACATGACAACAGTAGAGGCCCTTTCCCCTCATATGATTGGGAGGGGCTATCACGCAGCTGAGTGTTCTGCCGATTCCTTTGGAATGTGTGCGCCTGATCGAATCTCAGGGGGTGGGGAGGTCGTGATCAATGGTGGCTCCTTTCAGGAAAAGCGAGCACATACAGTAGTGGGCAATAAACTGTATCCTCGGGCTAAAGGATGACCAGCGGTTCGTACAGGCAGTCGGACTCAGAGGAAGGGGTCAACAAAGGAGGGGTATTCATGGACGGAAAGGAGGTGTTGGTCAGGCGTGGGGTGTGATTCCTTGAGACAGAGTCATGGGAGGGGAGGGTTCATGACTTGTGCATGTGAGTGCGGGGGCAGCCAGGGTGCGCGGGGAAGGCTTGCAAGGTTCAGGGAAGTGTGCTGACGGGCGATCGTGAACAGGGAGACCGTGGTATCTAAAATGGCTGTCGTGCATGCTCATACGTGAGTCTGCAAGATGGCGTAGATGATGTTTAGTACACGAACTAAAATTCCACAGTCCTCCCTTTAACATGTCTTGCCAGCTTGTCAGTTCGGATCAATCCCCATGAGACCACGCACCTCTATCTCGTATAGGGGACGCATGTGCTCAGTTTTAAAGTTCAAAGTCTTTGGGCACATACAGTTGGAAATGAGTGCACATAAAGGTGGTAAACATTGAATACCTAAGCAACACCCACACAGTATCATGATTGGTATTAATAAAAACGTGAACAATCTCCATCCCCAGTTCTTCAAAGTGTCCCAGAACCAGCCTCCACGCGACCATCCTTCCTGCTCCTGGTGAACCTCCGAGGACAGTCTGTGGAGGTGTTCGATTGCTTTGTAGACTGAAGGTGAGTTATCTGGCACGTAGGTGCAACAGCTGGAGCCGATGATGCGGCATGCACCTCCACGGTCGGCCAGAACCACATCTAGAACAAGGCGGTTTTGAAGAGCCACCAGGCGGACTGCCTGAAGCTCAGCCGTGTTGTTAGCAAGGATGCCAGCGGTGATGTTAATGGTTGTTTCTACTGCCTGAGTCAGGTGTCGGATAGCGCGGCTAATTGCCATTGGTCCCCACAGAGGAACAAGTCCCTTTGCTGCATCCAGGAACTGTGCTCCGGTGGAGTCGGCTTGTTCAACATCTCCAGCGCGCTTTTGCCGGTGGTGGTAGGCTGAAGCCACATACGTGGGAGGAAGAATGAAGGCGATGTAGCACGTACCCTTCCAGCCTTTTTAGGGAGCCACGTGTAAGCTTTGGTGCCACAAACAAAGTACATATTCGGGGAAGCAACAAAGGAGGGGGGGTCAGCTGAGACGAATGTTTTGGTGATGCGACAAGAACTGTGACCCACCAGCTGCGTTCCTTGTCCTTTGAGGCATACGAGTCCTGTGACATTGATGACAGACAGGGCCACGGTCAGGGTGGCAGCCGTTTGTTTCCGCAGGTGGGAGAAGGTGGGTCTGGCTGGATTGTGGAGCACTTGCATTTCGACCCTTTCTTTGGCAGGGATGTTCGTAAGGAAGGTTGAACCTGAAATTGCAGGACAAAAGGGAGCAGACGTCTTTTTTGTTTTGTTCAGCCAGAACCCATAGTAGAAGTGTGACACGGTTTGACCAGAAGCGGCGTTGTCCTTGTGGCTTTCCTGCATGAGGATCAACCAGGCGAGGCAGGAGCCGTGAACTGAGAAAGGAGAAGGGATGAAGGGGATGGAGTGTCCAGTAGCATGTGGGAGCAACCCACAGATCCAGCAGTTCGTGGCATTTGCAGCAAGGTTGTGCTGGTGCAACAGTTGTACGAAGGAATTGTTCCAGAACTCCTTACGCCTTTCTCGGAGCTGAGGTGAAAGGGTGATCAGGTGGTGCTCTTTCACGGTGGTTGGCTGGACAGTGGTTGGCAACATCTGGTGAGCGGGTGTGCTTTCCTCCAAGATCCAGAAGGAAGTCATGAGGAGGAGGCAAAAGAGGAAGACAATGAAGAAAGCGATTGTCTTTGATTTGTGCAAATTATCAGTCTTTGGGTTCCTGTAGCGGGTATTTCCTGTTGCTTCCGACGTCTTCTTATCTGGCGCTTCCATCATCTTCTTATCTGGCGCTTCCATCATCTTCATCTTCAAGGTGCTCGGTAGTGGGCAGAACCACAGACTTTGTTTAGCTTCTCTCCGGGTAACCCTTGGTTGCTTTGGGTCACCGTTCTGAGATTTTTAACTTAGTCAGTGGCCTACTTAGCCGAAGCTCCCTCCTTTCGACGCAGGAAATACCCTTCTCGGGAAGGCACAGTGGGATCAGAGTGTTTTGCAAGTTCAAGTGCCTCGGTATCAGGATAGCAGTTCAGTGATGGTCGGTCTTTGTTCAGGAGCTCTTCTTGGGTGCTGACGTTGTCTGTCGTGGCCAGGGTCGAGGAAACCTTCTTGCAGTGGTGCGCATGCAGCCAGTTCTTCTTCCCCTCCACTCGAAGAGCCGTCCGAGTGGTGATCAGTACTTGCCAGGGGCCCGTCCACCGGGGTTCCAGACTCTTCGCTCGTTGAAAGTTCCGGACTAGGATGTAGTCCCCCGGTTGGATATCGTGACCGGGACCCCTGGAAGCATCGGGGATGGCCTGCTGCACCTGTTGATGAATGACAGACAACGTTTTAGTTAATTTGTATAAATAATCTGACAGCAAGACGTCGGGGACGTCGTGAATGGAGGTCGGTTTGGGGGCAGTCCAGAGGTTCATAGGCCGCCCAAACACAACTTCGTAGGGGGTCAAGTGGTGCTTAGTGGGAGTGGAGCGCATTGATAGCAATGCCAGTGGAAGGGCATCTGGCCACTTAAGTCCTGTGGTGGCCACTATGTTTGACAGTTTCAGTTTTAGTGTAGCGTTGTGTCGTTCAACCAGGCCAGCAGATTGGGGGTGGAAGACTGCGTGGAACCTCTGTTTTACCCCCAACCCCTTCAGGATTAGTTGGATAACTTCAGCTATGAAGTGGGGGCCATTGTCGCTCCATAAAATTCGACAAAGGCCGTAGCGAGGGAAAAACTCTTTCAGTAGTACTTTGGCAGTAGTCATGGCAGTGTTATCACGGGCCGGATAGGCTTCCACCCATTTGCTGAAGGCACATACAATGACCAATACGTACTTCAAGCCTTGGCACCTCTCCAGTTGGATGTAATCCATCTGGAGGACCTCAAAGGGGTGGTCGGGGATCCCAAACCCTCCCCGGGGTACCACAGTTCCTTTCCCGGGGTTGTGTTGTAGGCAGATAAGGCACTGCTGGACTAGGCGTTGGCTGAGTCGGGGATCTTGTTGTTGTGCCAGGCTTTGGAAATTAGTTCAATCATAGGGGCAGAGCCTATGTGTGCAGGGGAGTGTGCCATTGTCAGTATGGGGATCAAATATGCATCAGGCAGCAACCATTTGTTCGTGTCTTTTGTCCGCCAGCAGCCTTCATCGTCCCTTAGACCCACCCGCGCCCACTCAGTCAATTCGTGTGGTGTGCTGGCCGATTGGATGTCCCTGATCGTTTCCCTAGCGTCGGTCCATTTTTCTGCTTGTGACCTGGTCACGTACATGCGTGTCGTTGTCCTATTCTCAGCTGTGGTTCGGGCAGTGATGTCGGCTAGTGCGTTTCCCTGTCCAACTAAATCTGTCACCTTCTTGTGTGCCTGGCATTTGATCACTGCTAATTGTTTGGGGAGAAGAACTGCTTCAATCAGGGCGGAGACTAAATCTCCGTGAAGGATGGGCGTACCGTGGGATGTCAGGAATCCCCTTTCCCTCCACAGGAGCCCAAAATGATGAACCACCCCGAAGGCGTACTGGCTGTCCGTGTAAATGTTTGCCGTGGTTCCTGCTGCTATGATACATGCTCGTGTGAGGGCAATTAGTTCTGCTGCCTGTGCGGATCGTTGTGCAATGCGAGCTGTTTCAACTACTGTTCGAGCTGTCGTCACCGCATAGGCAGCAGAAGTGGTGCCGTCTGGGAGTTTGATACAAGAGCCATCTACCCATAGTTCTCCATCAGGATCTGTAAAAGCAATGTCTCGGAGGTCAATTCTACTCCTAGTCTGTTCGTCCGTGAGGGTCACACAGTCGTGTATAGGGGGCACATCGGGGTCATTTTCGGGCAAGGGTAACAGTGTAGCAGGATTCAATGTCGTGCATCTCTTCAGGGTGATGTGGGGTGCAAGTAGAGTCAATTCGTACCCTGTCAGTCGTGCACTAGTCAGGTGTTGAGTCTTGGTCTGGTTCAAAAGGGTGTCAACTGCATGGGGCACTAATACCGTGAGAGAGTTCGAAAGCACAATTCCCTCACTCTGGCGGATAGAGACAGCAGCAGCGGCTACTGCTCGAAGGCAGGCAGGTAGAGCTCTGGCGACTGGATCAAGAGTGGCAGAGAAGTAGGCACAAGGGCGTTGTTTGGCGCCGATGGGCTGAGTTAGAACAGACAATGCGCATCCCTCCCTTTCGTGAGTGAAGAGGGAGAAGGGCTTGGAGTAATCTGGTGTTCCTAGAACGGGTGCCGAGCAAAGGGCATCCCGCAACTCCTTAAAGGATGTTTGGCATTCGGGAGTCCAAGGGAGTGGGAACGGAACATCTTTGGCCAACAGGGAAAGTAGGGGTTTTATAATGAGACTGAAATTTGGTAACCATTGTCGGCAGAAAGAAGTAAGGCCCACTAATGAACGGACTTGCTTCTGTGTTTTTGGAATGGGGGTGTCTAGGATGGTTTGGATTCGGTCAGGCGTAAGTTTCCTCCCTTCTTTGGACAGGAGATGGCCTAGGTATGTTACTTGGGGCTGACAGAACTGCAGTTTCTTTTTGGAGACTTTGTGGCCATTCTCCGCAAGAAAGTGCAAGAGTTGGATAGTGGCTGTGATTGCAAGTGGAGTGGTGTCGGCCGCCAAAAGGATATCATCGACATATTGGATCAACACCAGTCCATCTGGTAGCTGGAAGGCGTCCAGCTGTCTTTTGAGGGCCTGGCTGTAAATGCTGGGACTTTCAGTGTAGCCCTGGGGAGCTCTACAAAATCTGTATGAACGGTTTTTTAAAGTGAAGCCGAAGAGATAACGGCTGTCTGGATGGATGGGGATAGAGAAAAATGCATTTTTAAGATCAATAACGGTGAAGGTGGTGGCAGTGGACGGGATGAGAGTCAGAATGGTGGCGATGTCTGAGACTACGGGGTACTGTGGCACCACCACTCTGTTGACTTCTCGCAGGTCGATGATGAAGCGGTACGCTTTTTCATCTCCCTCACCTTGCTTCTTAACAATGGGTAGGATAGCGCTATTGCAGACATTACTAACCACTTCCTCTACCACTCCTGCATCTACCAAGGACTGAATAATCGCTACCACTGCCTTCTCGCCTTCGGGCGATATCCGGTACTGTGGGAATTTCGGGAGTATTGCATCAGGTCGAACAGTTATGTGTACAGGATCGATCATCATTCGTCCTACATCCGAGTCGTTTCTGGCCCATAAGTACAGGGGTAGGGTATCGAGCAAGGATAGGTCAGCATCTGCTATAGTGTACATATGTCGTGCGGGGTAGGGTCTGGACATGCTCGGGTTGTCGTACAGGATGACTCGGACTCCATCCGGGGAACACCTAATAGTAGCGCGGAAATGTTTCAGTAAATCAATACCCATAATGGCGTCAGGGGAGTTGGAGGAGAGCAGAAACGTGGTGTCAGTGGGATTGTTTCCTAGGTCAAAGGAGATAGGTACCGACAGGGGATTAGTGGAGGGCGTTCCATCGAAACCTATCGAGGTAATGTGTGAGCCAGACAAGGGTGCCCTTGGAATCAGTCGTTTTGATAATACACTACGTGTCGCTCCAGTGTCTACCAAAAATGGAGACTTTGTACCCAGGACCTTAGCAGTGACGTAAGGACCTTGCTGGTCAACACAGAGCTCGACTGGATCCCTCCCTTGCCCCTGGCAGTCCTATGCAGAGTCGTGAGCATTGTTGCAGTCGGACTGTTGGCACTGATTCTGTCGGGGGCGGTCAAATGTGTTTGGTCTGCCAGGTCGGTCATTGGTGGTGTCGTGGGTCTGCCCTCGTCAATGCCCTCCAGTTTTTGGGCCAGTTGTCATGTCCCTTGTCTCTTTATTTTTAATCATTTCTCGAAGGGCCAGGCATTGAGACTTCCAATGTCCAAATTCTTTGCAAAATGCACACTGGTTCTCATCGAGGTCGGTTCGTGGAGCGCCAGGTGTGGGGTTGCGGTCTCTAGGGGGTGAATTCCTAGGGGCGTTTGACTGGTAGTTTCCCCTATACCGTTCCCTTCCTGTAGTCACTTCACGTAATTGAGCAATCATCACTCGTTCCTTTAAGTCCTTTTTCTTTTTCTCATTCGCCCTCTCGTTCTCGTTCTTTTGGTGTTCATAATACTGAGCCATCTGAAGGATAGCTGCAGGTTTGGAGGCTCCCCAACTACTCTCACTCGTCTGTAACTTTTGGGAGACCTCTTGCGATAGCCCCTTTACGTAGTTTTGCACGAATAGGTGTTGTCCGGTTGCGGTGGTCATGTCTTGGCCACTGTAGTCGGAGAAAACCGTCTCAAATCGGGAGAAGTATTCTGATACGTCCTCCTGAGGTTTCTGGCGGCAAGCCGTGACTACCGACCAGTCTACCTTCTTTTCTGGGATCAACGTCTTTAGCTTCTGCACTATTTTGTCGGGGAGTTCCAGTATGTCTTTTACAGGTTTCTTTCCGGGCTCTCGTTGCCCATCTAGTTCAGTGAGTTGTTTCCAGGTGTGCCCGAACAGATCTGTGTGGTCGGCTTTCCGGATTTGCTTCCACACATCAGCCGGCAGACACAACCCGAAAAACAAATCAATGTCCGATAGAGTCATTATGGTTGAGCTCAAGGCTGTGCCTAGTTCGGTATAAAATGCTGTAGGGTTCTTTCTTAAATCGGGCAGGGTTTGCCTAAAAGTTAAAATATCTTGCCGATCCCATGGTTGGTAAACCCAGTTGTACACAACCCTCCCTTTTGCATCTGCGTGGTTGATATCATCATTTGTTCCCTGACCTCTTGGGGGAACCCAGTAGGGGGCGGCTTCTCTGATAGGCATCATAGTGTTGGCTGCTTCTAATGAGGGCTCAATCGTCTCAGGGACTGTGATCTTGACCTCTGGTTTCTGTTCCGCGAGGTGGCGGAAGACCTCAAGCGTTTGCATGAAGAGGTCCATCACATCGCTCTTAGTCCCATCTCCAACATCGACCCTTCTATATAGAGCCGTCAGTTTAGCAGGACCCTTATTCTGGTACCTATCCTCATAGAGGTTCAGGGTGTGGTAGCTGAACCGTAAAATGAAATGCCGTCTGTGACTACCGGCATGTGAATTATGCATATTCATCGTATATTCTTCGCTCTCCTTCCGTTCTACCAGGGTCTTTGCTATCTGGTCGATTCCATCCCGCTCATCTTTGCTCAACCTATTTGGTCTGGCTGTTAGCTGTTTGCCAGCCTCGAGTTCATCTGGTGTTGTTACCAATGCGGCTGGTGCGAAGGCCGCAAGAGTCGGGGCACTAGCGCTAGGGCTACCCACGCCTGCACTTTGAACTGGTGAGTGTTGTGCTAGAGGTTGGCAGGGAGCATATGGAGGGGGCATGTAGATAATTGGAGGACCGAGCAATAACTCGTCATTTGCCCGCTGTTTGGAGGGTATCTCCGGGTAGAGCGTAGGGGTGGTCCTGACAGGGCATTGGCCTGCCAGTCCTGATTCTTGTGTTTGTTTAACTTCCTCTCTTCTTCTTATTTCTTCATCTAGTTCTTTTGCGGCCAGATGGGCTGCTTTTCGTAATTCTTTCACTATTTTTGCTTCTTCTCTTTTCCTTCGCTGTTCTGCTTCTTTGCGCCACATGCCAATACTATCGAGCATAGTGGGCGTTGCCTTGTTTATTTTTACAGCTGCTTCTAGTGTTTTTATTTTATTTTCATCAAAAGAACCTATCAGTGGCCACTGACTTTCAGGATCCTTTTTTGTATATTTATGCCATAACTTACTATAAGCTATAGCGACTAGTCCTTGCTTAGTAAACATGTCCTTATTAGGGGTGCCCTCCAGTGGAGCTGGATGGTTCATCTCTAATAAGCGGTCCGGGTTGACCCAACTACTAACCAATGGGGAGAAGATAGGCATGACGGGTTACAATGGGGGGCAAAAGCCTGCACTACCTATCTTTTCACTACTTGCAAAAACTGGACAGAATATTCTATTCTACGCTGTTTGCAAACAGAGAATACCTCCAAAAAGAACCAATTCCCAAACAGTCAACGTTCGGGCAAACAATCAATCAATGAGGAACGAAATAGGCACGACGTGTTAAAGGTTTGCGTTACCTACCCTTCACTATCGGCAAAGGGAGAGAGAATATTCCTATTCTTCCCCGTTTGCAGGCAGAGAAGATCCTTAAGAGAACCAACTTCGAACAATTCAATGCTCGATTCAAACAATCAATCAATGGGGAGAAAAATAGGCACGGCAGATTACAATGGGGGACAAAAGTCCGCGTTACCTATCCTTCACTATCTGCAAAGACTAAACAGAGTATGGCGATTCCGTGCTTGTTTGCAAATAGAGAATCTCTCAGAAACAGTCAATAAGTAATACTAGTATTTTCAAACAATCAATCAATCAATTTCGCAATTTGTCGTGTGTCACGACCTTACCCGGACCGCATGGACAGTTTCTCGTCTTCCGCTTCCAGCGCCCGATCGTCCTCTACTCTCTGTTGCTATCGCGGCACTCCTGGTGGTTCCCAGTCAGGACCGTAGATCACTCGGGAGAGGTCTGCTCGGAATCAGTGAAGTTCAGATGATCGGCTGTCAGACGAGGGTCTATCGGACAGGAGCTCTCCCGATCGTTGCAGTCGTTCACTCTGTCGTCGGGACCTCTCCCACTGGATCCACGTGTCGCTGATGGGCCCCGCGTTTGGGACGCCAATTGATAAAGATCAATTCAAAAGTGGTCAGGCGATTTCAGTAGATGTTTCCTAAGTTAAATTTGCCCGGCGTAAAACGCCTCTAACACCATTCGAAGTTATTCAATAAAGAGGCAGGCGCTGGAGACAGGAAGACAGGAAACAAGTTTTATTCTGACGGAGTAGAACACATCAGATCAGACAACAAGGTATCGTCTCGAGGTGCTCTCTCAGCCTCTTTGAGACCTGGCCTTTTATACACTAGTTTAAGACATGTGAACGTTCTTTATTACAACAAGGACATTGTGAAGTATGAGAACGACATCACCGGCACCCCCCCAGTTCCGGCCCCTTCCAACACATGACAACAGTAGAGGCCCTTTCCCCTCATATGATTGGGAGGGGCTATCACGCAGCTGAGTGTTCTGCCGATTCCTTTGGAATGTGTGCGCCTGATCGAATCTCAGGGGGTGGGGAGGTCGTGATCAATGGTGGCTCCTTTCAGGAAAAGCGAGCACATACAGTAGTGGGCAATAAACTGTATCCTCGGGCTAAAGGATGACCAGCGGTTCGTACAGGCAGTCGGACTCAGAGGAAGGGGTCATCAAAGGAGGGGTATTCATGGACGGAAAGGAGGTGTTGGTCAGGCGCGGGGTGTGATTCCTTGAGACAGAGTCATGGGAGGGGAGGGTTCATGACTTGTGCATGTGAGTGCGGGGGCAGCCAGGGTGCGCGGGGAAGGCTTGCAAGGTTCAGGGAAGTGTGCTGACGGGCGATCGTGAACAGGGAGACCGTGGTATCTAAAATGGCTGTCGTGCATGCTCATACGTGAGTCTGCAAGATGGCGTAGATGATGTTTAGTACACGAACTAAAATTCCACAAAATAACAAAAAGAAACTGCCGTTAGATTAAAAAGAAGGAATAAATTAACACTCATACAATTATATGGAAAATAAAAAGAAGAAAAAAAGGAAAAAGGAAAAAGAAGGTGGACAGAAGAAATAGAATAAGAGAAAAAGGATGATGAGACAGATCAAGGACAAAAAGACAGACCGGAAGTGAAAAGAATGGAGAGTGAGCATAGGGCATGTTAGCACCCAGAGTAGGAACGACAACAGAGAGAGAAACAAGAGAATATACGGAATAAAGCCACATATTTAGAGAAATATAGAATTAAAGAATAAGAGAAGCCGTGCACAAAATTAAATATTATAAGAACATTGAGCATTAGTTTCCATAGTCTAACTTGTAACATTTTGTAAAAATATTTTTAGTTTAGCCTAATCATCAAAATATCGTGAGACACCTTCATAGGTGATTTTTAAAGAGGCAAGGATGTAGAATGCGATAATGAATGTTCAGTTGCCTCATTCGAGGTCGAAGGGCTAGGAATTATTTTCATCTAGCATTTGTTATCCTGAGAAATAAATATGTTGTGGCCAGACCATACAAGGTGATACTTTACCTTAACAGCCTTCAAGACACGCATCAAGTCAGTGAACTCCAAAAGAGAGTTATGATTAGGGATCCCGGTGTTATGGTATTTATTTTTTTAACATTTTCATCTGTATTTATCCATATTTATTTTTTGCCCATTTAATGTGTATTTATCCATATTTATTTTAGGTATTTTTTCTCAATGAAGTTGTAAAACTGTACATTTCCATATTTATTTAACTGATAGAGATGTACTCTTTCTTTAGCTATTTAAGCTGCCAAATATCACGTAACAATACATCCACTAAATATTAGCATTATACCACAAATGTATGTGGACATATGCCATTATTTAAAGAAATTTCATCCTGTTTTTTAATTTCCCATGCTGTCTATCTGCCCAGCTGTTGTGCTACAATTCATGAAAGACAGTACGGAGAGTCACTTAAAAGAAACACAATTTTCTGTATTTATCCACATTTAAAAATAAATACAGACACAAAATACATTGTTGTCTGTCTGTATTTATCTGTAAATATCCATAAAAATGGAAAACAAGGAGCTTTAAATATGAAACTTCATTATTTAGTAGTGTGGGGCTGGAAACTGCCCAAATGATGCGCTCTGTGAATATTAAGAAGTGATGTAGATCGGAAGGTCAAGATCAGGTAAGACCTTCTTCAAGAAGGCCAAAATAACAAGGCCCTCTCAGGTAGGCAAAGGCAAAGAATATCCCTTCTATTTCGGATTTCAAGGTCTTCAGTATGTGGTTTAAGTTTTTGGATTCCTTGCTCCAGCATAGGAATTTTGGTGCTAGCCATTTCTTGGAGATCACCAACACGTTCCATTTCAAGCATCCTACCATCTATAACGATCCAATGATCCTCAACTTGTTGCAAGTTAAAGGTTTGAGGCCACGCACCTCATCCAAAATAGCATCTAAAACAGGATTATGAGATGACAGAATTGGTGATGGAGGGTCATTTTTTGCTCTTTTTGGCTTTTTACCTGAAGAAGTCGGCTTAGAAGAAGTGTGCAAGTCACTGGTCATCTTGACATGTTGGACTGAATGCTGGGTAAGCTTTTGATAAGACCGAATCCTCCCCATGCACTTTGACGGTTTCCCTTGGCTTGCAGAGGTGCAGGGAAATCAGGGAACCAAAATCCTTGTCGGGAGGTACCAAGCACGGCAAAGAAAGGCAAGTAAACCGCATTACCTCCGTGATCGCGGCTGAGCTCAGCAGTCCGCTGCCAAGTTGCATCCGCACGGAAGCCACGCCCCCATAAGAGACAACCTGACCAATACTTCGAAGACAGAAAAATGAGCGGGCACCTTATGACAAACCTGAGATGTATAGCAGAGAAAAAAGCTCCCACAAAGAGCAGCCCCAACCATGGAACTCAGACTTCAGTGGTAGGTGGAATCTTTCGTTCAGAACTCATTTCAAGAATCAAAATCTTTCCTCTGAAAAGGAGAGTGCTCCTACTAAACAGGACTTGAGTGACAGTGCTCATAGACAGCGTAGCTAAGGTTACAATGGTGTGGGAGCAGCAATATTTATTTAGGACAGTACCCCAATAATCATGACACCCCAAAAATCGTCAAAACACCAACATTTACCTCAGGATGTTCCACTCCGTTTTGATTTGCGTAAAAGAATACCCCACTCAGCATTAGTTTAGCAGAGTAACATAATAAGTCATGAAGACCACTCAATTATTCAGTTCTAGATCAGGGAAAAGTTAAATGGTTTTATTACAAAATTCTCAAAAGGTTAATTAAGAAATCATAATAGTCACAAATCAATAAATCATTATAAGCCTCTAACGAGTAGCAAAATCAAGAGAAATGTATCCCCAATCGAATGTTCTCTAGTAAAATGGAAAGGTCTTGTGGCTCACCCTTAAAAACAAGGCGTTCTTATACACAACCTTGCATAGAAATTTAGCTAAGAGTATAGCTTAAGCATGGCATGAGCCATGTAACATGTCTTTTGGCAAATCAAAATACACCACGTCAATGGCAGCATGCTGACCATTGACACAGTCTTCTAGAGACAATTTGAACATAACTTGCAATATCTAACAAAAGCTATTCATGAACATGTGGAATGAACTCTGCTATCGAAATGCAGCAGAAGAAACCTTGAAGGTTACAACTTTCCTACTACAATAGAACCATCACTTAATAACACTTCGTATTATTATCGATTAAGAAAACACATCACATTAGTTGCCTTTGCTTTCACAGAGCCTGTGGAGAAAGAAGAACCTGATGGGAGGGGGTGAATACAAGAGTGAAGACACAAAGACAGAAACCACATCAATTTGTGTTTCTCTAAAATGAGGTATGACCAAAACATGTTAATAAACAGTTTTAAACTTTGCATAAAACTTGTTTCAACTGTATACATACCATTTCATTGTTTGCATATAGGATTCAACATAAAAATCATGAATATTCAGTGTTTGTCACACACACAATTATGAACCTAAAGAAAGGACTTTGACAATTGTCTGCCAGAATCTCCATAAGCTTCTGGAATTGACTCCCACTATAGAATCTATTAAAGTTTTCAAGCACACATTTGGGTTTCTAAAGGGCCATATTCAGATATCTACATAAGACTGGTGTTGCTGTGCAGTATTTCCCAAAAACTTGCTGCCCTGTGTGCAATGCTACCCAACCTTGCAACATGAAAAAGACTTCCCAATGATGACATCTCTAAAGCTGATGATATCCCACCACACACCCTAGTTCGGTTGTAGTAAGGGCTTTTGAAGGAAAGGGATGTCAGACCGACATATCACTAACCCACTTCTAATTTAAGTGCTTGACCAATATGATGAAATAATAATGACACATGCTTAATATCTAACCTATTCACAAATCTTTAATCTTTGTTTATTCACAGGATTTCTTGGAAAACTTAACATAATCATAATATGAAGCACCAGCATTTACCTTCAGGAGGTTACAAATGTATATACTTATTTCCTGGCATCCTGAGCCCTCAATGTCTCTTCGTCTATTTAATAACATTGGGCCTCTAGTGTTAGACTCTGAACCCTTTACTCCTGCTTCTCCACAATGATTCTGCTTGCTTTTACTTTTGTAAATCAGTCAGACACAAATCTCACAAGCTTGAAGACTTTTTACATTTCTGTACTTTAATTACCTGATCAATGACACATGCCTACACAGTATGCAGTATTTCTAGGACAGAAGAAGCCTGAACAAAGCCATTGGCCACATCATGGCTAAAGTGTGCCATTTCACTTTGTATGGTAACTGATCTGTGACTAAGTACTCCTGTGGGAGTTATTGGTTCTTCTGCAGACCTACGGTATCCCTGCATTCGAACTTGCAAGTGGCGATAGCATATTTTTTGTGCAAAACATTCTTCATAAATGGCTCAGCAAAATGCAGTCACAGCCTCAGGGAGTCCATAATCCCAGACCCGTTCGGAAGCCTTTCTATTTACAGGAACCAAGTTATTTAACTTATGAATGTCTTCGACGTCTGACGTTAATTTTTCTGTGATTGTGAACTCCCCTCACATCATAGGAGTTGGGACTGAAAAGGTCCTTGGACGTTGACAGGTGAGTACCTCGGCCCTGAGTGCCCCACCTGCAGTGATATTTGAATCCTTGGAAATTATTTTTGGTCATGAGCGAACACGGATCAGGTGTGTGAGCTATGACCTAGGCCTGTCTCATGGACTGCAGTTTACTTAAACTGGGAGGGAAGCCCAAAGAGTTGCCCTTAGGAGGTGTAAGGTGAGTGTTTTCACCTGATGTTAAGTAGCATGAGTACAGTGGTGATAGCATACTGTCTTTTTAGTGATCAGTAACGTGAACAGGTTAATTTTACCTGTTTCATTAGAGTAGTGCCTCCTGACTTACCCTGATAAAATTCTGCTGCTATGTGCTTAACTCGACCTTAGGCCAGCATTGGGTTGTGTGCAGTGGGAGAATGACTGTCTTGCCTCGCTGCTCAAAATACCACCCCCACACGGTGGTCCAAACACACGACGAGGCAGAAGACATAAAACACAACACCTAGAAAGGGGTTTCACTATACAAAAAGGAAAGACTATCTTTTTAGAATAAAGGCTTGGGGGTTTATTCAGGCAATGCTCTCTATCTCTCTCTCTCTCTTTCTCTCTCTCTCTCTCTCTCTATATATATATATATATATATATATATATATATATATATATATATAAGCAATAATAACACATTTGGTAAATGCAACAGTTAAATGCATGAATAATAATAATGAATAAACAAGCAGCAAATAATACTGGACATCCTGCAAGAAATCAGAAAGATATGAACACTAAATACATCAAATGATTACTTTGGATGTGGATTCTGACTCACTCACACATCACAAAGAAAACACCTCAAATGATCATAGCCACTGGCCACACATCACAATGGCAATAATCAAAACTCAACACTTCACCTGGTGCAAATACTGCATTTGCATCTCATCCCACTCCAGACCGGGGGATTTACAGCCGGGGATAAGAGCCTCAGCAACCAGGGTTCCGCTGTACCGAAGTAGACACGTCCATCCCCATTCGGATTCCAAAATCATGGTTTCTAAGTCAACAACCCTCAGCTTTATAGTCTCAAAACACATTAGAAGGTTCGAGAGTCTTTCCCTCTGCGCCAAGGAAACTTACTGGAATTGCCCAGTTTCCATGCAAGCATTCCAGGGCAAAAGGAGTTCCCACGTTCCCTCTACATTCTCACTTGTTCCAGCCTTTATCTTAACAGCTTACGAAAGTCTTCCAGGGTACATTAAACAATCTCTCACAAAACAATTCTGTACGTGATTAACCCAAACAACTTGCAAACACTCGAGGTGCCTGTCTTTGCGCACAGAAAAGCTCAAGCAAGGCAGTCAGAACTCAGGATGACATGAGGCAATGTCAAAGCTAATAGTAAGAACATCATAATACTTCCCAATGTACAACACAATGCACAGTTGTGCACCACTGCCTATAGCATCACATACTTCATCTCTCAATGTCCAACACACTGCACATGTGTGCACCACTGCTTATAGCATCACATACTTCATCTCCCAATGTACAGCATAATGCACATTTGTGCACCACTGCTCTTAACACTGCACTTCAAGAACAAAAACAACATTCCACACCTCTCTCGTTTATGCTTTCAAATGCACATCCCACACGTTCTGTTCTTGGCAAGACTGTCCTATCATGTGACAGCTCCCACTGTAAGACTGCAAGATTACAAGAAAGAAACCTTCAAGATAAACAAGGCATATGCAGGATGTCGTACATTCATGCTAGGGTAAAGTAAAACACCAAAATCAATTAAAATGATGGTAGTCAAAGGTCATCACGCGGTGTCAGACCATAAGAGTGCCTCTAGCACTACAATGACATGTGCCTGAGAGATGGTACAGTGCAGGAGAAATAGCCAGAGCAGTTGCGTGTGCACGTGAAGATGTATGTGCGCCTGAGAGCTAGTATAGAGCAGGAAAAATAGTGTAAGCAGTTGCACGTTCATGTGAGGATATTCATGTGCCTGAGAGATGGTACAGTGCTGGAGAAATAGCGTGAGCAGATGCATGTGTGTGCTAGGATGTGTGTGCACTTGCCGGTAGGTACAGCACTAGGAGATAGCGCATGATGTTTTATGTGTGTGCTAGGCTGTATGTGTGCCCGGGAAGAGGTACAGTACATTGGAGATTGCACATGTCTAAATGTGTGTGTGCTTAGGAGTATGTGTGCATTTGTGAAGATATAATACATAGAAGACACTGGGCTCCATTTTGGGAGACCCATGGTTTCCTGGAAGACCGGGAAGAGGTGGAGGTTCCACCAGACATTTTTGTAGATTGCTGCTTTTCTGAAAGCTGGGTGGAACCCACATTGGAAGAGGAAGAGCTGGGCTCTTCAGTACACTTCCATTTGATCTCTTTGATTCTGAAAGCACACTGTTCAAAGGGACTCAGCAACTCCGAGGAAGGAGATAGGGCTGATAAGAGAATCATCAAGGGTAGGGTTGGGTCCCTTTGGTAACCTTTTGAAGCATATATCAATGAGGCTGACAATCAGGACCTCTAGTCACTCCTGTGACCTTTGTTTGAGGCTATCAAGATTGAAGACTTCCCTGCTGTCTAGATAAAAAAAGAGCACAACCATAGAGGAGGAATTTAAAAGTGAACAACTCACAGGACATGAGACTCCCAAATTATCAAACTCAAAGTATACATCAGCATGGAGCAGTGGTTCTGCCTGTTGTGAGCATGGCTGAGGACCAAGGGTCTGCCTGTTTCCCATGCTGGATGAGGAGACATCACCCAGAAGGATCAAAATACTTGCCTGGAACCTGCAGCACCACCTACTATCAGACTGAAGAAAAGTGAGCCCTATGAGGTGAATGAGATCTCTTGAAGGGAGTGGGGACCAGTGGGGATCTATTGGGTGAATCCCAAAAGTGAAGGGTGAGATTCTGATCTGTCAAAACCGCCTCACTGATTGGGATGCCAAAGAGGGTTGTCACTTTGTTTATGCCGACCATGACTCCTGTATCCTAGGTGGGGGCATGGTAAAAAGAAATCTGCCACCCTACCTGCATGTCAGGAGGAAGGGGCTGTGAAGGAAGATGGAGCTGTGAAGGATGATGGAGCTGTGAAGGAGGAAGAGGCCCGTTGCCCTGACCCCACATGCAGCTGAGAAGACACAGCAGGCTGTGACCTTTGGAGAGTGAGTGCAACGACTTCAACTAACCAGTCGCCAAAGCATTGGATAACTGCCCACGGATCACAGAAGAGACTTACCACATCGAAGAAGTGCCGGGAATGGCAGCCTTGGCGACTGCAGCAAAGTGCCGGAGATGGCAGCCTAGGCGACTGCAGCTTTCCACCGTCTGTCCAGCACTGCAGGGCTGCTGAGGTGGTCACTCCCCGAGAGCAGGTAAGATTTTAAAAACGGGCTACTGGGCCCTGGGGAGCTTGCACTGATTGACGGGCTCCAGGGCAGGGGCTCAGGGAACTTACTAAAGACCCCCATAGAACTTTTGAAACTTGAACGCCTTGGTGGGACCTTGCTTGGATCTCGCCACACATGAATGGGGAATAACTATAAGCCATAAATGGGGAAGTGGGAATGAAAACCTGGCCCGGGTAAGGCTAGTGGGCTTGTCTCAAGAAGTGTGTGCATATTGTTGCATTGTACTATGTGTTAGTAGATAAAGACTCCTTTTTACATCAATGCAAGTATTTGACTGGACAATCCTTTATTGGGGTTGCTAGAAGTATTTTGAATGTGAGTTTGTGCTCACCTAACACCTATCTCCTCCCCAAGAAGCTTTGGACTGCTCAACCCGGGCGACCACTGAGATTCAAATGCTGAAGGGGTGCCTGACCCAGTTGCTCTGACCCGGACCACAGGACATCAGGAGAAAAAGGCCTAAACCATCACGGTTGAGCTCAGTAATTTCTGCTTGCCCATGGCCCTCTGAAAGCAGTTTTGACGATAAGCAACTATAGCCCTTGTTCTCATGGCTAACATTTGTTGTTTTTTAAGTCTCTGGATTAACAAAGTCAATATTGCAGTGGGCCGGACTTGAAGTAGGGTGATTTGTTGTGCAGGTACAGGGACTGGCACGTCTTCGATGGATAGCTTGTTGATAAAGTAAATTTTTGTGGATGAGTGTTAGACCATATGCTTTATATTATAGCACTAAATGTACGAGAATGCATTTCACAAAGCTAACTAAAACATGATATGGATAGCTATCATGCAATATTCATGACAAGCGTGATATATTAAAGGGGACTGTATATTTTATTAACATTGTATCCATTGGATATACATTGTAAGATTGGATCAAGCAACTCACAGCTTTCAACTGCTCCCCCCACATTAGTGATTCTACTCGATCTCTAGGCATTACTCTGGACAAATATCTTAATATGCAAAGTCAAAGCAGTGCAACCATTAGAGGAGCCAACCACCAAATTAACATTCTAAGGAAAATCAGACCCTTTCTGCCCCCTATGGATTTCCAATCAGCAGTTTAATCTCTGGTCATCTCTGAATTAGATTACGGGAGTGCCACTCTTGCTGGCCTACCTAAAGCAAGGTTGGGCCCATTAAAGGCCACATTGAACTCAGCAGCCAGACTCATAACAGGTTCCAGGAGAATAGACCACATTATTCCAGACATAAATCATCATAATTGGCTCCCATTTGAATGCAGAATCCATTTGCAAGGGTGACGCACAAAGCCCTCCATCACAATACTCTTGTTTACTTAGCTAGTAAACCTGAGTTATCCAGGGGCAGGTGCTCCTTAAGTAGCATCTCGATCTTTTACTGAAACCTCAGAAGTAAAAAAAAAAAGAAAACTTACAACTGATCCTTCTCCGGCCTTGCCCCTATAATTTCGAACACTCGACCTCCGTAAATCAGGACAAACCCTTTGTCTGCCTACTTCAAAAAAAGAAACAAAAAAACTCTTGATGCTTAGAACCCTTCTCTAGGAGCGAATAACCTTCTTGAGACTGGCTAACGTTGGGTGGACTCCCAGTGCCTTTTAGAACTGTTAAGCTCAATGATACACTGTATATATGTAACGCCATGGTTATTCCATCTCCGATTGTCATTTGTTTGTCTCCTTTCCCTTTATTGTATGACTTGATGACTATTTATACAGTGCACTAATACCCGAATCGGGTCATGTTCGCGCTATATAAAACTTCGCAAAATAAAATAAATCAAAGAAATGAAAAAATCTTACTTTACATTTTTAGGTTTATTGAAAATGTAACATGCCAGCATTTTTGGCTACTAAACTGGTGGTGGTTGTGAAGGCACAGCAGTATCAATCGGAGGAACTCCAGACAGCTTCAGGGATCTATGTGGTCTCAGTGGAGTGAGTGGGAGCTCAGACGTTGCTACCCCTTCATTTCCAACAGCATCCTCGAGTGAAGGTCATAACTCATATTTATTATTTAGTGATAAGGTCTACAGCATTGATTCTTTTCTGTATCCTTAGCCACATGTTTTTCTTACTGGCTTCTAGAATCGGCGGGGACAACACAGATCATTGTTTGCCACATATTCCTCAACCAAAATGTCCTTTTCTTGGTCACTAAACGTCGGCTATTTTTTTCTTCCACTCTCCTCTCGCTTCCCTTCATGGCCTGCCATTTCAAAAGATCTGAAATGTAGTCTGAAGCCTTCTCCTTTCCTGTGGCATTCTCTGGCATGCAATGTGGAAGGTTGTGTCTACTTACTGCTTGGGGAGTCATCACCCACTGCTGGTGTGGCAGTCATTAATTTTTCATCAGAGTTCAACTTTAAGCTCTTTTTCCTTCTTTCCTACACCTCTAGTATGCCATTTCTGGAGAAAGTGAGCACACGTCCATATCAAGAGAACCTTGAAACAGACCCGGCCATCTTGTCTTGACTTTGTACCCAGCACAGCAGAGGCAACTATCAATTCGTGCTTGTATGGTGGCCATGGAAAAGGGATCAATAAAAATAAATCTAGCTGCAACTATGGTCTCAAACGCAAAAGAACACAAAATCATTGAGTGCAGCAAAAATACTGCCCCAAAAACCATTTTGCTAATAAATAAATAAATAAATTTACAAACACCAGTGGTCAGGAATCCCTGCTGCACAGAGCAGAAAAGTGAACTGAGGAATGTCAATACAGTGCTATCTGATTGTCTGCTTCCTCTACCAGAATGCTCGTGCTCATCAGTTTGAAATTCAGAAATGTTCCTTTTTAGAAGGAAATGCTTTAAAAAAAGGACTTTAGTGGCCAAGTTACTTTAAAATCCAATTAAAACATATATCTTTGTAAAGAAAATGTTAACAAAACTATTGCCTCCTACAGTGATTCAAAAATGGAAATACGTGTCTAGGCCCCACTGAACAGTTGAAAAAAGGGAACGTGCATACAGACACACTCCTATACACAAAGGGTGTGTTAAACTGTCTTTGCAAGGAAAAGGTTGCAATACATTTAGAAAGCATTTGGCAATCCATCTTCTAGCTGGCAGGGCAAAATAGGTTGGGAGTAGGAGACAGTCCGACCATAGTAGGATTCTTAAGTATAACATAAGGAGATGTACAGTTTGTCGCCATTTTGAAACGCACACCATTGCTCTCAGGGGTTAAATGGGAGCGCCTAGGTCTTCGGGCAGGTCAGCTCTGATGACTCTCCAGGAGGCAATAGTTGTGACTCTGGGTATTTGAAGTTGGTTCAAGTTAAAAGCCCATTCACCCACACCGCTAAGACAAGAAGACACAAAAGCGTAAAAGTATGGAAGGAGGACTGAAAGTCTTTTTCTCACATCCTCACAATTCCACTCAACAGCGTCCCTCCCCTTCCCCTCCCACCCCATATACAACCCTCTGCCCAATTCCCACTATGCCGGGTCCCCACCGGTTGCATACGAGATCACCATCTTTTTGTTGGTTATCACAGGGCCTGTAGCATTGTTTACCTCTATTTTACAGCCATATGTGTCTTACATAAATATCTACTTTACAGTCAGTGACTAACATAAAAACACCTTGCACAGTCAGACATGGTCATAATAATGTGAGCCTGAAAAGGATACAAATGTAACTTTAAAAATTTAGAACTGTTTCCCTTACTGTACATGTCACTGCTCATGCATGTTCGCATGTGTGCACTATATGGCTTTTAAAGTAGCCAGACAATAATGGGCTTTCAACAAGCTGCAGCACTACACATCACGATGCCCATCCTTAAAGGAATAAGCATGTTTTTGAGTTCCTCTGCCATGGTCAATTACATATTTGTTCTTATAAATGCCTACCCTGTTGAATGGTCAAGGTTCATTGTGGTATTGCTCCGCCATATAATCTTGTACTCCGCCAAGTTCTTCAGACTGCCTAACCAGGATGTCTTTGATGTTTGTATCAACATATGAAAGTGCATCCGATCACTACAAAGCCAACTGTTCTACCTGCAGACATTAAATAGACCATTACAAGGCCGGACTGGCCATATGGGACACGGAACAAACTCCCAATGGGCAGCGATACTGCTTGGCAAACACTCCTTAGGGAACACACTTTTTTTTGTAAGCACATTTATAATTTACTAGTTACCAGAGCACCATTGGACTATTATACACCTGCATGCTAGAGCATTCTCAAGAATGGGCCGAGACACTAAGCTGTGTGTATCTTTTACAAGTATCCAAGGCGACATGCAGTCATGGGGACTGGGAAGCCATCAATGGCTGTCATTAATCCAGGGCAATGCAAGACACCTCATAAATAAGTCATGTTTCTATTGCCAGTTGTCTAAGCTGGGAGTGTCCTCGTTCCAGGGTAACTGAATACGTTCCCCGTGACACCACAAACTGACATTCCCGCATTACATGTACAGATTTATTTAAAGGTTAATGAAGGGGGGGGGGGGGCATTTCATTCTCGTTCATTCCCATCCAATCCCTCCTCTTCCTTTCCTGGCTTTCTGCCGATTATGAAGTAGGACCTTTAGAATAAGATGGAATTTAAAGTGAAAATATGTCTTTATAATCGTTATATAAACTTAATTTTAATGTCACTGTCATAAACAACGTTCATAACCAGTAGCAGGATCCATAGATCACGAGGCAGTGTATTAGACATATCGCAACACTGTTGTATATGTGTTTGAAACAAATGTGAGCACTTTAAAAAAAAAGGTATTGTCAACTCACTGTTAGATGGTCTATGATCTTCCTCAGTTGAAGAAAATCGTGCTGCACGTTATTAATATCTAACCACATCTAGAACGGTATTCCAATAGCCTATAGAGGCTCTGTTTTTTTATTATCCTTTAGTAATTGAACAGTGAACTTTACAACATGTTTAACTTAAATATGCGTGACTGAAAGAGAAAATGTACAAATGACTCAAAACAAACTCATACACAGACACACACGGTCTGGTCTCTCTCTCTCTCTCCCTCTATGCCTCTCTACCAAAAACATTCCTTTAGCCATTCATTACACAAGAGTAGTTAAAATCGCGTTACGCACAAAGGAGCTCCTGGATCAAAAACTACACAGACACACTATTGTAGATGTAGTGGAGCCCTGAAGTGCCAAAACACAGGCTTTTTGCATATTTATTTTCGGGGTTGATCCAGCGGCTCACCAGCAACAGGAAATCCAATACCACATACTCCGCTGGGCCCATATACACTCTCACAACAACCTGGCAATAATCGCTGGAGTCATAGTTTTATGAGTTCCTACCATTTCAAGATTAGTCACCTCTTATTCTCAACTAATCTTTCACTGATCAAAAAGTTCTTTCCTCTGGTCAATGGAACATTAGTTGAACTAGTTGTGGTGAAATGACATATATAATCTACTTATGCTTATGAAATGATCACAGAGTCTGGAAATATTTTAAATCTTAACCTAAATTAATTTCATGTGAGCCACTTACAAAGTACAGTACAGTACAGTCTCCATCACTCATAGGAAGGAAGATTCAATTAAACAATCATCAAACACATACATATATCACTCTCTGCAATGACTTTGCTTAGAAAGGAGAGGATAGAGAGAAAAGTACATTTGCACATTCATGAAAGTAGTTACCTAGGATGGTGTGAAAACCAACCCCCTGGTCAAGGAGCTGGGAAGGGTCCCCTGGGAAAGATCAGACGACAAAGGCTTCAGAATCAGGAATCAGGACAGGTTAGATGACCTCTTTACCACCGACGCTGGCATAGCACCCCTCTCTGACACTCTCTCCCTCCTCGAGATTCTTCTCCAATCTTCTTCTAAATTAATTAAGTTAAAAGTTGATGGTTCTGCTTTTGATTCTTCATCAGCATCTCTGGTTCACTCGGACAGCATCCCGGTCTCATGCTTCTCTGTGATCTCATGCTAGCTTACTATCTAGAAGCTACATTAATTATACTCTTCCTTTCCTCATGTACCACCCATTAATGTTTCAAAATCGCAAAAATACTAACTCTGATTGGACAGGAAAGGGGAGGTGATCATCACACCATGCTTAATTTTCAATTTAGTCTTTCAGTTAATTGTTCAAAAATCCCTTAATTTTTATTCATACATTTTTATTCCCGCCCGCATTCACATCTTAATAGAAACAAAAGAATGATTATCATGTGTTCCCATTCGTTTCTGAGGACTTCAGTACTGGTTCTCAGGATGTGTATCTTTTTCGTCCTTGGACTGTGTTCAAGAGTCACATCACTTATTCCGACTCATTCGCACCACACATGTGCAGCATTCAGGTGGGTTACAGACTTTGGTTTCACGTGAAAGGCCCAATATACGGACTAATGAAAGAGTCAAAAAGACAAATGTAGATTTCTAAAAAATAAATGGTTTCACTGTATACCACCTATCTCTACTCAAACCTCATTTACATATATATGTTTTCCCCACACTAGCATTAGTAAAATAGCTTGGTTTAGTTTCAGCAGAGCAGATGCCAAGCATGTGAGTTTCAAAGCAGCCATTTAATAGCATTTGCGCAAGCGCAAGAAATTCCCTCCAAGCAACAGCTCGTCATACTACGTAGATGCAGTTGACGCATGCGCAATAAAGGTTTCCAGTTAGCGGCTATTTTAAAATTTCGCTCGAGTTACTTATGAGTAAAACACCTAGGCAAGCTTCTCTGTCTTTTGTGTTCACTGTTGTGCATATTAATTTACACAATATGAGGTTAACACAGTGTTAGAGGTTATATGAGTGGATTGCGTCCGAGCAAGTCTCTTTTCTACGAGACCTTGCCCAATCAGGGTGACATACGTTAGAACATACGACTCAATACTACTACTGGGGGCGGGAACACAAGTTTCTAAAACTTTTTTGTGTATACATAACACAACAGTCCTCCCAAAATTCAGTTCCTAGAAAACTATGGTCAAAAGTCCAGAGCATACTAACACTGTCATACACATTAGTGCAAATAGTCTTTGTAGCCCTGGGATGGAGCCGGATTGTCTTTTATACAGCACTTTCAATGGTTGGACAGACCAGTTTGAGAAGATGTTCCGACGGCTGACCTAATCAGTGCTGTTTTCCTATGTGCCAGTTCCATCTCTTCATCCCACAGGGACAGGCTACATGAAGCATGTTGAGAAATTACATCACTAACCTCTTGCTTTACGCACAATGGGTGGTGGGTTCTGCCTGTAATAGCGTGATGGTCCTGTTGATATTCTCTTAGGAAATGCATAAATTACCCTCTCAATTTTCTTCTCTGAGGCATCAGTGATTCAGATTGATTGGGTAATAGTCCTCACAAACTGCTCAGCAATCTTGGGGTGAGCCAGATATGTTTGATGTGGAATTACTTAAAATATTCTGAAAGCTCTTGACACTGGAATGGATTAGCCAGTAACTTTTCTAGATGTGAGATCAGGGCATCAGCTGGCTTTGAGCTGATAATCTACACTTTTGAATACCATGAGTAGTCATTGATTACCACTAGCACATAATGCTCATCAGGCAGAATCCAAAATACAGCATGTACTCTCATCCAGGGGTGTGGATGAATGTCTACCATAATCATAAGAACAGAAAATGAGGGGTCTGGCAGCCTGGGACATGATACTAAGAGTATTTGTTAGACTTGGCATCTTTTGGCATGTTTCCCCTGTCTTTTTGCTTTCTGACCTCTCGGTTTTGACTCTGTTTTTGCTGGTTTAGTGTCTCTGCGCACTTTCTTACTGCTGTTCAGTGTTAAAGTGCAGGTGCTCCTGTTGCAAATTATGTTATGGATTTGTATTTCCATGATTGGCATATTTGATTTACTGGTGAGGAACTAGTTAAGTGCACTGACACTGCCAGGGCTGGTAAATCAAATGCTACTAGTGGGTTTGCAGCATTAGTTGTGCCACCCACAGAAGTAGCCCTGAAAAGGTATCTCAGACCTGCCACCACAGGGTCTGTGCGCGGTTTGTAACTGCCATGTCAACCTGGCAAGTGCACCCACTTGTCAGGCCCCAACCTTCCCTTTTTCTACATGTCAGTCACCCCTAAGATAGGCCCAAGGTACCCCTGTGGGCAGGGTGCTGTGTATGTTAGAGGTGGGACATGTACTGTTGTGTGTGACATGTCCTGGTGGTGAATTACAGTGTATTTCGTTTTTCAACATTACAAGGCTGCCTGTTCCCATGGGACGGAATGGGGAGTTTGTTTATAATATCTTATAAACATAACTGGACATGGGAACAAGGTAGGAAAATAAAGTTTAGCTTGGCTGAACTCAGAATGTTAAAATGCATCTTTTAGTGAGGGTGATTTTAACATTCTTGCAAACACCACTTTTAGAAAGTAGGTATTTTCTTGCCTAACTATTTAGTGTGCCTCTGTTAGATTTGTGTATTGCATGTCTGGCTTTTGGATGACAGGGGCTGGAGAGGGGCAGCGGCTCCAGAAGTCTGATGGGTCAGGGCTGGGCTGAATCGATCTGGGTTGCATTTAGAGTAGTGGGCGGAGATTTCCTTGCACCTAAAGGGGCCTGGTCTGCCTTGCGCAATGCCGTCTCCAGCCCTTGCCAGGAAGCTGGGACAGAGAGAACAGAACTGATTTGGACTCAGCACAGACACTCTCTACCTGAGAGGACAGAGGATTTTGGGGTATAAATATTGGGGCCAAGACCCCAGAACTTTAGATCTCTTTTGGACCAAGAAGACTGTCAAGAGGAAGAGCTGGAGAAGCTGTGAGGAGGCACTACCACTTTACTGTGTACTTTGCTGTGTTGGCCTGCAGTGGCTGCTTCTGTTTTGGGCAGTTAAAGACTGGACTTGAACTTTCTGCAATCTCTTTTTGCAAGTTACTCCAAGGGCTTGAGGTAGAGCTTGCCCTCTGTTCAAGAAGTTTCAGGTACAGCAAAGACTTCAAGTTCCTCTACCCTCAGCACTGGGGACCGTGGTGGTTTGTGCTAAAACAGAAGAAAAAGCAACCAGACGTTGTCTATGACGCTGCTGCTGACTCCCTGTCCTGAAGGCACCGCAGAGGGCACCGCGCGACGCGACACCGCAACTCTGGTCTCACCGGCGACGCCTGCTGACGCTGCCACTGAGTCGCTGCTTGCGCCATTACCTGTGGGCACCACACTCTGCACTGCCTCACTTCACATCTTCGCCTGCGTTTCCCCAATGACGACGCTCCATGCCGACATCGACGCCGCTCCTTGCACCGTGGTTCGAGGGCACCGCTCGTAAGTTACACGATGCACCATCCTCATCCTGAACTGCAGCCTTGGCCTACCGACACCGGCGCCATCAACTCCAGTTCATCAGCCAACGACAGTGCTTCAGCAACGACTACGCTGCTGCTTGGACTGCGATGAGCACCGCATCACTTCGCACCGCAGCCCTGGTCTCACCGATGCCGCTGGACGACCGTTACCAAGCCGTTGCCTGCACCAGGACCTGAGAACACTGCACGCCGCACCGCTGCACTTCGCACCGCAGCACCCGATGCCTGCTGACGCCGGTGCTCCTGACTTTAACCGTGAGGAGTTCGATCTGCAACGCGTGTGACTTCAAGGGCCCAACGACTCCTGCACCGACCTCCAGAACCGACGCCTGTGAACGCCGTGTGTTCAGAGCTCAACGAGAGGTCGCCGACATCCTGCATTTCTAAAGGTACTGTTTTGCGGGTCTTCCCGACAACGTACCTGGCCCGCAACGCCGAGGTCAGCCAGAACTGTTTGGATTTTGTTGTTCACGATGCTGTGATAGATCCAGACAGAGCTATCGTCTTCAAGAAACTGTTTTTCAAGTTTATTTTGATAACTGAAGATTTTCAAGTACTGTATTGTGGATTTTTATCGATTGGTCTTGTCTTAAGTATATAAAAATATTTGATATTTTTCTAAACTGGTGTGGTGTCCTTTTGAACTGCCTCTAAGATAAGCCTGACTGCTCCTGCCAAGCTACCAAAGATGAGCAGGGGTTATTTTAGGAGTGTAACTCTCTTAGGAAGAGTCCGTACTTTGACAAAGGTGCAAACCCTGCGAACTAGAGACCCCCATTTCTAACATTGGCTGTCAGCGGTGAGGATAGGACTTGTGTTTGCACTTGACTTACAGTGATTGGTGTGCACTACCACCATATCGCAGACGATTACATGCCACATACTGGTTCTTTTTCTTGTTGCCCTATTTTTGATCTTGCCACTTTGCACTTGCTACTTCATCATGCAAGATGGCGACGGGGTAGAACACTGCGGTGCAGCTTTCAGCCTCGACCTCCTGAAACACCCCGTAACACACTGTTGGGCGGCTTACTGTAGCGAAGCGAGAATACGAAGGCCAGCAAATGTTTTCAGTCCGTAGAATTTATTTGTATTACAAATATGTATACAAAGTAGCGGAACCCACGGCAGGAGGAACAGCTCCGCTTGGAGGTCAAGCATAGAATACGCATTCAAAGGGAAACAGATTCTAGAAGCTAGAGTGGCAGGAAAGGAATGAAGAGAATTAAAGGGGAAGAGTCAGGAAGAGAGAAAAGAGATAGAGAGGAAACAGAAAAGGAGAAACAGGATATTACATCTCCCTTCCCACAAAGAATGAATCAAGTCATAACAGAGTAAGTATAATATACTGGTAATCTAGAAAGCCTTCTAGGGTGTAATTCAGAAGGTGCAGACGAGGAGGAATCAACAACAGAAGGGAAACATTAGAATCATCAACATGAATATTATCATTAGAATGAATCACAGAACCATGAGAACCTTTTTGAGGCCCATGATAAGTTTTTTGAGGCTCAAAAGGGATAGAATCATCTAAAAGACATGGAACAGCAGCTTCTTATAAATGTCAGCTTGCAAGTCAGAAATGAGAACAAGTCTGCCCTTGTTCCACCATCCTCTATCTTGCAACAAACAAGCACTTTGACCAACTTTTTCAATTTTACAAAGAGGAGTAAAAGAAGATTCACCTTTCTTAACTCCAGAGAGTTTCCTGATAAGAACCCAAGATCCCACAGAAAAATCCTTATCATGAATATGTTTCAGATTGTCATAGCATTGTATTTGTTAACATTGAGCCAAAGATACAGTGTTGCGTAAAGAAGAATCAGGGTTGATGGCATTATCAGAAAAACGTCCTTCAAGCCAAAACAGCAGGAGTTTAGAATTACATTTCCTACCTCTCAGCAACTCAAAAGGAGTAAGACCAGTGGTAGAATGAGATGAATTGTGGTAGGCATTCATTTTATCTTTGAGATATAGACTGAAATCCAAACCAGAAGAAAAAGCATTTTGAATACCTTCTTTTAAGAAGCGATTAGCTCTTTCAACTAAACCACTGGCCAAGGGGCTATACAAAGCAACTTGTATGTGTTTGATGTCAAAATCCATAAGAGAATTCTTCATAGCAATGGAGACAAAATGAGTGCCATTATCAGTGACTAACTCTTTGGGAGGGCCTTCCAGCGAAAAAACATTTCTAAGAAAGTGCAAAACAGACTGAGTGGAAGCAGATTCAACAAAAGAAAAGTAAATTCATTTGGAATAATAATCAATGAGTACTAATAAAGACATTGAAGAAGTAGGGAGAAGATTGATTGGACCAGCAAAATCAAAAGCAACTTGGGACCAGGGTTATCAGTTATGGGAACTGGATGAAGAGGATTTTGCGTGGTTCTCCAATGCTTGTCAGAAACAATACAGTGCGGGCACAAGTCAATAAAAAAGGAAACCTGAGTATTCATGGAAGACCACCAATAATTCTCTCTAAGTTTCTTGCACGTGGCAGTGACACCTAAATGTCCTTCATGGGCAATATGAATGAGTTTATCCCTTAAGGTGGAGGGAGGAACAAAACAACTATTTCTGATTCAAGGGATAACTCAGAGGCAATTTGAGCAGAGGGTTTCAAATTGTGAGGTAAATTGCAAAGAGGAGGCCAACCCTTAACAATGACGTTACAAACTTTTTTAAGAATTGGATCTTGAGAGGAAACATCAATCCATTCTTTTTCAGAAATGACACCATTAGAAGAAAAAGAAGCCTCGATGGTTGCCACAACACACTAAAATTCGTCATCCAGATCATCTGTTGAGGGTAAAGGTAAATAGAAGAAGCAATCTGCTCTGAAATTTTTACCTCCTGGTATGTATTTAATGACAAAATTGTACTCTTATAGCTTGGATGGCAAGCGTACAAGACGAGCAAAAGCTTTGCCTAAACCATCATCTTGTAATAAGTAGACAAGAGGTTTGTGATCTGTGTAAATGACAAAATGACTGCCCCAGAGATCAGTCTTGAATTTATGAACGGCCCAGACACAAGCTAAAGCTTCCCTCTCGATGGTACTATATTTAGTTTCAGCGATGGACAATCTCTTGAAAGCAAAAGCAACAGTAAGCTCTTTGTTGTCAGTTGACCAAAAACAGCACCAAGGCCTTTTAGACTAGCATCCACAGTAATCATACATTCATGATCAGGAACAAAAGGACTCACGGCGGGGGCATTAACTACAAGTTTTTTTGATCACAGTGAAAGCAGTGTTAACGTCGTCAGTCCAAACAAAGTTTGAGCCTTTCTTGAAAAGGGATCTCAAGGGTTGAACATAGGAAGCGTAATCAGGAACAAAACGAGCAAAGTTTTTACAAAGACCTAAAAAGGATCTCAAAGCACCCTTATGAGGTGGGGGAGGAGCTTTAACAATGGCTTCTACATTACAAAATGTTTTTGGTTTAATGCCATCAGGGGTAATGGTGTGCCCTAAGTAATCAATTTGTTCAACTAAGAATTTACACTTTTCAGGTTGAATGGTAACCACTCTGGCAGTGAGAATGGGGAAAACCTAATGCAAAGTATCTAAATGTACATCTTTCATTTCAGTGAATACAAGGATGTCATCCTGAAAGGCCTGAACATGGAGAACGTCCTTGAAAAAAATGTCCATAATTTTTTTTAATACAGAGGCTGCAGAAGGCAAACCAAAGGGAAAACTTAAGTACCCTTAAGCACCAAATGGTGAAGCAAAAATTGTGAGCTCATGAGATTCAGTGCTGAAGGCTATCTGATGGTGCTTGGAATGCAAGTCAATTGTGGAGAAACATTTGGAATGGCCAATGTTAGAAAGCATTTCCTGAATATGAGGAAGAGGGTGGCAGACAACAATTATGTTGCGGTTCAAAAACCTCAAATCGACACAAAGGTGAAGATCACCACTCCTCTTTTTAGCAAGAACAATGGGAGAAACCCATTCGGAGGAGTTAGTTTCAGCAATAACGCCTTGCATAGTTAAAGTCTCTAAAAATGTCTTGAGGTCGGGCCTGACGTTAATAGAAACGGATCTAACTTTGTGTGTAACAGGTATTGCATTAGCTTTAAGCCTAATGGTATGTTCAAATACTTTATGGTACCAATACTATTACTAAAAACAGGGGAAAAGCTGTTTTTAGAGAGAAAAGAAGGTCATCTTCATTGAGCGAGGTGTTGTCAATCGAAAGAAGGGGAGAATCTCCGAACACAATGGGAGGCTTATGGCCAAGCTTCAAAATAATGCCTAGTTTGGCTAAATCTTTCCAACCAACCAAATCCCTACCTTTCCTGGCAACATATATTTTGGTTTTTGTGGTTCTTCCCAAAATGTGTAAAGAAGCAACAAAGAAACCAAGAAGATCAATGTTTTTCTCGCCAAAAGCTTTGGGAGACATATATGGAGTCTGAAGAGTAATGGAATGGGACTGCAATGTAAAGAAAGTGGTATCAGCCAGTACAGTGATCGGGGCACCTGAGTCAGCTATAATCTCTAAAGATTTACCATTAATAAAAGCTTGGTTGAGAGGATGTTCTATTTCTATAGAATTCAATGGTTCATTGATGGTGAGGAGAAAATGTGAAAACCTACTGTTATACTCAGAAACAGTGGTGTCACCAGAGGAAGTGAAGGGAATTTTCAGACTCATAATGTGGATTATAACACTTTCAGTGGTGCGCTGGGATCTACAAACTGCTCGAAAGTGCCCTACTTTCTTACATTTGGTGCATTTCTTTTCCAAGGCAGGACAAGAGGGATAGTTGCCAATATGGGTATTAGAACCACAACGAAAGCAAACACGTTTGCTTCTTTCCTTGTTAGACTTAATAGCGGAAATGGTGGGACCATCAAACTTGCCAGAGACATAGGACACAGGAGAATGTTCTTCTTGTCCTGACATGGCTTGGGAAGAAATGAAAGAGCGTTTGATGCTTTTGCCAATGTCAATGGCCTCTGAAAGAGAAGGGTTACGATAAGTAAGAAGTCTTTCATGCATTATTTTAGAAAAACAGTTAAAAATGAATCGATCCCTAATAAAAATATCCACAGAATTCTGAAAATCACATATAGAAGCTAAGACACGTAACGCAGCAACGTACTCTTCAACATATTCATCACTGGCTTGTTTACGTTTAAAGAAACTATTTCTATCTAAAAGAATATTAGGCTCTTCTGAGAACTGTTTTTTAAGTCTCTCTTTGGCTTCACGGAAGACGTTCCAAACATCATCACCAGGAGGTAAGTTATCAAAAAAATTTTGAGCAGCAATACTATTTTTCTTTTTTGTCCTCATCTCACCAAAGACAATAGCAGATTTAACAAGTCGACTTATGCATTCCTGGGCACCCTTTGACTCACTGCGTTTGTCTAGGCCACCATGGCCTTCCTCACGTATTTGAGGTCTGGTGTAATCATTGGACCCGCTTCGAACACTGAAAATATAACGGGTTATCAAATGCAGGCGCCGTCCCCAAGATAACAGAGGAGACCAGATGTTATTATGCATTTCCATTCCACCTTCTTGCTCTAGGCGTGCCATGCTCAGCGCAGATTTTAACCAACTTTCTCTATTGGGGGGGATCGGGTCTTTCCATCTAATGCAGATCTCCATCCTGGCCAGAATGATAAGCTAGAGCAGCAGACCAATATTTATCTGTGGTAACGCCCCAATTATAAGAACGTTTATACCGAAAATCACAAAGATGGAGATCGATCCCTATATTGGTTCCAAAGATGGCTGTCAAGGAGTCCCACACATTCTTCCAAAATAGACTTAGTTCTGTGCATTAAAAAAACATGTGGATGTCATTAGCATTGACAAATTTACACCTAGGACACAGTGGGGCGGGAACCGGTGTAAATTTGGCTATTTTGTCCGGGGTGTAGTAATGCATGTTTAACAAGAAAAAGTGGTTCTTCTTTAACTTAGCAGGCTTTATGTATCTATAAAGTAGCTTGAGGGAGGATTCAAATCCGTCTTCTATGGCGTGGGAGAGAGGGGTTAGATTCCATACCGATGATTGAGAGGGAACCTCACTGTGCTCTGCTTCAAGAAGCCTTGAGTACCGCAGAGATATTTCTTTCTTCCTCGGCCACGCATCTTGTAATAACTGCTCAAAATCCAAATTCTCTTTAGTTTCTCCTGCTTTTGTCTCGTACCATGATCTTAATAGAAGGTACTTAAACCTTGAGAAAGCGGGGCCAATCTTACCTTGCAAAAACTCCCAAGGAAGGACCCCATCTGAATCCACCAGATCCGACCACCTCTCCAAACAAGCTCTTCTAATCGGGATCGCCAAGCTATCACCCAGGCAGGGAGGGGTCCCCGGGAAATCCCAAATGGGGGCAAAATCTGAGAAATAACCTATACCCCAAATACGTCTCAGTTTGATCAGGTCATCAAGGCTGCTTTCAGAACCTTGAGACGTACACGCTTGAAGAATCTGGGTGCTCCGAATTTGTATAGCAACCAGCCTCATCTGAGGCCATTTCGCCCAGAAGCCTACCCCACATAGGTTCCTCTGGTGTAGACAACAGCATCCTGATGCCCTTAAATTGAAAAGCCAATAAATACAAGTTAATGTTCGGGAGGGCCAGACCCTTTTGTGCAGCAATACTAAGATGATTGTACAAAAGTGAATTTTTCCTTCCTGGTGTGTAATCTAAGCCATCAATACCCATAAGGTAATTCTCCAAAATGTGAATCCACTGTGTCAAGAGAATTTCAGGTTTACCTGGCTTTTGTAGAAATAGAGGAGGATATAGAGCATTGTACGAAGAAGACATTTTGGACAAAAATCTGAAAGAAAAAGATTACGAATAAAAAAAATGGCTTGTAGTAATAGGAGGCTAAATCCCACAATAATTAGAATCTGAAAAGGAAAAAAAACAACATAGGGGCAGGAGCAGGGCTCCCACAGCCAGGAAAATGCAAAAGGTAAGTTTAAAATTTGAGTAATACTGCTTTGTGAAGCGGCTGGTGCAGCTGGAATGGAAATGCCACAGCTGAATTAAAGAGGAACTGAAAGAATGTAGGCTGGTTGTTAAGGGGTAAAAGATGATGAGGTTGGAGCAGAGCTCCCACAACCAAAATACCCTAAGCGCTACTGTAAAACAAGTAATGAGTGAGGCAATACAGACGGCACGGCTGGAGTGGAGCTCCCACAGCCGAGAATGAAGAAGGGAAAACTCTGCCAGCAGGTGGCACGGCTGGAGCGGAGCTCCCACAGCCGGGAAGAAAGTAGGAAAAGCTCACTCAGCCCATCTGAACATCACAGAAGGGCATTGCCAGAGCGACATGCAGGGCCCGGCAAGGATTCCAGGAAAACAAAGTGTTGCTGGAGCATTGCTGTGGGAACAACAAAGCAAGGAAGCGAAGGCAGCGAGGGGTTGCTACGGTAACCAGCAAAGCGTCCCAAAGAAATCACAAGCATGGATGGCGCGAGGAGGCACAGCATCAAAAGGACAAGCGTTGTGCAGGTGGGTGCTCGCGTGCCAAAGACAGTTGGGGCCTTGGAAGAGGGCCGAGGATTAAATAAAATTAATAATGAAAGGCACACACCTGAAAGATTGTGGGTCCCGTCGAGAGTATCTGGCAGCATTCTGTTCACTTTTGGGATGTAGTGGAGCACTGCAAAGAGAATAAAATGAAAAGGCGGTTGCGGCGAAAAAAGAAAAAAAAAATGTTGCCCCTCTACTGGTACCAAAATGTAGCAAAGGGAGAATACGACTGCCGGCAAATGTTTCCAGTCGTAGAATTTATTTGTATAACAAATATGTATACAAAGTAGCAGGACCTGCAGCAGGAGGTACAGCTCCGCTCGGAGGTCAAGCATAGAATACACATTCAAAGGGAAACAGATTCTAGAAGCTAGAGTGGCAGGAAAGGAATGAAGAGAATTAAAGGGAAAGTGTCAGGAAGGTAGAAAAGAGAAAGAGAGGAAACAGAAAAGGAGAAACAGGATATTACACTTAGCTTCTGGACGCGGTTGAGTGGTGCTCCCTGGGGCGCATCAAAGACCTTTTCCTCTTCCCAGTCTTTTCGGTCTCTGGCTGAAGCTTTTGTCAGCTTGTCAGCACGGGAAGCATCAGGGGCGCACTGCTCAGTGTCGGGGGCGGGTCAGAGGTGGAGCAGCCCTGGCGTGAGTAGCATCTCGGCCGCAAGACTCGTCCAATCACTTCACTGCACTCTGCGTGCGTGGGCGAGTCTTACTACGTCTGTCAGTGCTAAACTTGCCTGGAGGGCACGGGCGGCTGTTTCTAACAGGATCATTCCATTTGAAACTAGAGGAATGCCTCCAAAAACAGCGAGGCAAGTCAAAGAGAATTTGGGACAGAATTTATCCCAGCCACTGGGGCCAAGACAGGAGTCTTCACCGGTGAATCCAGAGACTGATGCAGGTAAGCCCAATGAGGCCCATATTCCAAGGAAACAGCAGGACAGTATGAGGGCAGGGAAGCAGAGGAATCAAACGGAACGGGGCAGGTTGGGGGTAAGAAAACAAGTGTACCTAAGACTGTGGAAGAAGTAGGGGCAATTTCTGATGGGGGCAATGCAATCACCACTCCAGCTCCACCCCAACCTGCCATCACAGATTTCTTCAAAATTAGGGAATGTCCAGGGAGTCAGACTACTTCTGAATCCCCATATGAAGCAGGCTCCAAGACACTTGAAATAAATCCCATTGAAGGCATGAGTGGCAATATTGTGGAGCATAAGTACGATCGGGAGGAAAATGAAACACCACACAAAGTGGCAGATAATGACATATCTTTGCTTGGTGCATCAAGCATGCTCCAACAGTAACAATGGGGGAACAGTGGGCCTCTGCTAGCATAGAATGTGATATGAGAGAGATTACTCTGGAACGCACCAGGAATGAACAAGGAACATTGTCAGATACTCAACTCTATGCTGAAGGTCTTCCCGGGGGGGCGTGTCCCACAGCACTTACCTATATGGATTAGTAGCGGCTGACATTATATCTGATGGGATGGATACATTATTTTCCCTTACTGAGGACTCAGGAGCTACTGATTCCGATTTAGGACGCAGTGAAACAGAGGACAGTGCCTCTACCTCAGGCTCTAGTACATTGGAAGCACCGGAGACCGCCCTGAAGCACCAAATTTTTTTAAAGTGCTCTAAAGGATCTAAGGGCCACACGGAGCCCCGAAAAAAGAAGGGAAGACGTATCTCTGGCTCTGGATTGAAATGGGACTATTCTCACACAAGGATTATGGAACCTACGGACTCTGCACCTGCCCAGGTTGGAAATTCCATAGTTGAACAGCAAGGCAAGTGGGCGACTAATATAAACCTGGCCCTGAGTCTGATCCTGGAGTCACTTAAAGAACAGCGGGCAGAGACCAGGACAGATGGAAAAAAAGCAAGACAGGCCACAAGGAAATTGGAAGGGGCAGTACGGAAAGTTGGGCGAAGCTGTGTGGAAATCGGTGAACGACTGGACACCATGGAAGAGAGAGCATCGGTTGTGGAAAAGGATTTGGTTGCTGTGAGAAAGAAAGCAAAATCTAATGAAGCTCAACTCACAGATGTCATGTGGAAACTGGAGGACCTGGAAAACCGCCAGAGAGGATATAATCTCCGATTTCTTGGGATTTAAGAAGGTCTGGAAGGGGATGACATTCGTTCTTTCATTCTGGACCTTCTTAAATAAGCATTCCCCGAGCTTACAGGGTTAGACTGGGAACGGGAAATACAGAGGGTTCATAGGTTTTCATTCGCCCGCCATAAAATGCCAATCCGAGATTTAAACCAGCCGAGGGCCATCCTGGTCTTTTTAGGTAACTTCTCGCTTAGACAGGCTATTTTCGAGAGAAAGCTCGCCCTGTGGTCCGAAGGCATTATAAGGGGTCTTCTTTTTTTGTTCGTCCTGACTTCTGTCATATAACTGAGGAGTGCAGAAGGCGATTACGGCAGTTAATCAAACCTTACCAAGATGCTGGATTTGAGGCATATTTGCTGGCCCCAGCACGGCTAAACACTATTGGAAGAGGGTCTGTAAAATTCTTTACCTCTGAAATACAGGCCAGAGTGTATTTGGAGCAGGCTCAGGTGGAGAAGAGAAGTATATAAATAGCTGGTTAAGTGATCCTGGACAAAGATTCCACAAGATAGTTACTTTTGCTATACAGATGGTATACTTTAAAATAGACCCTATTTCTTTTTTGCTCTAGTTTTTGCTCTTTTCTCTGCCGTTCTGAGTCTCTATAAATTGGAGAGATACATTTTTCTGGGTTTTTTTTTCTTTATTTTTTTCTGTTATTGGATGGATAATCAGGATGAAATTGTGGTTTGACTAGGTGGGTAGGGGGGTTTAGGGTAGAGGTGCCACAGTGTTTCTTTCTCTATCACACAGACCTGGTTGGTCTGGCTGCTTTCAAGGGTAGGGGGAGGGAAGTGGGAGGGTGGGGTGGAGGGGTTCACAGGGGATACAGGTTGTGGGGTTACGTGGTAAAAAAGTCGGTATGTAAATAGCAGCTAAAGAATGTTTTTCTATTTGATTTTCCAGAATCATTAAAAGTTGAAGAGCAATGTTTGTATAATATACAAACAGAGAGCTTCTGTAGACATTATAGGGCATATGTTAGCATGAGGGGAGGAAATATGGCTGGAAAAGATGATTTACTGTACCATGGCTAAGGTAATGTTTGTGTATTAAATGATGGTGCTAAAAGGAGAAGGATCCAGAGTATCTTAAATTTCTATAAGCAGATCTGCTATGTCTCCAGGAGACTCATATTGCCTGCAATGATCATAATTATTTAGGTTTCAAGGTAGTTGCCTTTACAACTCAAGACGTGAGGACTAAGGGGGTCGCCATTTTAATGAAAGGTAGTGCCATTATGTTTGGGAGAAAGGCAGTGGGCAAGAATGGTAGATGGCTAATACTGGGATGTAGAGGAGGGACAGGCACATTTACATTATGTTCATTTTATGCCCCAGTATTAGATGATCCTGGTTTACTGAATTGCGATTCTCCTATTAACATGACCAGAGAATCTGGATTTCATTAAAGACACGGAGGCTAACATTATGCATTAATCCTTTAATGCCAACTCACGACAGCCGCTTACATCATAAAGGAATAACAAAGAACTAGATGACATCATGCCATCAATATAAGTCATGAGCAGGAGTAGAGCTGCCTCTTTTAAATGCGAACGAACAATGAGAAGTCCAATCAAAATGCAACTTGGTACGAGGATGGTGAAGAGGTTGAGATCCATGGAAGGAAGTGAAGTAAAAACCGTAGAGATCCATTAATTCGAATTATCTGAAAACAAAATGAAGAACATCAAAATTTGAACCGTTGAGAAACGGGAAGAATTCAGAAAGTTAGAAATAACATTCGATGTAAGCAAACTTTTAATTTGAAAATTAAATACACATCAAAAAACTTTAAATGTTATTAATGTCTATTGAACAAAATATCCAAAATATCCTCCAAACAAGGGAGGGAAGGGGGGATAATGTTAGCCTCCGTGTCTTTAATGAAATCCAGATTCTCTGATCATGTTAATAGGAGAATCGCAATTTCATTACAAGACAAGGAGGCTACATTATGCATGTTGGTAGCCCTGAATAACAGCATCAGAAACATGTTCAATAGGTTTGCAGTAATGATGCGCAAAGGTAGAAGCATTAGACCAGTCTGCACATTTAAGGATAACATCCAACTTACCACCAGACCAAAAAGATTTGCTGGACATAGCACTTCTTAGAGAGTGAGCTTGAAATTTAGAAAGGTCAATACCAGCAAGGTTCATGGCCAACTTAACCCATCTAGCAATAGAGCATGATGAAATGGGTTTAAAAGGTTTGACATAGGAGACAAGAAGTTGATTTGCATCAGGTGGACGAAGGTCTTTCATTCTTGAGTCATATTCTTTCATGCAATCAACTACACAAAGTGTTTTGCAGAAATCAAAACGAGGATAAAAAATGAAATCAGACATAGTCTTAGTTCTTCTATGGATTTCAAATTTAACACCGAACATGTCATAAAATCTATAAGAGACATCTAAGGCTTTAACGTCGGATACCCTGCGACAAGAAATCAGGCATAAGAGAGAGGCAAGTTTAATTGAAAGAGATTTTCTGTTAAGAAGGGAGTTATCAGGCCAGGAGCAAAAGAGGTCAAGTAAAAGTTTAACATCCCAAACAGATTGATATTTGGGCCTAGGAGGCCTTTTAAGCCTGATACTTTTAAGAACTCTACAAATGATAACGTTCTTACCTACCGTCTTACCGTTGACGAGAGAGTGTCCTGCCGAAATTGCAGATCTAAAACAGTTAATAGATCTGTAGGAAAGACCACTGTCGAAAAGTTCCACAAGGAAATTTACTATATTGACGATAGGAGCTTCCACGGGATCCAAGTCCCTTTCCAAGCACCAACTAGACCATTTTTTCCAGATGTTATTATATCTGTAGTGTGTTCCAGGTGCCCACGATTCTCCAAGGAGAGTGAGAGCCGAAGACGAAAGTCCAACAGTTGGTTAGATTGCCTGACACTTTCCAGGCAAGAAGGTTCAGGTTCCCTGAGAGAACCAGGTGGTGATCTTCTCCGTTTACGTTTAGAGGGAGCCCTTGAGTAGCCGGAATCAGGAAGGGAACATCGCAAGAAAGTTCCAGAGCTGTGGGGAACCATGCTTGAGACGGCCAAAAGGGGGTTATCAGGACCAGGGAGCATTGTTCCTGTCTCACTTTCTGTAGAACCCTTTGGATCATCACAAAGGGGGGAATGGCGTAGGGGCGGAGAGGAGCCCAAGGGTGGAGGAAAGCGTTCACAGCTAGAACACCCAGGTCTGGTATCCAGCTGAAATACGGAGGAAGTTGGAAGGTCAAACGGCTTGCGAAAAGGTCCACATCGAAGGGACCCCAGAAGTGAACCAGGGAATTGAAAACGCAGGTATCGAGTTTCCAATCGCTGAAATTTAGAAGGAATCTCGAGTTCCAATACGCTGAGAGGTTGGATTTTCCTGGGAGGTATTCTGCCGTCAGAGAGATCTTGTGTTCCAAACAGAACATCCAGAGTTTCTTGGCTAGGTCTGATAGGTCGGCAGACCTCGTACCACCGAGACGGTTGATATATGAGACTGCAGAGACGTTGTCCATTTTCAGGAAACCGGATCTGCCTTGGAGAGTGTGCTAGAAGCTCATCAAAGCATAGAGTCCGGCCGTCAATTCTAGGAAATTTATATGGTGAAATGATTCTGAGGGGGTCCAGACACCACCGGTGTCCTGGTCTAGGAGACGTGCTCCCCAACCGTGAAGGCTGGCGTCTGACTCTAAAACAAAGTCCGGAGTCGAACCGAAGATAGCTCTTCCATTCCAAGCATCTAAATTGTCCAGCCACCAAGAAAGTTCTAATCTGGCTTGTTCGTCCAGAGAAACGTGTTCTCCGTACCACAGTCCGGATCTGAGAGCTCTGGCTTTCACTCTCTGAAGAGCACGATAGTTCAGTGGACCAGGGAAAATTGCTTGGATCAAGGAAGAAAGGAGACCGAGAAGTCTGGCTAATTCTCGGAGAGAGAGGGACTGCTGTCTCAAAGCAAATCTGATCTCCTTGCGGATTTTGGCAATTTTCTTTTTGGGGAGAAGGAGGAGACAGTTGGAGGTGTCCACAGTGAAACCTAGGAATTCCAGGGCTTTGCAGGGTGAAAGGGGATTTGGAGTAACAGATTGATATGGGATCTCTATGAAATCTATTTTGAAACCTTGGACTGTCTCTAAAACCCAGGGGTCCTGTTTGAAGGACTCCCAAACATGAAAGAAATGTTTGAGACTGCCCCCGACCTTGGGAGGGGAAGAAGAAAAAGAAGCACTTACTTTGAGTAGTGTTGTTGGAAGGACCACGGAAGCCTCTTCCGCGTGAACCTCTTCCTCTTGGCGGGTAGTATTGTCTGTTGTTTGAGGGGTAGAAGCCTCTACCGGTAGAACCTCTTCCTCTTCCTGATGAGAAGGGCCGGAAATTTCCGCGTCCGAAAGAGTGGCCCCTTCTTCCGGCCTGGCCAAAAAGGTTTGTAGGGAAAACTCTTTTCATACTGTTTTGAGCTCTGTCCAAGGCAGTAAAGGTTGCGACATATTTACCAAGTGTTTTAATTATGTCTTCTCCAAAGAGGAGGCCATTTGGCTTAGACGAAGATTCTTTTTTGGCAAGATCGCCGAGTTTTGGATTTATTCTATTAAGGACAGTCCTCCTTCTCTCAATGTTAAGCGAGGAATTCGCGTTACCAAGGAGAACTATTGCTCTTTGGCTCCATCCCCTGATTAGATTGGTATCAAGGGGAGAGTTAGAAATGTGGGATTCCTCAGCTAAGTTGAGGATTTTAGTAAGTGGGCCGAAAAAGGTCAAGGAGGCGATCTTTAAGAGCCCTTTCGAGGCCCTTACTGGGATCCTTGCCTAATTTGAACAAGAACTTTATAAGGTCGGGGTCTAGGTTAGGAGCTTGGCATACTTTATCTTCTATGTATGGTCTAGGACACTCAGACCTCATAGTGTTGCGAGATTGAATCTCTAGAGAGTTCCTCAGCATTTAGTCACAAACCTTGCGACATGGTCATGTGGATACCACCTTGAGCTGTTAGGGGGGGATATATTGGTTGGGGAGAACATTTCTCCACCTAGAGGGTCAAGGATCGCGTCTTTTGAAGAGGGTGAGGAATCTGCCTCTGAAAAGGTGTTAAGATCCAAGTCGTCTAAGTCTCCCTCATTGAGGTCGAGGATGAATTCATCGTCTGGGTCATCGGAGCTAGGATCAACACCAGCACTGTCGATACATGTGCTGCTTGGGGCACCCACCAAATTTGTGCCGCTAGGGACACCCAACCTGAGTGTGCCGCGAGGGGCAACCTTACCTTTTGAGGTGCTAGGGCCACCCATGCCTTGTGAGGTGCTTGGACCTCCCATGTCGTATGAGGTAGCGCAACCTCCTTCAGTGCTTAGGCAGTGTTTTTTTTTTTATTGACCTTTGAATATTCGGTTTCGGGGTCACAAGTGTCATCAAGGAGAAGGGATCTTTTCTTGGACATTACCTCTCTCAATGTATCTAACATACAGGATCTCATTTCCTTTTGTAGGAAAGATTTGAAAGCGTCGCTATTATGGTTAGGCGAGCTAGCCACTGCATCGTCTGATTCGATGTCAGACATGGCAGGTAAGTAGATAGATATAAAAACACTAATATGAAGTCTTCCTTTTTTTTTATATTGATAATCCAATTATATAAGAGGGGGATTAAAAGGGGGGGGTGACTAAAATGGAGGTGTTTAAAATTAATCTATAAACCGGATTAAATAAAATTCCTCCTCTTTTTTTTTTTTTTAAAAGAACCTAACTAAAGTTCTGTATTTATGTCTTTTTTTTTTTTTTAGGAAATATTAAGTCGGTGTAGTGAGTCAAATGGCCCAAGAATTGAAAATGCTCTCGAGAGGCAGGAAACAGCTGGTCTTAGGGAAGAGCGCAGTCGGTAAAGCCTTGAAAGGGCAACCGATGCGCTTGAGCAGCTTAATCATCGATACGGAGGAATGGACCCTAGCAGGTACACAGCATTGTGCTGCCGTTGCTAAGGTCCATTCCTCTGGTCCCAAGACGATGAAGTAGCTCTGGCGGGTTTCGGGAGACCGGAGGTGTCCAACCGGTATCCCGCGGAAGGTGCGACAGGACGAGACAGCCACAGCCCACAAAGGAGGTAGGAGGCAGGAGTGCGCGCAACGCCAGTATACAAAGAAAACCTTCTACGAGGGAAGGGGAACAGAGGGGCACAGGAAATCGACAACCATAGATTGGAAGTCGAGGGAGGGGAGGGGGGGGGGATCGCAGCGAGTCACAGCGATCGAGGGAGGGGCGGGAAGCGAGTCACACCTCGAATTCGGTGCAAAAGGTGCCATACCTTGTCAAAATACTTAAGCACATTGTAAAATATAGGCACCATATGAAATAAGTAAATTCGACTAAATTAAGAAGTAAATAGTAACAACATTAAAAGATTGAAGAGTAGCAGTACTTATCTGTTGTGAGCTATTGAGTTACCATCCAAGCCTGCACCATATCTAGTCTGTGGGGACTTAAATATTAATGGATCTAGGGGAGCTTCAGAGTGGGACGGGTTATCAAGTAAGGGACGTAAACCTCAATCTTCCAGGGTGATGAAAAACTTTTTTAAGGGATATGTGCCTGGTGGATGTGTGGCCTAGCCTGATGGGCAATGAGTCAGGATACACCTTTTACTCTGCTCCACACGGCAAGTTTTCCAGGCTCGGCTATTTTCTAATATCACCATCCTTCCTTAAGGAAGCCCAGGTGGAGCTATTTCCCAGAGTGATGTTGAATCACAATCCCCTCGTTGTTTTATTTTCCCTGGTAGAATTAAGAAAGGAGCATAAAAGGTGGACATTTTATAGGGCACATCTTTCTGACCAGGAGTATGTTAATCACATCAAGGGTTGGATTAGGGAGTTTTTTTTTGTAATAATAAGGATAGTGCTCTCCCCGGAATGATCTGGGCTGCTTTTAAAGCGTCAGCAAGAGGTGAGATTCTGTGATTTAGCTTGGCCAAACAAAAAAAAGGTGCACGTCAAATTAAAGGGTTTTATCAAAGACTTACCCTTCTCGTGACAGAACTAATCAGAAGCAGCAATGCTATGAATACAGCGAAAATGTTGGCCGATTATTAGCAGTTAGGGCCAGGCAACAGGTAGCAACAGGGCATATTAAGCAGGTCAGGAATATGCAGGAGAAGTAGTATCGGATACGGCGGATATTAGGGAAGCTTTCAGGGAGTTTTATGAGGCATTATATACAGCTTCACCTGTAGGGGGTTCTCATATGCATGATGAATTGTTCAAATTTGAACCGATTGGAAGGGTCTACTATTGGGGTCGGATATCTCTCAGGAAGAGCTTTATTTGGCTCTTCAAGCCATCCCATTGGGTAAAGCCACAGGTACTGACCGCTTACCACTAGAATTCTATGAAACTTTTTTTAGGGAGATGTGTCAGGAAATTCTGGGACTACTTAAGGAGGTTAGGAACGGGGGCGCACCACTTAATTCATGGGGCACTGCCAATATTGTTATCTTTTTATATCCTGTAATCTGGGCTACTATAGGCCCATAACACTTTTAAATAGTGATACCAAGTTATATTCTACGATTTTTGCTACCCGACTTAATAAGGTAATGCAGCACTTAGTATCCGTCTGGCAACATGGTTTTATCCGGGGGGGGCGATCATGTTAGGCTTTTAATTTCACTTTTTGATGCCACGGAGGCTCTTATGAAACCTATGGGGTTGCCTTTTTGGCCTTTGATAGGGTGTCATGGAGCTATTTGTGGGGGATTTTGGAAGCTAATGGCCTAGGAGTTTTGTTTATCAGCGAAATTCAGGTTTTGTATACTAACCCTATAGCATGCCTGCAGATAATGGAAGAAGAGTCTAATGCATTTCCAATTGGCAGGGGAAGTAAGCAGGGGTGTCCTTCCTCCCCCTGCTATTCGCATTATATATACAATCATTTTCTCAGACAATTGGAGGCTTCCCTGGATATTCTTCCCATAAGGCCACAGGGGTGGGATATGAAGTTATTGGCATATGCCGACAACGCTGCGATAATTACCTCCGAGCCTGATAGAGCGCTGTCTGCAGTAGAAGTTGTTGCTGAAAATTTTGGGATGAAATCAAGCTTCTCACTGAATAAGGTAAAAACTCAGATCTTAATAAATATTTTTACCACTGCTTCTGACAGCAGGATCGTGGAGGAAGTAACATACCTAGGCAATACACATTAGGGCAAAGGTGGAAGATATTGTGGATGTAAATTGCGATTCTCCTATTAACATGACCAGAGAATCTGAATTTCATTAAAGACACGGAGGCTAACATTATGCTTATGTCTTTTAATGCAGACCAAGCAGCCGCATATGTCATAAAGTAAACGTTCCATACTAGAACATAACAGACCAAACAATAGCAGTAATCACTAGGCAATCAGCCTCTTTTAAATGTGGAGCCAAAGAAGAAGGAAATGTCCAAGGAACGTCCACGAAGTATAACTTGAATGAAGATAGAGAAACCAAAGAACTTCAAAATTCGAAAAGCAGGAAGCAAATCCAAAGGATGTAGAACAGGAGCCATAAAATAAATTCATGAGAGGTTATCTGAAAAGAAAAAAGGTATAAATGAACTCAGAAATATGAACAATAAAGATCAATCATGCAGTAAAGCATAGAGCAAACAAAGTTAAATCATGCAAAGAACAAACATTAAATGTAAATGTAACAAATATGAAATTAAACACAACCACCCAAGGGATGGGTGGGAGGGATAATGTTAGCCTCCGTGTCTTTAATGAAATCCAGATTCTCTGGTCATGTTAATAGGAGAATCGCAATTTCATTACAAGACCGGAGGCTACCATTATGCTTGTTGGTAGTCATGTAAAACAGCATCAGACATATGAGTAATACTTTTGAAATAATGATGAGCAAAGGTCCTAGAATTTGACCAATCAGCAGATTTAAGAATATCTTCTAACTTACCACCACACCAAAAAGACTTACTGGCCATAGCACCTCTGATGGAGTGTGGTTTAAAAAGATCCAGATTGACGTCAGCAAGGCCCATAACAATTTTAACCCATCTTGCTATAGAACTTGAAGAAATACCTTTATGAGGTTTAACAAAGGAAATAAGTAATTGATCAACGCCCTGAGGACGAAGAGAATTCATTCTTAAATCATATTCTTTCATGCAGTGAACAACACAAAGTTTATTACACATGTCAAAGCGTGGGTAAAAAATACTATCAGACATAGTTTTGGTTCTCCTATATAACTCAAATTTGACCCCAAACATACCATAGTATCTATATGAAATGTCAAGAGCCTTAACATCTAAAACTCTTCGACATGAGATTAAGCAAAGAAGAGTCGCCAATTTTAAAGAGAGATTGTTTCTATTCAAAAGAGAGCTCTCAGGCCAGGAACAGAAAAGGTCAAGAACTAATTTAACATCCCAAAGAGATTGGTATCTTGGTTTGGGAGGTCTCCTGATCCTTATACTCTTAAGAATTCTACAAATAATAGGATTTTTACCTACCGTCTTATTGTTGACAAGAGAATGACCAGCAGAAATGGCAGACCTATAACAATTGATAGATCTGTAACTCAGACCTCTATCAAATTGTTCTCCCAGAAAATTAACTATATCAACGATAGGTGCCTCCACGGGATCCAGGTGCCTTTCAAGCACCAACGTAACCATATCTTCCAGATGTTGTTGTACCGGTAATGTGTACCGGGGGCCCAAGATTCTCCGAGGAGAGCAGAAGCTGTTGACGAAAGTCTTGCGAGATGGTTAGATCTCCTGACACCTTCCAGGCAAGAAGGTTCAAACTCCCTGTCTGAACGAGAGGGTGAATTTGACCGTCTACGTCTGTAAGGAGGTCTAAGAGTGAAGGAATCAGGAATGGGAGATCATAAGTTAGTTCCAGAGTAGCTTGGGACGGCCAAAATGGAGTTATCAAAACTATTGAAGAGCGCTGTTGTCTCACCTTTTGAAGTACTCTCTGAATCATTGCAAACGGAGGGAAGGCATAACCGACTAACCCTTCCCAAGATTGGAGAAAGGCGTTCACCGCTAGAGCACCCGGATCGGGCATCCAGCTGTAATAGTTTTCCAGTTGGAACGTCAGTCTGCTGGCAAAAAGGTCTATTTGGAAAGGACCCCAGAAATGATTGAGGGAATTGAAGACAGAAGTGTTGAGTTTCCAATCGCTGTAGTCTATGAGGAACCTCGAATTCCAATCTGCACAGAGGTTGGATTTTACCGGAAGATATTCTGCTCTGAGAGAGATCTTGTGTTCCAGGCAGAATATCCAAAGTTTCTTGGCCAGGTTTGACAGGTCCTCCGGCTTGGTGCCACCCAAGCGGTTTAGGTAGGCAACGGCGGACATGTTGTCCATTTTCAGAATGACTGATCTGCCTTGAAGAGAATGTTTGAAACTCATTAGAGCATAGAGCCCTGCGGTCAGTTCTAGATAATTGATGTGTTGAAAGGATTCTTCTTGAGACCAGATCCCACCAGTGTTTTGGTCCTGGAGACAAGCACCCCGGCCATGAAGGCTCGCGTCTGATTCCAAAATAAAATCTGGTGCTGAACCAAAGATCGCCCTGCCATTCCATGCGTCCAAATTGTCTAACCACCAGTTCAGTTCTGAGACGGCCTCCTGATTTAGAGAAATGCGGTCTCCGTGCCAGAGACCCGACCTGAGAGCCCTTGCTTTTATTCTTTGAAGGGCTCAATAATTCAAGGGGCCCGGAAAGATAGCCTGAATGGAAGAAGAAAGAAGGCCCAAGAGTCTGGCTAGTTCTCTCAAAGAGAGATTTTGTTGCTTCAGGACGTGTTTTATCTCTTTCCTTATTTTTGAAATTTTTGGGGGAGGAAGAAGAAGAAGACAATTCTTTGTGTCTACCGTAAAACCGAGGAATTCCATCGTTTTGGAGGGGGAAAGAATGAATTTTTCCTTGTTTATGATAAAACCCAAGCTTTCTAGAAGGTCTACAACAGTTTTGAGATCTTGAATGATCTGACCGTAATCTTGAGACAGTATAAGGATGTCGTTTAGATAAATGATGAGACAAATACCTTTTTCCCTTAGAGATGAGGTGACTGCCCTCATCACTTTGGTGAAACACCAAGGGGCTGAGGAGAGACCGAAAGGAAGGGCCTGGAATTGGTAAAGACGGTTCTTCCAAATAAACTGAAGAAAAGGTTGATGAACCTTGGCCATGGGGATGGTAAAGTAGGCATCTTTCAGATCCAATTTGACTAACCAGTCCCCTTCTAATAGGAGGTCTCTGAGAAGATGGATAGAATTGAGGTTGGCTGGGGGGTTGGTATCCTCTTCTGCCATAACCCCTGGATCTAGAATAGGGCCGTCGGTTGAAGCGGCCAAAAGATTGGCCCCTTCTTCGGGCCCTTCCAAAAAGGATATTTGAATTGAAAACCTTCTTCATGTTTTGATGGGCCTTATCCAAGGCGGTAAAGGTATTGACATATTTACCAAGGCTTTTAATCAAGTCCTCACCAAACAGAAGACCTTTCAGGTTAAGAGAAGGTTCCTTGTCAGCCAAATCGTTTAGTTTAGGGCTAATTCTGGTTAAAACCACCCTTCTCCTCTCAGAGTTGAGACCTGCATTAGCATTGCCCAACAACACTAGAGCTCTCTGACTCCAACCGCGAATTGAAAGTGTGTCAAGAGGGGAGTCATTGAGGTAACTCTCTTCTGCTGCGTCAATTATCTTAGTTAAGGGACCCAGTATGTCTAGAACTTTATCGTGGTTGAGGCACTTCTAACAGAGAGACAACTGGACTCTATTACTCCAGTAAGATTGATAATGACCTTGGCTAACCTAGCGATGACTGAGAACTTTTTTCAGTATGAAGACTCCCTCTTTTTACAAGTGAGTGGGACCAGTATGGGCAGTATTTTTGCCCCGTCCCTAGCGAATCTATATGTCCACAGGTTTGAAACAGATCACATCTTCTCTCAGACCAATCCTTTCACAGACAATGTTCGTCTGTGGAAGCGTTATATAGATGATATCCTAGTGATATGGAGGGGGAGCGAAGCAGAACTCGCTGTTTTTCATGAATGGTTGAATGGAAGCAATCAGTTCCTGAAGTTCACCATAGAACACAATAGGACACACTTGGCCTTTCTGGATCTGCTCATAACCTCCACGTCCACAGGTTTGGCGTCTGAACTTTATCGCAAACCAATGGCGCGGAATTCGCTATTGAATTACAATAGCTGTCACCCTAAGGCCCTCAGGGATAATTTGCCCTATGGGCAATTTTTGCGGATTCAGAGGAATTGCTCCACAAAGAACGGTTTTGAACATCATGCAGGAGGCCTAGTACTAGATCTCCTGCAAAAAGAATACCCGAAACATCTAGTTCGCAGATCTAAAAAGCGAGCCTCAAATAATAATCGCGAGGGGCTATTGGAGATCTTACCATCTAAACCTAAACAAGAACGTGTGACTTTTGTGAGTACATTCACTACACAGTCTAATCGCATTCAACGAATAGTGAAAAAACATTGGAGTATTCTGAACACAGGAACAGATTGCATTCAAGCTCCTCTGTTCGCGTTCAAGAGGGGGCAAAATTTGAAGGACAAACTAGTCCATACCCGGCCTAAGAATGACTTACCCAGAGCATTGGGCACTCTATGGGACATGCCGGCGGCCACCGGACATCATCCTTGTGGGAACTGCGCAGTGTGTCCCAATACCACCAGATCACATACAATAGATATTGGCACGGATCGTCCGTGGGAACAGCGCAGATTCACCAATTGTAACAGCTCCAATCTAGTCTATCTCATCACATGCCCGTGTCAAAAAAGATATGTGGGCATGACAACCCGAAAGGTTAAGACACGCATCACTGAACATAAAAGTTCCATTCGGTGTTCGAGACAGTCCACGAGACTTACAAACCATTTCTTACTAGCAAAACATACGCCTACTGATCTGCACTGGACAGTGCTAGAGCAACCTTTGATACCCACACACATCATTGATACGAAGAGGTTCTTATTTAGGCGTGAACAGAAATGGGTACTTAAGCTTCAGACGGACAAACAAGGACTGAATGAAGACATTCCTTGGATGTCATTATAAAGCCCTTTTGGAAGTCCATATTTCTTCTCCAAGAAGATAGTACCTTCGATATGTGCTAGTTGCAGACATTGGCATAGACCACGTGTCTAGGTGATTGAGATCAAAGAATGACCAACACGTTAGGGTCATGTAAATTTTATTTTATTTTATTTTATGGAATTGAGACTGTGTATGGATCTTGTAAATGCAAGAACTACAATTCCCATAAGCTATTGCATAACGCGCTGCCACCTGAGCGCTGGATTCTGTGTTCTCTATTGAGACCATGGAAGGTCACATAAAGATTTACTTTTCTCTTAAAAACTTGTTGCTCTTGCACTTTAGAGAGTAGCGCACAGCAAGACCTAGATCAGATGTTAATAACTCACGCTGTCTTATGGTGTTCTGCTGTACTATACAACATATAGACTACATTTCCCATGAGCGTAGGGCGCCGCGCAATGACGTCAGGGCGCCGCGCCTAACGCTCTGGAAACACACAGAAATCCGTAAATACCAGCAAACCTGCCCGTTCGGTACCTCCCACAGACAGCCCAGAAGGACGTCTGGAGTACCGACGGGCAGGTGAGTGATCCGCGCAAATCAGTCAGTACTTTGGTTCAGGGTCAGCGCGGTCGGATTGAAGAGACACACGCTAAACTACAAGTGAACCTCCGGGTCGCTTATTTTACCGCAGGACTCGATTTGAAAGGGCATCATATACCGTTTTTCGCTCTAAGGAAATCGAGTCTGAAGTATAATGATGGTCCCTCAACGCGCTTAGGATATAAGCGCGTCATAAATACAATCTTGAGTCTAAGATCGTGTCATAACAGCAGAATCGATAAACTCCCCTGAGACTGCTTGAGAATAATTTTAAAAGGAAACAGTGGTTGTCCCTGCCTTATAGTGCCTCCTCTGACCCTTTCTTTCTGCCTTTGTTTATTTGTTCACACAGAGCGGGGCTCCGTCATACCTGCGCTAATGCCGGGTGAGGTGGGGCGATATTCTCCTTATCACTGGGTGAGTGTATCTGACTAGAGGTTATTCTGCTCTCATATGATTCGCTATGCGAGAATGTGATATGTGAATGTTTTAATTACTTTTAGCAATAGCTACTATGTAGAGCTTTGTACCACTTTGGCTAGATGTGACCAATCAGCTAAATGTGCCTTTTCTTTTCCTTTATTGCATATTGGTGTGTGTGTCACTTTATGAAATCCGGGGATTCGACATCCAGGAGAATCTAAGGTGATATTCTTTACACTTTCCCCTATGTTATTTTCACTAAAAACAAACAGTAGAATAAGAAGGTCCTGATGAAGCAGTAGGTGACCTCTGGGCCCAAGGTAAAGCTGCAGAAACATGTCGACCATGACCATAATAACTGTCAAGGTAGTTATTTGTTAACACTACCTCTTTTCACTGTTTTTAATATTGGGAAAGGAAGGTCTCTATTAAACTTTTTTCCTCCCTTTACCCCATTTTACTGGCACCACCACATTTTGATATAATTTGTTTATTTCAACATTTAGCACTGCTTGTTAGAAACCTCCTGGTACCTATTCAGTGACAAAACAAACATTTGGATACAGAGAACAACTTGAGCACTGTTGTGCCTTATCGCACACTGGGCCATTTCCAGTGTGTCTTATGATATCTTTCCCAAATGATGTGGGGCGGTACAGGTTGGTTTTCTGATGGGAACACTACAAACATTCTGAAAGTGCCCAGTGAACGATTTTTCAGATAGTCCACACACACCTAAGTACTCCTCTCTGGAGGTTGAGACCAAGTGCTACCTTAATGTTGGTTTCTGTAAGTTAAGAGGGTTGTAGCATTGTGGTCGTTAATATTCCCTCAGACCCCCCTTCGAGTTAGTATTATTTAGAACTTTATCTTGGCATATTTTAAGGGATCTCTCTAACCCTTTACGAGGGTCCCTGCCAAGCTTAAACAGATAGGTAATGAGTTCAGGGTCAAGATTTGGGGTTTGACAAACTTTACCCTCTATAGAGGGTCTGGAGCATTCAGCTCTCAAAAGGTTTTGAGTCTCCCTCTCCAAAGGATTTCTGATCCACTTAGTGATAAACTTACAAATGTGGTCATGGGGGGTCCATTCAGAACTCCTAGGACGTTTAATATTAAAAGAGAGAACATTTCATCACCCAAGGGGTCCAAAATACTATCCTTTGAAGATGACGGAACGTCACCACCAAAGAGAAGTGAGTCAATATCTTGATCATTTTCATCTAGATCAAGGATATATTCATCCTGATATTCTGAGGCATCATCATTGAGATCATCATTGGTATCATTCTGAGCACTTTGGTAATATGTGTCGCAGGGGACACCCAAAACTTGTGTGCCTCTAAGGACACCTTTCGATTTTGTGCCGCTAGGGACACCTGAGGCAAGTGAGGTGAAATTACCTCCCGTGAATTTCGAGGTGCTAGGACCTCCTGTGCTCTCTGGGGTAAAATCAATATTATTAGTTTTTTTATGCCTCTTACCCCTTATTTCTGCGTTCTCATTCTCAAGGTCATCGTTATTAAAGTCATCCCTTCGGGGAGGGAATGATCTCTTGGAGGACATGACCTGTGAAAGAGTAGAGAACATGCAAGATCTCATTTCTTTATGTATAAGATTCCTGATAGAGTCATCATTAAAATCAGATTCAGCTGCGTTAGCTTGATCTGAGTCGGAATCAGACATGAGTAAAATGATAATAAATATATATGATGCCTTAAAGGATAATAATTATAATAAATATATATATTAATTATTTATTTAATTTATATTACTTGAATAATAATTTTTATTTTTTTATTTTTTTAATATACTACTTAAATAATTTATAATTCTCCTTTCTTACTCCTTTAAAAAAAAAAATATATTAATATAACAGGTTTGGGGAGGGGAGGGTCCAGTAGGACGAAGAGACTCTTAAATAATAATCAGTATATAAGGGGAGGAAAACAAAACAGAGTTAAAACTGTTAAGATGTGAGGATAGGGTTGGATTAATCAACCGTTTTAAAGGAAATATAGGCAGAATGATAAATTTGGCAATAGCGCTAAGAAAAACGGTAGTTGTGGTCAAAAACAGCTGATCGCGTCGGGAAACTGTCTGTCTCCTCGAGCGCTATCAGTCTGTTGCCTAGAAACACCCATCGAGAACAAGGGGACCGAGAAAAGTACGCAAGCAAGCGTAACACGCAGCGCGTGTGTTGCCAACGGTCTTTCCTCGGGTCCCGGTAGACTCGGAGTCATGGGCGGCGGTGAGAGGGGAAGTCTGAAATACATTGAAGGCAGGACGAAGCGAGAAACGCTTCACGGGAAGCTACCATAAGAGCCGAAATTGGTAAATATAAAACGCATGGGCATCTGCGAATAGTAGTCAAAAGCGGCAAAAAAGGGGGTACGAAATGAGGGGAAGCCGACCTCCGTAAATTGGAGGATGGGTGCCCGAGTCAGGGAATAAGGTAAGGAACAAAGTTACACAAGCAAAGTATAACTCATTTGAAAAAATAAAACGCTTGTTAGATAAAAGAGAAGGCAAGTATAAACAATATATATAGGCTGGTAATATATAGGTCACAATATGTAGATAACCAGATAACAATGAATAAAACTAGTAATGATAAGGAGGATAAGAAAAACATGACTTATCTGCTTGGAGCCACATTTAAAAGAGGCTGATTGCCTAGTGATTACTGCTATTGTTTGGTCTGTTATGTTCTAGTATGGAACGTTTACTTTATGACATATGTGGCTGCTTGGTCTGCATTAAAAGATATAAGCATAATGGTAGCCTCCGGTCTTGTAATGAAATCTGGCTCCTATGTTAGGGAAAATTAAGAATGATATGCGGCGATGGGACAATTTAAAGCTGTCAATAATTGGTAGTTGCAAAATAATTAAAATGGTGATTCTGCCAAAACTACTTTATATATTTCCTACAATTCATTGGGAAATACATAATGATTGGTTTAGGTAAATCGAGAGAGAGGAGGCTAGATTCATCTGGTCATGTAGCCGCACTAGAAGATCCCATGCATTTGTGTCCCTTCCTAGGGATAGAGGTGGACTCGGGCTATCTAATTTTAAATTATATTACCTCACCGCAACTCTACAATATTATTGGGCTCTCTTTGGAGTTAGGGCGAGGGAAGAAAACAATCTCAGTTTTGTCCCGTCAATTTTCGAGATTCTGATTGGCTCACGTGCCAACGGCTGCCTTTCAAAAAATGTATGATCCACATTTTTTTTAAACACGGTTTAAGACCCTGATTGCTGCGTTTCGTAATTGGGTGGGCGTTCGGAAAAAACTTGGGCTGGGTAGGTTTAACAGATACACCCCTTTAATTGGTAATGATCAGCTCCCTAAGGTCCTACAAGATGAGTGCCTGGCAAGCTGGGAAAAAGGTGGTTTGTACAGTATAGGGGATCTTCTGGCAGAGGATCAGATTGCATCTTTCCAAGTAGTTAGGGAAAGACTTGACATCAGGCATCGTGATTTTTTCCAATTTTTACAGCTAAGGGACATTCTTCTCAAAAAAGCTGGGGTTGCAGTGGGTTTCACACAGGTAGCCCTGATCGAAGTATTAATAAAGGCCTCTGGCTCTTCGATCTCACAATTGTATAGTTGCTTGCTGGAAGGGATCACGGAGGGTCTGGGCAAGCATGGGCTGAAATGGCAGGGTAGGCTAGGGGTCCCGGACTTCTGCTTTTTTAAATCAATAGAGATGGACGACTCTATACTATGCTCTGCTAATTTGCGGGCACAACTTTTTAAAACCCTTTTTGACTTGTATATAATGCCTGCAAAAATTGCAAAGTGGGGTGGAGTGGAAGTGTTTTAGGTGTAAGACACATGGTGTGAACTTGGTTCATATCTTCTCTACATGCCCTAGTATAGAATTGATCGGCCGAGAAATATCTGGCTTTTTGCGGCATGTATCGAAGGAGGATGTCCTGCTCCCACTTCAGCTCATGTTATTAGGCGTAACTGAAAAAGATGGGAAATCTGGAGAAGAGCTTATATTTATAGCAATGTCAGTTTTCAGACTCTGTGTTACCTTAGCCTAGTTAGACCCTTCTCCCCCGACCCTCCAGCAGTGGAAAGGCTGATTTCTGCACATATTCAATCTGGAAAAAGCACTTTGTGATCAGAGAGGCAAAAAGGGAAGTATTAAAGGGAAAAGGATCTGGCGGCCTTTATTTGCTTGGACTACTTTACTTGCCCAGGATGAATGAATCTGAAGGCTGTGATTAATTATGTTTTTGTATATATAATGAAGCTTGGTGATGAATTCTATGATCTATCTTTTTGTACCTATCCCCGGTCTGGGATGTCACTTTTTAATTGTAATCTAAACGATTTTAGCTCTCTGCTCTCGTTCTGGTTAACCTCATATTCTTTTATTCTGGGTACACTTGCCTACATTGATTAATGAATTTCATTCGTTTTATATTATGGAATTGTTGGTTTTTCGAAATGTACTCATGTGTATTCTGACATATGCTGCATTTGCACTTTTTCTTGTTTTTTAATTATATAAAAAAAAAATTTAAAAAAAGAAATAACAAACCTGTAGCTGAAGAATCCACTTCTCTATTTGTGAATGGCACTTGGATAATGACCCTTAGAATACAGGTATTAGAGGCTTGTGGTCAGTGCTTCAGTGCTGAAAGTGAAGGAGTGTCCATTCAGATATATGTGAAAATGTCTGCACCCCCAGTGGTTCACATCTAAGTACTGATGTTCTGTTAGGCTTTGAGTAGAACTAGCACAGGTGAAGGGTGATCAATCATCAAAGTGTGATTTTTGTGATAGGGCTTTGATGAATCCTGGAGGACTGGCATTTACAGATAACTCGGACATCTTTGGTGGATCAAAATATTGGAGCATTGTTTTCGCAGGTAGAGGATCTTTGGCTTCTTCAAACACAATTTGGTGTTTATCAATTCAGTTCCATGTCATCAGATTTTGTAACTTTTAATTGGCTGATGTAGAACTTGAGGAACTCCGATTTGCTTTGTTTGGGTGTGAAGCCACAGTCTTTTAAAAGTTGTAATACTTGTCAGAGTCTAACATGATAGTCATCAACGGTTATGGCTTTTATGAGAATATCATCACTGATGTTTCTAACCTCTGTGAGTCCAGCAAGGACCCTTTAAAGGTATTTTGAAGCACTTAAACTGAAATGGAGAACACAGAATTGAGCCTGTTAGTACCTAAGTAGGCCCAGATTTATTTAGAGTTGTATTAGTGCGAACAAGACCCTTGCGTGTGACAGAGCGCTTTACAAGTAGGAGCAAGGGCACAATGTGATTCAAACTGTGATAATGTACAGTCATGGTATTGATCATAAAGAACAATATTTACAAATGTAAATGATAAGAGTAGCGGGGTGGCGGGGAGTTCCAAATTGTGGGGGCGATACCAGAGAAGGGTCGGTTGTAGTGTGGTACTGAAAATTTTGGACCTATGTTATAAACATCGTCATATCATGACGATTTTGATATCAGCAGACCGAAAATGGCCAGTATACTATGTACAAGCATTTTCGTCATATTCGATGACGATTTCACCCTGAAATCGTCATTTTCGTCCTGAACCCTTGGGTTCCATTTTGTGTATGGCAGCCATTTTGTGAGTTGCCCTCACATAGGCCAATGATTAAGGCCAAACATGATTCTGAAGGACACGTACACCTTTGCTGACTTCTCTGCGACCTGGGCAAGCTGACTCCACTGCCCAAGGCAGAACCTGTTTGGGCAGTTCCTCTCCCAGTGGCCGGTCGAGATAGCATCAAGGCACAACATGCCATAAACCTTTCATCGCACACAAACCTTTCCTAATCTTACACACACCTGCCTCTGTTTCTTCTTTTATGACTTGCTTTACGAGGAGGAGGTGCCCGTTTCTATTGGGGGTCCGTCGATATCTGATGAAAATACTGGGCTTTGCCGGGTAATTGATTGTGGGCGGAACAAACTGAAATGTGGGATTGTCATCATGACTCTGCTTTTTCTTTGTAGTGAAAATATGTGAATGGTCAACTGTAAAAATAGGAATGTTTGCCTGAAGCATAATATTTTGTATAAAAAGAGAAGGCTGGCTTTGTAAGATTGAGCAGTCTCCTGAGAATATACACCGTGTTGCACTTCTAGGTTACCTGTTACTTGGTTGCAGCCAATAAATTCGATCTTTGACTTCACCTAGAAGACTCTGTGTTTCTGTAGTCTGAAACAGGAAGGACCCGAAGTCTTAGGGTGTTGTCCCTGGCACCACTGGGTTACCGGTTCAGTACCGGTTCTGAAAAACCCAGTACTTCAGTTGGCGCCCAGCGTGGGGCGATTTCAGCGTTACCGGTCCAAGCCAGAGGTTCGTGAGGAGCTTTGTGTGAAAGTTCTGGAGGAAGGCCGCCACTTCATCGACCCCTGCATGTCGACGTGGTCCGAAAGTCTTTGCTGCGAGGTTCCCCGCTTCCCGATGGCTACGAAGGACTGCTGCCCTGACTATCGCCCTGTTTTGGACGACCCTTGATGATTGGTAGAGCGAAACGATAGACGAGTCTTCTGGTGCAGTCATCGATACCTCAGTTAAGTATAAGTGGAGCATCTCCCAGTCCTTAGTTTGGGTATCCCCTTGGGATCTTTGATTTGGAACTTGCAAGTACCAAAGCCGAGGGACTTGTGTATTCACGAGACTATCGTAATCGATAATCCTTTGAAGTTTGAAGCTAGACTAGAGAGCGAAGATGCCTGGTCTTAGCAGACTTGGAAACTTGTTTTGTCTTGGTTGTAATAGGGATTCCCGATTGGAGGACTCGTGTCCGGTTCCTCCGATTGGAACTCCGACCTATGAACTATATGTGAAACATGGAGTAGGCCCCATCACATATAATGAAGTGTGGATTAAATACACCAGAAAAGATGGTGTTTTAAAATGGCCCCAATATGGTAGTTTTGACACAGAGATATTAGATAATCTAGAGGTTAGACTTTTCAAGAAGAAAGCCCGGCCGGCGATGTTTGACTCTTTCCGCCTATGGTGAAAGAAAGCCAAACAGAAAGAAATTAAATTAGCTAAAAAGAATAAAAGAGAAAAGGGTATTTCGATAATGCAAGCTGCTATGCGATATAAAGATGATGAGGAAGAACAAGCGAGTGAACAGTTGCACAGGCAACGTAAAATGGCGATCGATAAATGCTATCCAGTTTTGCCGCCTCTTCAGCAGGATGCAGCAAAATAACTTGAAAAAGATCCCCTAATGTCGCATTTATTGAGTTCGCCAGCCCCTTATGCGCAGAATGCTACCGCACCTCCGGAACCTCTAGTCGTGCAACCCCCGATGGTTGTGCCTCAAGTTCTTCCACAGCCACCAGCTGCTCTTCAGTTGGCTCCTACTCTTCCGGTGCAGCCTCCTCAAGGGCCACCGGCTTTGACATCTGCTCTGCCTTTACTTCCTACAACTTTGACCACTATATCGACTACCACTCCTGGTATTCCTCCTGACACTGCCTCTGCATCTGCCTTGCCTCACTCTGCTTTTCCGCCTGTCCTTTCATCGACCTCCCCCTCTGTTTGCCAGAGAATGACTAGCACTGTTGCTAGCCTTCTATATCCTCTCTTTGGAGCAACTGGTGTAACTCCTGTCTCAGAGCGTAAACAGTTACGTAGCCAACTGCCTGATTCTAGGGAGAAGGAAACATTGAATTATTTGGCACATAAATGGGTTACCGAACCGACGAGATATGAGCTAGAGTCTGTTATGGATGTCTTCCATCAGTGGGAAGCACCAAAACAGAGATACGTTTTTGAGAAAATGTGTACTTTCCTGAGTGAGGATTTAGAGGAGAATGATTTGGAGCCCAATCCACCTTGTTATGTCACATACGGTTTGAGTTTGGGAAAGGTGCAATTGTGGGTTCAGATGTTAAGAAAGCAGTTGCGACATTGTTGTCGTTTAGGAGTGAGGGTGTTTCCCGGTCGTTGTTTGAGTCTGATTCCTCTGTTAAAAAGAAGGTGAGACAATATCCCATGAGAGAAGTTCCCCCACAATGGAGGGAAGGGGACCCAGCAGCTAACCCACCTATTCAGCCACACTTTCAGCGGGTTTGGGTACATGTTCCATGGAAGCGCGCTGAAGTATTGGCTCTTAAACAGACATTGCCTGATGCCCGTAAAAATCCTGCAGGGTATTACAAGGAATTGTCACAGACTGCAGGCTCTTGCATTATGAATTTAGCGGATATAGACATGTTGTTTGGAAATGTTGTTCCACAGCCTTTATGGGGAAAGATTCGTCATGCGGATCATGATCAGGAGTTAGGTGACTCATGGGCTAATATTAGTGCTGCTAATGACCGACAAGTTGGTGGTGCTAAACCTGAGCCTTTAGTAGCAGAGCTCCCTGGTAGGATCATTAATTACATGAAGACTTTAATGCCTGCGATGCTAGTGAATTGGGACAAGTTGTCTGCGTGTAAGCAGAAGAAAGATGAAACAGTGTCTGATTTCTTCACCAGGTTCGAAGAAACGTTTATCGACCACAGTGGTCAAGATATGAGTACAGAAGGTGGTCAACGGTTGTTCGTTGACAAATTCGTGCACAATTTGCTTCCTTAGTTGTGTAAGAAGTTAAAAGATTCGGAAAGTTCATGGGCCGTTTCCTCTTCAGCACAAATATTGGCTACTGCCCAGTATTACGGAAATCGAGATAAAGATGAAAAGGATAGGGCAGACAAGAAAACAAAAGAGTTAAAAACAAAGGTCCTTTTACAACAAGCATATCCGCCACGTGGTGGTCAGAGTAACTATCAGCAACCTCAACAGTTTCAGAGGAACTCGCAAAGGTTCGAGTATCCTCAACAACGTGTTCCTGTAGGCCCTAATCAGTGTTCATATTGTAAAGAAGAGGGTCATTTTAAGTATAGTTGTCCTATTTTGTTACAGCATATGAATGGTGTTTCTAGTGCAAGAGGTCGAGGTATTTCACAAGCACCTAGAGGTAGAGGACGTGGAAATTTCCCCCAGAACGCGCGCTCATTTCCACATCAAAATTCAATGAATAGGTTTGATCAGCAGAATAACGCGTCTAATAGGACAGCTCAGTACTATACTGATGACTACTATGCAGAAGATGAGAATATGGAAGGTAATGATTGCTAGGACAGCCATAGACAAAGAGAGGGAGTTGTTTCAGTTCCAGTAGATCAGAGTGGACCGTACGTTGAGGTGATTACATCAGGTGTGTCAGAACCTTTTCTGTTGGATACTGGTGCTACAAAGAGTTCTATTATGCACTCTAAACTCCCTGGCGCACCTTTGTCTGGCAAAATGAATGTTTCACTAGGTTTTTCTGGCGCCCCGGTTAGGAACCCGATTTCTAGTCCTATGTCCCTTTCTGTTGGACCTTGTGAATTAGAAGCACCCCTTATTCTGACAACAGGTTGTGGTGAAAATTTGTTAGGTTTGGATCTGTTGAAAAGATTGTATGCAACTTTGTATTGTTCTCCCTCAGGAGTACAACTTACACTAGGTAAGGAAGTAGTCTCCCCGATGTATTTGTCGAAGGATAAACTTCCGACAGAGTTGTCGTCTCTTCCTGAAGTTCTTTGGGCTACTGGTCCTAATGATGTGGATCTTCTGGAAATACCGCCATATGTTGTGACATTGAAAGCCAATGTTAAAATGCCACGAATTCCCCAATATAAGATTTCTAGTGAAGGTGAAAAAGCGTTGCTAGCGATCATTTATGATTTGATTGAAAAAGATGTAATTGAAGAAACAAGAGGCAACGTTTGCAATAGTCCTGTTCTGCCTGTTTTGAAACGTACTGATCCTTCTCAGCCACCCGTTTACAGATTCGTGATTGATCTTAGAGAGGTGAATAAAATAGTTGTGCCACAATTCCCAGTTGTTCCTGATATCACTGCCCTATTGACTATGATTCCAGCTTCTGCGACTTGGTTCTCGGTGATTGACTTGAAGAATGCTTTCTTCAGCATCCCGATTGCCGAAGAGAGTAGGGATATTTTCGGCTTCAGTTTAGGAGGTCGAAGCTTCCGCTTCAAACGCGCTCCCCAGGGCTACTGTGAAAGACCATCGATATATAGTCAAGCTTTAAAAGCACAGCTTGACACAATTGTTTTACCTGATGGCGCTACCCTTATTCAGTACGTTGATGATCTGCTTGTTGCTGCAGATACTGAGAAAATCTGTAAAGAAGCCACGTTGTCATTGTTGCGTCATTTGTCTGATTTACATCACAAAGTGTCTCTTTCGAAATTGCAATATTGTCGACAAGAAGTGACCTACTTAGGTCATCTCTTATCGAAGGAGGGAAGGAAGCTGACCCCAGAAAGAATTCAGGCAATAGCGAAATTGAGTGTGCCTAGGACACAGAGAGAAGTGCGTGCTTTCTTGGGTATTACATCATATTGCAGACAATGGATACCAAATTTTTCTTTGTCGGCCAAACCTTTGGTGGCATTAACTTGTAAAGATACACCGAATCCCCTCCCATGGTCTGAAGAGTGTCAGAAAAGTTTTTCCGAATTGCGCAATGCATTATGTTCGGCTCCTGTGTTGGGTACCCCCGACTACAGTAAGCCCTTTACATTGTATGTCCATGAGAAAGAAGGTTGTGCATTGACAGTGTTGACACAGTTGTTTGGGAACAGGCAGCGTCCATGCGCGTATTTTTCATCGACCTTAGATCCGGTAGCTAAAGCGTTGCCGAGTTGCTTAAGACCCACAGCAGCAGCAGCAGTTTCTATTCGACAGTCTGCTGGTTTAGTCATGAATAATACATTGGTTGTGATGGTTCCACATGCAGTGGACACGTTGTTAAACAGAACCAAGACACAGCACTTAACTAGTGCTCGGTTGTCAGGTTGAGTTGACACTGTTAGCGAGTCATGTGTACATAAAAAGATGCAACACGCTTAACCCAGCTACGTTGTTGCCAATCGTAGCAGAGTTAGATGCTTCTGAACAGCATGATTGTTTTCTCAGAACAGAAGAAGAAACGAAAGGGAGAATAGACCTTCAGGACACTCCCCTTTCAAAGTGTGATGGTACCTTATGGGTGGATGGTTCATGCTTCAAGCTTCCGAATGGTGATACGACTGCGGCCTATGCTGTTACGACTTTGCATACGATTGTTGAAGCTGCACGTATCCCACATAATTCAGCTCAAGCAGCAGAATTGATTGCACTTACGAGAGCGTGTGTGTTGTCGAATGGAATGAAAGTGACCATATATACCGACAGCCAGTATGCATTTGGTGTGGCTCACAGTTTTGGACGATTGTGGAAAGAACGTGGGTTCCTGACTTCGCATGGAACTATGATTCAGCATGGTCAGTTGGTGAATGAGCTCCTCGAATCACTTACTTTGCCATTGCAAGTTGCGATTGTAAAATGCAGTGCACACAAGAAAGTGACTGATGATGTTGGTCGTGGAAATGCATTTGCTGATAAAATTGCAAAGGAAACAGCAAGGGATGTGATGAGTCGAATGTATGTTGCGGGCCCTGCAAGATGGATTGGTGATGTGGGAATGTGTGAAGACACGATAGAAAGTGTGAAGTCTATTCAAGCTGAAGCTACAGAGAAAGAGTTGAGTGTGTGGAGAGAAAGTACGGGTAAATTGGATGTGAATGGTTGTTGGGTTGAATTGTCAGAGCATCAGAGATGGTTGTTACCCGATGCGTATGTGCTTGCAGTTGTTACAATGGCTCATGGAATGGCTCACATCAGTATGAAAGGGATTTGTAAGTTGTTGGCTCCAGTATGGCAAAATGCTGGAATTCCTAAGTGTGCAGAGAATGTGGTCAAGAATTGCATGGTGTGTCTGAAATACAATCCTGGTAGGGGAACCCCAACTCCAGCTGGTCATTTTGCGCCTCTAACGTATCCGTTCGAGGTTTTGCAGCTAGATTTCATCCACATGGAAAGGTACAACAATCTGAAATACGTACTCGTTGTTGTTTGTGCCTTTTCAAGATGGATAGAAGCATATCCCTTAAAGGACAACACTGCCTTGTCCACAGCTAAATCCCTTGCCAAAGAGTTCTTCCCTAGGTTTGGAATGCCGAGAATGGTCTGGAGTGACAATGGGAGTGAATTTGTGGGTCGAGTGATGAAGAAAGTATGTGAAGGGCTAGGCATCCAACAGAAATTTCACGCTGCAAATCACCCCCAATCAGCTGGACTAGTAGAGTGCTACAATGGCACGTTAAAGCTAAAATTGGGCAAAATTCAAGCAAGCTCTGGTCTTAAATGGCCTGACGCTCTGCCTTTGGCACTCCTATCAACCAGAATGTCTGTGCATTCGCGAGTGGGACTTAGTCCCTATGAGATTGTGTTCGGCCGTCTGGCCAACATATGGGGAGTGCCAAGGCCGAAAAAATTCAGTGAGATCGAACACCCTGTACTGCTTGACTATTTGTACGAATTGACGGCTAAATTGCGTGTTTTACACCAACAGGTTCACGATACTCTGCCTCAGGTCTCTGAAGCTCCAGGACATCCGATTACTCCTGGATCCTGGGTTTTGGTGAAGAATTTTCAGCGGACAAAGAATGATCAGCCCCGCTGGACAGGCCCCTACCTAGTCCTGCTATCAACAAGATCAGCTGTTCGAGTGGAGGGGAAGAAAAACTGGATCCACGGCGTACATTGCAAGAGGGTGCCTTTGCCTCTACCGTACGACCAGTGGGTCCAGGAGGGTGTTGCTGACTCTGAGACTGAGACTGTGCCTCGATTTCTGCCTTTCAGTGATGCACGTGTGAAAGGAACGGTTTTTGAAGAAGAAAGTGACAATCTTTTGCAAGAAGCTGTGCCACCATCAAATCGATTGGACACTACAGAGCCTGAACTCCTGTTTAAAGACCAGACAGTATCTGGGAAGCAACGCTATAATTTGAGGCCGAGAACTATGGACAAATAAATCTTCCTTTTCTTTACTAAAACTTTTGAAAGTGCAGCTCTCTCATCTGAGAAACTTTTTTATTTTTGTTTTTCGAACCACCATCCGGGTTCAGCTGTAGGGTCGCGGTTGCCCAAAGTCTTTGGGGTGCAGCTGAAGACGTTAGGTTGACAGTTCTGGTTGGTCTAAGGGAGTTGCCCTGGACTGACAGAAGCATTCCTTAGCAAAGAACACCCTACCATCGCGAGCAGCATTTTAGAGAGGATGGAGTTTTTCGAGATGGAGAGACCTGCCAAACAAATGAACTTTAAGACTACAATTTGCAGAATGATGACCAAGAAACGTTTTTTGATATTGTGTGTTTTCATGTTGTTCAGTGTAATGATGTTTTTCATAGGATATGTTTTATTCTCTTTTCAAGTGACATTTACACCTACTTCATCGCCCATACCTCCTCCTAATACTATTTCCTCACATTCTTTTCAACCTCTTCCTGAACATGAATCTGCTAGGAGATTAGAGTTTATTAATAACTCCTTCCTTCAGCTTTTGCACCAAAACCAACTAGTAATGAACACTACTAACTGTTGGATGTGTGGTCTTATGCCTCACACAACGGATAAAGGTATCCCTTATCTGGTTCTGCCTTTCAGCCACAATGGTTCTGTGTGGGCATACAGAACGATGTTTATCTACGCACATGAGACCTACCCCCTACGTTCTGTGGAAGATAATCCTAAGAATAGTGCTCTAGTTAAGGGTATAGTAGATATGATTAAGGAAGATATCTCCTATGAGACTTACCCGAGAGATGAGACACTAGTATATATAGGATGGAACGTGACCGGATATGGAGTCACTCTGAGTGAGAAACAGCAAGCTTAGAGATCTTCCTCGATTTGGATAGTACCCCATCAGGGTCACTTATGTCTGCAAGGTATTGGCAAGAATCCCAGAGTTCAGTTAGGGAAGAGTATCTGCACTGAGACATATGTTTTTGCGTCTCAGACTTCCCCTCCGTTCTTAGCAGCCAAGGGTACCTATTTCATCTGCCATGATAGAGCCTATACATGGTTGCCCCCTGACTTTGCGGGCACATGCTTTGTTTCGTTCCTGTTGCCTCCCACTTACACAGCGGCGGCAGATTACCATAGTACAAGGATAGTTAGAGGTGTCTTCAGTGAAGAGGATACTGCAGATCAAGAATTTGGAGACTTCGTGAGGGGTTTTCTGCCGTTCTGGGGACCCATGGTTAACAGCAGGAACATAAGGCAATTGACAAGGGTGGTTGAATCCACCGTGGTTGAAACTGCTGGTGCCCTTAGTAACTTGACTGCTGAGCTCCAGTCGGATCGTCTTATGACCCTTCAGAACAGGGTCGCGTTAGACGTCATACTTGCAGACCGAGGTGGGGTATGTAGAGTGATCCAATCGAGTTGCTGTGTTTTCATTCCAGATAACGCTCCAACAGTGTACCAGGCCATTTCCAAACTGCATAAGATTTCCGAATCTATTCATGTGGATAAAGGAGATTGGTCGTTGATGGGATGGTTCTGGGAACTGATATCCGCCTGGGGATGGAAAATTCTGATGGTCATTGGGATGATCTTAGCCATTCTTTTCCTGTTCTGTCTGTGTGTACAGTGTGCTCCTGCACTATGTGGCCTCTGTGCTACATCATGTGTAAGGAAACCTGTATCGAGGGACGAGCTAAGTAATAGGATGATGCTACAGCAACATCTCAATGACTTTATGAATATAGACCTGGACTCAGATTAGCATGAGTATAGGTTATTGCCTATGTAAGGGCAAAAGGAGGGTCTGTGGTACTGACAATTTTGGACCTATGTTATAAACATCGTCATATCATGATGATTTTGATATCAGCAGACCGAAAATGGCCAGTATACTATGTACAAGCATTTTCGTCATATTCGAGTGACGATTGCACCCTGAAATCGTCATTTTCGTCCTGAACCCTTGGGTTCCATTTTGTGTACGGCAGCCATTTTGTGAGTTGCCCTCACATAGGCCAATGATTAAGGCCAAACATGATTCTGAAGGACACGTACACCTTTGCTGACTTCTCTGCGACCTGGGCAAGCTGACTCCACTGCCCAAGGCAGAACCTGTTTGGGCAGTTCCTCTCCCAGTAGGCCGGTCGAGATAGCATCAAGGCACAACATGCCATAAACCTTTCATCCAACACAAACCTTTCCTAATCTTACACACACCTGCCTCTGTTTCTTCCTTTATGACTAGCTTTACGAGGAGGAGGTGCCCGTTTTTATTGGGGGTCCGTCGATATCTGATGAAAATACTGGGCTTTGCCGGGTAATTGATTGTGGGCTGAACAAACTGAAATGTGGGATTGTCATCGTGACTCTGCTTTTTCTTTGTAGTGAAAATATGTGAATGGTCAACTGTAAAAATAGGAATGTTTGCCTGAAGCATAATATTTTGTATAAAAAACGAAGGCTGGCTTTGTAAGATTGAGCAGTCTCCTGAGAATATACACCGTGTTGTACTTCTAGGATACCTGTTACTTGGTTGCAGACAATAAATTCGATCTTTGACTTCACCTAGAAGACTCTGTGTTTCTGTAGTCTGAAACAGGAAGGACCCGAAGTCTCAGGGTGTTGTCCCTGGCACCGCTGGGTTACCGGTTCAGTACCGGTTCTGAAAAACCCAGTACTTCAGTAGGCTTTCTTTTTCTAGAATTTTTGTGATTTGAGTATTATGAAGCATGTGCTTCTAGAGCCGTGGTACTCATAGTACGGCCCGGCAGACCTTCCTTGGCGGCCCGCGGACCTTGCAGGTAATGTACCCATGGCCCCCCAGAGAGAGAGAGAGGGAGAGAGTGAGAGTGGGGAGAGACAGACAGTAGAGAGAGAGTGGAAAGAGGGTAGAGAGAGAGAATGGAGTGAGAGAGAGTGGAGAGAGAAAGTGGAGAGAGAGAGTGGAGAGAGACAGACAGTGAAGAGAGAGTAGAGAGAGAGTGGAAAGAGGGAAGAGAGAGAGACTGACAGAGACTGAGATACTGACTGACTGAGAGAGAGAGAGAGAGAGAGAGAGACAGAGAGAGAGAGACTGACTGACTGATACTGACTGAGGGAAAGAAAGATTGACAGAGAGAGAGAGAGACTGACTGACAGAACGAGAGAGACTGACAGAGCGAGAGAGACTGACTGACAGAGAGAGAATGACTGACAGAGGGAGAGACTGACTGACTGAGAGACTGACAAGGAGAGAGAGACTATGATGGAATTGGGGTCAACGTGTGTATGAAGCTATGCAATGCCTCAAGCTATAAATAAAAATGTATTATCAAAATGTGCTCTTTGTAGTTACATCTGTTTTTGAAATACAGCATTGTCGCATTGTCTAATTTTTTAAACAGATTTGATTTTTTTTGTACTCTAAACCACTGACCCCGCCCCCCACTGACCCCACCCTTACCAGTGCAGCCCTCAGCCACAAACCACACTGTAATTTTGGCCCCCGGCAGAAAGTTTGTGAGTACCCATGTTCTAGAGGGTCTGTTTCCAACAGAAAAGGTACATTTCTGGGTCAGGTACGAGGGAGTATTGTTGTGCCTATGCTTTGGGTGTCAGAATCAACTTTGAGGTGGATCCTGGCCTCACAGGGTAGCCATTTCAGGGATTGCAGGTCGAGAGTGATGTGATCACTTTTTTTACGCCACTGAGGAGCCTAGCAGCTGCATTTAGGATAAGCTTTATGGGTGCAAGTGCGATTTTCGGAAGGTCCACAAGGATGGCACTACCATAGTCTAATCTTGATAGCACAAGAGCTTGCAACGCTGTTTGGAGGTGGTGGTAGAACTAATGTGATGTTGCATGGAGAGCGCTTTGTCCAAGGATACACCTAGGGATTTATTAGAATCAATAGTAGGTGGGGTACAATTCAAGGCAGTATGATGAGGGAGCCAGTCTTTGAGAATGGAGGTGATGGGGAGATCAGTGAGATAAATAGAAAAGGTTGTAATGTACCTACACTTCAGGTCTAACAGGAGCTGGTGTTATACTCAATTCAGATCAACATTAGAAACCCAATAGGCCCCATTTACCTTCGCTTCTCTCTGTATGAGGTAGTACTCACGTTTGATAGCTCAGTTTGAGAATCATAGGCACATATGAGCACTTCTTCAGGTTGTTTCAAGCTCATGAGACACAGATATGGGTTACCCCATGACTTTGGTCCTTACAAGGCACTCACTCAATTATTTCGGTCTCTTCTAGTTTTCGTAACTCTGCCTCTACTTTCAGGTGCAGGTAGAAAGCCATGTACCGGTGTTAAAGTGCCACCAGTTGTATGGAGTGATCAATGTGCAGCAGGATTGACCTTTATTTCAGACATCAGATTTATTGAAACAGTTAATCAAACTCTTGCAATAGGCTGTTTGATTAGTTAGCATGCATGCAATATGGACATAAGATTTACATTATATGCAGACTTTATCAGGGATAGTTCTGCAGCCCTCTGATAATATAGGAGTGTATTACCTCCTTTTTGAGTAATGTATACTTTGGCTGTGGTGGTATGGTTTTCTATGAGACAGTTCCGTGGTAAACAGATCATGACATGGCAGAGGCAAATTGCTGCCATATGTATAGATTTCTAACAATGTGGGATTCAGTTGGGGTAATGGTACAAGGGAATCAAACTATGACTTGGGAATGACAATTATGGAAACCACTGAGTAAATTAGAGCTGTTACCAGTTATCCTCCCACTTTGGATCTAGCATTTTGATTGGGAGAGGGCATGTTTCTTGCCATGCTCCACAACATACATAATGTATACGGTTTTTTCCACTTTCTTCAATGTCATCCTGCTGAATAGGCAGGGAAGAGTATACTGCCATTTTGGGGGTCCCTTTTGCCTGGTGGCAGGAACAGCAGACTTTTGTGAAGTGAGTTTTCTGCACGCCAAATATTTCTTCTCTTTAGCTGGAAATTCACCAGGATGTGGTAAAATGCCACCACAATGTATTTCGTGCATGGTTGGAACACGCCACCGACTCAGTTACCAGGTTTACCAGATCTTCTTCGATAGGTTTGTTGAGGGCTGCTTCCAAGTGTGACATCTAATAATTGGAGAGTTCTTACGATCGGCTGATTGCTGGGATAGCTGGTAAGAACAGGCCTGGTTCTCTTCCAATCTGTTACTGATGTTTAGCAGAGGCACATTTTTGATAAACTGAGCTCAGATTTCCTCTGTCTCCTCGTGCAGGGTGTCCTTGTTGGCAAATTCTTTAAGTCTTGCCCAGAATGCATCCACAGTCTTCTCTGCGCCTAATTTGAAGTGGCAAAGTACGAATTTCTCGTAGCCCAGTTTTGCTACTGGAACATGTTTAAACTGTGCCTCTTGTGTAGGTGCCATTAAATTGGATGCTCCATGAGTGATGTGGGTGTTTCCCACAGAACCAATGTCCAAAATCTCCTGCAAAGTAGCCTAGCATTGAAGATATCCCACTTTAAATTGCTTTGCCTGAGGTGCATAACACAAGCCTCATGGCAGCTAACATGAATGAGAGGATCCAACATGTATAACAGTTCAATTAACTACAAGAAACCTTTCATAGACTCCCTTTTGAGGATGTCCGTTGCTATGATTCTCAAAATAGGAGACCGTTTCATCAGGGTGTCCCTCATTATAATGATCCAGAGTACCTGATTGGGTGGCTCTGATACACAAACACTATAAAAAGACTTCAATAACTCTTTTCTGAATCTTGCAGCCTTTGTTCTTGCCCTGCTGACCTTCGCTTTGTGTTGCTGCCTGTCGGAGCTGCTTGCTGCCTTCAGGACTCCCTGGTGAGACGAGGGTCCCAGGGACACGTCTTTCCTGCCACAGTGCCATTTTCAAAGAGGACTGCAACTCCCAGGGTGCAATTCTGCCAGCACAGCTCCCGCGAGTTAGGGAAAGACGTGTCCATCGCGCATAAAGCGCTGCCTCTCCCCCCGTGGCTTGGGAGCCTTTGTTCTTGCCCTGCTGACCTTCGCTTTGTGTTGCTGCGTGTCGGGGCTGCCTTTAGGACTCCCTGGTGGGACGAGGGTCCCAGGGACACGTCTTTCCTGCCCCAGTGCCATTTTCACCACCCTGGGAGAGGACTGCAACTCTGCCAGCACAGCTGCCGTGAGTGAGGGGGCGGTACAAAAGGGGGTGGTGATGGACGGAGCATCTGAACCAATCAAACACTCACACCCAGTCAAAAGATCTGGGTTTGATCCATCACCGTTCTTTAGCCCACTCTGCCACCCACAGTCCAGCCCGAACTGCCAAGCCATGCCTTCCCTGGACCGGAAACAAGCTTCCGAGGACCGGTTTCTGGCATTACAGCCGCCATAAGTGTGGCAGGGTATGCTCAGACGTGAGTCCCTTGCTCACTTTGCCACTGGATTCAAGCAAGCCGGACTGAAGACGGCTGTAATGCCAGAAACCGGTCCTCGGAAGTTTGTTTCCGGTCCAAGGAAGGCATGGCTTGGCAGTTCGGGCTGGACTGTTCCCATGAGGCACAGGGTCAGACTGATTTGCATATAGCCATGTCTGAACTGGGGTGGCAGAGTGGGCTAAAGAATGGTGATGGATCAAACCCAGATCTTTTGACTGGGTGTGAGTGTTTGATTGGTTCAGATGCTCTGTCCATCACCACCCCCTTTTGTACCGCTTTTGGCCGCCATAAGTGTGGCAGAGTATGCTCAGACGTGAGTCCCTTGCTCACTTTGCCACTGGATTCAAGCAAGCCGGGCGGAAGACGGCTGTAATGCCAGAAACCGGTCCTCGGAAGCTTGTTTCCGGTCCAGGGAAGGCATGGCTTGGCAGTTCGGGCTGGACTGTTCCCATGAGGCACAGGGTCAGACTGATTTGCATATAGCCATGTCTGAACTGGGATGGCAGAGTGGGCTAAAGATCGGTGATGGATCAAACCCAGATCTTTTGACTGGGTGTGAGTGTTTGATTGGTTCAGGTGCTCGGTTCATCACCACCCCCTTTTGTACCGCTTTTGGCCGCCATAAGTGTGGCAGGGTATGCTCAGACGTGAGTCCCTTGCTCACTTTGCCACTGGATTCAAGCAAGCCGGGCTGAAGACGGCTGTAATGCCAGAAACCGGTCCTCGGAAGCTTGTTTCCAGTCCAGGGAAGGCATGGCTTGGCAGTTCGGGCTGGACTGTTCCCATGAGGCACAGGGTCAGACTGATTTGCATATAGCCATGTCTGAACTGAGGTGGCAGAGTGGGCTAAAGAACGGTGATGGATCAAACCCAGATCTTTTGACTGGGTGTGAGTGTTTGATTGGTTCAGATGCTCCGTCCATCACCACCCCCTTTTGTAGTGCGAGTGAGGGGGCGGCCTGTCCATCGCGCATAAATCGCTGCCTCTCCTCTCGTGGCGCAGGATGCGTGCGGGAGGAAGTAGGACCAAGGGCGGACCCGTCTGTGCCCGTCAGAGCCTGGGCTAAACCCCTAAAATCTTGCCCCTTGAGACACTGACTTGGCAATATTTTGGTGCATAAACATATTGAGTAAATTAATCATTCTGCTTTGTCGAGCCAACTTACTATGGATAAATGTAAGGGAGTTGCGGGTACGCTAGACGCTTTTTTTGGGTAGGGCGGAGTCACTTGACTCACGAAATAGAACTAACTGAGTGACGTCTTTCTTTGGATCCATCTATTTTTCATAGTCATTTATTAGCGGGTACCCCCTCATTTAGAACGGGGGATCTCGTGCAAGAATGTCTGCCCACCACTTCCACAAATGCTTCACTTGCTTCTTCCCCCTTCTCCCCCTGCACCAGATCCAAATCCCACAGTGGTGTCCGGTAGAGTCACTAGGACGAGGGTCTTGACGAATGTGATAGCACGGAAGGCGGACGTTTTGCCAGCAAAAAGGAAACGGGGGGCTGTGGTAAAAAAAATCTAAATTTGTCAAGGGCCCCCAAGCAACTGATTGTGCCAATATTGCCTGTAATGTCAATGTTTTTTCATGGAAAGTAACTCTGTTGGTACACAAACTGACATGGTTCCATCGCCTCACCTCTCAAGTGATATTAATACTAAGGATGTTATGACTGAAACTGATGTTGCTCTAAACGAATCAGTATTAGGACCAGTGTTATGCTGAGTCCATGATTTGGTTGAAAAAACGTTGCCCTACTCTGGGAAAAATGGAACCAATTAGACACTGCCGTAAAAAAAATTAAGCTGTAATAGGGTGGGTAGTCAAACTAATGGGGAAGATTTAAGAACAATGGCGGATAGTTGTCTGCCCTCAGCTTACGACGGGAAAGCTACACACAAGGTCCACCAGATAGCTGTGTAGCATGAGTAGATTTAGGAAGGGCTTCGAATGTCCCTGTGAAGGATTTGAGAGGTGATGTAACTAATGATTCCCTGAACCCTAATACAGATGTACTGAGTCTACCCCCAGCTTCATGCCCTTATGTTTTAATTTTGGCTGGTGTTCCTGCCTTGAGGGTAGACCAGAGAGAAAATTGTGATGACCTACGGAATAAAACTGTGGATTGGTTGACAAAACATAAAAAGTTCCATCCCTCGGATACTTAGGATATTTTAAAGGTTTGTGGAGTGGGTAGGCCAATCCTTGAAGTGTATAAAAGGCAACTGTATTGTGGTTAATTTTCGTAGGCCACAGATGGTTCACTATCTTTTAAACAATTGTGAGGCAACTTTTACTCCTAATATTAGTAGCTGTGCACTCCCCTTGGGGTATTTTTATAAACCGCTGGCGGGCCTTTAATCCATAGGCCTGCCTTAGTTACAACGTTCAATAGGTTTCAGGTATTGGACTGACAATTATCTATACCCCAACAAGGAAGGGTATTTGCAGTTGATTTCCAGGTCTTGGTACCTATGCCCTCTGTAAGTGATTATAAAGTGAAAGCTATTGCTGATAAGGAAGAAGTAGGAATTGCCTCTAGTATTCTAGTAAAGGATGTAGGAAGACCACATTTGAATATTAGTTACCAGGTCCAAATATGTAACCTTAATGATAGGGAGGAGGTTATCATACATGGCAGTACTGATGAATTATCTATATCTTTGTCTGAGGAGAATGGGGTGAGTGCTGAGCCAGTTTACTTAATTGAGAATAACGGGAGGGATACTTCTACCAATAATCCTACTTGTAAATCCGTCAATGACTGTGGGGAAATGCTAAGACTAACAAATGAAGTGGAAGAAGTAGACAATGAACAAAATATGGAAGAATGCCAAACAGAGATAAGACTGACCTCTTGGAATATTGCAGGGCTCAAAAGAAATCAAGGGGATGTAGTATGGCAGGAATATATCGGACAAAGCGAAACAATCTTACTACAAAAAACTGGGCTGTCTTTAATCCTATGTGCCGAGATTCCAACCTTTCAGTGCAGAACACACGTTCTCATTAATCTTTCTTATGTTCAGTTCTCGTGGGGGAGGTCATGTTCTATGAGCTAGACCTTGCATCTCATTCACTCTCCGTATGTCAGCCCGACAGGTGTCCTGTATGGCAATAGTCATGTGAACTGTCAATTCCTCTAATAACCAGACTGGATAGCTAACTGGATTGACTTTTTCACATCTCTGTTCCTACACTCAACCAAACCACTGCAATTTGTAAGCTACAGAGTAACATACTGGTGCTTTATTTCACGTCTGGCCAAAACCTTCACCGTTTCTTTAGACACAATTTGAATACCATTGCCGGATATCAATTCTTGATGTAAACATTTCTCTGCAAACACATCTTCCATAAACTCAAATACAATTGTGGTGGTACTACTGTCTACAAAACTAATCCCTGGCTATTGAAAAATAATCTATGAGAACTATAGCACAAATCAAAAGGAAGAACACCAAATGGACCTATAACATTACTAGGCAACTTCAACCTTGGACTGGAAGATGCTTGCCTGGCACCTCTCTCAATCAGTTCATCACTCGTACACACACTTCCTCACAAACCTCTTACGGTCATCATCCATTACCAGCCATCAAATGCATTCTCTAGTCCAACGGAAGGAATCTAACATACCTAAATGTCCCATCTTCTTGCACCATGGGGGGTCTATTATAATCCCATCATTATTTAATTCAAATGGGACAGTTTCTGACAAGGACATCAAACCCACAGTGCCTAAGCATTTTAACTCCTCTTAATTTTGTGTCAGAAATATAACTTCAAAATCTTCATTTACCATTAAGGAGTTTATCCCAGAATTCAACCATGTTATCAAATCTAAACTGTAGAATGTTTTGGTAAAAATGGTGGTAGGTGATAATGATGGAGCGAGATTTAGAAATAATTTTATTTCAACTTGTGAAGTCACACTTCCATAATGAAAAATAATTCTACTAATGTTTGGTGCTGTGTTTGTATTAATTCAACCTAGATTAAAGTTACACTACACGCGGGATATTAACACGTGTGCTCATAAACGTGCATTATTGTTGCATCTTTTTGTTTGTGCAAAATAATAAATTAATACTGTCTATTTGTCATGTTATAATTAATTGCAGCTGTTTTAAAAGTAGCATGTGCTTGTTTTGCTTTCCCTGTGTATGTGGTGTCATTCTATTCTCTATAGGTGCATAAAGAATTTCAATGGATTAATGAAGACTGGTAGATATAAAATGCTGCTTTATTTGTTTGCTTTAGCTAGGTAATTTAGACTAATGGGTTAATTATTAGAAATGGTGGGTGGCAACAGAACAAATAATATTTCCTACATTAATTATTCTTTTGTGTTTGTTTATACATTAGTGGACGATAAATTGACTGCTTTGGGCCTAGTTTACTAGAGTTTACAAATAATTTCTGCACGGAGCAAGAAAAAGTCCATTCTGAGAAAAGTTTCCATCACTGTATCAACGTTTGGCGAATGTTATGTGGCTCTGACAATTTCCTTGTCGGACAAGGCCAAGGCCAGGAACCGGCAGGAGGAACATTTGATAACTTTTCATCCGAGGAAGCAAAATGACATGATGACAATTTTATGCAAGAAAATGTTGCAACCCGAGGAAGCATCGTTGTTCGAATGTTAGAGACAATGGACTCTAAGAAAGTGACGGAACTGATATTTTGAAAAATGAGGTGACACGTCGCCTGTCATTTCTAATCCAATGAGACTCCGAGTTTGCAGAAAAGTATTTCTTTTACTAAGATTAGTTTAGCGTAGAAAGGTATAAAAACCCATTCCCCGTGGAAGGGTTATTGCTTGCTGCTGCTTTTGCTGACCTTTGGATGAGGGTGTCGTGCTGACGAACTTCTCTTGGAGCACGTAAGAGCCCTTAAAGACTTTACCTTTTATTTCCATTTATTTAGTATAGTTAGGGACTTAGGTTTTGGAAAATGCCAAACTAATAATTTCAATTGCAATAATACATTTTAAATATCATGATGCTATTGATTTACTTGCAATGATTCTAATAAAAATGCATTAATAAAGAAATGTTAAATTACAAATCCAAAATAAATAGCTAATAAAAATCTTACTTTTGAAATCAAGCTGATCTTGTTATTTCATGACTTCAGGTTATCATTAGTTAGATCCTATCGCCATAAGTGGCTTAATAGTTAGTGGGGTTTGTTAAGTATGATAATTTCAATTACCGCGGTTGTATATAAATGTATATAATTTGTGAATAGGTTTATTAGGCCACATGATTCAGTTGGTCAAAATATGTCATGTATGATTAATGGGCCTTGGGTTTGATTTATAATTCATTGGGTATACTACGGAGTTGGGTAGTGTAGTTTATGACATATTTCATTTCCTATAGGCCGCTGGATCAATTACCTTGGTAGCAGATTTGATGGTTGCTATGGTAACCAATATATAATATGGTAGTTACATAGGATCGATGTCTAACATATGTTGAGTCTGTTTTCGTGCTATATGTAAGGTTTTTTCCAGCAGCGTGAAAATTCCTTGTTGTACCGGTACAAAATAGTGTGATGAGAAGGTAGTCACACAGCACATTTGATCTGTTTCAGAGTAGTGGTATCGCCGTATATCACAAGTGTTGTCGCCGTGCAACACAAGTTAGGGTTAGGATTGAGTGTTGTATAGTGAGGATTATCTAAGAAATTTGAGCAGCATGAGTATAGGGACAATGAGCCTGTTGTAAAACTCACTGTGATAAAAATAATAGTATATATTCGAACTTGGGTGAAGGGTAAGATAACGTCATTTATTTTACTAACGGTGCATGATATCTATAAACAGGTGAGAATCCTGTACGGATTTCATGTGTGTTTGATTAGGGATACTTTCCGTTTGAAAGTGTGTAATTGTTTTGTAATAGTGTTCAAGTTAAACTTTGAATTGTCACTTGGATGTGCATTCTAAGGGAAACGAGTTCATTATTACTTGTTTGAAGGGTAGAGTAAAAGGATTACTTTATCGGCAGATGTATATTCTGTGAGAATAGCGTCGTCTATTCCACGCATAGAATTCTTGTATGATCGAAATTCTATCACTTTATTAGAGAAACAGACAGATGAGTCTTTCTTGTGGTTGTTGAATTAATTTTCATTGAGAAAGCGTTCTTAAAATGGCGCTGTGAAAAGTTTTTGTGAAGGAGGGGTGAGCACTGGGAGTGAGACACGGGAAACCGCAGCCGCTGTGTACGTCACACGGTTCGCGCAGTGATTGGATAGCATACGTCACAAACTGTTTTCTGATTGGCTCTCGTAACTCTGACGTGCTGTAAGCTGATTGGTTCTTTGAGAAAGAACAATTTCTATTCGTTGAGCAAGGTAGTGACGTAGCTCAACTCTGATTGACTTGTTGGTGTGTTTCGCGCACGGATTGGCTAGTGTTACTGAACATCCAGGAAATAGTTTTTCGATCATTTCCACTAATTAGATTTGATTTGAAATACGAGTTATTATTTTAAACATGTTGAGAAAAAGCCTACAATGCTTCAGAAGTTAAAATTTTTTATTTAACCTGACAAGAAAATAAAAACGCGAGGTGGTAAATTACTTCATAAATACAAAACTCCTGCAGCGTATATGGAAGGTGAATATGGTTATCATACGGTTTTGTGGTTTGATGTCTGGAAGCATTATACAAAAGATGACGGTGTTTTGTCTTGGCCAGAAGATGGTTCATTTAATATAAAAATGTTAAGAAATTTGAGAGAAAAGATGAACGCTCTTGTACCAAAACCAAGACCTACTCAATTTGAAGCTTTAGTTGAATGGGAGGATGAAATGTTTCAACTACAAAGAGAAGCGAGTGGTATTAAAAGACCTCAGAAAATACCAAGCTATAGACGAGAGACGCATGAAGATAGAATGCGTATGTGGAGACAGGGAGACATGTGTGATGGGTTCTACTTAATTAGGGAAATGGTTTTAGGATCTCCTGGTGAAAAAAGATCTGAAAAGAAAAATAATGTAGTTACAGAAAGTGAATCTGAAGATGCAGTTTTAGAAGAAATTTTTACTTCTAATAAAAGGAATGAACCTTTGAGACCTCCTCGATCATGGTCTACTCCGATGGTTTCTACTGAAACCACACCAAGTGCACCTCCGATTAATTAATCTTCCAAATTGTACCCAAATAATTCTGAATCATTTGAAACTCCAGAAAGATTAGAAACATGAACTAATGCTGATGTTTATATTGGAGGTAAAATTTTTTCGATATTTCCAAACCAAAGGGAAGCTCCTAAAATTTTAATAAGAGAAAATAGAGATGAGGAAGTTGTAAATACTTCAGAATATTTACGATCAAAGGAAGAATTAATTTGACAAATAACTAAAGGCATGGAAGCTGTGACACTTCCAGTAACTATTGGTCCTGTTCAGCCTGTTTTTGATCAGAAAGAAAATAACAGGACAAGTTTAACAATTCCTTTAAATGCAGAAGTTCAAAAAGTTGCTGAAAAATTGAATTCAGATTTATCTGAAATAAATCATGAGAAAACAAAAATGCCTGATTTAACTTTCAATGAAGGTTCTTTTAACAAATCACCAATGGGTGCAGAATCTGATGCTGAAACTTCTGAAAGAAGAGGGTTAAGTCCTAAACTTGATGTTGCAAAATTAAAAGCAAATTTAGAGGAATTAATAATTGGCACAATTGGTTCTGACAGTTTAAAATGTTATCGTGATGATGAATTACTGTTCATCTGCAAGAGTATTCTATGGAAAACAAAAAATAAATATGATCAGTTGGAAGAGCTGGCAGCAGAACTTGAAATTGATTTAAGCAGACAAAAGAATTTTGGAAAGCATTACAGATTAGATTTTACAGAAAAAGACATTGAGAACTTGAACTCAATGGGAAGGATAATGCACATAAAGGATTTGATTGTTTACATTAAAAAACTGGGGGGCTGAGGTCGAACAAATTGCTGGAGGGTTACCTGCCTACCTGCTTCCACGCAAACAGCCCATCTTCAGCAGAGGCTGCACCGGGGTTCTTGCTGCACGGCTCCCGCTCCCGCTCCCGCTGACGCCATACCAGCACTGCCGCCAGGGGTAGGACTCCAAGTCCCAGCACCCCCCAGGCGGCGCACACCACCAGCGTCTCGAGGAAGCGCCCGGAGGCGCTTGAAAGGAGGAGCGCTACCTCCGCCCCGCGGAGCGCGCGCGGGAGCGCGCCGGGAGAAGCCCGGGACAAGGGCGGGACCGTCTGTGGCCGTCCGGGGCTGTCAAGGCTGGGCTAGGCCACGTCCCTTTCATCAGCCGTGAGTACATACGTCCAGTTTGAGTCTCTGTGCTGTTCCCCGCAATCATGTCTACCCGCTCTGGAAAGCTTCTTAGGAGTGAAGGCGAAAGGGGGTCAAATCCGCGAGCCCTGTTATAGGATCTATGGACCGTTTCATCACCAGGGTGGCGGCGGTTATTGAAAAGGAGATTGCTATGTCTGAACGGCGTTTATCAGAGGTGTACCTCCCCTCAAGACGTTCATCCCTGGGGGTTGCTGCCCAGTCGCTTACACCGGCCAGCGTCCGGGTTCAATTTGCTTCCCCATCTAGTGTGCCTGGCGTTTCCTCAGACCCCCCCCAGTTGGCTGGTATAGAGCAAAATATAGATAGGCTGGAAAATCTGGCCGAACTTATACCTATAGTTACTGAGGAAGACGGTAAGCTGTCTTCACTATCAACATCTAATCCTCCACACGAAGCCACCAGTGATCCTCTGCCCTCAAAATCGCTCTGCACCTCCTTAGTTGTATCAGAAGGGGAGTCAGTTAGGGTTTTCCCCAATAGTCAAACTCCTGAGATTAGTCAGGAGAATAGGCCCTTAAGTAAAAAATCACGAAAACGTAAAAAGGGTAGACTAGTGAGACAGGCTGCTCTTTATCAAAGAGCAAGAAAGTCCTCTGGATCTGGGATGAGAAACATAAGGGGTAGGTCTATAGTGAATGAAGCTGACACAGAAGGGGATGTTCTGATCTCTTCCAAGGGGCTACACACAGATGCCAACACTGCTAAGGTTCCCAACCTCACTGACCCAGTAGCAGCCGAACATATCCTCGAGAAAGTATATAGTCTCTTGAAACCGCTACTATCACAGGTCAAGGGTTTAGGGGAGCGGATAGATAAACTAGAGCAATCAACCCTTGATGGGTTCCACTCACTCAAAACTACATTTAAACATTTGACCAGAGTGAGTGAAAACAAGGACATGGGCGCAAAGGGGAACGAGCTACCATCTCAGAGAGACCTAAAGCCCCCACTATGTCTAAACAAAGCTGTATCAATCAGCCCATCAATCCCAGCTCCTAAATCTCCTCCCCGTCCCAAAGCAGGGCCAAAACACAAGGGGTTACCAATACACCTAGAGCCTGATAATAATAAGCCTAACCCTCTCACACAAAAACAGCCACAGATAGCTAGTGGCAAAACGGAAGGCTCCCAAAAATTGGGCGCACATAACAAATTCAATGGGTTAGCGGCAGGGGAAGCCCCTAGATCTGTATCCCAACCTACTGCCTCATCCACTACCTTACCGGTCTCTAGAAATCTAGTACGACGGATTCCGCCAGTAAACCTCCCACCAGACTGTCAACCTTTTGTTGTTGTTATGGTTAATGTGCCCTCTTTAAAAGAAGGCCAGTTGGAAAACCATCAATCACTTAAAAACAAGTGTATCCACTGGCTGAAGGCAAACAGGCCAATCCCGCCGGGTGTGGATGGTATCATTCTAGGTGTCCGTAGAGTGGGGTGGGTAGGCCAGGGGAAAAAGACTCAGGAGGGGGATTGTATAATTATAAATTTTCAAGACCCAAGAGTAGTGCCCTCGATTTGTACTCCTATTGAAAGTATGGGGGTTCCAGGGGTTAAAGTGGTAGATCTTTCTTATTTTTACCCCAGGCAAAATGTTCTCCTAACTGGAGGAAGTTCAAGTTCACCTGTTTCTGGTCAAAATTGGGCTGGGGTCATGGGAGGCCCAAGGGAGAACCAATTGCGGGCTCCAGGGCCCTACTGACTGGAAATCGAGAGTAGAGTAGAGCCATCGGGAGTATCACCCACCCTTGCAAACTTTGTAAGTGGGATAGTAGCCTCATTTGCCACCCCTCAAGAACCCTGCCCACCTCAGATACCCTTGAGGAGGAACATAGACAGGGGCATTCTAGCGCCTAGCGACACTTCAGCTGTGACGGACCTGGCCTTTAAGGTTTGCAGCTGGAATGTCGCAGGGATTGCAAGAAAATTGGCTATACCGGAATTTACTGCAGGGGTTGACAAGCACTCCCTGTGCCTCTTCCAAGAGACATGGAGCTTGGTGCCGGCTCATAGGGTGGGATTTTCTTCCTATTCCTCCCCTGCACAAGTCTCGGAATCAGGGAGAGGGCGACCTTCGGGCGGCCTTCTCATTTGGGTCGCAGCCTCTTTAGACTGCAGAGTAGTGGAGTTTCCCACAGGTTGCCCGGACATACAAAATATCACCCTAATAGATCATAGGGGAAGAATTGCCTTAAATGTTTACAATATTTATGCCCGGGGAACCAAGGGTGGGAGAAAGTCTCCTGTAATATCTCTCCTCGAGACCTTGCTAAAAAACACCCCACACAAGACGCGTACATTGGTGGCGGGCGATATGAATTGTACGTTCGAGCCCTTGGGCTCGGACGTTTCCCTCGACCAAGATGAGGATGATATTAGGTTGGGGATTCCGGTACTGGACATCCCACCGATTAGAAGGTGGACAGAAGTGGCGCTCCAGATATACTCCCTGAGCCTTGAATTTAACTTAAGGGCAGCAAATGGGAGGACAACCTCGGATAGGGGGGTGCCCACACGTACAATAGGCCAGGACACACCTCTAGGTTAGATTATATCCTAATAGATGTGTGTCTATGGTCTTACGTAAGGGACATGCAGGTGGTCCCCACGACTGAAAGTGACCACAACTCACTCTCTTTAAGTATGGACCAGTGGTGGCGCCCCTTAAGGAAGGACAATATTAACCTGGTAGTTGCACTCCCGGATGACTCTGAAGTCTCCCCTTGTGGAAGACGAATAAAATGGGCGAAATTGGTTCTCTCCGAGGGAAAGGTAGGGGAAATTCAAACCCTCTTAAATCATGCGGTACCAAACCTCAGAACCTCCCCAGAAGGGGTGGGTAGAGTGAGTGGGCTTTTTGTCTCCTTGGTAGAAGCCTTATTTAGCGTGTTTACCTCACATCCCAACAAGTTGGGCAACAAAGAATTTAGAAAACCTGTTGATGGCTGGTATACCCAAACTTGTAGGGTTCACAAGGCAAAGTTAGTTGAGGCAGTCAAGCACAAATCCCGAAGTGAGATACAGGAAACTAGGAAGGCCTATAACAAATCCCTCAAATTTGCTAGGCGGGAGTGGGAAGACAAATTCTGGGAAGACCTGCTCCAGGCTAGTAAAGTTAGGGATTCAAGGGCCTTTTGGAATCTCATAGGCACACGGAATAAACCCGATGCATCTATGAGACCCTGCAACATCCCGCCTCAAAACTGGGTAAAACACTTCGGGACCCTATACCTCCCTCCAGATGGGGAATTAAAAGTTGGGAGGGAGCTTACACTAGCAATTGAACCTCATGCCTATGATCTCTTCACTCCCTCAGAGATTGAGGGGGTCATAGGATGGGTAGCGCCTCGCAAGGCACCGGGCCCAGACGGCCTTCCGGGGGATCTTATGAAGGCATACCCAGCGAAATGGGGAAGGGTCATTGCCGCTCTCCTAAACGACATCATGATGGGAGGGGCAGTGCCAGAATCCTGGAAAGGGGCGGTGGTGGTCCCGATTTACAAAAAAGGGTGTAGGGAAACCCCGGGGAACTACCGCCCCATAAGTCTGATAGACTCCACCCAAAAGATAGCTGGTAAAGCTATCCTTGGAAGGATTCTACATTGGGTGGAGGAGAATAAAATCCTATCAGACTTTCAGGCAGGTTTCCGGGCAGGTATGGGGACAATAGAGCAGGTGTTTAGGTTGGCACTGCTGGGGTGGAAGGTTGTGGAACTAGGCAAGGGTAGTCTTTATTTGGCCTTCATAGACCTGAAGACTGCTTTTGACCTGGTCCCCCGGGAAGAGCTCTGGAGGGTGCTTAATGAGTTGGGATTACCTTCTTACATCTTGTCCCTCCTCATTAGTCTCCATGACCATACCTTTGCACAGGTCCGTTGGGGTAAAAACGGAGAGCTCACTGAGAAGATACCAGTGTCCAGGGGCGTAAGACAGGGCTGCGTCTTGGCGCCCACCCTATTTTCACTATATGTGAATGGGGTGGTAAAACATCTTCAACAAGAACCAGCCGACGCCCCCTGTCTTGGAGGAGTCCGTATCCCCACCTTGCTTTTTGCGGACGACACGCTTCTGATCTCGAAGACCCCCCAAGGCCTGCAGAAATTGCTAACGCGTTTCCAGGAGTTTTGTGCTGCAAAAGGTTTAATAATAAATGTGGACAAAACAAAATACCTAGTCTTAAATCCACCTAGGAAACTGGGCCGCCCACCTACTCTTAACTCGGTTGCTTTAGAGAAAGTAGCCGAATTCGATTACCTCGGTATTCGGATTACGGATAGGATGTCTTGGGCAAATCACATTGACAAAATGGTCCTTAACCATAGGAGAGTAGGAGGAGCACTCGTGAGGGAGTTCCGGGCCTCACCAAGGAGATCGCTTACCCCAGTAATCGATATCTACAAGGCCAAAGTAGTGACATCAGCCTTGTATGGGGCAGAGCTGTGGGGCCACTGCCGTTTGGATGCCCTAGCGATAGCGGAGAGCAAGCTACTAAAATCCATTATCTCTATTCCACTGAGCACACCATCTGTACCAGTGTTGTTGGATACGGGCTGTAATAACATCAAAGATCAGGCTCAGCTTCGCCCGCTCCTGCTATGGACACGAATCTGGAGGGGTGAAGATCTAAAATCCTACGCTGAGGGTCTGGGGGAAATAATGAGTCTGGGGGGTTGGGCCAAGATCAGATGGTTAAGAGAAACTAAAAAGCTCTTGGAAAAGATCGGACTAGGGGACTGTTGGTCATCACGTTCAGCCCCTCCAAAAGAAGTTGTCAAGGCGCTTTTCTGGAAATGGACGGCGGAGCGTCTAATTACAAACTCGAAGCACTGCAAGTCCACTGTCTCCTTCCTACAAATTAAAGACATTGTGGCCTTTGAACCCTACCTGGACCTGATCACCCTCCCCTTTGACCGAGCCCTTTATTTAAAATTTAGAGTTGGATCCCTCCCACTAGGTGCTGTGGTATCGAATTGGACATCAGCGGCCCGCTCTTCCCCTAATTGTGCATGTTGCCCGAACAGGGTTGAGTCTATTGCGCATGTCCTATTTGAATGCCCGGACTATGCAAGGCCTAGGAGCTTTTGGTTGAAACCTCTCTTTCGAAATATGGGTACACGTAGCCACCTAGTTGCCTTGCGTATCCTAACTACGGACACTTCCCCCCTATTGTGTGTGGAATAGCAAAATTTTTAAAACAGTTTTGGCTTATTCGATGTAAGAGATTGTCAGTAGCGGTTTAATTCTCTTTTTTAGCTAATTTATATATGGGCACTTCATGTCCTTTTATCCTTTTTAAACGAGTCCTCATACTGACTTCTTAAGGCAATGTTTTTTATGTGCACTGTAATGATTGTATTGTAAATGTGCTTATAAGATATCTTGCATATCGAATAAAAGCTTATGACTGACTGACTGAAAAACTAGGTGAATTGAGCAAATGGAGAGTGAAGTGGACAAGAAAGAAGGAGGATGAAAAATTAGAGAAATTATCCAAACAGTTTCCAATGAGAGAAATTGGCGGTGGAGGTTATGTTCATGTCCCTTGGTCGAGACAAGATATTTTACTTTTCACTAATGATTTTCCAAGACAGAGAGAAGCCTGTTGAATGGTATCGACAGGTAGACAGGTTTATCAAAGTCTCAAAAGTTCTGTGGATTGATCTGGATGGATTTTTTGATATCGTTGTTCCATCAGATCTCTGGACAGAATGTAAAATTGCTATAGGTTGGCCAAAAGAGGAACCGGAGCGAATTAAAGAAACAGGTGCTCCAGCTCCAATAGTGATGGACTTTTATGGAAAAGTAATTTATTGGTTAAAACTAAAAATTGCCCCTAAAGAAGTTGACTGGGTTAAAATAGACCGAACGAATCAGGAACCAAAAGAGTCAGTTCATTCATTTTATGAAAGGTTACTGTTGGTTTTCAAACAATACAGTGGCTATGAAAAATTAGATGAAAAGGATATGAGCCATTTTATCTACAGATTTGTTTACGGTCTTAGACCAGAAGTTGGAGAAATGATCAGGAATAGTATTGTCGGATGGCAATCGCTTTCAGTTGACGATATCCTGAGAAAAGCAAAATACTGTAGTGATGAATTAGAGGTCAAACAAAAGAAGTTGAAGGAGAAGGCGATGTGGGCACAAGTGAAAGTGGCTGAGCAACAAATTGCCAGTCTTGAAAATAAAAATGCAAATTTTATTCAAAATCAGAATCTAAATCAAGGACAATGAAAATTTAAATTTAATAATAATAAAAGGTATAATGCTAAAGAAAAGCAAAATACTGTAGTGATGAATTAGAGGTCAAACAAAAGAAGTTGAAGGAGAAGGCGATGTGGGCACAAGTGAAAGTGGCTGAGCAACAAATTGCCAGTCTTGAAAATAAAAATGCAAATTTTATTCAAAATCAGAATCTAAATCAAGGACAAGGAAAATTTAAATTTAATAATAATAAAAGGTATAATGCTAAAGTTGAAGATTTGAAACAGAAATTGCCTTGTTTTAATTGCGGCGAAATTGGACACTGGAAAAGTGAGTGTAAAAACCCACCCAGGAATTTTAAAAATCCATTGTTAAACCCACAGATGCAGAACGATGTTGATCTGCAGCAACAGCTACGGTTGCAGCGTAAACTGAATGACCTGAGTCTTCAGCGACAGCTACAAAATCAATTGATTCAGCAGCAGAATCAAATTCCACAACCTCCCTTTCCTAATTCTGGGGGAAGTCAAAAATATAATCCAGGTGTGGGATTTGAAGGAGATGATCAGGTAATAAGGACTCAAAGACAAAATTTGCAAAATGCTTCAGGACAGTTTTTGTTAACAGAAAATCAAGGAAGTGATTCTGATGACTACTTCTGACGGTGCCCGAGAGAGGGGGAAGAGTGTGTGATTGGAGCCACTCTTGAGGTTGACCAGTCTGGTCCTTTTGTAAATGGGAAAGTTAATGATGTAGACATCACTTTTCTAGTGGACACTGGTGCTACCCGTTCTACTGTTAGATCAGTGGAAATTGAAAACCTACCTCTCTCTGGGGAAACCATCCAAGTAGTCGGAGTAAGTAATCAACAAATTAAAACTGATTTAACAGATCCAGTGCAAGTTGAGATTGGAAATTTTAAAGACAAGCACAGATTTGTGGTTTGTAATAGCAGTCCAGTGAATTTGCTAGGAAGAGATATATTGTGCAAGATGAATTGTAGAATATATTGTTCTCCTGAGGGAGTCGAATTACAAACCATGGAGGAAGATGGTTTATATAGAATGACAATGATGTTAGTGGAAACAGAAGAAACTAAATTGTTTCCTGCATTTGAGAAAGAAAATTTACCTGAAGAACTAAAAGATACAGTTAAAGCTGAGATTTGGGATTTGACTGGAAATGAGATGGGTCTGATGAAACATATCGATCCAGTCAAAGTTTCAGTGAAGCAGGGAATAGAATTTCCAAACATTCCTCAGTACAAAATGAAAGCGGAAACCATAGAGGGTGTTATTCCAGTAATTGAAAAATTCATTAAACAAGGTGTTTTAAAAGAAATTGAGAGCAGCCCTTGTAATTCACCGATTATGGGAATTAAAAAATCAAATGGAACATATAGAATTGTTCAGGATTTGAGAAAGATTAATCAAATTGTCGTTCCATGCTGTCCAGTTGTTCCAAATCCAGCAGTCATTTTATACCAGATTCCACATGATGCTGAATGGTATACTGTCATTGATCTTTGCAATGCATTCTTTACTGTTCCATTGCATCCAGAGAGTCAGGAAATTTTTGCTTTCAGGTTCCAAAATAGGACCCTCGCATGGTGCAGAATTCCTCAAGGGTATACAGAGAGTCCTTCTATTTTTAATGAGTTGTTGAAGAGATCTTTAGAAGATCTAAATCTACCTGGCAGATCGACATTAGTGCAATATATTGACGATCTACTAATTGCAGCAAAGACAAGAGAAAATTGTGTGACAGACACAATTGTACTTTTAAATCATTTAGCAGATGAGGGACATAAAGTGTCTCCTGCAAAATTGCAGTTTTGTAAACAGGAAGTGAAATATCTTGGTCATAGAATTGCAAAAGGAATAAGACAGGTGACGATTGAAAGAATTAAAATGATTCAAGCAATGCAACCTCCAAAAACACAAAGACAGGTCAGAATGTTTCTAGGAATGGTTGGTTACTGTCGACAATGGATAAGTGGTTTTTCAGTAATTGCGAAACCTCTACAGAAATTGACTAAGTCAGATGTAAAAGATCCAATTGTTCTTAATGAATCTGAGTTAGAAGCTTTTGAAAATTTAAAGAGAAGTTTGTGTGAAGCTCCAGCTCTACGTATGCCAAATTATGAAAAAGATTTTGAACTGTATTGCAGTGAAAGAGAAGGATGTGCATTGTCTGTGTTAATTCAAAGGCATGGGAATCTGAGAAAACCCATTGCATACTTCTCAGCAGTTCTTGATCCTGTTGCAAAAGCCTTACCTGGTTGTTTAAAAGCACTTGCAGCAACTAGTGTTAGTCTGGAACAGAGTGAAGGGATTATAATGGGGTTTCCTGTAAAAGTATATGTTCCCCATTCAGTTGAAATACTCCTAACAAGGAGTAAAACACAACATCTGACCAGTAATAGATTGACAAAATACGAAAAAATCATTCTAGGAGCAGATAATGTTTCTATTGCAAGATGTGTGAATTTGAATCCTTCTACATTATTACCTGATTCTGAAATTATTGATGAAAATGATGTGGAACATGAATGCTTGGATGTTATGGAATACTGTACTAAGCCAAGGCAAGATATTAAAGATGAACCTTTGCCTGAATCAGATTTTGTCTACTTTGTAGATGGCTCCTGTTTAAGATCAGAGGGAGGTGTTTTGAAAGCAGCATATTCAGTCTGTACAGTTGCAGATGTTGAAGAAGCTTCATGTCTTGAAGGAATTCGTTCAGCACAAGTGGCTGAATTGATTGCTTTAATTCGTGCTTGCGAAATATCAAAGGATTTGAGAGTTACTATATTAACTGACAGCCAGTATGGGTATGGAGTTGTGCATGATTATGGACAGCTCTGGTCTCAGAGAGGTTATTTAACTTCAGCAGGATCTCCAATTAAAAATGCAGTATTTATTAAAAGACTAATTGATGGCATACAGTTACCAAAAGAAATTGCTGTCGTGAAATGCGCAGCTCATAAAAAAGGTGAGGATTATATCACCAAAGGCAATGCTTATGCAGATGAGACGGCGAAGTATTGCGCAAGAAATGGTCGTGCATTTAATCGGGAAAAGAGTAAAGAACGTGATTCGAATTCATTAATGCTAACAACAGTGGTTGAAACATGGCAAGAAATCAGGGATTTGCAAAATGAAGCTGATGATGAGGAGAAAGACACATGGTTAAAGTCAGAATGTAGACCACGAGATGAGGATGGAGTTTGGACCTACAAGGATGGCAGAGTAGTTTTACCTAATTGTATGATTGCTGATATGGCCAGATTGTATCATGGCCCTGGTCATATTGGAAGAGATTCTATGATACGACTTTTTAAAGAGACATGGTTTAATACCAAATTCAGAACAATTGCAGAGTCTCTTTGTCAGAGGTGTTTAACTTGCCAACAAATGAACCCAAACAGGAAATCAGTTGTAGGTACAGGAATCATACGTCGGGAGGGTGGCCCTTTCACCAGATTACAGATGGATTTTATTGAAATGCCCTTACATAATTGTTTTAAATATGTTTTAGTAATTGTATGTTTGTTTTCAAGATGGGTAGAGGCATTTCCAACGCGTCATTGTGATTCAATTACAGTGGCAAAATTGCTTCTTCGAGAAATTATCCCAAGATACGGTTTCCCTGTCACTATTGAGAGTGATGGAGGGGGACGTTTTGATAATAAACTTTTGAAATTGATCTGTGAAGCTTTGCATATTGAGCAGAAGATACACTGTGCATACAGACCAGAGGCATCTGGAGTAGTTGAGCAAATTAATGGAACAATTAAAAACAGGATTGGAAAAATGTGTCTAGATACAGGTATAAAGTGGACAGATGCTCTTCCACTTGTTTTAATGTCTCTGAGAAGTATACCTGATAAAAAGACAGGTCTGAGTCCTCATGAAATTCTTATGGGCAGAGTCATGAGACAAACTTTTGTACCAGTGGGAAAATTGTTGAGCATTAATGACAGTACTATTTTGGAATATTGCAAAAGACTGTCTGACGTAGTGACTTCTGTGTCTAATCAGGTGGGAACTGAAGTACAATCAAATGACAAAGTACAGACTCATGATCTGAGACCTGGAGATTGGGTCAGAACAAAAGTACATTGAAGAAGAAATTGTCTAGTTCCAAGATGGCAGAAGCCTAGACAGATAATTCTGGTAACGACGAATGCAGTGATGTGTAGAGGATTGAAAAGGTGGATACATCCCAGTCACACTATTCCAAATCCTACTCCTGAAAACTCTGATGAAGAGAGTGATTCTACAGGTGATTCAGATTCTGAAGTAGAAGGTGAAAGAATTCCAGATTTTGAAGATCGACAAAGAGGTCGACATCTGGAAAATTTGCAAGTGAATGGAGACTTGAGTAGAAAAGATTTGGAAATCATTGAAATAGACTCTGAAAGTGATGAAGACCTGCTAAAAGGAAAATCAGCAGAAGAGTCTGTCAGAAAAGTAAATGGAATAGAGACTATTGAAAATTTTGAAGACAGAGAAGCTGAATCGATAGAGATTTCTGACAGGAGAGTATCGAAAAGCAGAAAACAATCTCTGGAAGAAGGAACAGGGTACCAGAAACTGGGAAGCTGAAGGTAATTGAAGAAGAGAATGAAGATGAATTGCCAAGTACCAGTGATGGAAAACTGAGTATAGTTCCTAACAGAGTGAGACTGCCGATTAGAAAAGTTCCTGAGTCAAGAATAGACATTTCTGACAGCAATTCCGAAGAAAGTGATGTAGATGGTCGAGAAGGAAGAGTGAGAAAAAGATCTTGGAAAACTGAAACAAACGTGGCCGAACCGAAAAGAAAGATCTTGAGAAAAGGAGAATCATGGCCAAGTGAAAATGGAGGATTGAGAGTCAGGTTAATTAAAAAGTCAAAGGAGCAGGTGAACGAAATCACTAGTCAAAAAGACCCTGAAAAGAAAGTTGAAAAAGGGAGGAAAATAGAAGTAGTGACCAGAAAAACAAAAAGAGTTTTGAGACCTAATCAGAAATATAAATCTCCTGAGTGGACAGATCTGATTATTCCTCCTGTTATCGAAATAAACAGCAGTAGTCAGGAGGAGGTTGAGGAAATTAGTGACAATGATTGAAGTACTAATCTGGTAAAGAATTTTTGTTTTTTGTTTTTGGCATAAGGCTGAAGATATTGTGTTAGGTGACACAAGGTCGAAGAAAATTTGTTTAGATGGAAATTAACTTGTGACATAAGGTCGAAGAAAAGTTGTTAGAGGATATAAAAAAAATTAAAAAAAAAGGTTTTAAAAAGGGGGGTATATTTATTTTTGAAATTTAGATAATTTTAAAATTTTGTTTTCTTTTTAATTACCTCTTGGAGATAAAAAAAAATTCCTTTTCAAAGATGCCTTATGTTATGGAACGGAGTACTTCAAAATGTTCCATTTTCAAGAAATGCTGTAAGATGACTCTGGTGTGTGTGCTCATGTTAATTCTGCTCTGGTTAGTTTTGGCTGTTGTCATTCCTTTTGAAATTAATAAAGACTTGTATAAAGTTAACATGACAAGCAAAGCTTTAGTTAGTCAAAACAAACATAGTGCAACAGATTTAACTAACAAAGTAATTGATCACAAACCTGAAATTCATCAAGATAAATCTGTTAGTGATTTTTCAAGCAATACATTCTCAAGGCTTTTAGGAGAATATGTCAAAGTAATGGGCGTCAAAGATTGCTACATCTGTGTAAAATTGCCTGCTTCTGTTTCTGAGCGAGTGACATACAATATGCTTCCTCTCACATATGGGATAACTTGTAGTGTGTTAGCTAGCTTATTTTATCAGACTGGTCGTTTAGAATATTACTATTCAAATTTCGATGAGATTTTTGCGAATTTAAAGATTGAGAGTGCTTTGAATAAACATAAAAAAAGCTAAACAGATGAGGGAGTTCTTTTTAGTTACTAATGAACTCACCTACGAGTATGCTTACAAGAATAATTTAACCTGCAAATTAAGAGCTGAAGAAAAGTCTTTCCTGAATCTAGTCGAAGAAAGAAGAGCAATCTATAAGAGAAATGAAATAGTCAAACAGACTAAATCTAAATTCTGGCAAAAAGAGGATGAGAAGCTTAATGGCAAGACTTTTGATAATGTTGCAATTCACATAGACAAACCAATTAGTGGTAAGCTTTGCATTAGAAGGGATAATACACTTTTTGATAATTATTTTGTAGGTGCTAGCAATTGTGAGGACACTTATCTAATCATGGGAGGTTGGGGATTCAAAGGTGGCAAAGATCCAATTTTTCCTGGGATTTATTTTCTTTGTGGTGACAAAGCTTATTATAATCTTCCAGACCATTGGTACGGGACATGTTTTGTTGGGCTTGTTTTCCCAAAGGTGTTTCATGTTGACAGAAATGAAGAAGGACTGTTCAAAATTAGTAATCATGTAAATAGGTATAAAAGAGAAAGTTTCACAGAAATTTTGGGAGACATTTTTGAAGCAGTAATACCTTTAGTAGGTATAACCTTGAATGCAGGAAGGATCAGAAAATTATCCTCAATTGTTGACAGATTGTCAACTGACACAGCAGATGGTTTCCAGTTAGTGAATGTTGAGGTCATTGAAATTAGATCTATGGTGATGCAAGATCGCCTTGCGTTAGACATACTCCTGGCAAAAGAGGGAGGAGTCTGTGGTATTTTACATGTTCAGCACTGCTGTACTTACATCCCTGATGAAAGTAAGAATATTGAGATGTATATCAAAAACATCACAGAAATGCACTCAGAAATAGTTCCATTAGAAGAGGATAATTTTTCAGAGCGACTTTCAAAAAGATTTCAAGCTATTAAGACCTGGTTTCAAGAAATCGGTGGTTCAGTTCTTGGCAAGATGTTAACACCATTGTTTGTAATAATATTTATAGTAGTTTTGACAAAAATCAGTTGCATGTTACACAAGAGAAAAAAGCACATGAAGGAAAAGAAACGAATTTATAAGATCAAAAAGGAACAGGAAAAGGAAATTGAGTTACAAGAATTACGTAGAGTTCAATATGACAGTTGCAAAGATTTTGCAGAGACAAATTTTTAGAAATACTAATACAAATGAATTCGAATCATTTTCGATTAGTTACATTTTTCTAAATTTTGGGTGTGGTGTGGTGATTTGTTAATCACCAGATGAGGGAGTTGATGGAGCGAGATTTAGAAATAATTTTATTTCAACTCGTGAAGTCACACTTCCATAATGAAAAATAATTCTACTAATGTTTGGTGCTGTGTTTGTATTAATTCAACCTAGATTAAAGTTACACTACACGCGGGATATTAACATGTGTGCTCATAAACGTGCATTATTGTTGCATCTTTTTGTTCGTGCAAAATAATAAATTAATACGGTCTATTTGTCATGTTATAACTAATTGCGGCTGTTTTAAAAGTAGCATGTGCTTGTTTTGCTTTCCCTGTGTATGTGGTGTCATTCTATTCTCTATAGGTGCATAAAGAATTTCAATGGATTAATGAAGACTGGTAGATATAAAATGCTGCTTTATTTGTTTGCTTTAGCTAGGTAATTTAGACTAATGTCTACAGCAAATAATTTTGCTTTCTGTTCATTAGAAGAAAGGGTGAATCCTCTGCAGCAGAATGCTAAATCAAATACAAGGTTAATTGTGCCTTTTAAGATGAAATAAAGGCCAATGTGCATAGAGTTACAGAAGGCAAAAGTCTCTTCATTTTTTAGGAGCGGAGCATAAATTAAACTGGCAGCATTTACTAAGTAAATGTATAATCTTGGTTCAAGTTAATGGTGCACTATTCAAACCTGTACTGCAGCATTGCGACATGGGTTTCCGATGCAGTGCTTAAACTCTTCAAGACAAAATACAGCAACACATGGTAGCAGAATTTAGGGTTTTGTTAATCCACATCTTTGCAGCAAAAAAAAAGAAAAAGGAATAATATACGTTAATTGGAAAACTACCAGGCCTGTCAATGTGATCCAGCAATCCAACATAATGGACTTCTGGAATATGCCACCATAGAGGGTATCATTGTCTTAACAAATTATTATGCATTTCTCAATAAAACCATAATTAATATTTGCTAACTATATTCTGCTGAGAACATACCATTGCTTGGGTCACTTTACTAAGCTGGACAGATCAGACGTATAGAACACGATCTCAGTTGTTAGCTTCCTTTTCTAAGCTGGACAGGTCAAATATATAGAACACTAGCTCAACTTTTAGTTTGCATGTGCCTGACTACAGCTCCTTTAAAGCACCTCAATGTACTGCTTAGGAGGCACTGGAGTTATGCAACACATTAGTAAACATTAATTTACCTATACAATACGATTATCTTATAAAAACATGAACACAGGTTAGACTGTTATAGAGAGTAGCCATGTCCTCTTCCGAAGTCAAGAGGACCCTTGGCTGGCAGCTAAGTCCAAGAAGTAATCTGAAGGTTACTAAGTTATGGGCCTCCACAATGGGGGGTTGCTCGTTTGGGCTGACCTTTATGGTGATGCTTTCAGTCAAAGTAGCAGACTTACCCTCAATGTGTGGGGTAATATCTGTAATCAGTGTACTTACTACACCCCAAGTTCATGCCTTTACACAAGGCTGCGAAACAAGTATGAGGCCAATATTTTAAAATAAAACGGTTAGGAGGTATTATTTTTTAATATACTTACTTTGGGAAGCCCTTTGGTTTGTTTGCACATGATCAGTTGACATCACGCACTGAAACGTTCAGCATTCAAATTTAGGAAAATTACTGTATAACTTTTTTTTCCAAAGCTCTTGGTCTTTTTTGTTGCATAACTGTATGAAGTTTGGGTGTAACTAAGTTTACTGATTTTGTAAACTAATCTTAATATATAGCTTATATGTGTTCAAAATAATGCAAAGAAGGAACTAGTTTTCAACTGACTCACTGCCTCTATTCTGTTACAAACTTGGGTACTGCGCTCTTCACCCAACAAAAACTCATGCTTCCAACTTACTCTTCTCAGTCACCAGTCTCCATCTTTACTCTTCACGATGAAGTATTTGACACACTAGGTCATCCAACCCTACTTACCTCCGTCCGCACTCCTGTAACAAGGACTCTGCTCCTCAGTTGTTCTCCTATCATCTATTCGACCATTCCTTTTGTGGCACAAGACTCCCCCAAATCACATCTCAATTTTCTTGCAATGTTGGTCTGTCTTGTGCCAGCTCATATTCTTCCCATTAACCACATTCTAACACAGATTACACTAAAAATTCATTTTCCTCATTCCCTTCAATCAAGGGTCTTTGACGGTCTCATTGCTGGCAGACATCTTATATCTAGGGTTCTCCCGTTTTAGGTTTTCAACAGAGAACTGACAAAATTCCACTGACATTAAAACAGTCCTCATTTGTATAAACATATGAACACCTGCACAATCTCAAAATAAAACACCATTCAGGGGAAAGACATCCGAGAAGGAGTCTGTTAGCTTCGAATCGCAATTAAGGAATAATTTCCCATTCATTTCTATGGGCCAATAGGCCTATAAGAATGAATGGGAAGTTATTCTCAATTTGCGATTCACAATTTGAGAATCACAAATAGAGAATAATTTCACGGGTGTCATAAGGACACCCTGATGCACCCCTGAAATGAACATGCCTGCGCAATGGCGCACATACATGCCCTAAGGGCATGTATGTGCGCTATATGGCACCTTCACAAATGCCAAAAAGTGCATTAGTGAAAGAAATCACAAATTACCACCAACTTGAAGTTAGTGGTAATTTGCGATTTCTTAAGGAGAATTCGCAAAAATTAAATGCTTGTTGCATAGCATTTAAGGTAACGCAATTTGCGATTCCTTAATTTTACGATGAGATTTCCCTAATACATACCATTTAGCGAATTTTTTGTCGCGAATCGCAGCGTTTGCGACTAAAAATTGCCTGGATACATCTTGTTCCTCATGTTGATGTGCATTTCTTAAGTTTAATAGCAGGCTGTTCACACTGCTCTACGACCACAAAAGTTTTATTTGTAAATCCCGGTTATATATTTGAAATATTTCTACAGTTATTTATATTTTTTTCTGTCTTTTTGAAACAAAGATATTTTAGACCTCATGCTCTTGTTCGGACCGTACATTTTACGGAAGAGAAAGCAACCAATCTTGAAAAGCATAATACGAGATTTCAAAGACACTCACTCAGCATGAAAATGGACCACTTTAGCATACTTAGAACCGAGGCGGTCTACACACTGGCTTTAAAAAAATCAAGACTGCATGGTTATCAAATATACAAGTCCTTCGGAAATGGTTCCTCGTAGTAGCCCATGCAATGGAACCACATGTGCCTACGCATTTGTCCATGCAAGATGGTCTTCAGCCACTGCCTTCTGCAGTGCAAATGTACCTGGTGTGTGCAAATGTCAACCCTTCTGGTTTTAGTTGCTTTTATAATCCCCATGATTTATCAATTAGATGAGCTTTCAGATATTGCGTTGAAAACTTATGGATGCTAGCACCTCTTTTAATCATCTGTATAGTTCATTTAACACCAATTCTTTAATGAGACAGCTGAAATTGGAATAGCAAATTAATAGGTTATTGAGTTCCTTGGTTTCCCCAAGTGGCATACGGTCTCCAGTGTGAGTAAAAGGTGCACTCAAATGGGCGATTGTCCCCAGTGTGGGAGTGAAATACATCTTGTGCTGCAGGAAACAGACACTTGGGTTTCATCCCATGTGCAAACGTACGTTCAGTTGATATGCTAGTTGTAGTATATATACACACACACACTTAATTGCTTTCAATGATCACAAGACCGACACTTCACATCGGAAGAAACTAGAACAAGTATCCTATGAACAACTTCTAACAGTGGAAGAGACTAGAACACATCTCTGCAGACAGCGATAGGACGGCTAATGTTGCCACTGGTAAAACAAGTAGTGCCGACAGGATTCTATGGGGCCGAGCACTCTAGGGCCTTTGTATGTCCATGCGCCCCAGCAGTTTACTTTATCAAAGCCGATCATTCAAGCCTCGGTTTAACAACCTTTCTCTCATACTAAGCATGGGCGGATTTTGCAAATTGGCAATCCGCGAACTTGCGTATTTACGGATTCGCAATCCGCAAAATCCGCGAACTCTCTCGAATTTTTTTTGTGTTCGCAAGGGTTTCTGCCAGTTCGCGAGGGTTGTGTACCAGTTCGCAATTGCGAACTTACTTGTCGGCTCGCAACGGCCGCGACTATGTTGTTTCTACGTCTGGTTCATCATCACAGGTTCACAGCACCCTTTGTTTCACCACTGCCACCCTCTGGTACACCCATGCCACCCTCTGGTACATCACTGCCACCCTCTGGTTGGTTTATCACTGTAGATTATGGGGGTGAAAAAAAAGCAAGCACACCTACCCGGCTTCAACTGACATGAAGCAATTTGGGGTTGATTAATGTGTCACTGAATTTAAACTTCCAGTCTGGCTGGCACCTGCTTCCTTATCTGTAATTTGCTTTCTGTTGCAGTGCAATTTTTTTTTTCACAGGACCTTTGTGGCCTACTTGTAGCTATTCTCTGAGCCTGCTGTGAGGGTCAGAGCAGGGTCATAGAATAGTTGCAAGTAGGCAACTGAACTCTGAAGGGGCCCCTCAGGAAGCACTACAGGGAATGGTTACTAATGATAAGATTGAACTTTTGCACCTGCTGAGTGCTTTCAGTTTTGCAAAAATCCAAATATCCAGCAGCATCCACAAAAAGTAATCCTTCCAGGTCAAGATCCAAATCAAAGTGACCAGCACATGAAGCAAGCACTGGGAGGAGCCTGCTGGACAGGAACAGGAAGTTGGAGACTGTGGGGCACTTCCTTCCTCCCACCCCCACCCCCCCCCCAAAATGGACTCCTTGCAAAGAAAAAGTGCAGGCAAATGTCAACCTGAGGAGTTATTCTGATAAAAATCATAATTTTCAAGGTTTATGCTGCCTGCTGGTGGATTTCTTGTGCGAAATTGCAAATTTTGCAATCTCGCAATTGCGAGATTGTCGCTGCCCGCCGCATCTACGTGTTCGCAAGTGTTTACTCCCGCGAAATTGTATAGTATTCTAGTTGGCAAGTGCGACCAAGCAAAAAATCCGCTTCGCACGGATTTTACGAATTTTCGGCAAGTTCGCGAGAGTTTGCGGATTGCGAATTTACCGAAAATCCACGAGCGGAACGGATTTTACGCCCATGCTTATCTCATACTCACACAGTGTGAGGGGAGGGGGGGGGTGGAAAGAGGGGGAGAAAGCCCCTCTCTGTCCCAGAATTCAAGTATACTTCGGCAACAGCATTGTTAAACCAGCGCGGTGATGCGCTAGGTGTATAGCGATTTGCCTTGTGAATAACAATAAGGTCTATTGCTAGTTGCCTTAGAGAAGATAAGATAGTGGTTGGCTGTAGTATGCAACTGAATAGATGAGCTATTTTAAGCACCACCTGTTAGTTTCAGACTTATTGTCAGTGAAAGAAGCATTTACAGATCGGTTTTATTTATAGGGGCACCAGGAACTGTGATGAAACTGATCGATGACCCTGTGGAAGAGATTAAAAGAGCGCAAAACCCGTTTTAGCAAAAATTGCGGGCACATTTACAGAGCCTAAAGAGCAATGTAACTGAAAACTAAGATTAAAACCACAAATCAATCGCTATTTGACCAAGTTATTTGCTGAGACATACTACAACTAGGGGATTTTTTTTTTTTTTTTTAAATTGTGTTCCTAAAAAGTAAAGTCGTTTTTCCATGGCAAAGCATGCCTGTCAGCTTCATGCGCTTTTCGCCAACGATGGACTACTGCGACAGCTTCAACGTGGCTCTACCCAGATGCACCCTCACCGAACTGCAGTGCTGTCAGAATTTCGTTGTAAGGAAGGCAGCTTGCCAGAAAAAAAAACGTGATCATACACATTGAAGTTGCATGTAGTGCTTGCACTCAAAGTGGTCCTCTCCATGTAGACCTATGAGGTAGTCAAATCCAGTTTCAATGACAGATTCACAAAACAATCTGAGTCTGCAAGGGTAAAGCATGTACCTAGAATTAAGATTCACAGGGTGGGCGAAAAAAACATTATGTAGGCCCTACTTATGGAATGGCTTGCCGAGCAAAATTCACAACTCTAAAACGTGCAGAAAAGCACTCAAAACCTGGTTGCTTTGCTGAATTATTCCTTGTTCTCTTACTGTTTAGCAGCTAGCGCATCAAAACCAACCAAGCATAAATGTGTGATTGATATACAACAATCCAACCCTTACTGAATTTGCTCATCAAAAATCAATAAAAGTCCTACACAGATTCCAGTCCAGATAGAAGTCACTGGTGCTCCTTTGTACCTCACTTAGCAGGCCATAATTTATGAGGAACCACACTCGGGCTATCGATTTTCCTTTTATTAAGATCACTCGGGCTATCGATTTTCCTTTTATTAAGATTGCTTATCAAAATGCATTTTTACACCACCCCCCATAGACTCACCCCCCCCCCCCAAAAAAAAAAGCCCTCGTGCAGTGAGCTCACTGCACTATAATGTTCCTCAAAAGATCGTCATGAACAGGACAACAGACTGATTATTTGTTTTTTTAATTTTGCTTAATACAGGTGAATAAGAGATCTGAAATGATGTAAAGCAATATATGTAATAAATAATCTGCACATGAGATACTTCCCACGTCGACATTACATAACACTGGCTTGTATTCTGAATACTTAAAATGAATCCAGTGACAGGATAGTTAGAAGTCCATAAAAATGCTGTCTTCCCTTGTACGAAATTGTTCAAGTATAAAAATCCAATACAGTGTAAAATATTAAATTTAGGTCAAGAATAAAAAATGCAAGTATTGCAGTTTTGAGTCATCTTATAAAGCAGCATTTTCTAGTTAAACAAACATACAAATGAGCGAAAATGTATGCTCTCCATCTGGAAGAACTTCACATGAGAAAAGAAAGAAACTGCAGTATATTTCAAAATGTAAATGGCGACGGCTAGTTCCATCATGCAGTGCACATACAGAATTTAAATAAATCCAAGTCAACATCTTCATTGAATAGGTCAATACTAAATATGCTACATCTAAACCTACAAAATAATTTATGCCATGAGATGAATACTCATTTTACATCACTGAACCTAAAGTTAAGGCCTTTAAAGAACAGTGCAGTAAAACGTCAAAAATAAATATGTTTAAATAGCATTATATTTAAGGCACAGTATGAACCACAACATTAAACCTTGTAGAATTGCAGTCCGATAAACGCACCTTGTGCTGCATATTCACCAATAAATACACCATTTTAATATTATTCTGAAACTATTTATAAAAAAAGTAGTAGACAGACCTTTTTCCAAACATGGAGAACTGAAATTCCTTCAACTCAAGTAAAAATGTCAGGATATGTATAGCATACCATGACTTTTACCATAATATATTGCGGGTGAACGGACATTTTGATTTTTCTGGTCTTACATCTTTGGTATATAACAAAACTGTTTTACCCACAGACTAACATGGACCTTCATTCATACACTGGCCAGTGCTGTTGGTAAGAGCATTTATCATAGTTCAGTGCTTAAAGTGGAACCAGCAACACTGACCAGTTAGAGGCAAGTTGCTGCAGGGAAAAGCAAGGGCAGGGAAATGAGATGCTGGAAACTGTTACTGCCCAGCTAGGAGTCCAAAAGAAAGTACATTACACATACCCTGATGCACACTGCTAGAAACAAGAATGTAATAGCAGCCCCTGACCCAAAAGGGTTAAACCCAGCAGGCCTGCTCTTGCCTCTGTTCACAAGCTATGAATAGAGGCAGTAAACAGAAGAGAAGCTTGCTGCAGTATCACTGCTGATCCCGTTTCAGAACAGAAAAGCTGACACCAGCAGTTAAAAGTTTCCCAAAAGTGGAACAGGATGGGGATAGGGATTAGTGAGTGACAAGCTCAAACAAGCACAAGTGATGTGCCCTTTCCAGAACTGTCTGTGTTATTGATTGTCTGTACAGCTGCTGCACCAGCTCATTCCACATCGCTTGTTTCGCAGTTCCGCTTGTCCAGGGCACCAACGTGAAACCTCTTATGGTGCCGGTCCATCCTGTGGCTGGCGCGCCCTGTGCCTCGATTGTTTCATGCCTGTTCAGACAGAGCGCAGAGCTTGCACTTTAGGAGTTCTAGAGGCCATAGTGTCAAACTAAACAAAAAAAGTTAAATTTGGTGCTTTCAACACAAGAAAGTCTGTTTTTATGCCATAGATATTGCTGTGATGCTTTTGTCCTTAGTTCAACTCGTCGAAAAACGTAATTTTATGCTTGTAAAAGGCAGTTAGCTTCCCTGATATTGTGAAAAATATACCTCCGCGGTTTTTCTTAACACATAGTATTCAACATTCTCTTGCCACTGCTCCAACTGTATAAGTTTCCATCGCCTTCAGAACATGTGAAGGGGATCCCCTCTCCTCCTTCACTATCTGAATGTAATCAACATGATTCGAATGCATACTGTACAGAGACGCTGGAATAAAAATGTTGCTTTCTTCTAGCATTGCCCCCTCCCCCGCCCCTTAAAGCTGCATTTATTAGTTAACAGTCTCTTTACTACTGAAACTGGAAGGCTGAAAATCTGAAGGAAATAAATAAGTTTCTTGTAGAAGTCCAAGCTACTATTGCATACGGTCAGTCTGCAGCTGCTGTGGCTGGTATTGGCCAAAGGCGGCGGCTGCTGCAGCAGCTGACCCGGGTACTGCAGCTGCAAGTGGCTGCTGTACTGCATAACCATAGCCCGCAGCGGTAACGTAGCCAGCGGCAGCAGGGGAGGCCGCATACGGGTACTGCTCGTAGGCAGCGGCAGCCGCTGCAGCAGCTGCAGAGTATTGTGCATAGGCGGCTCCAGTGTAATCAATGTACGGCGACGTGGAAGCAGCAGTGGCAGCCGCAGGCTGGACATGAGGAATCATAACTCCTGGCTGCATGAAAGCCTGAGGGTAGACATAATGTGCAGGAATCCTGTGGCAAACAAAAGGAAACAGTTACTATTGATTAACAGCCAACACCCAAGGCTAGAAAACAAACTCCTTTATGTGGAGAACATCGCTATAGGGTTGCCACAATAATTCCGTGCCTCAAGAGACCTCAGGTTCTAACAGAGTCCCACTTCACGGTATGATTTGAAGCACAACACTAACAGTATGCAGAGTCTCAAATATTGGGGAGTAACATTTGTAAGAACCCAATAAAAGGGCAAATGGAGGGAAAACATTGTACATGCAGTTGCTACTAACATTTAGGACTGCAGTGTCAAAACATTACAGTGGCAGCTGAAAAGCCATTTTAGGACATTTTCAAGTTTGTAACCTTCAACTGCATTCAAGAACAAAAAGATAAACCTATTGCAAGATCATATCGTGGCAACCCTAATTAAAAAGCATTGCTATGCAGATTCTGCACACATTAATTGCTCTGCAACCTCAATAAAAAAGGGCAGGCGGCAGGAAAACTAAAAACATCACAGTGTAAACACAGCAGAAAACACCTCCACAACAATCTACATATGCAAATAAATAAATTTAAACACAAACGGTAGGGTAGGATGATTTTTTTCTTCACTGTTTGCATGGCAGGTTACCATTAATAAAACTGGACTATTTCTCCAAAGCACAAGGCATTGAAAGAAAAGACCACACTATTCAAGCTGAGACCGCAAACTCAAAACACAGCAATACACTTTATTGCTATTTCTCAGTTGTATTCGACAAGTACTGTTAGTGGTGTGCCATTAAAAATGATATATAGGAATACTTAACCACAATCTAATGTTTAAAACATTCAGTGCTCATTAAACAGGATGGCCCTGAAAGTACAATGCACACGTACATGCCATCAAATCATGCATGGCACGAATACGTAGGCAGTAGCTCAGAGCACCAAAAGCCTAGACAACTTTTGGTGTCATTTAGGTCCAGGTTGGGCTGAGAAAAAAAATACTCATGTTCATTAAAAATATGTATGACAATCTGGAAGAGGAAAATAATGAAATCTGGTTGATTGTTCCTAGGCCATGAAAACGCTTTACGAAGTTCTTTGGACAGCCTCCTGGACGCCACACAGCCAAGAAAAGCATCAACTTTTGATTTAACCAGTGTCACCAAGCATGGAATCGGACTGCCTGCGTGGCTGTTATGAGCCGACCCAATGAGACACTGTGGTAAGGGACTCTAGGCCTGAACCACAGGCATTGCCCCTTCATACAGCGTATGGTAAGCACACCCGATCTAACCAAAGAGCACAAGATGTCAGGATGTAGAGACAAGACGGAAAGGGAGGGGGGAAGAAAAACAATTTGCGAGGAAAAATATAAAAATGCACAACTTTATACTCCATTAAGTTAAGTCAATGCCAAAAAGGGGACATTGTTGTTATCCACTATGTCACAGCATTCAAGCGGCATACCGGGGTTTCGAATGTTATCAAAGAAACTCAAATAGAGGGCAGAAGTACTCTTAACCAGGAAACATTTGTCAGATGCTGCAATATTGCCAATTACTATAGGACTAAACACAAAAAAAGGAATTAGTCTATCATGCGCACGCACAGTAAAAAGTAGGGCAGCAAGGTCAACTTCGAGCACGAGAAAACTAGCAACAGGTGGCTTCTTGCGAAAGCCAGTCTACTGAAAATGAACCCTGCAAGAGTTCCTGGTGCTCCATACTTTTCAAAGGAGTGACTGGCAGAGCCGGCTGCTCTCGGGCTATTTATGGTCCGTGTCAAGGGGATGCAAGAAGCTTTATATGGCAAAGTCACAACTTTTTCAAAAAGCAAGCATGGGTACTGCGAGCCAAGTGGAAACCCAAAGGACTGCTACAAAGTAAAACGTGCGGCATCGTCAAAAGGTAATGGTTAACAAACAAAAAAAAAAACTGTGAATAGACCCACGACTGCACTTGAGTCAGAGGAACAAGCACCATATCTATAAAGTGACCATTTATAAAACATGACTGGGGAACGCTGCCAGATAATGCGCAGCACCATACCAGACTTTCAAGTTTAGTGACAATTACATTCAAACAAACACTTCAACTGCATAATCCTAAATTCACGTTGTTCCTCGGACCCGCACACAGCCATCCTTAAAGATATACTATTACGTTACTCTGAATAGAATGCATATTAATTGTAGGGAAGTACCGACAATAATCCCATCACTGACGGCAGAAGAAAGAAAAAAAAAAAAGGGGGGGGGGGGCCTTAAGAGTAACATTGGCGTCAAACAAAGCGGACCAAAATAAACATCTGTCTCAGACCATGGTCACACTCCAATAAATACAAAACAAGATAGCGTATGCATGTAGCAAAGCACAGATGTTGCCCGGCACCGATCCACTAGCTTCTGATGCAGACTGACCAGTACCCACTCGCTGTCCCTGCACCAGATTAAAACTAGTCATAGACGAACTCTGAGCAGGGTGGGAAGGGACCCCTCAAATCTGCAGACTTTTTTTTTTACAAGTAGGAATACCTCTTCGCCTACCCACATAAAACTGCTAGTGGGTTTTACAGAAAATCGTTTACTCTGCAGGGAGGAGAATGGTAGAGAATCAAATGAGCATGCAGGAACCAAAGGGAAAGATAAACTAACTCTGCGGTTGGTTTGTTACAATAACAATTCCTGCTCTTGCACCACTCCCTAAGCAAAAGACAACCCAGTGACAACGAAATAAGTGTCAATTTAGCCATAATGCTAAATGAATAGTCTTTAGGTCCTCACAAGTTATTCTAAACTCAGATGTGTTCCCTTCTTCAGAAAGTCAGAGATGCCGGAGCCAGTGTTCAAAGCTACACAGGCCCCAGAGAAGGTTCTCAGATCACCAATGCATTGGGTTGTGGTAAAACTGCTGCACATGCAAATACAAATAAAGCAAAACAGTTTCCAGCATGGAGTTGAGTCTCGAATAGTTTTGTCCAACAAACAAAAACCAAAACAGCTGAATATTAAAATAGAAAAGGTAAACCTGACGCACAGAAGGCCTGAAGTCTATTTAGGAGTAGATGTGTTCTGCTGACCTTATAGCACGGGGTCCCTTGACTCAATGTCATGGGGGGGAACGTTTCCAGATTGTGGCTTTACAGGTACAAATTGTTACCTTTATGTGATAGTTGAAGGTGTTCAACGAAAGCAAAGCATGACTAAAAGCACCAATATGCATTAGGTTGTCATACAAAAGCCTAGGACTGGAAACACTTCCAGTGAGGACATGGCGCAGGAAGCAGAAGTTCAACTGGCAGACCAATATAAAGCATGTGCTCACTGGTGTAATTGGACTTTTTAGGGCCAAAACACATTGTTAAAGGTTTTTTTCCACAACCTTCAGAATAAATCACAAAAAGGTGTAGGTCTTCTTGAAACCCGGCACAGCCAAATAAGCTTTTCATTCATCCAAAATCAATAACAGGCCAATCAGGGAGTTTGGCAAAACCGGAGATTAGCCAACGTTAAAATGTGGTCCGGGGCAACTCATGGGATTGTACACTAATTAGGTTTATTTCAATCCTCGGCTGGGGAAAACACTTTTGTTGTATAGAGAGGGCATCTTAAATAATCAGAACAAGTTTATCTACGTTTGACTGTAAAAGCAAAAGAAGGCATGGAGTGGAGTAGGTGATAAAGTAAACAATATAAAGCCCTGCCCTAATATTGTGATTGCCATGGTCTAACCTTTCACAGTAGTGATAGTGAACGGACTTCAGTGATCCAACCAGAAGTCTAGTCCCAGACTATTCGAGACCAGAACATTAAAAAGTACTAATACTGTAAACGCCGTAAGCCCCTCAACCGCATTAAAACCCAGTTTTCTTGCAACTGCCGACTTCTACCTTCGAAAGAATTTGGAAAAGTTCACACAATTAAGACAACTGGCTTAATTTTAAAAATGAAGCCTGTAATGTGCATTATTTTACTTGGAACGTTCTGGGGATGTTCTGTGCAGACAAGCTATGTGCTTGAAAAGAAAGAACATTTTATCCAGAACATGGTTCATCGAGGTCTCGATGCCTCTAAAACGACAGGGAAGACAAGCTTCAGCACCAGTGAGGTATATCCACTGTTGCCGGCTCAAATTACCTCAAGCGGTTTTCAGTCTAGCATCAACATCAGCAATTTGCTGTGTTTCACGTATATTGCACTCACAAATATGTCTCCTTTTGCAAAAAATGAAGGCACATTTGCAGGAGAAAAAAAAAAATAGAAGATTGGTGGATCACGTGCTAGATTCTGGAAAATACTAGTTACAGTGTGCTTTCTATGCCCAAAACTCGTAAGTATGATGAACTCGAAAATTAGACGGCCAGTGTGGAAGCACAAGGTTAATAAAAACAAAAGAACCACCAAACAAAAACAGACAACATGCAAGCATTAAAGCTCATTTTCTTATGAAAAAAATCCACACAAAAGGTAGCACTCACTACAAAAAATGTCAAAGACAGGCTATAGCTTCAAAGCAAACCAGTCCTATTGCTCACCACGAAAAACGTCACTCCTCAAAACAAAACCAAATCCAAAATCCACTACAGCGTTCAAATCCAAAATAAAAAGCACACATTTTAGCTAACACCACTTCAGGACTGTAATCGGAAAAAAAAGCACACCGATGTCTATTGGCTAGAATGACAAAAAAATGGAAACGTACATGCATCATTAATCACCATTTAGGTTGAATGTTTACTGGTTACACAGTTTAATTCCAAACAGAACTATTCCACCTGCTTATCATCAAAGCCTTCTGATCAGTTATCGTAACTGATAACGATCCCTGTCAGATTAGAAAGAGATAAATACATACAGTTGAGTCAAGATGAAATTTAGGGGAGAAAGAAAGATGGGGAATCAGTCCGTGCCTTTGCATTAACAGGGTCAGACTGCGGTCCGAACAAATAGACCGTACAGTAATAACATTAAAGAGTCACATTATCAGGAAAGTCATTTAAATGATATTGAGTCGGTATAAGTGACGGGTCAGGGGAGGTCTGGGGCTTTAGGTCGTCTGACACTTCCAAAACTCAGTCAATAAAAACACATTCTAAAAACAGGTTTACTAGACTTACCCAAAAGGCCTCTGTATAAGTGCTGGGTGAATCTGCTGAACTCCAAAGGCAAATCCTGAAAAACATTGCAATCTGCACATTAGGATGCAATTTTAGCAATTTAAAGATGCTTTAATTGTAAACGGCATTAGAACGAAAAAAAAAATGTGTGGTGTGTAGGTAGGTAGCACCGAAACACGTTTTGGTTAACTTTGTGTGTATGTGTAGGCGGGGGGGGGCGGGGGGGGGGGGGGGGGAAGGGGGGCATGGTGGATCCACTATACAAACCAAATTTGTTCTGCACAGGGCAATCCACTGGCAATAACAGGTAACATGGTAGCATTTCTGTGCAGCAACTGAGGTCCCCTCACTAACTCTGAACAGCAGTTTTGCTAGTCCGTTACAGAGGGCCGAGGAGCACCTCATGTTTCTTTAAGACCATGTTGAACGTGCCACTTGATTTCTGCTGGAATGCATGGAGTGTATGCCTCTTCATCTACTAGCACACGAATGAAATAATCATTGGCAAAGCCAATAGGTCTCACCTATGCAAAAAGCTAATGGCTTTGGCAATGTGTTTTATCCAAGTTGTACACCGACGTGGCCGCTGTTCAACATGGCTAAAAGTTAGTGGCGGGGAGTGGCGTTGAGCGGAATTCCGAAAAATGGAGTAGTGTCAGAGTGGCGTGGCATAGATTTTCACTATGTATGTTAATGTGATGTATTATTCTTTATGTTTTCTGTACAGTCGTTGAAAAGAGAAATATGAAAAGAGATATATACATATGTTTAGATATATGAAAAATACATTTAAAACATAATTTGATATTTGTGTCAGTGGTTTTAAGATATCTTTCTTGTAAGATTTGTGTTATTTGAGTCAGGAGAAGTTTTCCAGATATTGAAGAGATCACTTCTAGGCCCTTCCAGTATCTAATGTTTAATTAAAAACATTATTAACAATTCTTTTAACCAACAGAACTGTTTGTAGCTCATAACTATATACCCAGGTTCTAAGGGACACAGGGTAACCCCATTATATTTAATGGTGTGATGTAAAGAACAGCGGCACAGAATTAAGCAGCGTACAATCAGTGTTGTAGACTGCAGTGACGTAGACTAGTGTTGCACAGTAGAGTGCAGTGGCATAGAGTGTCGTGTAGAATGCAGTGGCGCAGGGTAGAGTATTATGCCATTAAGTGCAGTGCTGTAGAGTAAAGTGCAATGCATACAGCACACTGGCATTCAATGTTGTAGTGCAACGTAGAATTTAGTGTCACAGGGTGCAGTGTGGCGCAGAGTGCAATGGCATAGAGTACAGTGGTGCAGAGTAGAACGCAACAGCGTAGAGTAGTGCAGATTAGAGTGATGCAGAGTAGCAAAGAGTACAGTGGACGGGTGAAGAGTGCATTGGCGTAAAATGTTGCAGTGTATAGCGGAATAGAGTGCAACGCCATAGAATTCAGTGGACCATAATGCAGCATCGTAGATAGCAGTGACGTTGATTATAGTGGTGCATAGTAGAATGCAGTGACGCAGAGTAGAGTGACGTAGAGTGCAGTGGCGTAGACTAGTGCAGAGCGTCAGAGTTCAGTGATGCAGAGTAGAGTGGCATAGGGTGCATTACAATAGAGGGCAGTTGAGAATGCATTGACGTAGAGTGCAGCAGTTTAGAGTAGACTACCAGAGTGCAGCTGCATACAGTGGAATGGCCTAAACTGCATCGGCACAGGTTAGATTGTTTCAGAGTAGAGTGAAGTGGCGTAGAGGCGCAGGGTAGAGTGAATTGGTTAGAGCGGCAATGGTGTAGAGTAAAGTGGTGTAGAGCGCAGTGGTGCAGATTAGAGTGGCGCACAGTGGAATGGAGTAGATCACAGGAGAGTGGAGTAGTACAGAGTGACATACAGTGGAGTTGGGCAGAGAGGAGTGGCCTAGACTGGAGTGGCGTAGCGATGAAGAGTGCAGTGGTGTAGAGTGGTTCAGAGTTGTACAGTGCAGTGGGCAGAACGGAGTAGAGTACAGTGGCGAGGTGCAAAGTGGAGTGGCATATGCATGGTGTGATAGCACACTGCCATTACAAATTTCAGTTGAAATGACCATTACATTGCACAGAAAAGCTTTAGTAATAAAACTACACAAAGCAGGAGTGGAAATGGCATAACCTAATGTATTGATTACACCACGTTAAAGTATTTCTTTCCAACACACTTCAGAATTAACAAAAAAGTGCATCATTTGTGCTTTCATAGTTGACATACCGTGAAATACTTGCACAGTCCTAGAAGAAAAAAAATTCCTACCCTGAGTATCCATCTAGATGGACTCATAAATCCACTCGCTTTGAAGAAAAGTAAACACCACCTACATCAAAAGTGACAAGATAAGAACAAGATTCATAGGCCTGTTTACAGAAAGAAGCATGTGTGGAAGAATACAAGGAGAGGTAGTGTGAATAGTTTATATGCTCCAAGGGAGGGACAAACTCAATCTCTCTGAATGTCCCCAAGAGGTCTTTAGCGAACCAGACAGCTGCACTGGGCTGGTAGGCTTCGATCGAAAGTAACAGATGTTAGTCTCTCTGTAAAGTAGTGCAAAAGAGAGCGCAAGGAAAAGTGGGTTCAGTAGATCATACATTCTACAAGATCTGGAATACAATAGAAAACAAGCATTGGCATAGCCAATAGGTCTTGCCTTTATGACTACTTGAAAATTGCAAGATTATCCTGGGTGCTACAACATCTACTGTTCTTTAACGTGGAAGCTTGGATACTAATGGGCACATTATATCACTGCATTGAGAAGTACTTAAACAAGAACTGTCAGAGAAGAGCAAAAGCAAGAAAAAGAACAGACAAAAGACAGACAGCAAGAGCCAGAAAGAAAAAAAGGAAGAGCAAGCAAAAGAGCAATATCAGGGAACAGGTAGAGCAAAGATAGTGAGAAAAAAGCGAGAGTGAGAGCAAGAAAGGGTAGAGGGAGAAGAGAGAAATAGTTTCCCAACTGCTGCATCCTCTAGTTTGCATTTAAGGAAAGGGTTTGTCTGCTCAGGTAAAGCACCTTTGAAGTTGCTGCAGCTAAGATGCCGAATTTTACCATTCAGATCCACAGAGAAGAATCTGTATCTGTGTATCACGCAAGTACCCACACTGTACCCTAGGACAGGGATACTCGAAGTATGGCCCAGGGGCTGCATGCAGCCCTCTTGACCTTTATATACGGCCCCATGGTCAACAGGAGCACTGGGCTGCTGTTTACTCGACTCAGCACTATAATTAAAAATATATTAAATAGACAGGCAATCATTTATTTCGAGGTTAATTTGTGCTAAAGAAAGAATGCAAATAGAGAGTTTTGTGTTTAAATATAGAAACACCTACATTTTAAAAGACATCTTACAGCAAAAATATAAAATGACGAGTCTCAGCAAAATTCAAACCAAAAGTGTATTTAGTGAACATGCAGAACCTTTTCACCTTAGTACAATTGATTATATCTGTGCATTGAGAAGTATAAATTTACAGAGATAGTTTTCAAACATGAATTATATGTGATTATGAAGAGAGAAAAAAAAAAAAAAAAAAAGAGGGAATGTGAAATGAAACAATTGCCTAGTATCATAATTTAGAAAAGTGGGGAATACGAGATTAATCCCAGGTTTTCTGGTTCTACATTGTTCAATTCAACCACTAGATGTATATTTCTTCGCTTACACCTACCTTACCGCCAATCCCCACCGACCGCCATTCCGCTAGCATCAATGCGGCCCTCGGACACAACACAGACCTAATTTTTGGGCCCCTGGGAACATTTTTGTGAGCACCCATGCTCTAGTATCATATGCCAGTGCCTCAAAGTTAATAAGTGTTTTCCAGGCAGTGGCATGCAGCTCATTTAAAGAGATAATTCGGTGCAAGTGGTGGTGACCCTTCACTTTCTGGTATACACCGTGGCCACTAGACTTATGCGATTCCGCAATTTTGTTTGTATAATTATCGATCTGCTGCATTGGCTACATAATCGATCATCTGCTGAAAAATCTGCAGATTTTAACAATTGTTTCTAATGCAAAAGGATCAAAGTTACTAAAAACGTGGAGACAAGTTTGCATGGAGTGGAAGGCCCTTCGCAAAGGTTAATTGATGATCTTTCAGTTGCTCATTTACTACTGCAAAATGATGAAGTGAAATTATATATATATTTTTAAAAGTGCAGCAATATTTGCCTTTTCTTGCAGCATAATTCAGTCAAGCCTGCTGCATAATTTGATGCTCCCCGGACACAATTTTAGTGGCCCTGGTCTATACCTAGCAACAGAAGGTTTTTCTCTGCCACACTGTGTGCATAGAACGCTAGACAGTTGAGAGCTTTGTGCACTAGTCAGTAGATCCTGTGGAGAAGGAACCTACAAGTGGATATTTATAGAATCACAAAAATCAGTGGATGACATTGTTGCTTACAGATAAGATGTGCAAATATAGGCAATAAGCCAGCATGGCTTATAATGCACAGAGCAAATGTAATTTTTTTAAAGAAAATGTTACTTTCGTGAGACGGCATCGAACAGTGTTTACCTCGATAACATTACAGTTCCCACTCGATATACTGAGTGTCATCTCTTACTGTACAGATACTTTTCTGATGACATGCAATGTTCTGCTTACCTGGCTGCATTATTCTTGGCTTAGCTCCCAGGTATGCAAGGTTCACGTTGGCTTTTCTGCCATCAATGATGGGGTTGGGGTCTTTGCAAGCTCTTTCTGCAGCCCCTCGATCCGCCATGGTGACCTTAAAAATAATTCAGTTGATTAAAATATTTAGTCGTGATGTATGCTTCTTCACGTCTTGATAAGTAGCATAAACCTCACTGTAAAACAAAATGTGCAAACGTGCCATTTCCTGAAACAAACATTCATGAACCATGACCACCTGATGGCACTTGCATATCATACACTATCTGACAAGCGTGAACTTACATAGGCCTTTTTCTCAGGGGCCTGAATAGTGCAAATTATTTCTTTTAGAATGGGCTTGTTGTGCTTTCTTTGAGACTTAAAACATCTAGTGAGGATGAAGATAAATCTGACTGACATATCCTATGGTGGCCAACCATTCAAGTTATCATACAAGCTACACCAAAAACACTTGTGTACACACTGCATAACATTTCTATTAAAGCATGGACATCCACGACACCGCTGGGATCCTGAGCCAAGTATAAATTATATGTCACCATAGACATGTAACTAACACTACACCATTCTCGGTTACAAATGCGAAATGGCCTTGGCATACAGACACAAAAACAAACAGATGTGGTTGAAGAATTTGGAAAAGTGCTAGTTACATTAGCTTCTCTAAAGGCTGGGTGGAAGGACAGATAGAAGCGTAGGTATTTCTGAATCTTATCAGTCTTAACCTAATCAAACAAGTACTTAAAGATAAGGGTACATTGAACAGCGTACAATATTACTACCCCACCCCTAATCTATTTTGAGGGCTTGTTCCCAGCTGTCCGAATTCAAGGTAGGACAGTCCCCGAGCCTGGCGGCAGTTGGTGACAGGGGGAAAAAATAAACTGAAAGCAATAGTATTTGGCCTTAGAGTTATGAATAATGTGCGCATTGCAAACCCCCTTCCTTACTGTAATCACAACGTGATAGGTGCTTTGTTTAGAAGCCATGTGCCGTGAGGAAGCTGGGAGCCCCGAAACGCTTATGTGCTATAAAACACGAGGGCGTTTAAGTTTAATAAATGACACGTTAGGAACAACCCAGGCTTTTGGAAGCAGTAACAGTTCAATTTAAACACAATATGTCGAACGGTTTCTAATTAAACTACGGCAAATCACCAACTGCCAAAATGCTTGACTGGAGACAACGCAAGTACCAAAAATAATAAGTGTCAGGGAGAACGCAACGGTGAGTAAACACAACCGCGACACGTTTGATACTCAAAGACCAGGGGCCAAGACGTTTTCACTCGGGGTGGGTGTCTTAATTAAACAAAAGGGTAAGTGGGAATGGCGTTAAGCCCGCCGAGGCTGGCGGGAGCGAGAACCACAACTCCACCTCGAGCTCAGCGAGGCTGTGTGTGGGTAAACATGCCTTGAAGAACTTAACAAAAGGTGCGACTGTGACACGGGGGGTGAACACTTAGATTCCAGAGCCATGTCCTTTTTACCACAACCGACAAAGCGGGGCATCTTGGGATTGTATACGCACACGTGGGAGTCCAACTATGTCTCCCCTACAGAGTTGTTGTTGGTGGTTCACTGCCCCCCTCGCCCCACAGACACATCACTTACAAAGCCATATCCGCGGGACTTGCCAGTCTGGCGGTCGGTGATCACCACTGCCTCCTCGATCTCCCCGAAGACCTCGAAGTACTTGCGCAGGCTGGAGTCGGTGGTGTGGTAGGGCAGCCCCCCCACAAAGATCTTGGTGTAAGTGGTGTCCTTCTGCGTGCTGTGCATCTTCCTCGCCGCCTCCTTCTGCTGTCGCACTTGTCTCACGCAACAACAGGCCCTCTGGTGCCCGCTCTGCCGCTCCTCGGGTGCTGTGGAGGTATGCGGGCGACGGAAAGTACAGTCAGGTTCACTTGTGAGCCGTGGGGGCGTTAGGGGGTACTGCGAGGGCCTGGGCGCTTCTCGACGCCACACTGAAGCTCTCTCACCCTTGGCCTTCCCCTAAAAGAGTCGGCGGCAGCGTAGGCCACGCCTCTCCAGCTGTGGGCGGAGTTTGAGTAGCAGTCGCTCGGTATTGGGCCGTTGGGGGCATGACGTATGGAGAAGGGAACTAACAGGTTGCCCGGCTGTTTTTGCCTAGCAGCTGTCGTAATGGAGCCCACACAGAAGGGAGGGGGGAGCGGTCACCTGTGCCTTCACAATCACCCCCGCGCACACCACCAACAATCATCCACCAGCTGTTCCGGACAACAGCTGGACACGTACTCAGCGTGCCTTAAGAAGATGGCTTAAATTACACGCAGCGCGTGGGTTCACGCTGGGGATGGGCAAATGACTGGACAAAGCCTTAGTACAGGTCTTCAAACCTCAAGCTCAGGTTAAACTGTTCAGCTGGTTAATGCACCTGTTGCAGACGGTACTTTCGCAGCTACAAAACTGGTGCACCAGGACAGTTGTTATTTTGTTGAGGATTTTAGGTAATGGGGATCATAATTTCGAGATGCTATGCCAAATTACAAGCAACCGTGTATACAGTGCTGGAAATGAAAAAAGAGAAGTATCCTGGGATCCCATAAGCAGGGCCGGCTTTAGGGCTGGTGGCGCCCGGTGTGACATTGTCTGTTGGCGCCCCCCCCCTAAAATGTCCACCTCTGCCACGGATACCCTCACTAGCACCCTTTAACAGTGCCTCTCAAGTCTCCATAACCACTGTCTCTCGGGTTCATATAGTTTTATAGCACCACTCATACCAGTGAAAGGTGTCAGAGCACTTTATATCACACGCACATTGTACAGAGGCAATCATATGTGTGTAAATCAGTGTATAGGACATGTTACATCAGACAGTTCAACAAGGTGTAGTGTAGGAGTGACATGTCATCGATACTGGTAGGCAATATAGTCTAAGTTCTTATTCAGGAAAAGCACAAATTCAGAATTTAAAACGTAACATTGCTAGGGGTTCTTGTAGTGATCTTGTAATGAATAATAGTTGAGCAGTAGGATTGAAGTATTCATTTTATTAGAATAACCTGAAGGTCAGAAGAAGGAAACATGCAGCTCAGGTGGAGCTGACTGCAGGAGAATGAATAATAACATTCTTAACTGTACAAGGTTACAGAGAACACACTACAAGGTTCTACATACAACATTCTGTACATTACATACACAGCATTCCCACATCATATTCCATAAAGGAATATGCTATTACTACACATCCCCCTTCCTTGATGAATTTAACTGAAGAATAAAACAAAAGGAAAATAAAAACAAATCTAACATTAAAAACAGACAAAATCCTGAAGTTTCTTTGGAGTAACTATACGTCTTCCAACCCTAGTGGATTTGTTAACAACATCACCATCAGGAACAACCATAGCATCCCTGGGAATAGAATCATCTCCTGGTGGTTGAACTGGTAAATGAACACAACGCAAAGCACTACTAGTAAGATTGTCACATCCCCTTTCACTAGAGGGAAAAGAAACATCACCCTGTGAAGAATGAGGAACTTCTGGACCCTTCATTGGAAACTGATCATGCCTTTGGAGCTCAACCGGAAGTCCAGACTCATCCTCCTTCTCCAAATTAGATAAAACTTCCAACCACCAGTAATTTCTCTCTTTAACAGGAGAACTCTTCTTCACATCAGCAGCATCACCAGCTAAAGCAATGCGACTCATGTGATGAATAGTACCATCATCTAGTTCTACCGTGTTCCTCATAACCTTAGTAATGACTCTGGGATCCGAAAATTTAGATTGCAATTTCTCAGACTTCCTACTAGACTTGACTCTAACACACTGTCCAACCTTGATAATCACATCTTTGGTACCATGTTTAGTGTCGAAATACAATTTATTCTTACATTGAGATTTAATGATGGACTGTTTCACATGATCAGGATCCCATTCATACTTCTTATTCCTACCAATCCAACCAGGATTTAACCTACAGTGAGGAAATCTTCCCCTTATCAATCCAAAAGGACTCTCTCCAACTGTATCATGAACCGTGACCCTATATGACCAAATCAACTTGTTTAGTTCATCATCCCAATTCTTATTTCCTTTCTTAGCTAATAGTAGAACACCTTTCAAAACTCTGTTCATTCTCTCCACCACTGAATTTCCCCTAGGATGGTACAGAGCCATAAATCTTTGTTCAATTCCAGAATTACACATACATTTCTTCATCAAATCAGACTTAAAATGCACACCATTATCGGTTAAAATGGAAGCTGGAAAGCCTTCCCTTAAAAAACACCTGTCCAAAAAATTCATGACCACCTGTGTATCCACACCTGTGACCACTTTAAGTTCAATCCACCTTGAAAATAAATCAACAAGAATTAAAATGTACTTTGAAACACCATCTTGCCAAACTATAGGACCCATTATGTCCAAAGCAATGTACTCCCAAGGTAAATTTGGACAACCTAAAGAAGACATCGGTGGATTAAGAGTTTTTTGTGACTTGTCTGTACTTTCACAATAAATACAGTCACGAACATGTCTTTCAATATCCAGGTCCACTCTAGGCCACCAATACAAAATTTTAATATTCCTCTTGGTGCGAGAAACACCTGGATGTCCCTCATGACCCAAAACTACAATATTATCTCTCACGCCCACTGGAGGTACAATTTTCCCAGCTCTACACAAAAATTCCCCATCAACACATAACTCATTACGAACCTCCCAAAAAGGCCTAAGTTTTGGATCCATTTTACAATCTTTACTCCATCCCTGAATGACTGTCTCTCACAGTCTGCAACACTTCATCCTTTTTGTTCTCCTCATCCCACTTAACCTTAGATTAACCTGGGGAGTCAGTAAATACTGCAGCCACACACATATCGTTCCAAGGATCAGGTTCAATTTCCTTTAGAGGCAAAGGAAGTCTACTGAGGAAATCTGCAATGACATTTTTAGCAGCAGGCACATATTGCACTTCATAAACAAAATCTTGGATTCTCATTGATATTCTTGCAATCCTGGCAGAAGCTTTGGACAGACCCTCCGTGGTGAGTAATTTCGTTAAAGGCTTATGGTCCGACCTCAATAAAAATGTCTTTCCCCAAATACATTTTCTAAAATGTTCCATGGCCCATACACATGCTAATGTTTCCCGCTCTATAACCGAATACTTCGCTTCAGCAGGAGAGAGGGAGCGGGATGCAAAAGCAATGACTACTTCATTTCCCTTCTCAGAGATCTGAGACAATACACCCCCCAAACTTGTTCCACTGGCGTCAGTAGTAACAATATTGTTCGCCAGCGGATCAAATCCCTGGAGCGCAGGAGCATTGGTAATGGCTTTCTTGATACATTCAAAAGACCTCTGACACCCCTCATTCCATGCAAAAGGAACCTTATTCTTCATCAGTAAACGCATCTCATATGTCTTTTGCGAAAAATTAATGAACAAATTTCGCATAAAATTCTGCCAAACCTAGGAATGATCGCAAATCATCCTTAGATTTGGGAGCAGGCGCATTAAGTATAGCTTCCACTAAGGAATTTTTAGGTTTAATACCATCACCTCCAATTTCGTGGCCTAAATAAGTGACCAACTTTTCAGAAAACTTACATTTGGTACTTTCGGCTACCAAGCCATTGTTCTTAAGGATAGACAATACTTCTCTCAATAGAGCATCGTGCTGGGCTTTGTCCTCCCCATTATCAAGATATCATCTTGAAAAAACACGACCTCTTTAATGTGGCCAAATAAGTTAGACATGAGCCTCTGAAAAACGGCAGCAGCCGATGCCAATCCAAAAGGCATACGTCTAAACCTGTAACACCCAAAAGGGGTACAAAACGAAGTAAATTTCCTGCTATTTCTGTCCAGAACCACTTGATGATATGCCGCCGAGAGGTCTAGAGTGGAGAACCATTTTGCACCACGTGTTAAAGCAAGCATTTCATCAATTCTGGGAAGGGGAAACTGGTCTACCAAGATGTTGTTATTAAGATACCTGAGGTCCACACATAAACGGGCTTTACCATTGGATTTTTGGGCAACGACCAATGGAGAAACCCATTCGGCAGCCTCTATTGGTTCAATTACTTTATTAGCAAGCCTTTTGTCTAACTCCTCCTTGACTTCTTCTCTGATAATGAATGGAATATTTTTAGCCTTATGAACTTTAGGATAAGCTCCCTCTTTCAAACGAATCTGATGAGTAAAACCTTTTAGTTTTCCCATGCGCTTCTCAAATACTTCTGGAAATTCCTGTAAAACCCACTTCTTGGTGTCTACACTTTCAGAAGATACTAAAACCTGCTCTTTACTATTAGGATTAAGGATTATGTCCAACATCTTCTGGTCCTTCCATCCTAAAACCGATGGCCCCTCCTCAGATATGTACAGCCTACCTGTACATTGTCTTTCCTTAAAGCGGAAAATCAATGTTCTGAAGCCTACCATTTCTATGCTTTTACCAGTATAACCTTCCGCCGCAATGTCATTTGGTTCTAACCATTCCCCAATGACATTGACAAACTTATCCCTCCAAACATGCTGTGACACAATCTTAAAAGGCGAGCCTGAATCAGCCGCCAACTGGATCATAACTCCTCCCAACGAAATGTGACATAAAGGTTTAGAAGAACAATCACCAGTGATATTAAGTACAACTTTTTTCAATTGTACCAAATTCACTTGGGTATCAGAATCACTTGAGGCCGAAGAAAACGTATCCTGGACATATGCAACCTTCCCTTTAGAAGTCTTGTTGTTCTTGCGATTACACACCCTAGAAAAATGGCCTACCAAACCACATTCTATGCATTTTGCAGATTTAGCAGGGCACCTTTCATACGTAGCAGAATGTGAATAACTTCCACACCTGTAACATATCACAGTGCTAAACTTTTTATGTCCAACACTACTTTCACCTTTCTTTTTATCATGAAAATGTGTTCTCTTTTTCTCAAAATTTGCATTCTTGTTATTTTTATACCCCATATTTTTTTTCAACAATTTTCCCTACAATTTCTTCAGCAACTTTTTTGTCTTGGGAAAGAGTGACTTTGGCACATCTCTCAGATAGTTCGGCTTTTTTTACCATGGCAATAATGTCCTTGAGGCACTTATCACCCTCCACCCATAACTTATCCTGTAAACTCTTATTTTTAGCATTCAAGACTACCTGGTCCCTAATAAGTTCTTCCTGCAATTGTGCGAACTTACATTTGGCAGCCAGTTTTTTCAATGCAGAGACATACTCTTCAACGGACTCATGTTTCTCCTGTTTTCTATGAAAGAAAGAATGCCTAGTAACTCCAATACACACCGCAGGAGAAAAATGATCATCAAGGTTCAACAAAGCTACCTTAAATACATCTAAATCCCCATCATCCCTTTCCTGAGCATGCAAATCATTAAAAATGCGTAACCCCTCAGGACCTAAGGAATACAATAGCATTCTCTTCTTTCTTTCTGGAGTAAATGTTCCATTAACATCCTCATCAACATATCATCAAGTGGTTCTGGACAGAAGTAGCAGGAAATTTACTTCGTTTTGTACCCCTTTCGGGTGCTACAGGTTTAGACGTATGCCTTTTGGATTGGCATCGGCTGCTGCCGTTTTTCAGAGGCTCATGTCTAACTTATTTGGCCACATTAAAGAGGTCGTGTTTTTTCAAGATGATATCTTGATAATGGGGAAGGACAAAGCCCAGCACGATGCTCTATTGAGAGAAGTATTGTCTATCCTTAAGAACAATGGCTTGGTAGCCGAAAGTACCAAATGTAAGTTTTCTGAAAAGTTGGTCACTTATTTAGGCCACGAAATTGGAGGTGATGGTATTAAACCTAAAAATTCCTTAGTGGAAGCTATACTTAATGCCCCTGCTCCCAAATCTAAGGATGATTTGCGTTCATTCCTAGGTTTGGCAGAATTTTATGCGAAATTTGTTCATAATTTTTCGCAAAAGACATATGAGATGCGTTTACTGATGAAGAATAAGGTTCCTTTTGCATGGAATGAGGGGTGTCAGAGGTCTTTTGAATGTATCAAGAAAGCCATTGCCAATGCTCCTGCGCTCCAGGGATTTGATCCGCTGGCGAACAATATTGTTACTACTGACTTCAGTGGAACAGGTTTGGGGGGTGTGTTGTCTCAGATCTCTGAGAAGGGAAATTAAGTAGTCATTGCTTTTGCATCCCGCTCCCTCTCTCCTGCTGAAGCGAAGTATTCGGTTATAGAGCGGGAAACATTAGCATGTGTATGGGCCATGGAACATTTTAGAAAATGTATTTGGGGAAATACATTTTTATTGAGGTCGGACCATAAGCCTTTAACGAAATTACTCACCACGGAGGGTCTGTCCAAAGCTTCTGCCAGGATTGCAAGAATGTCAATGAGAATCCAAGATTTTGTTTATGAAGTGCAATATGTGCCTGGTGCTAAAAATGTCATTGCAGATTTCCTCAGTAGACTTCCTTTGCCTCTCAAGGAAATTGAACCTGATCCTTGGAACGATATGTGTGTGGCTGCAGTATTTACTGACTACCCAGGTTTATCTAAGGTTAAATGGGATGAGGAGAACAAAAAGGATGAAGTGATGCAGACTGTGAGAGACAGAGTCATTCAGGGATGGAGTAAAGATTTTAAAATGGATCCAAAACCTAGGCCTTTTTGGGAGGTTCGTAATGAGTTATGTGTTGATGGGGAATTTTTGTGTAGAGCTGGGAAAATTGTACCTCCAGTGGGCGTGAGAGATAATATTGTGGTTTTGGGTCATGAGGGACATCCAGGTATTTCTCGCACCAAGAGGAATATTAAAATGTTGTATTGGTGGCCTAGAGTGGACCTGGATATTGAAAGACATGTACGTGACTGTATTTATTGTGAAAGTGCAGACAAGTCACAAAAAACTCTTAATCCACCGATGTCTTCTTTAGGTTGTCCAAATCTACCTTGGGAGCACATTGCTTTGGACATAATGGGTCCTGTAGTTTGGCAAGATGGTGTTTCAAAGTACATTTTAGTTCTTGTTGATTTATTTTCAAGGTGGATTGAAGTTGAAGTGGTCACAGGTGTGGATACACAGGTGGTCATTAATTTTTTGGACAGGTGTTTTTTAAGGGAAGGCTTTCCAGCTTCCATTTTAACCGATAATGGTGTGCAATTTAAGTCTGATTTGATGAAGAAATGTATGTGTAATTCTGGAATTGAACAAAGATTTACGGCTCTGTACCATCCTAGGGGAAATTCAGTGGTGGAGAGAATGAACAGAGTTTTGAAAGGTGTTCTACTATTAGCTAAGAAAGGAAATAAGAATTGGGATGATAAACTAAACAAATTGATTTGGTCATATAGGGTTTTGGTTCATGATACAGTTGGAGAGAGTCCTTTTGGATTGATGAGGGGAAGATTTCCTCACTGTAGGTTAAATCCTGGTTGGATTGGTAGGAGTACGAAGTATGAATGAGATCCTGATCATGTGAAACAGTCCATCATTAAATCTCAATGTAAGAATACATTGTATTTCGACACTAAACATGGTACCAAAGATGTGATTATCAAGGTTGGACAGTGTGTTAGAGTCAAGTCTAGTAGGAAGTCTGAGAAATTGCAATCTAAATTTTCGGATCCCAGAGTCATTACTAAGGTTATGAGGAACACGGTAGAACTAGATGATGGTACTATTCATCACATGAGTCGCATTGCTTTAGCTGGTGATGTTGCTGATGTGAAGAAGAGTTCTGTTAAAGAGAGAAATTACTGGTGGTTGGAAGTTTTATCTAATTTGGAGAAGGAGGATGAGTCTGGAGTTCCGGTTGAGCTCCAAAGGCATGATCAGTTTCCAATGAAGGGTCCAGAAGTTCCTCATTCTTGACAGGGTGATCTTTCTTTTTCCTCTAGTGAAAGGGGATGTGACAACCTTACTAGTAGTGCTTTGCGTTGTGTTGATTTCCAAGTTCAACCACCAGGAGATGATTCTATTTCCAGGGATGCTATGGTTGTTCCTGATGGTGATGTTGTTAACAAATCCACTAGGGTTGGAAGACGTATAGTTACTCCAAAGAAACTTCAGGATTTTGTCTGTTTTTAATGTTAGATTTGTTTTTATTTTCCTTTTGTTTTATTTGTTTTATTCTTCAGTTAAATTCATCAAGGAAGGGGGATGTGTAGTAATGGAATATTCCTTTATGGAATATGATGTAATAACATTCTTAACTGTGCAAGGTTACAGAGAACACACTACAAGGTTCTACATACAACATTCTGTACATTACATACACAGCATTCCTACATCATATTCCATACTTCTCTTTCATAATAAGAATTGTTTTCTACCCAAATGAACCCTTTTCACAATATTAGGATGATGAAAGACAGGGCACAAAACATATAGCTCTAACATACCTTGCAGTTTGCATACAGCTCTAGGTTGATAGTTAATAGCTCAATTTCCTATATTAGGATTTCGACTTATAAAAGATAAGTAACAAAAGGTGCTCTCTTTCAGAAGCAGTAACCCACTGACCTATTTACATTATATGCACTTCCTTATCTGCATGGTACACGTTCTTAGCAGCAGGCATTTTAACCCTCTGTGCTACCTTAGGATGAGTCAAAACGTCCACTAGATACACCTCTGGTCCCTTTCAAGGAAAAGGATTAATCACCAGACTTCTCTTGACATTTTAATTGATGTCTGAAAGTTGCTGGAGGCCAGGAACAAGACAGTAGGTGCTTTTAAAATGATAATACCATTTTCAAAAGTGACGCCCCCACCCCAAGTCAACACCCGGTGCGGTCGCACTGATCGCACTGCCCTAAAGCCGGGCCTGCCCATAAGTTGGGATAAAGGAGCGACGACAGAAAGGAGGTGAAGTCACAAGGAGCATAGCTTTACAGCAAACTTCTAAATTCTTTTTTAACAGCAACCAAGGAAACTAGCAGCAAGGATAAATGTGATATTATATCACATCTGCCTTACTTAATTTTTCACTCAGTTTTAAAATATCTTCCTGACTTAATTCAACTGCCACAGTGCTCTTTGTGGGCCCAGCAAGTTCTAGAGAAGAATAGCAGTAAGAGAACTGCAGTGATTAATACACTTGCCGGAGAAATCTGTGTTCAAACTAGTCACAGGTGTGAGTCATCGAAAAATAGCAAAGTTGGTTAATGTACCTGCTGAAAAGCACACCATATAATATGTAGGTCAGAGATTTAGATTAGATCTGGATGGTTCAGTGTGTTACTGGTTTGGTTACATAGACCCAGGGCACAAGTCGGGGGTATACACAGGTACACGGCGTCCACCCACTATTTTCACAGGGTGGGCGCTGTCCCCCCTGCCAAGAAGTTGCGCCCCTCAGAAATATGCCGAACTTGTCCCGGTGTAATTTTCAGACACCGGGACATGTTCAGCAGCGCCTGTACATTGTCTGCTTTCCATTCCCAGCAGCAACGTGCAGACAGCACGGAGGGCTTTTTTTCACCGTCAGCTGGGCCGAAGTTAAGGGGCCATCAGGCCTCCTTTTGTTTGAATAGCCTGACTGGAGGCAGCATGGAACTTCACACTTAAATGTAAATGCCACTCAGGGGAAACAAAGGCACACAGTGTTGTGTAGTCCCTATAAACGTATATAGGACCTGCATGTTTAGACAACATACACTGTAGAGGTGGTGTCCAGACTGATTCTAGACACCCCCACCGGGTATGTTAGCCTGTATACCAGCTAGCTTACAGTGCCACTAGAAACGCCTCTTACCAAGGAGAGAATAGTTCTTGGCAACTATCAAACATGACAACCCTCAGGATTGTGGAAACAGTGCAATACTTTTCGCTCAGTCACTCGTGCTCACTTTGTCTCAGAAAGATACACAGAATAAACGGTGGGGATGTTTTTCAATAAGCATTTATTGAACCAGCATCATTATAGTGTAAAATAGGTGTGCTGAAACAACCATTAGACAGAAACAGATATAAATGATTAGAAGCACTAACAGAGTAAAAGGGTGGTAGGTTTCTACCCTCATGCTTAAATAATGAATACAGGTAAGTATATAAAATATGACAGTAGTAAATGCGTACTCCTACGATGCGACCCTAAACAGATGTACCTAAGTCTATCCAGTATGTATGTAGGTGCAAAGCCAAGAATCCCTCTAGGATAAAGTCAACCCCATTACCTGAAGTGAGAGACTGTGGGACCTCATCTGGGTCTCGAGATGGACACACGGCAAGGGATGTTAGACCACTGCGAGCTGGAGTGTCTGGGTGCAGGAGCCTCAGCTTCTCTCGTCAGTGTGTCAGCATGGAAGTCCTTTTCTCCTCTGACTACCTCAGCAAGAAATGGTGTTTGTATATCTAAAGTGGTACCCTCAGGGGTTCTACCTTGCTGTGTCTTATCAGATTTAGGATGGCGGAAGGAATGACCCTTATACATAGTTATTTTGCAGGAGATGTAGTCCTGCTGAGTTTTCAAGAATCCTCATGCATATTGATGAGACTGGTTTTCAGGGAAAACCCTACGCCCTGTAACAGTATCGTAACTAGGTAAAAGGTCAGTCCCAAGAACCGTTATGTAGTGTAATGGTAGGGGAGAATATAGGTGAAAGGTTAGGTAACTACCTGAGCCTATATTAGGGTACCTATATGAAACATACCACCCACTCCTTATCCGACCGGACGACATACTACATTTTTAACGTACTTCTAGGCATTTGTACGCAAATAACTAATTAGTTCAAAACATTAATGTGTTAAAAAAATATTTTTAAAATGCACAAAAATTGCTAAAATTGTATTTTAAGCAGTAGAAGTTTTACTAAAATATGTTTGTATATATAGTTCGAACAACTATGAGTGACTGAAAGCAATGCCGTTTTAGCAAAAGTTTCTGTGTGTTGAAAACTCCACATTTGGATGTTTTTGAAAAGCCACATTTTTCCCAGCACACAATGAACCAAATGTTTATGTGTCCTGGCTGGGAGACGCAACATCACTGTTGCCTGCAATCGCCGACGACGGTCCCTGCAACACCTCGCAGATCAGGTTAATTGAGCATAGATGTTTCTCCATATTCTCCACAGCCACTGCTGGAGATGCCTGTGTGACAAACAAGGCCTGAGTACTTATTGAGGAGCCGGTATCTGCTCCGACAGGAGTTGAAGCATCATGTGGTGGCTCTAAGTATGTAGCAGAAAAATGACAATCAGGATACCTGCCATTAGGAATAGGATCAGCGGAGGTCCTCCAAAAATGCTTCCGAATACGAAGTGTATGAAATTGGGAATAACTCCGAGGATTGTCTGAAAGGTGCTTAACAGTCCAGAACCTATGGTCTTAAATAGGTGTACTATACCCGTCATATCAGGCATGTTAAAGATACGTTGTGCCATTTCTGTGAAATGGAAAAGGCAGTTTGCTCATACTAGTGCCTGCCTGTACCTCAGCCGAGGACCTTGCAACCTGGAGACCATACGTTTCTCAGGTGGAGGTTAGGGGCACGGTTTGCTGTAAAAGCATGGCTTTCATTCGGCTTACAGTATCAAGCCGTATAAAAGAAACATTCAACGAAGGCCATAACGGCGACTCCCTGACTGTATGGGTCGGTGGAAACAATACTTGCATACAGCAAGTAACCCTGGAGCTTACAGTGACAAGATATGTGATGCCCGGCAGCATCCCACAACAACCTTGATCATTCAGCATCAAATAACTCCCAATGCAAAGTAACTTGAAAACCAGATTAATCAAGGCAGCTGGGGACCCTTTCAAGTGACAGGATAAGTTAGCAACTGAACCCATTACAGTCCCCATGAAGCATGATGTCCTGGCATATGAGAGATCCACACAGAGAGTTCTCGCAGTTTGTACCGCTCGGAAACACTTCCATGTCTCCATTCCTACATCAAAATCGGTACAGCAATGTTAAAAAGTTCAGGAAACGCGCAGCAATTCTTCAGTTGTGTTTTTCAGGAGTACATGTACAGACCACCAGACCAGGCAGAAGCTCAAATCCAACTGCCAAAGATGCAGCTGGGGAAGGTAGAGCATCGTGTTGTCATGGATGACACATGGAATGTAGAGGTGCTGCCCAGCAACAAGAAATAGAAGGCAAAGGAAATAAAGCATACTGTTGTAATCTTCCTCTTCTCTCCCCTGGCTCATTCCCCCTGTTGTCTCCTTCTTCTCTCTCCCTTTAGGCACCTCCCGCTCTCCCACGCCTCTTCCACTGTCTTGGAACGTTCCTCCAGAGTTCACCATGGAATGTTGAACAACTTGTCAGTTACGGAGAGTGGATGACAGAATAAAGACGTTTGATCTTACCTTGCCTCAGAGTTCATCTTCATTATAACACTGGTGATGAATTGGCGAAGGGGGCCATCTCTGTCATCTCCCCTTTCATTGCTCTCTCCTCCCCGCACTTCTACCTGGTGATTTCTTCAGTTATGTAAATGTAAATGTAAATGTATAGGCATTTATATAGCGCACTACTTACCCGTAGGGTCCCAAGGCGCTTCGACCGCTGCGAAACCCTTCCTGGCTTCCCTGAGAGATGGTCCCTTAATGGGTATCTCCAGGGTGAGACCAGGCATCCCCGGCGGTCTGGTGGGGCCGTTAGTGAAGATGAGGCAAGCTAATGCCCAGAGTTGCCGAGTGTGAACGCTGATCAGAGTGGGCACCGAGGCGAGAGAATTATCGAGTCCGCTGACCCTGGTCCAGAAACCTGCCGCGCCGGGAATCGAACCCTGGTCCCGGGCCGTCCTCTGCTCTCGGGTCTGCCGCCTCTAACCAGTGAGCCACACTACTTCACACACTATGAAGAGCGGCTGTGTCTGGAGAAAGTAGTGCTTCACCTATCCTGTAGGCTTTTCCTATTTGATTGAAGAGGTACCTCTGGTGGAGCAAGTCCTGTGCGATCAACGCTCTTTGGGATCTACTGAGATTTGGGCTCCTGCGTTCATATTTTCTACCAGTATCTAAACTTGTGTGGTATACCTCACTTCGTGGGAAGCTGTTGATTCTGTGGTGATCTTCGTGCTACACTTTTCTTGCTGTGAGTCATCCTCAGAGAAACTGCTCCTGTATCCGTTGCCTTATTTGTGACAGGCTCGCTGGAAGTCTGCTGAGAGTTGTGTGTGAACTTTCGGATTATCCTGTGTGTCTCCTGAGGGCCTACATATTCTCTCTGTGCATCATTTGCCCCCTGGCTGCTTGTCTCACCACGTCTTTTTAGACGGCTGCCCGATGTCTCGAGACTTCTCAAGGTGCGCGGTGAGCCTCCCCCAGGCGGACTACGCAGTCCTGCTGACACCCTGCCTCGGTATACTGTCTGTCCGAGGATTTAGCTTTAGAGGCTCTCTCTCTACCCTCATTCCTGATCCAGGATTTCCCCTGCTTACGTGAGACTCGCTCCTGTGCCCTTAGCAGGTCAAACTTATTTCTTCCCTGGACCTGCGTGGGCACGCCAATGTCGTCTGCCATGTCATTACCTCAGGCAGCGGCATTTTTGTAATCCATCTTCAGTCTCTTTGGTCCGCTACTTCTGCTGTGCTGTCTTTCTTGTGGACCTGAGGTTACCTAGCCATCTCAGCAGCACTGTCTTCACATCTGCATGACCAATGCCGCGTCAGCAAGCAAAGAAGACGGCTTTTCTCTGGTGGCTCGGCGTTTTTTCTGCGGGAGGCGGTCCTTCCACCGGAGGCTCCGGCGCATCACCAACTAGTGGGCCATTTTTTCCTTGTTGTTTTCTTTGATGCCCCAGCCTCATTTGTCCTGCTTCCTGTTGCAATTTTAGAGTCATCGGAGCACACTTTCCCTCATAGTGCTTCCCCAGCTAAGGATCACTACCCATTACATGGTAGACCCTACCTGTTCCCCATCACTCCATTGTTCAAGGCCAGGACTTTTTTACGGCCATCCAGCTCCAAGTAAGGTCTTTTACAAATTACATTCTGGGTCCCCTGTGTCATTTTCAGTGCCATTCCCTGTGACACGCTCGCAACCTGCGTGCCACCCTTTCTTTCATCTATCAGATCGATCAGTTGCACAAGATCAGGACCTTGGGGGTGACATACATCTTCAGTAAGGGTATTGCAGAGTCTGTGTAGGGACCTGTACCGCTTTTGTCATTTCTTTATGCACTTCCAGTGACATGCTCACATCTTGTGTACCAACCTTTGTTTTCAACCACTATAACGGTCGTGCTTCTTTAAAATCCTCTCAGGATCAGCTGCATTGTGTGTTACTATCTGTGACACACACACACACCTGTTCTACTAGTTTTCTCCAGCCTTAGCTCTGACATCGCCCAGTATAGCTGCAAGATTATTTCTTGAATCTACCTTTCACCTCTTAATTATCCCTGAGAGGTCTTTAAATTCCCATCTCCTCCCCATGGTGCGTTTCTTACGGCGACACGCACACCATTCTTACAAGAGATAAAATCTTATGTAATTTATGTAATTGCCATGACAATACTTGTGGGGGCAGTTTGATATTTACTTCAGTTGCATGGATATTACACCTCAAATCTGTGTAGTTGCATTTATACTCGATTGTACTATGCTAATACTACTAGTGGGGCAGTTTTGACATTTACTTCAGTTGCATTGATACTATTTTACAAGCCTGGTAGACCAGATTTTGCTAATTTTTATCATTGTAGGTAATTCTATAATTTCTGGGGTGTTAATCCTGGTAGTGCTTCCTTACAGGCTAATTTCATTATATTTACGTGAAATTCTATTATCTAAAAGTGGGACCCCCACCACATGTGCTTAGTCTCCCATTTCCCCTCCAGTTACTGTTAGGTATTTAGTGACCTTCCTGACCATTGTGTATTCCTGCTGCAGCTTAACTAGCCAGCTTCCTTCCCCACCATGGCGGGACAAGCTATGAGCCAACTTCCTCCGTTCCTAAATGAAATCGGAGAACCGGAAATTCACTGGAAGGAATGAATAAACGTATTCGCCCCATACCTCATTGCCATAGGCAGCGAAAGGTATTCAGCAGTTCGCAAACAGCACATATTGTTCCATAACTTAGGCATACAAGGTAGAAAGATTTATGACACCTTACCCGAACCAGAACTAGAAGAGGATGATGAGGATACTGATGAGTTTAAAGTCACCCTGTTAAAATTAGAGTCACATTTTGATGACAGGGTGAACGTAGTTTTGGAGCGACATAAGTTATTTACCCGCATCCAGGGTAAACAGGAATCTGTTATCAATTACATAGCAGCACTTAGAGGTCTAACACTACTATGTGACTTTGGTGAACTCACTGATTCACTCATTAGGGACCAACTTGTCAGGTGCACGAATAATAGTCGAATTCAAGAAAAGCTCCTGGCAAAAAACCCCACCTTAAAAGAATCGATTAGTATATCAGTCTCTGTAGAACAAACTGCTAAGTGTATCAAAGAGATGAAGACTCCCAATGAGCTTGTTGCCAATGTTCGCAATAGCAGTGGTGTACAGGCCAATTCCATTGGTAATGAGGTATTCAAGGTTAAACTCGGAGAAGCCAAAGATAACCATTCTATCAGTGAAAAGGGAAGGTTGAAATGCTATAGATGTGGCAACACCAATCACCTTGCCAATGATGTGCGTTGTACCGCCCGCAATGTCACATGTGGAAAATGTAACAAGAAGGGGCACCTGAGTAGTGTGTGCAACACCAGTGAAAACTACCAAGTGAAAGTAGTGCAGAGTGAAGGGGACATAGCCCCTAAGTATGTTTTCCAAGTACAAGCTAGGGACTGCCAATCTTCCCCAAGTTCTCAAGGGCAATTCAATGACCTCAGGCCTATTGAATATCCAAAATGTACTATCTTTGTGAATAGTATGCCCATAGATGTCTTCGCCGATTCGTGTGCCACGGTTACCTTATTCAATGTTGACGTCATAAAAGACATTTTTGATACCTCCAGTCTCAAAATACTGGAACCTGACATTTCAGCTGTAGGGTATGCCGGTGAGAACATCCCTTTAGTGGGGATGATGAGTGTATGTATTAAATTCAAAGGGAGAACTACATGAGGCAAAGTGTACATGGTAAACAAAGGGTCAAATCTGTTGGGTTGGCACCATCAAAGAGAGCTGGGGATTGTACTTGACCTCAACAATAAAGACCAAGTTCTTGTAGCTGGGGGGAGGGTGGGGGAAACCAGCAGTGACGTAAAAAATTGTTGTTCAGCGGATTAGGACAAAGAGTAAATAGCAATGCCTGCCACATACCTCCCACGGGGGTGAACATAATTTCTAAACAAAATGCCAAAACCCCTGTAGAAGGGAAAATGCCAGAGATGGTTCATGCTATATCAGGAACTGATGTTGTTAAAAGTTGGCCTGCTGTGAATATTTGTAACCTGTCCGATAATGCCACAGCAGTTCTTAAGACTCCATGGGCTAAGTTGGCATTGGAGATAATCTGTCCCATAGGACAGTCTGGAGTCCCTAAGAGATTTTTGATGGTTCTCATGGACTACACATCTCACTGGATCAAATACAAGTGGGTCTCACGTGTCTCGACAAAAGCCCTCATCTACTTCTTGAGAGACGCAATTGCATGTGAAGGTGTGCCAGCTTGCATAGTCACTAACAATGATACCAAATTCTCATCTATGGAAATGAAGCCATTCCTGTGTGAGCTGGGCATCAAGCATGAGGAATCTACTGTATTCTGCCAAGGAGGCAATGACCACATTCGGATGGCAAAGCTCTGGATCAAAAATCTAACTCATCTAGCTTGTTCGAACAACATGGATGTAGATAAAATGTTAAGAGAAAGCATTTAGGCATATCACACCTCTTCCGGCTTGACAACGGGAGTTATCCCTTTTGCTTCCATCAGGGGAAGAGATCCGATTGCCAATGCCATACTCCCTGATTTGCCGTGCACAATATTTCTCGCAAAATTGTCTTCATCATAATGTAACCCGTTTTTTCCCTCCCTTTGACAGCTGTGTGCCCTCTGCCTCCCAGGCCCATGGATTCCCATGTTACTTAAATGGTGTTCCTGTTTTCTTCACTGGTTCCTCTTGCACTCCCACCCCTTCCTTCCTCTAGCTGTTCCGGTACTTTCCCTTCCCGGTCCGTAGGGAGATGTGTTGTAATCTTCCTCCTCTCTCCCCTGGCTCTTTCCCCCTGTTGTCTCCTTCTTCACTCTCCCTTTTGGTACCTCCTGCTCTCCCCACCTCTTCCACTGTCTTGGATCGTTCCTCCAGAGGTCACCATGGAATGTTGAATAACTTGTCAGTTACGGAGAGTAAATGACAGAATAAAGACGTTTGATCTTACTTTGCCTCAGAGTTCATCTTCATTATAACACATAGCTAGGTAGATAACTAGCCAGGAGATGAGTAATGGAAACACAGCTAAATATAGCAAACTAAAACCCACAGCAAATCTTCCCCCTACACAAAATAAACAAAAGAAAAACATTCAAAGATACAAAGTGAATTTCAAACGCTATAGAGAACCAGGGCAAAATCGACAAACTGACATCTCAGGACATCTTATAGTCTTGATGGTAAGTCGGTCTGAATCTCAAGCTCCTATAATTGCATCTGATTTGCCATGGCTGCCTGACCTTAAGATGGCGGCGCCCGGGACAGGACAGGCGCCATTTCAAAATCGGCGCAAATTTGTCTATTGAGGGCCCTACCAGTTTTCCACTGCAGGCAGTAGGGGGCCTTACATTGACTCAGGCCCAGGGAGCCTCGAGGAGATCTGAAGAGCGACCAGTGAGGGAATTGAGGCACAAGATACCCCTAGGGGCTGACTCCAAGTGACAGCCACTACCCTGCGGCCCGCCCTGGTTCGGACAGAGGGCTCACCTGGAGCAGGGATATGAATTGCGCCCGGCCCTTTAGTTGAGGCGACTGACGATATGCCCGAGGGACGCTGGGGGAGTTCACCCGCGGGGCCCCTAGTGGATGACGGGAGAAGACCCACCTGGCTGAGAAGCTCTGAACAACGCGCCCATACACCCCTGCGTCCTGAGGGGTCGCCGACCTACAGTGAGGTGCCAGGGGGTCCGACGCTGGTGGCAAGCTTGTGACGGACATGGGTGAAGTGTGAACGGCCAGACAGATAGTGGGCGGCACCGCCTTGGCATCACCTGCTACGGATCGGACGACTTGGTGCTGGGAGAGGCTGTAGGAGGGTCCCCTACGCGGCACCGAACCTGAACAGATCCAGGAGGGCGCCCGGGACTGGTTGGGGGTGGCACCTCGCTGCTGTGGGTTGCGGACGCGGGATCCCCCCAGAGCTGCTGCTACTGAACACGCCTCCCCACAACAATGGGTCGTGTATCCAGGAAAAAGGGCTTTAAAGTGCTGCGCCTAGATGAGCTGGAATGCCAAACGGAAGACGAAGATCGGGATACAGAGAGACGGGGGCCGAGTACACCTGGAGATCCTACCCTAGGCGAGATAATGCAGGCCATCATGGCGTCACGCGAAGCATTGGAGAAAAGGATGGACACCATTGGAACGGACCTCACACTCCTGAAGGACGACCACAGGAAGCTCAAGGAGAGAGTGGCGACACAGGAGACCAACATGAAAAGTATTCCTGATGAGGTGACCGCCCTATGATGCTCCTTGAGTGAAGTGACGCACAGAGTCAAGGCCCTGGAGGTTCGAGCGGAGGACAGCGAAGGCTGCTCACGGCGTAACAACCTCCGCATCGTGGGCGTGCCGGAGTGCAAGGAGGGCCATGATGCGGTCCACTTTCTGGAGAACTGGCTGCGGACAGAGGTTGCCCCAGAGGGCCTCTCACCATTCTATGCACTGGAGCGAGCACACAGGGTACCGGCCCGCCCGCCTAAGCCTGGTGCTCCGCCCCGACCGATGGTGGCGCGGCTGCTGCATTATCGCGACCGGGACTTCATCCTACAAAGGGCTCGAGAGCAACAGAACCTGCAAATAGGCAACAGCCGGGTGATGATATTTCTGGACTACACCAGTGAAGTACAACGGCAACGGTCCTCCTTTTTGGCTGTCAAGAAGAAGCTACGGCTGCTCAACATCCCATATGCCATGCTCTTCCCGGCACGGCTGCGGGTGACGACGGATGCGAGGACCCACTTTTTCCTTACCCCGCAGACAGCATGAGACTGGTTGGAGAGCCGAAGTGGCGCGTCGGGGGGTTCCTCGCGGCCACCTTCACCTCGAGAGCGGCGAGAATCTGCTTTGGCAAGGGGAAGCCCCACTTCCCTAGTGGCTCAGAGGCATGAAAGAGACAAGGCGATCCGGGCCGTGGTGGTCATCAGTAAGGGAGCGACCAGCCCGTCGAGTGTTGTCACTGAAGCAGCGAAGAGTGGAACGGGGAGCCCGGGCTCTGGCAGCTCCCAGGGCCTCTTTGACGTGGAGCTACCGAATGTCACCCCACAGACAGTGGATGGAATGTTTGGGTGATGGGTCTGCAGAAGCCATGGGAGATACATGCTGTTGGGCCGGTTACACTACCTGCTCTTGGGGGGTGATTGCAGATGGGGCAGCGCGACTGGTGATGATCTCAAAAATGCCGGGTTCTCAGATGACCGTAGGGGTTTTTCCTAAGGGGAGGGTGGCTGGGGGGGAGAGCTCTCGGGGCATTAAGCGCGAGCCAAAAGTTTCCTCCTAGTTGCAGTTATGCTTTCGGGCAGTTTGGTTTGGATGGGAACCTGTTCTTGCGTGCCTGTCCTGGGGAGTGGTAGTTGGGGGCAGTTTATGTGTTGGGGGGCTGGGGGAGGATCGGACATGCCGCTCGGGGGGGATGCAGTAAATTTGTACGCACGACAGATCCATGGGTTCCTCCATATGCCTTAAAGTCATGACCTGGAACGTCCGAGGGATGCATACCATGTGTAGACGACACAAAATCCACGCATACTTGATACGGAGGGGAGTGCAGGTCGCTCTCCTTCAGGAAACACACTTGACGGAGGTAGAGGGAAAGGCACTACAACGTCGCTGGAGAGGCCAGGTCTTTCACACCACTTACTCGGCATATGCCAGGGGAACACTGGTTTGGATAAGAGCAGGAGAACCGTTTCAATGTTTGAGGCAGTTGGTTGACCCCGAGGGTAGATTTACAGTGGTCACAGGGCGACTAGACGGACGGGACATCACATTAGGAAGCATATACACCCCCAATATAGATCAATCCACTTTTCTTGCACAACTTTCACAGAAACTGGCGGGGCTGCTCACGGGGCCTGTGTTACTGGGGGGGGATTTTAACTGTGTAGCAGACGTGGACCTTGACTGTTCCCACCCACCTCTCCCTGACGCCCCTACTCGTAGAATAGCAGAAGGCTGGCGGGACTGGCAGCAGAGGAGGGGACTTACAGACACCTGGAGGGTCCACCATCCCAGGGACCGTGACTATTCTTACTTTTCTGCAGTTCATGAACTGCATGTCAGATTGGATGCAATCTTGTGCTCCCAGGACATTCATATGAAGGTTACGATGAGTGAATACCTGGCCAGGACGACCTCTGATCACAACCCCCTGCTGGTGGTCTTGAGGTGAGTTCGGACTAGAACGGCGATTCCTAACTGGCGGCTCCGGCCGGAGGCCTTGGAAGACCAGGTCTTTCGGACCACTATAGGCACAGCCATAGGGGAGTACTTTCAACACAATGCGGGCACCTCCTCCAGTCTGCATAATGAATGGGACGCGTTCAAAGTAGTGATCCGCGGGCGGTGCATTGGAGAGGCAGTGGGTGTTCGCAGAACTCTATTGAGTGAGGTACAGGGGGCAGAACAACGGCTTCGGGACAAGGAACGAGAAAGACCGGGGCGGATAGAGGTCGAGGAGGAGTTATTAAGGGCAAAAGAGGAGCTGGCCATGGAAGTGAAGAGGCTGAGATGTTTTGATTATAAGGCCTACATGGTGCGAGCGCATGCGGAACACGATAAGTCAGGGGCGCTCCTGGCCTGGTTAGCAAATCCGGCCCGCAGGGGCACACCGATCTTTGAGCTACGAGACGAGGGGGGGACATCCCACTTTTGGCAACAGGCAATCAATATGCAATTTCTAGATTACTACTCCACGCTGTACCATAGCGGTTTAGACCCCAGGGAACCTGAGGACGGGGATTTCCTAGGTATAGAATTACCTCAGATTGAAGCGGAGGAGGCAGAGGACTTGGGTCGTCCGGTGGAAGTGGGAGAGGTCCGGAGTGCCCTTAAACGCATGGCTAAGAACAAAACCCCAGGCACCAACGGGTTCCCGTCAGAGTTTTACGTCGCTTATATTGATATACTGGCCCCTCAGCTGGTATCTCTCTACAACCGGTCAAAGCAGGTGGCTATTTGCCCACCTCGACGAGAGAGGCGGTGATTGTCCCGCTCCTTAAGCCGGGGAAACCGGAGTGGGATCGAACAGCGTATCGCCCCCTCGCGATGTTAATCATTGACTATAAGGTACTGAGTGGAATAGTGGCGCATCGCCTGATGGGGCACATGACGACCCTGGTACATGTGGACCAATCTAGTTTTATCCCCACACGGAACATGGCGGTGAATATTAGGAGGTTGTGTCACTTACTGCAGGCGTCGGAGGCCGGAGGGGAAGAGGCATGTGTGCTATCCATTGACATCGAAAAAGCCTTTGATAGCCTAGAGTGGCCATACTTGTTTCGGGTTTTGAGGGCCTTCGGACTGGGTGAAGGGTTCGTGGCATGGATGCAGCTCCTGTACTCCAATTCGACGGCCAGGGTCCGGACAGGGGGGGTGATTTCGGCAGCTTGTGCGGTAGGTAGGGGAATGAGGCAGGGTTGCCCATTGTCTCCCCTCCTGGTTGCCCTGGCAATGGAGCCCCTAGCGGTCCATGCACGAAGGGGGGAGCGCTACAGGGGCCTGGAGGTGTTGAGTCGCATGCACCATATTGCCCTGTACGCCGACGATTTACTGATGTTCCTCGCCGATAACATTGGCGCACTCCGTGGAGCTCGGGAACTGTTGGAGAGATTGGGAAGGGTAGCGGGGCTCAGGGTTAACTGGGCCAAGACCTGCCTCTTCTCGATGAGGGGTGACCGTGGTGCTCCTCCGGAGGGGCTGGATGCGAGATGGGGGGGTAGCTGTTTACCATACTTGGGGGTGTGGATTTAGCATGGTGCAGCCGATTTATTTGAAGGTAACATAGGCAGGGTCCTCCAAAACACCAAGACTAACCTGGATTTCGGGGGGTGACTACCCCTGTCGGTCACGGGACGAGTGGCACTACTAAAAATGATAACTCTCCCCCGGTTGCTCTACTATTTTGTGACTCTGCCACTCTGGATACCGGGGAGGTACTTTACCCAGCTCAACTCCATGATCTCGGGCTTCTTGTGGGGTTCAGGGAGGCGCAGAGTGGCGCTCTCTACCCTGAGGCGCCCCAGACGGGAGGGAGGCCTTGCAGTCCCCGATTTCGAGGCCTACTACCACGCGGCCCAATTTCAATGGTTTACCCAGAAATTGGCGGGGAGGCTGGTCCTGGAGATAGCTCAGAGAGGCTGGGACGCAGAGTTGCACCACCTGGCGCGGATTCTCCTGCGCCTCCCGCTGCGGGAAAGAGATTTCCCCGGGGAGCTCTGGGTCCTGAGGTTCTGCTGGAATAGGGCCTTACGATGCCATAAGGGTGGACCGGCATATTCGCCTGAGATTCCGCTATGGCTCTGCATGGAACTCCCGCATGGGGGAAGTTGGCAGCGGCTACACGAGTGGGAGAAATTCGGGATCTCCACCCTTGGGGATCTATACGAAGATGGGGCACTCCTACCGTTTCAAAAACTAGTGGACAGGCATGAGCTGCCTGCACAGGACTTCCTCCTACATGCGGCCGTGACGGCTGCGATGCGCCAACATTGGAAGGGAGGGCTAGAGGAACCGGGGGTTTTCCCCCCTTGCCAATACGTGGTTACCTCTGCGGGTAAGGTCAAAGCGGTAACGTGCCTGTACCGCAGATTGACTCAGGGCTTGGGGACCCCGCTGGAGAGATTGCGCGCCAAATGGGAGGTGGACCTAGGGACTCCCATCGAGCCTAAACCTTGGGAAATGCTGATGGAAAGAGCTTGGAAATGTTCTCGAAACGCCAGATTTCAACTCATCCAACTCTACGTGTTCCATCGGGCGTACCTCACTCCTTCCAAACTTAATGAGTTCTTCTACTCTCATGCTGCCTGTCCACGATGCAGACTGGAGGATGCAGGATACATGCATATGTTCTGGGATTGTCCTATACTCCGGGGGTACTGGGGAGAGATAATGACTAAACTGACTGAGGTAACAGAGAGGGACCTACAAAACACTCCAGCTGTGTGTCTGCTGCACTGGTTCCCCCACACTGCCTGCAACAAGACTACCAGCAGGTTTGTGGATTTGGGTCTGGTACTGGCTGTGAGAAGTTGGCCTGATGTATGATGTCCACAGTTCTGTGGGCACCTTGTATCAGTCCAAACAATCCCTTATGGTGATGGTTGTAAGTCAACCTTATAGACAAGCTATCCTAGGGGTAGCATGGACTAAGCAGCCTTAAAGGCTTAACTCAAGAGGTCATGTGAAGCAAGCTGTTTTCCATACGCAATCCTGTAATATCAAATGAAAGGACACCACACAAGTTATATATTATAAAAAGATATGTATTTAAGCACAATATAACATATACAAGTTGCACGTTTTTGGATGAGGCCGGTGGCCACTCAAACCATATATCAAAAAAGTGGTATAACAATCACTAATCGATCGGGGGTAAGGCCTAGGGCCTTGAGAATCGCTTGGACTACAGTGCTCTAACAGCAGTTAGGACGGGAGTAGCCCGCGGGATTCGGGTGCAGTGCTGAAAAGCACAGGCATGCACCAATGTAAAGTCAATGGTGCGGAAAAGTTATCGTTTTACAGATTAAAGAGTCTTCCGACTGGACTAGGACTACCAAACTTTAGAGTTAGGCACTAGAGGTGTGTACCAGTGTAAGAACACCGGCGCTAGTAAGTTACCTCACCCACAGGAAGCGGGTGCATAGGTGCCAAAGTGTGTCGGGTTTCGTCACGCAGTTCGATGGTGCCTGAAGATGAAGATGCAGCAGGTGTCCAGAAGAGAAGTGTCCGGTGCGATCCAAGGGTGGATCGAAGCTGAAGGGTACCTGAAAGCAGAGGGGACAGAGTCTGGGTCACTGGGCAGTGACCAGGAAGGAACCAGGCAATGTTGGGCGCAATCAATTTAATTTAAGAGGGAGAGGTGTGGCGCCGCGGCCAGGGCGACTGACGTTGGAATCTGGGGATCAGGGTTCGATCCCCGGCTCCGGCGGCAGGTTAGCCCAGCACCATGCGACTCTGGGCAATAGCTTGCTTAATCTTCCCGACGGCCCCCAGCGCCTAGAGACCCTAACGGGTGATTGTGCGTATACAAATGTGGATGTGGATTATCAGGTCATTGTCGGGTGCCTTGTCTCCGCTGCCACGTGGACTCTGGGGCCCTGAGGATGTCCTGGAGTGAATCACAAGCTGTCCCACGAAGGCTCTCGCTGTTGGCGGTGTCGGCTTCACGATCAGAGTCAACAAGCCTTGGCAAAGGCAACCCATGCAGGATTCGAAGAAGGCTTAACACTCGGACCAGCAAGGTCTGAGCGGGTGCTCCTTTTCAGGGGAGCGAGTGCCAATCTGGAGCAACCAGATCAACTGTTCAAAGTTAAAGGTTTGTTGGTTCAGGGGCCACTAGCCAATGGACAAGCGACCGGACAAATGCGTTGAGCAGGAAAATGCAGAAGGGCCCCACGCAGCACTCGTCGAGTTTAGAGGGGTGAGCTTTGGTGCAAAAGCTGCTCGGCGCTGGAGCTTCTCACGCTCCAATGCACAGCTTCGAGGAAGCCTCGGGTGCTGCACGGTCAGCGCTTCGTAGTTACTTCAAGATGGCCGCTCCCACACTTCAGGTCACCTCCACGGGTCCCAGCTCTGTATGGACTGTGGATCGGGCTGTTGGAAGTCAGGAAAGCTGGCTCTTGTTGATCTCTGTCGCTCGAGTTCCGGCGGGAACTGCAACAAAGCAAACGTTGAGGTGCTGGATGGTGCCTGTTTGCACAGGGTGGTCACTCCTTGACCACAAGGGAGATTCTTCAGTCTTCCACGTCGAGTGGGGTGTCAAAGGGTCCAGAGTTTCATTTCATAAGTTTCAGTCAGGATAATCTGATGTGCATTGGCACTGCTCCCACCTATATTCCAAATCTGGGGGCTGGATTACCTGCTAGGTCCCTCCTATGGGTGGGACCCGGGAAGGGGGTGGTTACACCCCTTTCCCTTTGTCCAGTTTCGCGCCAGGACTGGGGCTGGATGGCCCCAAAACCGGTTTGACTGGAATCTGCCAAGGGACACCTTGTGCGCCCCAGGCAGTGTCTAGTTTCATTCAACCCTCCCTGCTACAATCCACTATCTCCTGTCTGGGGTGGTGTGACACCTCCCTGTGACAGGAGATCCTTTGATCAAGCCTCCTCTGCCGAGTATCGGTCAGCAGCAGGAGGCCAGACTAGTGTCTGTGGCAGCAGCATCCATTTTGTGATGCTGGGGCTCTGATTAACCGCATTTGCAGTAAGTAACATGTCTTCCCCTCCTGGAGGGGTGGGACGCTGCCCCCACCATCAGTATCGTCGAGGGGGTAGCATTCCACGTTGTATGACACCAAACACGACATGTTCTGATAAAGCCAAACCGGAGTTGCAATAACCGTAAGGATTATAATGCACTTAAGAGTATATGGTATGGCAGTATCACTGGAACAGCTATAGGGAAATGGTCCCGCAAGCTGCAGACAGGCTCAGCTCATGCCAGAGCACTATCTCACATAAAACCAAGCACTCTGCCTCCAGGATTGTTAAGGCCTGCAATAGGAGTGGCTGATAGGTATATATGTGTCCAGATATAGGTTTAGACATAGGTATACTATATCTAAGCAAGGGGCGATTACACCACCTTGCCCCAGCTGAGGGATCAGCCAGTTGTGTCGATTTAAGAACCAGCCAGGGGTGGCAAAAGCTATGCTTCAGCCCCTGGTAGGCCTTGGATGCACCTATGCCCTGGGCACCTATAGTGCACTGTACAGGGGCTGATAAGGTGTCCTGTACCAATTTGGTTATGCACCTAGGGTGCATGGAGTCCATTTTAAGAGAGAGCAGATAGCCTGGGGCCCTGGTTAGCAGGATCCCAGGCCAACTAAGTCGAAAACCAGCTAAAGACTAGGCAAAAAGTTTGGGGTAACCATAGTCAGGCATCCACCCTCCTACACTGGCCAAGCGCGAAATCACTAGTCATTGGAAAGCGACCACTGGCCCTAATGTAGGGCGCTGGCTCAGAGAATTTCTCAAATGGGCGGACTGTGAGGGGACCCTCCAACTCCAACTAGCTTGAAGAATCGACAATGACACGTTATGGGACACAGCTAGAGCCTGGGTAGCGCTGACAGATCTACTTAAAGACCCGACGGACAGAGAGGACTGATCCCCCTGATCATACATGCCCTTTGGGTTGTCTGGGACCTCGGCTGCAGACAATGTGATGACCAAGTAGGCAGGAGGTGGGATCTCCGGGTTGGGTGCATTCTCCCGGATGGAGGTTAGATCGCTGGCACAGGTCTCATTTGGAGTGTGCAGAATACATTGTGAGCGACACGCGTGATATTGGGGAAGCGGCATGTCTGAGGGGAGGGGGGAGGGTGGGGTGGAAGGGTTGTGGGGGGAGTTGTGTGAGTTGGTTGGGGAAGGGTGGGTAGGAGAGTTGGATGTTCGGTTTCCTGATCTACTGAATGGAAGAGGACTATCTCTAGTATGATTGAGTACCAAATAGCTTGAGTCCTGCGGAGTTATGCAGCTACGTGACGAAGCTGTGACACCTGACTCAAGGAAGGCTGTGCAAGGCACGCTGAAAGGGCAGAGACTAAAACTGACTGGCTAAACGGTGAAGCACTGTTTTACTATGTGTGCTTGTATAATTTGGACGTAATGAGCTCACCATGCATTTAATGATACCTTGAAAATGATGTATGCCCTCAAAACAAAAAACCCAATAAATTCTGTTTAAAAAAAAAAAATGGACAACTCTTTAAGAAACAAACTCATCTCAGGTGAAACGAATTGAACACCATTATCAGTGAAGAGATGTTTAGGAATGCCTTCCCTTGAAAACTCCTCAGAAAGAAACTCAATTACAGCTCTGGTGTTGCCAGTAGGCACACATTTGGTGACCACCCACTTAGAAGTGTAATCCACCAACACCAAAACATAACACTCATCATGAACAAAAAGTTCAAAGGGGCCAGCAATGTCCAATCCCAAATTGGACCAAGCCTCAGCAGGAATCTCCACAGACGACAGAGGTGCAGTGCGTGTCTTCTTGCTCTTATCACTATTGGCACACTCCCAACAATCCTTGACAACATCTTCAATCTGCCGATCCTTGGGCAGCTACCAATACGATTCACAAACCCTAGCTTTAGTCAGGTTCCTTCCTAAATGTCCTTCATGGGCCACGTTAATGAGCTTGCACCTAAGATCACTGAGAAGTATCACCCAATTACCCCTCAACAACTTCTCCTTAAATACATACAAATCATCCTTGACATTGAGAAAACATTTCAAAGACTCAGGGACATCCTTGTCCACTGGCCAACCCTGTACAGTATACTCCTTAATCATTTCCAAATCCTTGCCACTCTGAGAAGCCAGAGACCACTCCTCCAAATTAACAGCAGATTCAAGCACACACGCCACATGAGTATTCTTAACCTCCACACCAGACTGATCCAAAGGCATCCTAGACAGGCAAACAGCGACAGAATTCTTCGGGCCGGGCACATACTCAACTTTGAAATTGAACTCAGTCCATCCTTCGATCCAACGTTTGATTCTTGAAGAAAGATTATCGACCTCCCAGCAAGTAAATATTTGACACAAAGGACGATGATCAGTCGTGACTACTACAGGTAAAATCCAAAGATCAAATTTGAAATGGCAAATTGCCCAGAAAACCACCAATGCCGCTCCTCCGCACCCTTGAGTGAACGAGAAGCAAAAGCAACTATCCTGGATTCACCATCCACAAACTGTGAGAGGACCGTACCCAAACCAAGCATGCTGGAATCAGTGGACAGCACAGTGTTTTTACAAGCATCAAAATGTCCCAAATAAGGCAGGCGACCAATGACATCCTTGACAGTGTTGAAGGCAAAAATACAATCATCAGACCATGTAAATATGGCACCCTTCTTGACCAATAACCTCAATGGAGAAGACATACAAGCAAAATTGGGAACAAACTTGGAGCAAAATTCAACTATCCCCAGGGAAGATTAAACTTTGTCTCTGTTTGCAGGTACCGTGAGAGGACCGTACCCAAACCAAGCATGTTGGAATCAGTGGACAGCACAGTTTTTTTACAAGCATCAAAATGTCCCAAATAAGGCATGCGACCAATGACATCCTTGATAGTGTTGAAGGCAAGAATACAATCATTAGACCATGTAAATCTGGCACCCTTCTTGACCAATAACCTCAATGGAGAAGACATACAAGCAAAATTGGGAACAAACTTGGAGCAAAATTCAGCTAACCCCAGGAAAGATCAAACTTTGTCTCTGTTTGCAGGTACAGGTGTCTTTACAATGCTCTCAGCAAGATCTAATTTGGGACTGATCCCTGCTCCAGAAATCGGGTGGCCCAAATTATTCACAGATGACACCCAAAATTTACATTTTCTTCTCTTGATAACAGGACGAGCATCCTGTAGTTGCTGCAAAACCTCCCACAACTGTTTGTCACGTTCATGTTGGTCCTTCCCATAAACAAGAATGTCATTTTGAATAATGAGAACTTTAGACAACCCATCCAGTCCTTTGTTCATAACTTTCTGGAAGCAGGCAGCAGCAGATGCCAGACCAAAAGGCATCGGGTGAATCTGAAAGCACCCAAGGGAGTCATGAACGATGTCAAGTGTCTTGAATCCGGATGGAGCAATACCTGGTGGTAAGCGGACAACAAGTCCATAACACTAAAACATTTAGCATCTTTGATAAGACCAAGAGTCTCGGAGATGTTCGGCAAGGGCTGCCTGTCGACCCAAATAAGCTTGTTTGGGCCGTGCAAGTCCACACATATGCGGATCCCTTTGCCCCCATTCTTGGATGCTAAAACAATCAGGGCCAACCACTCCGAACACTCAATCTCCTCAATAATGCCAGCAGCTATTAACGTTTTCAGCTCCTGACCTAAAGGATCATCATCATATAAGGTACCTTCCTTACTTTGCTAACAAACAGGTGGGCATTCTGCTTCAAAATAATCTTGTGCTCAAAATTCTTGAGCAAACCCAGACCATCACTGAAAACTTTAGGAAACTGAGAACTCACATCCTCAGACAATTAATTGACCACTAAACAAAAGCAAAACCTTTTTCTCTTCTTCAATACAATGTACTGCTTGGGTCTTAGCACCAGGACATATACGAGCGTAATGCCCCTTATTGCCACACCTATTACAGGTGACAGACCTCACGCAACAATTGAGGTTGTTGGACAAATGGTTTTTACTCCCACACCTAAAACAATTAAAGCCAGGCTTGCTGTACCTGGAACCTAACTACTCAGAATCAGACAATTTTTTATCCTCCTCATCATGAATACCCTTTTTAAACTCAATCCCCTTGGCACCATCTTTCTTGACCTCATGAACCACCTTGTCCTCCAGGGAAATATCAGTGTTATTATCAACTCTCTTAATAAGCACCCAAATGTTGGTGTTCTCCATACTCTCCACAATAGCTAACGTCTCTTTAAGATTCGGATTTTTGGCAAGAAGTTTCTGTTGAACCTTCGCATCACTAGTGCACCTGACAATTTGGCCTCTAACAGGAGAATGAGCAAGCTGTTTGAACTCACAAGTGCGTGCCAATGTTTTTACGGATGCCACATAACTACAATTTTTTGATAGCTTGCCCTGAACTCTAGAAAAAAACTTGTGACGTTCCAAAACAACGTTAATTTTAGATCCAAAATGTTTCTCGAGCATCATGACAGACATGTCAAAAATATTGTCAGGTTCTCCCTCGCCACGCCCCATAACAATTTCATCTAAACTATCATATACATGTCTACCCTCAACCCCCAAATTGTGTAACAACCCAGCTTGTTTTCTTAAGGAAGAGAATTTCTCACCCCCAATAGCCAATAGGTAAGAATCAAACAGTGGCTTCCACCTGTTCCAAGGTAAAATTGGGTCACCTTTGTCTGAAAGAAACTGTGGAGGCTGAGACATGCTGGATAAGGGCATTGTGAAGAGAGAAAAAAATGAAAAACTGTATAAAATAGTAAATCAAATAGTACCAATTAGTATCAAAAAGTAATAGCATTAAAAGTTATGTGTGTCACAACACTACAAAGTAATTAGCATATTACCTGGGATTGCAATTACAAAACCAAAAGGTAAAGCACAACATAAACTAAGATAACTGCAGAAACCAAAATGCTGTGCCCAAAATAGAAATGCCCCAGCATGTGAAAAAGGTGTGCGCATCACATCACACGTAATAAAACTCAAATTAAACCAGGAGAAGTGAGCGCGTCACTGACACGGTGCAAAAACACAGTACCTCAAGGAAATGATGTGTGCATCACCGCGCATATTCCAAATGAAATAATAGTGAACTCAGCAACAGAAGAACACAATGCGCATGCCCCAAATGTCTGAGAAGGTGTGCGCATCACAGGCATGCTTGCAGCTCAGGGGTAGGTGTGTGCATCGCCGCGTCTGCTCCCTGCAGGATTAGAAACTCGTGAGTTCACACTGCGTATGCACCGCACACGTCAGGCAGGACCAGCTGTAAAATCTTGTCGCGGAAGTGGTGCAGTGAATAAAGTAGATCGATCGTGTGCCCAATAACCGGAATGATCCTCTGCGCACCACAAGGAAACTTTCCACATGAACGGCAGCTGGGGGCTTGTGGTTAGCGCACCACCATCAAGAAATCCGGCATCAAGGACAATGGAGGAGCGCGTGTGTCCACAGCATGCGTACCTTCCATTACCGGGGAAACAGCACACCACACAAAGAGGCCTCAGGTAAGGGACGTCACAAGGCCTACTATGCCAGATAGCTCGAGTAGTATATTACCGTTACTTCAGGCCTGTAATTTTTAAAGTTCAACCGCTAGACCACAAAAAGGTAGAAAGATTTCCCCAAAACCAGGCCAAACCAGGAAGTAGAAATAGTCCAAGCCAAATATACTGAATCTCCACTGTCCAAGGAGATATCAAATTATGGCCAAATAAGCGCTTCCGATGGGGAAGCTGATGGTCTAGGGATGCCTGTCCCCACACAGGCACAATTCGTCGCCAGTGTTAAAAAGGACAGGAAACGCTCAGCAATTCTTCAGTAGTTTTATTCAGAAGTACATGCACAGACCACCAGCTCAGGCAGCAGCTCAAATCCAACTGCAAAAGATGAAGCTGGGGAAGGTAGAGCATTGTGTTGTCAAGGATGAAACATGGAATGTAGAGGTGCTGCCCAGCAACAAGAATAGAAGGCAAAAGGAAATAACTAGCTAGGAGATGAGTAATGAAAACACAGCTAAATTTAGCAAACTAAAACCCACAGCAGGCAATTCCCAAGATTCCTTAATGAATTCCCTACCCATCGCTTCATATCTGCCCGCCTGTTCTAGGCAATACTGAAACTGGAAAGTTGTGACCGGTAATATTAAATGGCCAAGGATTAACCATTCTGCGGATGGGGACTCTGCCACAGTAAAAGGTAATTGGTCCAGTTTTTCAATATGCAGCATTGTATATTTTGCTCTCCTTTGTGCCATTGTTATCTGCTTCTCAGTTAGATTGTATGCATAAAATAGGGACTTTCTGTTGACAAATCATCAAAGCACATAACCAGCGCTCAATGATTGCAGGATCCAGTTTAATAACAATAGAATGTAGTTGAGACTGTCCGTGTTCTAGTATGAACAAGTCCTGTTCTAGTATATCTATAGCAGAAGATATAATGTTGCCCAGTTAATAAATCCTGGATGTTAATGTGGTCATACCATTGTCAACCACAGCTAACGCTTTTTCTAGGTGTGGTGTTTGCATGTTTCTTTTTTAATGCGAGGCAGATTTCCTCATTGCAAAATCAATCCAGGATGGATTGGCAGAAGTAAAAGGTATGATTGGGATGTTGATCAAGTTAGGCAGTCCATTTGCAATTCACAAGCAAAGAATAAGGAGTTCTTTGATAGCAAACATGGTACTAAGGAAGTTTGTGTTAAAGTTGGACAGTGGGCCAGGATTAAGACTGGAAAGTTGTCTGGGAAATTAGAACCTAGGTTCTCAAATCCAAAGTTAATCACCAGGGTCATGAAGAATACTGTTCAGCTAGAGGATGGTAGCATTCATCACATGAGTCGAATAGCTCTTTCGAAGTCTGGCGTTAATGTTGAAAAGTGTGACATTGGTTGTAGGGATTTTTGGTGGTTAAATGCTTTGTCAAATTTGGAGAAAGAGGATGAGCAGGGTTTGTCAGGGGTTTTACCAAATGTAGGTTCATCAGATGTTGTGGCTTCGCCAAGTGTAGGTACATCAGATGTTGTGGCTTTGCCCGGTGTTAGTGCATCAGACGTTGAAACAGCCGCTGGTAGTCTTGAGCTTTCTGTTCCGGACATTAGTACACTTGGTGGTGCCATTTCTGGTCCTGTTATCTCCACTTTTAGTTCCTCTCAAGTTCCTGAGATTCCTGTGGCAGTAACCACTCATGTTCCTGCTGCAGAGGAAAGCCACAATTCTGGAGTTATTAAGTCAAGTAGTTTTGGTAGACCAATTCGTACTCCTAGTAAATTTATTGATTTTGTGCCTTTGTGAATTTGTGATCTTTTGTTTTTATTTGTGTTTGAAGAGGGGGATGTGTGGTGTTTGCATGTTTCTTTAATTGTAATTGGAACGGCACTATGTAATGGAATGTGGTGTAATGTATACTGTGGTAGATTAGATTGTTATCTTGTGATTCAGCTGTTACCTGCCTGATCTGCTGCATGCACCTTTTCTCTTTGTGAACTTACTTGAATAAATATTCAACTACTTCTACTGCGTGGATTACTCTTTGTAAGAAGATCACTACACTGGGTTAAGTCTATCTATTTCATGACGTCTCCCTGCAGCTTCATGTTGAGAGATCTTCCAGATTTCATTATAGACAGCGTATAAGAAACATTTCTTACGTGGCTTTTGAGAACCTAATTAAAAAATCCCTTAATCCACCTCATCAGAGAGTAAGGATAAGTGCTGTTTCACCTGGGACAGTGTCGAGGTTTTTAACCAATCGAGGCACAACTTCTCAACACTGTATGATGTCACCATCCCCTGATGTTCTCTTTGTACATAGCGTTAGTCCGGCCTATGGACACTAAACCCTTCGGTTGTAACCTTGAACCTTGATTAACATCTGTTTGTGTCTGTGGGCCAAACTAACCATCCCTTCCAAATTGGGGTCTAAAGTATTGTGCTGCATGATGTCATCTATCGTATCCCCTCCACGTGAAGTAAAATTGATGTGTGAACGTGTGAGTATCCGAGGTGTGTTCAAATCCTTGTTCTTGGCTATCCCCAAAACACAGTTTCATTCAGAAATATTATCTGCTGTAGAATGAGGCATGCACAAAATAGTGCTTACGTTCCCTGAACTAACCATTCCTTTGAACCCAAGACTGATTTTATGTCAATAGTGTCCTTCCATAAGTCGAAACACTGTTCAGACAATTGGGAAATAAAGGATGCAGAATAAATCTGTTTGGTGTTAGTCAGCATATTTTTCTGTGCAGCTGTAGGTGTAACCCTAGTAATAGAAAGTTTCTGTGCAAACATTTTCAAACTACCTTTTGGTGGTGTTGGGCAGTGTTCCAATTTGTGATATGTAAAAACATTTCGTGGGATACTGTATTTATGTGTGAAGTGATGACCATAATGATGGTAACAGTACATAGTGTTTTAGTCTGATGTGTCTTCTAACATTTCAATGTTTAAAAATGCAGTGTATTGTTCTAAATCAGACAAGTTATTTACAGTTTCAAAATCCCAATCGTCAGAAAATGTACTGGAGGTAATGATGTCATTTAGGAAATTTTAAATAAATGTGGTATTTTGAAAAGTTCAGTGGGACCAAATACATCATAATCAACCTTGTCCCAACTATTCCATCAGGAATTGGAACCGCTGTATTGTTCACAAAAACAAGGTCTCTTTATTCACGATGAGATGATGTATGAGGTTTCAGGACCAAGTTCACATTTGATACTTCAGAGCATTCTGGGACATATTTTGCAATCATGAGTAAGCAAAAAACAGTCACCAGGTCAATCCAGAACAGAAAAAACAGTATTCCAGTTATTATCCAGAGATGGAGCCAAGGTGATACTAGGTAAGTCTTTTTCAGAAAAGTGTAAAAATCACAAATTTGAAGTAGCCAGATGCAGTTCAATCTATCTTTGGTAGCTCAGCAGGTTTTGTGGAACTGGCAGGCGTCTCTTTTAGAGGCATATTGATGTAGAGATCAATGTTAGGCCGAATTGATATTTGTCTTTCATTGTGTTTTGAAGTTCTGTTTCAAGAGGAACGAGTTCCATTTAATTGTTGGAAATGTCATCATTTGGTATTGGTGATTCTTCAGATGTTATGAGTCTTTCTAACTGAACTTCCTGTATGGTAGCGAGAGGAGAGCGTTGGCTACCCAGGAGCCCTCAAGGGCTACTATTCAATATTGGGCCCATAATGGGGTTTGATCAGATCAATGGAGATTAATCTCTTTTATTTTTTGCTGGCAAGAGGCGGAAGAAGTACTGTTCTTATTTCTTCGACAGCCAGGACAGGCACTGCCTTTCTATATGATGGCCCAAATTCTTTTTTGTCCTCAATCTTTTCTCTGACGACTTTTGGGATCCAGACAGGTCTTGCCGTTACTGATTTTACTTCCCCAGTGGCGCTGTATTTTACTTGCATGTTGCTTTGTAGTGCCCGGAATTCATTGAGATCCTGTAAAACAGCCAAACATTTATTGATGTCAAATGTTTTTTCATCCTCCACTGTGCTTTCACAATCGAGATCAGGTACCCACATCCTCACCCCAAATAGGACCTCGTAAAGTAGTGACACCTCCTAGTGAACTTCTTGGCATATTATTAAGAGCTTGTTTGACCCTGTATAAGTGATTGACCCAACTACTACCCGAACCTAATACCCTTGCTGTCATAGATTGCTTTTAGTCTCGGTTTCTCCTCTCCACGACCAAATTTCCTTCGGGGTGGTACGGAAAGGAGTAACGCAATGCTACACCCAAACTTCCCATGGCTTCCTTGTAAGCCCTAGAGCTAAACCTGAGCCCACAGTCAGAATGTAATGTGCCAACTGCGTATGTCCCTATAAAGACTCGAAAATCTTTTATAACAGTTTGAGCGTCAGCGTAGCGCTGAGGCCCTACACATAGGAATCTAGAGCATGAATCCACTACCACCACAATATACTTTTAAGCCCCATCCGATTGTAGGGGGCCGCAGTGGTCCAAATAGACACAAGCGAATGGTCTGTCTGATATCAGTAATGGTGTCTGCGCTGGATGCCCCACCGTGGAACCCTTCATCTGCTGGCAGATGTCGCAATTTGGGACAAAATTCTTTATCTGTTTCATTAATCCTGGCCACCAATAGTGTTGTTTCAGTAAAGAAATTGTCGCTGTAATCCCTGCATGTGCAGAAACTAGACCCTTGTGTGCAGCTCGAATTAAACCTAATCTGCGATCCATATTAGTTATTACTCTATCCCCCACTCCTGGAATTTGAGTATATGGAATGGTATTTGCATCTAACTTGTAGGAGTACTCGAGTGGAAAGCCTTTAGGTAAGGCAGGGCTGTTTTTGCGGAAGCAATGACAGCTACCATTATCTGTCCATCTATTCTCATTTTTGAATGAATGATAGCAGCTATGGCAGCAGTTAGTACTGTCCCCTTCGCAACTTCATCAACCAATGAATTCCCTTCAACGTGAATGCCATCACGTTGATGACTCAGCGTGTGTATCACGTGAGCTCTTTGTAGTTCATTTTTTCAATTCAGCTACCTGTTCCCATAGTATTTTATGCTTAATTGTGCCACCTTCTGAGTCTTTAAACCTATTTTAACCCCAGTAGTGAAGATATTCGTTCTATGACTGGACACAATAAAAAGAATCGCACACAATCAGTGTGGGGTATTCTCGATCTGTATTTATTAGTGCCAGTACCAGGGCTTTTAATTCTGCTAGCTGTACCATGCAGTCTCCTAGAGACTGTGTCTTCGTACTGCTGGGATGGAACTTGCAAACCTGCATACGATCCTTCACAATCACACACGCGACGCTGTGTTGCTGTTTACTTCCTATGGCTGGCTGAGCAGATCTGTCAGTGTAAATTATATATTCATACTAATCTCGAGGCATTATTTCATTTGGTAGAGGATATTCTTGTTCATATTGCAGGAATGCTTGTGTTTTTAGACTAGGATCATATCTGTATTCTACATCCACTGCAGTGAGAGAATTAGCCCATTGTATCCATCTTGGATGTAAGACTTTAGCATTAGGAACGCTTGCCTTTGTAGTAGCCTCTAAGTGTACCCAAATTGACCCGCTATAACATAGATCCTCAGGTTGCGGACATTTATGCGTGTCTGCAAGTGTTTTGAAGCTATCATGTCAGCTTGTAGGGAACAAAGGATATCTATGTGTTTCTGTGTCCAATGCCTAACTGAAAAATCAGTTCTTATTAAGTCATAAAAAAGGTTTTACTTTTTCTGTGTAATCAAAAATGTATGTTCTGGCAACATTTTTAAATTCCAATATGGATTCTAAGTTCTTCAAAGATTTAGGAGTTTGGAGCAGCACACACCTTTCTAAAAAGTTAGCTGCCAGGCTTTTACCTTCAGTTGATAACTCATATCCCAAAAATAGGACATTGAGGTGGGCTATTTTAGATTTTTTAATTTGAATTTGTAGCCCTCAGAGGCGAATCCCAAAATTATGTTACTGACCCTGGTCAAGTGATCCTTCATACCATCATCCGTCAGATAAATATCATCTACATAGGACAATGCCTATTCATCCAAACTCTGAAGTAACTCTGTTACCCTAGCGGAGAACAGCCCAGGGCTATTCTTATACCCTTGGGGGAGTCGACAGAAATGACCTTGACGACCTAGCCCTGAGAATGCTGTCAAATACCAGCTTTCAGGTGCTATATTTTGGCACAAAAATCCATTCGAGATATCTAGTGTTGTTTGTGTTTTTTCCGCACAATATTATTCATTAATGCGGCACTGTGTGCATTCTGTACTGCAAATGTTTTAGTGAATGTGTTGAGATGTCTGTAGTCTAAAACTTGAGGGTATGAATTATCAGGTTTCATTACGGGAAACAAAGGATTATTCATTGGAGAGGTGCAAACTTCTATTACACCCTGGTATTCAAGTTCATCTAAGATCTCCCTGACCTGTTTTTTTCTCTTCTTGTTTTATTGGGTACTGTCTCTGTGGAGTTGGAGTACTTATTACTGGGATTGTATGGTGCGGTGACTCAGCATCCCACCAAACATGGTTGCGATATAATGTTGCTACCGCCCACTCCTGCACGTATGTGTATTTTAAGTATATTGGAATAAGGTCGGAAAAAGCTGGAAAAATTGTGTTTCTCCCTTTGGGCAATCCATTACAATTTCGGGCGGCCAGTCTTTCTCAGCTAATAGAATATCATAGCCGTAAGTCAAGTTCTTCCAAAAGAGACCTTTAAATTTTCTGAGTTTTCGCCCCTCCATCTGGAGTGTTATTTTATGTTACCTATGCGACACACTTACCCTCATATCATGTGTTAAGACCGTGATGTGCTCATTCAACTCCACCGTCACCAGAAATTCCATCAGGTTCTAGCGAGCTATTGTTCCTTCTGCTGCGCTGTCTAGCATCGTCAGAGCCCATTCAGAAGTTGAGTCCTCAGAATTCTGGGCATGTCTAACTTTGAGACCTACTACTTTCTTCATTTTAAATTAAGGTTTTGATTTTGGCTTGTCTTCTTTTATGGAAGTATAGCCTGAAGCGCGTTGTGTGTCTCTGGACTTTGTACGCTCTTCTTATCTGTGTTCTGACCGCCCTTCCCTCTCAGAGTTTTTTGATTAACCCTGAAAGGAACGAGAGGAACGTGTATCAGTTTCCTGATACTGTAAAGGATACACGATGATTCTGCAGGAGCGTCAGGAATCCGAAGTATAGTCCACAGCCTTCCCCTGCAGCCTTCCGACTCTATCAAACACTAGAGCACAAGAGGCGGAACAGGGGAAAACAGGGAGACAAAACAAGGAAAGGTTGGGGGTAACAATTGGGTGTTGAGGGTCTTCAGACTGGTCGTCTCAACCTTCTTGTGGGCTTGGCAACAAGAGAGACTGTAATGGAAAAGAGTAATATTCTTGGGTCTGAATAGGACAATCACATTCGCAATTATACAACATAACCTTTCATACCTAGCTGGATGTATGTTAATGTCCCTGAATGGATATGGAAGAACCTCTGGTAATGGATATATCTGGAGCTGCAGTGAAGAAGGCAAAACACTCATAAGTCTAATGACTCTATGTATTCTAGTGTTATGAGCGATTAAAAATATACTGCTCACTCTGGTTTCTGTCTTAACTGCCACGAAGCACACCCCAAATGTTGGATTGAATACAATAACTCGGTTGCCAATATCCTTGATAGTGGGAACAACATCTACAATAAACAAAACAGGAAATCAAACACTACAATACAATCTTCCTTATATCAATACAATGTGCAGCGCAATAATGCGCTGTTACCGTGATTCTGGAACGTGTAGCTGTAGCCCAATCCTCACTGGTCCACGCAAGATACCAAGTCCAAATAAGTGATCTATCGTAAGAGCTGAATGACCCCAAGGAGTTGATGTGAGAAAGGACGGGCAGGGAAAAACAAAGGTAAAGAAAAGACCCTAACTGACTAATATTAGAGCACCAGGAACAACCCGGCCGTCAGCGGAGAAGAACCCGGCTGACAGCGGAGCACCCCGGTATAGGAGAAAATAAAGGGGGAAGGTTTGCCCGGCCCGTCAGCGGAGAACAAGCCCGGCTGACAAGCGGAGCAGAAATGAGGCCAACAGAAGGAAGAGGAATCCCACCGGATGGCGGAGATAAACCCGGCCGCCGGGCGGGATACCAAAACACTGGGGAGGCAATGAAAAACGGAAAACGACACGGAACGTGTCAAAATGCACAAGCGCAGTGGCAAGGCGCTTGGTAAACAAGAGAGAAAGACTGCGGAGGCTCGGAAAAGAACCAACCGAGCCAAGGACTCTCTCGGGCAGGAAGAACGCCAGGACGTAGAAACGGAAGTCAGGCACAGGAAGTCAGGCAGCAAAACGGACCCGACGGAGCTAGACGCAAGAACGTGAAGCGTCGCTCCATGGGTCAAGGAATCCTAAATAGTGCACAGTTAAAGGGACAGCGCACTGGGAGGGGGCTTGAGGCATGACAGATACCTGTCAGGTTTTTTAATGCTATCATGATTCCTAAGGTTGTACCTCCTTTCGGAGGGCTCCTGTTGAGGAGCCCCACCCCTGGATTTTGATCTATTCTCTCTAGTCTTTTGTTTTTTATTGCTATCCCATTTCTGCTTGGAAGAATCAGGTGCGTGCTTGGTGTTCTCTATTTCAGGATCGCCAATCAGATGAGGTTTTGTTGCTCTAGCTACCAAACTATCTCTACCTAATTCAGCATAAGGGTCTTCGATAATGTTAGGTAATTCACGTTCCTGCTGTAAAGAAGTGAAATCCCTCAGGCATTGGCGTATTGCCACTGCTGCTGCCTTCCCTTTTATGTTTGCAAATATAATAGCTGATACCTGGGCAAAATTTCGTAACAATTTCATCCCTACGTTCAGACCAGGTTCTGCTCCATACTCATTCTGTATTTGCCTCAATACATCTGGTATTACTGCTATTGAAGGGATACCATGAGTTCTGGTATGGATGCCTCATCCGGGATCCAGTTGGATCCCTCACTATTCCTGCACTTTGTGTACAAGTGAAGAACCTAAAAACATAAAAATCAACAGTGATGTTTGAATAAGGCTTCTCGGAATGTTTCTTTACAAAACATATTGCTTTAAGACCATAGTAGAGAGAAATGGTTTTAAAACTCATATTTCACTATTGTGGTTCTGGTTGAAATTTCGACTGCCTCTGTACTGAATTGAGTGGGCTGTGTAACAATAATCCTTTCAACCATTTCCTGAATGCATTAAGGTGTTGTTCTAAGTGCTGAGTGAATGCTGTTCTAGATTCTTGGTGCTCCACTTGAGAAGGACTGGCTGAGAATTTTTTGTTTTTTAAATTTCCGAATTTTAGAGTGAGCACTTCTTTCATCCTTGAATTTCTGGTTTTACCTAGTTTATGGGCGAGGTGGGCAATGCATGCAGTTGTAAGAAGGCTTTGTCTGCCATTCGGAATCCAGTTATGTGATTTCATAATTGGTGAGATGTGATTAATCGTTTTATATTAGAGCTTTGCCTTACTGCTCAGTACAGGGCTGCTTTCAGGAGTGAAAGGTTAGAGTTGATTGAGCCTGTAAGATGTGCAGTTCCATAATTCAGTCTACATAGAACTCGGAACTGGACTCAGAACATAAGGGCTTTGTGAGAAGCTGGCCTGGTATATGATGTCCACCAATGTAAGTGGGCACCTTGCACCAGTCCAGACAACCCTTAAAGTGATTTAAGAGGTCTCAGAAAACCTTACAAAGCTATCCAAGTGGAAGCTGTGGAGAGCAGCCTTCATGCTTAGTCTTGAAGGAGTGTAAAGCAGCTTGTTTATCAGAATGCAATCTTACAGAATAGATGAAATGAAAAAGAACCACACAAAGTATTTATAAAAATATGTATTTATTATATAACACTATCTAGTACATTACAGTATCTCCTACACAGAGATAGACACAAAGCATACAATACCTTAGCAAAGAAATCGCAGTAATTAGCACTAATACATAGTGGGCCCGGGGGGGGGGGGACACCAAACCATGTACTAAAAAAGTGGTATAAGAATCACAACTCGAGTCAGGACAATGTTGAGAGGACGTAGAATTGCTGGGACCCCATGGAACTACCCAAGGTGAGTAGATAGGGACCACATGGAGAGCGTGTGCAGTGTGTGAACACAACTGCGTGCCCTATACAAATCTATGTGCAAATGGTGGTTGGAATTGAAAGACTAGGGACCCTTCCCAGTGGACTCTGAAGAAACCTTGTGAAAGACAGAAGGTTGGAGAGTCACCCCACCTGAGGATACCATAGTACCCAAGTTACCTATCCCAGGGGAGCCGGGTACATAGGTGTGAAGCGGTGTCAGAAACTGCAGTCGAACCCAATGGAGGACTTCAGGAAAGTGCCGCTGCTGGAAGAGGCGAAAGTGTCAGTTAGAATCTGAATATGGATTCTTGGCGAAGAGTACCTGAAAGCAGAGGGGACAGAGTCTATGTCATTCAGGAGTGACCAGGAGACTTGGAAGACGAATGCCCTCTGATGTCGGATGCTTCAAGGATGATGACGGTGACCTTGACTCTGCAGCTGCAGGGACCAGGCAATGCTGAGGATGACCAGGAGCTGGATACGAGCTGTCCATTGTAGGGTGTAGAGTGGTGAGGGGTCGGTGTTCAGCTGGAGCACTAACAAGCCTTGCAATAGCAATCCATGCAGGAAGTCAAGAAGGTGCACGGTTGGAACCAGCAAAGTCCAGCAGACTCACCACAAGCAGGGGAGTCAGGGCTGTGCCCACACAATCAGGGGACCCCAGGAAATCAAAGGTGACCCTGAAATGGACCCACGGGCCGGAGGCACAGGAGTCGCGAGAGAACCTTGAACAGCTCACCAATAGAAGCAGGCTACAGTGCCCACGAGGTGATGTGGCTGAAGATCTTGGTGAAGAAGTTGCCGGAGGGTGGAGCTACTTGGGACCCAATGCACTTGACGCAAAGTTGCCAACAAGCATATGCACTTGCAAAGGTACGCAGTGCTCAGTGGTTCGGTTAATGCAGCCCCCACGAAGGATTCTGTCCTCAAACTTGGTGAGAGGGCAGCTCGGGCCTCTGGAGCCATAGATACTCACCACCTGTGTGTTGAACCCTTCAGGGTCCGCAGGAGCTCGGGATCAGCAGACTGGTCAGCAGTGTTGAGGTGCCAGTGAATGCAGGGGAGTGACTCTTTCACTCCAAGGGAGATTATCTTCAAGTGTCTTGGATGTTCCACAGGTCCTGCAAGATCCTGTGTGGCGCACAGGCACATATGAGGCAGAAGACTGCAAGTGAGAAAATGTCAGGCACAAATGAAGTCCAGCGAAGCCCAGAATACCCATACGGAAGAAGTGCAGTGGTTTCAGTTCTGAATCTTGTCCAAGACGAATCTAGGGACCTAGACCCAGGCAAGCCCTTAAGTACCCTAAGGAAAGGGGTGCGATGCTTCAGGGGGAGGTTACTCCCATGTCCTTTGTCCAGTTTCGCACCAGAGTGGGAGCCAATGGCTCCCAGAACTGGTTTGAGCTGGACTATGCTAAGGAACACCAAATGTGCCCCTCATGCACACTTTCAGATGCTGGAAATCGCACCCACCCAGCCCTAATTCACTAAATCCTGTCTGGGAGGTGGTCACAACTCCCCGTGACAGGATGCCTATTTTTCCACCTTCCTCTGCTCGAGCTTGGCTCATGAGCAGCAGGGCAGAAATGTGTCTCTGGTCGGCAGCAACCATTTTGTGTTTTCCGGGTCAAGAAGGCTGGTATCGGGAACACTGAGAGCCTAATGGAGGGCTCTTCCGTTGGGTGGAATCATACCCCCACACCGGTAACGGTGTGGGGGTGTATGATTCCAACATGTTTGACACCAAACAGAATAGGGTTCGTTGCAGCCATTTTCAAGATGGTCATCGCGCTGTCACGCAATGCCCCTCTATATTAGCATATGGCTGCTTCACTGACAACACAGGAGAATGGACTCCGTAGGCTGCAGGGGTGATCCTGCTCATGCAGCGGCACCCTCTAACTTAGAACCAAGCCCCCTGCCTTCAGGATTATCAAGGCCTGCTATAGGGGTGACTTGTAGGTTTTTAGTGCAATGACCCTTAGATATATTAAACTTATATCTTTGGTAAGGGGTGCATGCATCAACTTACACAGGCTGCAAGGGAAGGCCTGTAGTTCGATTTCGAATAATCTCTCATGGGTGGCATAATAAATGCTGCAGCCCATGGGAGACCTCTGGGGTATCTATACCCTGGGCACATGGGTACCATTTACTAGGGACCGATAAGGGTAGCCCAGTATCCAATCTGGAATTGTACCTAGGTATTAACATAACAGTTTAGAGAGAAATCAGAAAGACTGGGGTCCTGATTAGCAGGATCCCAGTCAGACTAGTCAAAAACTGCATCAAAAAAGCAAAAAGTGGGGGTAACCATAAGAAGCAGATCCTACTTTCCTACAGACTTGATTTGATGAGGCTTTCTTTATGACTTGACTACTTCGTGTGATCCTGGACATGTGAGCATGATATCCATGTGATCCAGTTCCACATTAATCTCATCTGGGAAACAGCTAATTTCAAATATTAGTTCCTATGTAAAACTGACATGACTAATGATGTCTCTTACACAGAGACAGAGCTTCTTCAGCAGAATGTAGGGTTGCATAGATTCAGCTATTTCACTTTTAGATATTGAGAAAATGAGTGCTGCTTAGTGATGTAGGAATAGCATGTTTTATGATATCATATCATATACTTTCAGTGAGTTGGAGCCATAAAAAATATCTATTACCATAAACCTTTGTCAGTCATAAAAGGGAAAGCTAATTTTAAGATTTCATTTTCATGTCTGACTTTTTTTGAGATCCCCTTAATGTTTTGTCTTGTTACTCTTTACAAGAATCACTTATGTGACTCATTCAGTGTCAGTCTAGTTACAAAGCAGCGGAGCGAGGTACAGATGGATGATGCAGATGAAGGGGGAGGGAAGCTTAATTCCCGAGCCATTCTGTTGTAAGAGTGCACCCTATAAACAATGACTAACACAGGTAGCTGACAAATAGCAAACTTCATAGCTTAGATGTGAACAGTGGATCTGAAAAAACACATATTTATAGAATCACAGTGCCGTAGAGTTCACATAAATGCACATTTTCAAAAGTCTTCGGTACATTAGGAAAGATTGAGTCAACACAATGTCTCAATTCACATGGGTTAACTTACACATAGATAAATCTACATGTGTAAATTTACTGATTCACTGTCTAGTAAATCTATTAGTTTTTGCTGTTCCCTATTGTGTGAATTCGCCACAAAGATTAGACTTACACGTCTCCACCCCTTGAGTTCAGAGGTTGGAGCCTAATTTACTAGTGTAAAGTTAAAGTCAGGGAAAGGAAGGACACCTTCTCAGATAGCCCACGCTCACCCCCTCGGTAGCTTGGCACGAGCAGCCAGGCTTATCTTCAAGGCAAGTGTGTAAAGTATTTGCAACCACGCTCTCAGTAACCCAATGATGACACCACAAATGGACTCTACACGAGTTTCATAAAAACAAGTATAAATTTATATAAAAAGATATACGATGAGACCACACGATATAAATCCAACATATGCGTATTTGTAATATTCCTCCTGGCCGTTATTTAGGCCAGCCAGCCCTTGTAAGTTCTGGTGATATTAATGAGCAATTCTAAATGATCCACTGCAGTCTTAATGCAATGCTATGCAGTTCGTAATGCTTGAATCAGGCACTTTCTGATGTAAAAGTAAAGTAGTTTGTTATGCAACAATCAAGCAGTTCGTAATGCCAAAATAATGCAATGTGTAACGCAACAATTAGGCAGTTTGTTATGCACACTAATGCAATGCATAATGCAACAATCAGGTAGTTCATTATGCAGAAATAAAGCAATGCGTAATTCAACAATCAGGTAGTTCGTAATGCAGAAATAATTCAATGCGTAATGCAACAATCAGGTAGTTCATAATGCAGAAATAATGCAATGCGTAATACACTCCAACACCGATCACGGTGCCTTAGACGGTCTCTCCGCCACTCATATTGACTTGTGGTGAGCTTCCCCCAATAAATGCCCCGAACACAGGTATGGTGAAAACCAAAGTGCAGCTCCGCACTCCGGCCCAGGTACTGCCACTCCTTGGTAAGTATTGGCCACGATACGAGCCAAAGCAGAGGCTCGTGCTGCAAGAATGGGAGAGGCCAAAAGCGTCTCTCCGAGCCCGCACCCCGCCCCAGGCAGCGATACACGTTACCTGGGGGGTGTGACCTCGCTTTCCTCTCCTCTTTTCGCAACTTGGGCCTCCGATGCAACTTTGGATTCTGGGTGGTAGGACTCGGGTCCTCCCCCGCCGGGGTTAGTTCGAGGTCCAGCACTGGCAATGGCGGGTTTGGGCCAGACGCTCAGCTCCTCTGGGGCTGCTGGTCCGGGCCACTCGTGATATGAAGATCTCAGGCTGCAACAGGGCACTTGCACACGACGTCGCTGAGACTCACTTGAGCTTCGGGTGTGCACGATCACAGGACACTCCTCACGAAGGTCTCAGGCTGCACGAAGCACAGGCACACAGCATCGCTGAGACTTACTTGAGTTCTGGGTGCACACGATAACAGGGCAATCCTCATGAAGGTCTCAGGCTGCACAAAGCACACACACACACAGCGTCGCTGAGACTCACTTGAGTTTCGGGTGCATGATAACAGGGCAATCCACACGACGGTCTCAGGCTGCCAGAAGCACACGCACACAGAGTCATTGAGACTCACTTGGACTCTGGGTGCATGATAACAGGGCAATCTTCATGAAGGTCTCAGGCTGCAAGAAGCACACACACAAAGTGTCGTTGAGACTCACTTGGACTCTGGGTGTGCACGATAACAGGCCAATCCTCACAAAGGTCTCAGGCAGCAGAAAGCACGCGCACACAGCGTCGCTGAGACTCTCCTAGAAACGTTTGTGTTCCTGAGTTTCCGCAACAGGGAGCCAGCTCTCCTCGGGTTCTTTGGGATAAGTTACTCCTGGACACAGCACACAGCAAAGTCCTTCAAGTAAGGGGACACAGCAAAGTCGCTTTAGCCTCTCCTTGGTTAAAGCAGCAAACATCGGACCAGCCCCAGAACACACAGCAAGGGTCAGTACTTTCCTTCAGTCTTTTCAGCTGTTTCTTCCTTGGCATAGGTTCCTCTTGACTACAAAGTAGTTTCAATTCTTTTCATTCTTGATCAGTTCAATTCCAATGTTCAGAGGCTTCCGCTCTCATAGGTATACCACTAAATGTCTTTGAAGTCTTTGTGGTGTTCAGGGGTACTGACCCCTGTTCAAACCAGTTCTGGGTGCCATCCTGCCAGTGACACCTTTTTCCTTTGATTAGTGGGGGTCTAGATTCTCAATCACTCAGCAGGAGATGGGACCATTGTTTTATGGCAGCAACCCAGGCCTCTTCACCTCCAGGGGATGCTCCTACCCCCTACACTCCATATGCAGGTCAGCCTGTTGCTGTCTCACCTCCTCCCCTGGGTCAAGACACTCCCCAGAGCCTATCACTTTCAAATCCAGACAGTCAATCCACAACCAGGCAGAGATACACAGAAGTGTTAGAGCACAAAACCCAGCCACTTCTAAAAGAGTGGTTTCTAAACACACAATGCAAAAACCACCTTCATAAAAAGATGTGTTATTACATTGTGAGTTTAGGCACACTAAACATCACTTCTCCATCTTAAGCCTTTGGGAAGATAGACTAGAAAACATATTACACAGCCTCCCCATTCTGTCATATGGGCAAGATGGCCTTTCAACAGTGAAAAACAAAATGGAGAGTATTTCACTGTATTTCACTGTCAGGACATGGTAAAAACCTCAATACATGTCCTACCCTTCACATGCACTGCACCCTGCCCAGAAGGGTATCTTGGACCTACCAGAGATGTGTCTGATGTGCATAGAAGGAGAAGGGTAAGGCCTGGCAACTGGGTGCACTTGTCAGGACAACATGGTAGTTTAACAAACTGCACGCAGGCACTGCCGTGGCAGACCTGAGTTTTCTCTTTAAGGCTACTGGTTTGGGTGGCACAATTAGTGCTACAGGCCCCTAGTAGCATTTGCATTACTAGCTCTGGCACACATAGTGCACTTTACTAGGGACTTTACTTGTAAGGAAAACATACCAATCATGGACAACCAAGTACATTTATACTTTACACAGGGATCACTTACACTTTGACACTGATCAGCAGCGGCAAAGTGCCCAAAGAATCTAAGTTAGCAACACCATGTCAGAAAAAAGGTCTAGGGGGGAAGGCAAACTCAGGTAGCTGACAAATAGCAAACTTCATAGCTTCGATGTGAACAATGGATCTGAAAAAACACATATTTATTAAATCACAGTGCAGTAGAGTTCACATAAATGCACATTTTCAAAAGTCTTCGGTACATTGGGAAAGATTGAGTCAACAGAATGGTTCAATTCACAAGGGTTAACTTACACATAGATAAATCTACATGTGTAAATTTACTGATGCAATGTCTAGTAAATCTACTACTTTTTGCTGTTCCCCATTGTCTAAATGTACCACAAAGTGTAGACTTACACGTCTCCACCCCTTGAGTTCAGAGGTTGGAGCCTAATTTACTAGTGTAAAGTTAACACTAGTAACTTTTCACATATAGACAGAGATCTGTCTATGGTAAAGTAGAGGTAAATGTTGCGTGGTACTGGGCTTACTTTAGGTCTGAGCTTGAGTATATTTGCTACTGTTTTGGCTTCCTCTTGGCTGTAATAACTTTAGAAGTGTAGTTTGTGAATAGCAATGGGCTATCTTTTGTGGGTGGGTGCATATCACTCCCTAATGTCCTCCATATTCCTCCTGTAACTCATTACTAATCCCATATCACCCCCCTCATTTTGTAGTTTGTATTTCCCATTTTTCGGCCACTCCACTGTCTCTCCCAAATTCGCTGCTAAAATCTAGGTTTACATGTGCTAAGATCCCTTCAGTCAGGGGCAGGGATCTCCACATATAAAAGATAGGAGGGACGGAGGCATAGCCCTTTGCACTTAGTTTAGTAAATAGCATTTTGTAGTATGTGAATAGTACTGTTGTCATACTATCAAACGTACTACAAAATAAAGCTTGTGATTAGGCCCATCCGTGTCATCTTTCCCTTCTAAAAGTTGAATTTTTCAATGGCCCTTTATAATTTCGAAATAGTAATAACACCTATACCTACCTAGACCCCCCCTCTTGTCACTCGAAGCATGCCATATATAAAGACCATTTGATACTTATTTTATTGACCACGGAAGAAAGGCAGGTCTATGTCTGGCAGTTTTCGAACGGTACTCACAATTCGTAGTAGTAGGCGCATTGAGACACTAAGTGTCAGGGTTGGATTGGGTTTAAAAATCTGCCCGGGCACACAAAAATAAAAGTAGCCCACATTTGCATATTGCCTTTCCTCAAAACACTTCTTCGGCGAAGTTTTATAAAAAAGAAGGGGGGGGGAGGGGGTGGTGTTTCTGACAGAATGTCTTCTTTCCTTAAATAAAAAAAAAAGTAGCACCGATTAGTTCACGCTGGTAAAACGCACCTGAAAACAAGTGAGGCCACTTCTGCTCAGGCCCCCTGCCCCTGCTCAATATGCATACATTAATGGTCCGGAGAGAATAGGTGTGACACCTCTGGCCGTTGATAAACAGGGGGTAATGGACACCCTTCTGCCTCCAGAAAGGCCACCCAGGCACCCACTGGGCCGCTGGCAGCATCGGAACAACACAGACATCACCCAAATCGGCCCCAGGCTGCCCAAAAAAGCAGCCCACACCTGGGACTCGGATACCGGCCCCTCGGCCATTGCCCGCGAGCCCACCTTACCAATCCGACCCTGCTAAGGATATGAATGACCATACTGCATCTATGGCGGCACGCAGGATTGCGGCCTGCTTTCACGACACGATCCAACCACATGGCATGATCCAACCACACCGACTTGGGCCCATTTAACTTGCAGCCTCATTTACCCAGAGTAGGTTTTAACATTTTTGTCAGGGCCTACCTTGGTTTCCATTCCAGTATGAACCATATCACCCTCCACATATTTTGTTAAAAGCGGCAGAATAAGACTACTTAAATCTCCAAATAAGTTAACCTGAAATACGCTTTTAAAAGTTAATGCCACCCAGCGTCTTTCATCTAACAAAGAGGATTTAAAAAAAGGGATGAGCGAGTAGATTGCTTAAAATATACTATAGCACCAAGAAATGCCTTGCTATACAATTACACGCTGCCACAAACCCTATTACAACTTTATGGTGAATTCTAACTTCACAAAATGAGAAGCCCCATTCTCCTGGCACGCGCCCCCATCAGACAGCTGCTGGCAACAGCTGGATTATGCGGCGCAATTCCCCCACAGCCATGCGCTCCCTGGAGGTTTCCTTGTCTCCTGTGAAGGCAGCTAGGGTTACCAGGCGCACGTGCTGCGAGCACAGGAGGGAGGGAAGGCATGAATAGCTCTTTTCACGGAGTTAAAATGTGCGTGTTTCAGGCGTCCGTTCAGTAGCAGAGCTCAGAAAAAGAGCATGGTTAAAAGAAAATTGCGAGACGCTCGAAATTTAAATATCGTTTTTTTTATGATGGCAGTGAAAGTAAAAAAAAAAACCAGCTAACGCTGACAGATGCATTAGGTGTGGTTCTGTTGTTGTCAAGGCCATCAGAAAGAATTATGCCGCAGCAGGGGACTACATTTGCCGGTAACAAAATCCACGTTTGCACTATTTATGACTGTATTAACTCAATGCTTAATCATTGCAGCTTATTATCACAAAGGGGATTTCAGTGCTATGCAAAATAGAAAAAATTCTTAAGACATAAAAATGTACACTTATTCTCTTTCTATTAAAATGTTATTCTCCACATTGAGGCGCAACAAAACCACTGAATTAACACTGTCCCTTGTAACTCAAAGAGTAAAATAGTTTATGTAAAAATAATATTGTATTGTATTTGGATTTATATTGTATTTACTACTCCTGACGAGGTGTTGAAGCGCTTTCCAACAAGTTGCAAGGTACTCCGGAGCCCAAGGGTAGTGGTTAACCAAGTAGTTATAGACTATTGTTGGCTATTGCGATTAGTTTTGTGCTCCGAAGGAAATCATTCCATGCATTTGATCTAGTTTATTTGTGGTTAATTAGATTTATAGAGGTTACGTGCAATCATGAGTAGGGTTATGGGAATTCTTGCAATGCTGGGCTGGAGGAGATTAGGTATTATTAGGTTGCAGGGATATGGTTTCAAAGAAGGATGGGTTGTGGTCTATGAAATGAGGTGTAGGCAGTTTGCTGGAAAACAATAAAGGAGATTAAGGGAGACATGCATGCAAAATAGAGTACACTTTACTCAGAGAGTAGAGGCATGCAGAGATGAATGGGTTATTCAAAAGATAAAAATGCGAGGGAACAATTAAGAGTTGTCATATGTTTGTGCTGGATTGTAGAATATAATGGGAGGAGGCTTCTTGGGAAAGCATGTGATCTGAAGATGTACAGCAGGGGACTAATGTGTCCACTGCAGGGCCCTGTGTTTGACCTCATGGTCACAGGTTCAAATCCTAGTGGATCCACTCTGCATTTCATCCATCTGTGGTCAATAAAATAAGTACAGTTGGGTAACAATAAATATCTGTGCCAAGATGCCTACAGGTGAACCAGTGCTTTACAACTACATGTTATGTACAGGAGTAGAAAGAAAACAATATTATTAGCAGGAGAGGTAGTGCTATATAAGTATTTAGATAGTCACTAGAATCAGGTTAGTGGCCTGTTTTCACAAATATTGATTTCTGTTGTAATGGGAATGTCCCCTGCATGACATACAGTCATGTGCCCCTGCCCTGAGTGCCTCACTGTCTGTGTATCAGGTATCCTGAATTTTTGGCCCTGGCATCATGCTAATCTAGGCAGAGGCCAAGATCTGTCCTTGATTATCAAGATGTTAACCCTATCCTATGCTCTGGAGAAGGGCACCAAGTCTATTCCCAGAGTGGACCGATGACTATTGTCCATGTCTTGGATTAGCACATAAAGCAGTGGCCGCAGCATATTAAGTTTTATGATTTCTTATATTTGACCACACCTTTGTATCAGCGATGAGAATGAGCGTCTCATACGCGATTGAGGAAGGCGTTCCTCGAGGGTAACTTGACCACGGGGAATCCTGCGGGCGTGGTACTTTCAGTTAAACGTGGAGAAGCCGGTGCCATTATGCCGCAATCTTACAAATGATCGAAACTCTACACTGATGGTTCAGGACCACGTTTAACTGAACTTACCACGCCCGAAAGATTCCCCGTGGTCGTTACCCTCGAGGAATGCCTTCCACAATCGCGTATGAGACGCTCATTCTCATCTATGCATTAGGTCACCCTAAATAGGTCCTACGATTGCTTCCAGTGATCATTGTATCACATGGCTACACCCCCTATCTGACAGCACAACTTCGCACCCCCGGCCTGACAGGAGTAATTACAGGCAATTGTTTTCAGGCATCATATTTATAATGTCCTGATGATGATCCTACTTCTCTTGTAAAGGATCGAAACGCCGTCGACAAGTTTTCAACCTTATACACAGTGATTTTTATGTAATATTCTGTGTATAGGTGACCTTTCTGCAATAGTTGTTTGTTTTATTGTGATTAACCGATACAGACAACTACATGCTGCCTGAGCCTTTTCTGTTTTCCCTTGTTATGTGAGTTCATGGATACAGTCCCACTGTAATTAATTTGCATGTTTCGCTTATTTCATTTATTTGCATATTAAATTGCCCTTATCGGGCTGGATAACGGCTAAAATATAGTACCGATTGGGGCTATATTGGTTTCTTTTCTACTCTTTGCCAACTCAGGGACCACTGTCTCTCAAAATAAGTTAGCTCCCAAGGTCCCTGACCGATCAAAAATTGGGTTCCCATGTACTTTACAATATGCCTTGTGCCTCTAATGGCATGTCTGTATTGTCCCCGTACCACTGACTTCAACGTATCCCATTCCATGAGAGGCATTGTGGCAGTGTTAGTATTTTCTGATATTGTAGTTAGTGATGATGTCACAAGTAGTTGCTTGGAAGACTTGATCTTATAAAGCTGTGGGTTGTAATTTCCCTGTAGGTACTGGAGGTATATAAACCCCAGGTGAGTTTTCATAGTAGGGGTTTATGATCGGAGATGGTCTTACCCAAATATTCATCAACTGTTACCCATAACTGTCTAGCCGCAGCTGTGTAGCTGCTGGACGGAAACATCTATCCAGCCTAATGTGCAAATCATGCGAGGGAGAGTAAAATGGGTATTCCGTACTGTCAAGATGTAATGCTCTCCCAACAATCGACTAGAGATCAATGTGCAGTCCATTGTGACAAATAGGCCACAGTATGGCCTATAGGGGAGTTAAGAAAGAGTGGGTAGAAATGGTCTGGGATAGGATTGGGGACATAGTTAAAGTCACCCCTAATTATCCAGGGCATGTGGGCCCAGGGTGTGAAATGGCCTGAAAGGTAGGTAAGGAAAGTCGACTGTCCAGTGTTTGGTGAGTAAATGCATCCCAAAAATCCAGTTTGCCATCCAGCACCCAACTAGAACATATTGCATTTCAAGACCCAATTCCATGATGATAGGTTGGAAGGGGAAAGCCGGTCGAATCCAGGTAAGTGCCTCTCTAACTTTCCAACATATCCAGAGTATTAATTTCTGAAACACTGGCATCTCCACCCCTTCTTGAGTCAGGTATCCTTCCCCTTGGTAAGGTGTGTTTCCTGCAAAAAAGAAAGGTATGTGGATCCCACTTGTCTTAAGGTATTGGTGTAAAGAGTGTGATTTTTTATTTGTGGGCATGCCACAAATGTTCCAAGTTATCAAATTCAGTTTACCCGTACAACCAACCTGTTTAAATGAAGTATGGAGGAGAAACAGGGCCTCTGGTGTGGGGGGAATCAATGATGGTGTATAGTCGTGTCAACCCGGGGCACCCAATGCAGTGCAATACAGTATATGATAGTAAACCTAAGCATCCCAACCCCAGGGCGGTAGAGTAACATCCTGTTGCCCAAACAACATAAACAGCAACAATATCAGTTGTGTAGATTGAAATTGTCCATTGGATGCCCCATAGTCCTGAGAGATCAAAATGCGGCAAAATGGGGCAGTGTGGCTGTGTAGTCTCTTCGCCTGGTTAAGGTGACAGTGAATATGGCCCCTGTGCAGGATGTGATGGCAGCAACCCATAGACTGAGAGTGTATGGGGGAGGTGGTATGTGCAGAAGCTATAACTGGGTGAAGCGTCCCCAAGAAAGTCTAGTGGGAGTCCCCCATATATCTTCAGGTAAGGCTGAGAGTCCTGATGTGGGTCAAGGGGGGCCCCCAAGTTCTAATGATCCATTGTCCCTTCTCCGGTCCAGACAAACCCCCAAGCATGTAAGACACCTAAATTATACCTTCAGCTTTTTGTGGAGTGACCAATGGGAGCAGGGCAGATGATGTACTGAGTTGAGAGATTTCAGAGTCTTTTTCAGAAGAAGCATCATTCGAGAGATCAGATAAGCAAGTTGTGTTGGTGTCACAGAGATTAGCTGCCATGGCAGGGGCAGAGATTATCCCAAGTTGCTCCTCTGCAGGTAATGAAGCTCTGGAGACTCTGGAGGCTATTCTGCGTGATAGAGTGCCACAGCGCTGTGAGCTTTAAAGTCGGGGTGGCTTGTTGTCATTCCTCTGTAGCATAGTATCACTTGCCTCTGGTGAGTCATGACTTGGTGGTCCGACCCAGTCTCATTCACAATGGTATAGTCTGGGAAAAGAAGAACATGCACATTTGTATGGGCAATCAGGCCCAGACATTTGACGGCCTGTAGTACCTCATCCCTATCTTTGAAGTTGAATTACTTTGCCACCACTGGTCCTGGGGTGGCACCAGCTGTGTACTCTGGGTGGGAACTCTCTCTGCATGTTCTACAGTAAAATGAGGGTGGGGGGAAGGGGAGGGACCCATCAACAGCAACTTGAGTGGAGTGTCAAGTAATGAACAAATTGGTGAGGTCTTCGACTTCTGCTCCCTTCGGGAAGCTAATGATGCAAATATTGTTAGGCCTGGACCGGCTCTCAAGATCATTCCATTTTATTCTCCTTTAGTTTGGCTTTGTTGGTGTGGTCCCCTTCCTGCTTGTTGAAAGAATGCATTTGCAGTTGGAGGTCAGAGATGGCTGATTCCTCACACGGTACTCTGTCTGCGAACTTCTATCGGTCCTTGCACTGGATCCCCAATTCCAGCAGGACAACATCCACCCTTCCACCGAGGTCAAGCCTATATTCCACTATGGTGTTAAGGATCATGTCCAGTTTCGGAGTCTGGGCAGAGACAACATCACATGTGGCACAGTATTTATGGGTTCCTTCTATGTTACAGAAGAGCAATCTCGCAGAGGTCGGCGGTTTGGAAGTGGCCTTCCCACCTTTGTTCGCACCATCTTTGGCCATCCACCAGTGCCCTTCCCACTCACCTCTCATGCTGATTGGGCAGGAACAGTTTAAGAGGGGTGCTGCCATATTCGTCGGAAGCCCACCATTCCCCAATGCCCCACACTATACCTGCCTATACTGGGGAGGCATGGGCAGCCTCTGGCCAGGTTGTAGTGTTCACCCCTCAGGGGATTGGTTATCCTCTGCATGTCGTGGGGAGGTAATTAAAAGGGCGGCATCCAGTACAGAGACCGGATGCCACTGTGCATGTCTCAGAGGCAACGTTGAGTAGCATGATTATGCAGATTTTTGCTCTCCTGGGTCAAGCAGAGCGGCCAATGGGGGGCAGTATGGGGGAAGGGGTGCTATCTCTGTTGCACCGGGCCTCTACATCGCTCCCAGTGAAGTATCTCCTCCCCCTGTTGTTCACTGATTGGGGGGGGGGGTTTCCATAAGCACTAATTCCTGGGTCCTAAGTCACCGGGTCCTGGCTGCTGGCAAAGCCTTCACCGCCGCTCACCGTGGGACCCGATGCAGCCTGCAGGCTTCACTTGTCTCCCACATACTCCCCCCTCATGTGACTAGACCTAATCATACTGCAGAAACTTGGTTAAACAAATATACCAGCCAATCACTGCAATAAGAAACTAGTTAACAGCCTCCCATCGAAAAACTGCTACCTAAAGGTTTCAGCAAGCCCTGGGACAGTAAACAAAAAAGGGTAGTGGTGTGGTCCTCATACAAGGGAATGATGTCACTTGTATGCTTGTCAGCACCCATAAGTATGCTTCATTCCAATGCCTGGCATTGGACATCGGTTTCTCACCCTTATTCTTTGTACACTTCAGCATACTCTGTCAATCTCTGAGAGACCATAAAAGCTTCATTAACCAATGCCTGAAATGCATGTCTGTTCTTCTCACTTTATCTAATGGCAATTGTTGGGACGAAAAAATCCTCTGCAGCATAAAGATGTGTTCCTCTGCTATGAGTGCCCAACTGTACTGTTTGTCCTCCTCTATCCTTTTGCTATCATTCCAAATCCAAATAACTGACTAACCTATCTACCACTTAAAATGTACTTGCATGTTTCACTATATTAATTTAACACTTATCCTCAATGGGTCCCGGAGTAGCGTGCTACCCGACGAAAAAGCGCTTCGACGCCTCGTCAGGGGTAGTAAGCTCTATATAAATGAAATTACATTACAATACAATAAATGTAAATTGATAATTGTATAGCGCACGACTCACCCGCAAGGGTCTCAAGGCGCTTGTACGAATACCGCTGTGGAACCCATCCTGGCTTTCCCTGTGAGGTGTCCACTCCTGGGCACCCCCAAGGTGGAGGCCAGGCATCCTTAGCGTTGTGGGGGCCGTTGTGGAGATTAAGCAAGCTATTGACCAGAGTTGGACTCCATGATTGGAATAGGCACAGAGGCGAGAATTATCAGGTCCGTGGAATTTTTGAGCCCAAGACCTGCCGAGGCAGGGAATTGAACCCTGGTCCCGGGCTTGACCTCTGCATCAGGGTCTGCCGCTCTAACCATTGAGCCACACTTCTCCAATACAATACAATACTTATGCAGACTTTTTGTCACAGGCGAACAAGGATCATGCGTGTGCACCATGCCATAGTCCTGTTTCATGGATTGTCATTTTGTTGGACAGGGAGGGGTGCTCAATGTGCTACCCTCATAGTGGTGGAAGGCTACTGCTTTCACCAGGAGCTAAGCAGAACAAGTGCGGTGATGGCATTATACCGTGTAGTGATCGGTAGTAGTGAACAGGACCTTATTACCCTGTGGCTTTGGAGTGAGGCCTACAGGGTCACTAACCTTTTTAAATGCTCCGCTGCTGTATGCTTACTTCATACTTGTCCTACATCAGGTCGATGTGGAGTGCTGCATTGTGCAGGAGTAGTGACTCTATGCTGGTTCTATGTGTGCCTGGGAAGGGTGCAGGACCGTAATAGTGCAGTACTGTGTAGTACACTTGAGATTGGTGCATGTGCTGTGCAGATATATGCCTGGGAGGAAAAATGTAGAGCTGTGCAGTGCTTGCACAATGAGAGCATGAGCTGGGTGTATGTGTACTTGTGTGAAGTACAACTCACGAAGGGTGAAGTTTTGTGCAGCGTACACATGGTGAGTGTGTGTATGCTGGCAGTGTGTGTGTTTGTAAAAAAAACACCCTGGTTAAAGATAGAAATGCTTCAGTGATGAACAGTGCATGGAAACTGAGTGTGTGTACTAAATGCATGTGTACATGTAATGGTTCAATTCAAGGAGGTCATAGTGTTGGACAGTAATTATGCGGTTGATGTACACTAAGTAGGTGTGCCTGCAATGGTACATTATATGGAGGATCCTGGGTTTCATTTTGGGAAGCCCGGGCCTGCCTGGTGAAGACATGAGGAGGAGTGGAATCCCCTCAGACAGATTTGTGCATTTCCACATTCCTGTGAGTTGGATGGGACACACACTAAAGAGAAAAGAAAGGGAATCCCCTTACACTTAAAAAGACTGCTCTTTGAGTCAGTGATAGATAATTATGCAGGAGTTTGACAAATCTCAGGAAGAGAGATGGAGCTGATAAGGGATTCATACAGAGTTGGGTTAGGGGTCTGGGATTAACCTTTTGATGTTCATATCTCTGTGACTGACATCAAGGTGTGAACTTTGGTCACTCCCATGAGTGATGTTGTGGGACAATTAGCTACAGAGTCTTGCCTGCTGTGACATCTTTCATGAAGAAAGCAGAAAGAGATTTGTGTCCACTTCAAATGAAGCATTACCGAACATAAAACTTCCAAGACTCAGACCGGAAATCCCATTTGGTGTCTGGAAATGGACTGTAAGAAGGGTAGGTTGAGTCCCCAACAATATGTCATCTGCCAAGCAGCCAGACGGGCTGTGTGATTAGGAGAAGCTCTGCAAAACTTCTGCCTGTGATGAGGACTGGGGCTAAGGTCTTCTAGTCTCCATGTTAGGTTAGGGGACATCACCTAGGGAAACCAAGACCAACTGCATCGGACTCTGGAGCACCAGTGCCTGCCTCCTTGCCAAGACTAGTGTGCCCTGTGATGAAGAGGAGAGCATTGGAGGGAGCAAGGTCCATTGGTGAGACCTAACATGAGGACCCACTGTGCGAGGTGTGAGGATTTAGCTGTGCACTGATCGGGCCATAGCCTGTGTGCACGACTGTTTTCAGCCACCTGTATATGCCAGGAGAGGACTGTCGTAGACTGAGTCAAGTGTTGAGCGCTATGCAAAGGGTGCTGAGCCCAAAAAAACCTCATTGCTGTTACCACGTATGCCACCGTTTAAGTATTTGTGTGACCAGTGTGCCAGCACTTGTGAATGCCTGAGTGGCGACCCCGTATGCCGGGAGGGGCTGCTGCAGTATTGGCGATTACACCTGAGGAGTCCACGTTGAGTCCGGAAGGTACAGCAGCAACCCTGTGTGCCAGGCTTCCTGCCAGGACCAAATTATCAAAGACTTTGGGCCATCACCCCAGACTGGAGTGAACCATTAATATCAATGGGCAACCCGGTTAAGCACAGAACCTGGGGATAGTTACATTAAGCGAACAGTGGTTCTGCTACACAATTTGTCGAGAACCTTTCTTATTTTATACCCATCAATGTGAGATCTCCAATGAATGGTATGCAAAAAGGCACCAAAATAATTCTCCAAACAGCTAAAGTAAAAGTGAAACAAAGCACACCCAATTAGTGAGATGTGGGTAATTTTATATATTATAAAGACTTACTTGGTTTCGTTAAATAAAGTAACCCAGGACATATACACACAAAAGACTAAGCAGCATTATTACACAAGGGAATACAATGAAATCACAGTTAGTAGGTACACACAATTACACACATAAATCACAACTGCAATAGAATCGGAACAAAGATTGAACATATATAACACAATCAATTTATATCAACGTTATATTCTCGTGGAATAGCCCTAACTTAGACAAAAATCGTATTTGATAGATATAAATTATAGTTGGGCTATAACACTTGATTTCCATGTACATCGACGTTTCGGCCCCTTACAAGCAGTGTGAAGTTCATAAACATCACCACGGGGTCTTCATCAGGACTAAGGACAAATTGTGTGATTCCGTGTAGAGTCAAATTATGTAGACCTTGTCTTTAATGGGAGATAGTCGTGGTCTCCTGTGTGAAAATTCTGGGGTAGAGGGGCACTGCGTGCTCCCTTGGTGGTCTTCAGCATCAGACGTGGAGGTGTCAATGACAATAAATTACGTTGACTCCTGTCTTAAAAAAAGTGGTCGTCGTCTCGGTTACCATAACTATGAAGGTTCCAAATACCTGCACACTCCGGCTTGGTGTGCTCGGCGGAGTATAATGGAGAAGATATCTCTGAACTGTAGATACAGTGTAATTAGGTTTAAACAGAGCCGATTGCTTCCGTATGTCCAATTTCCCAAAAGTCAGGAGCAAACTTGCTACCTTGACTGCTCTGGTGGCTCACTCTCGGAGTGGAATATAGAAACGCTCTCCCAGACTGGAGTGAGGCTGCAACTAGCGTGTTTAGCTGCTCCGAGAGATATGCCCTAACTGACACCTGAGGGCCAGGACGATGCCTAAGGGAACGCAGCAAGGGACTCTATTTGGGAACCAAAGGATTTAATTCACCAAGCTTGTGAGTACTTGACTTAATGCGTCTCTGTGATCTCTGATAGCTGGGGAGAGCCAGCTGCACTACTCCAAGAGTGAGCCTGCACCTAATTGATGCTGTCGCGGGTCCCGCAAGCAGCCCGAATTCTCTGAGCAGGATTTGATCTTGTGAGTGATTGCGCTGAGGGCACCTGTTGTAACACTGAATATTTCCCTGCTGCAGGAGCGGGTAAGACTTGAACTAGGGCATGTCAGCCCCAGGGGATTTACTGCTGAAGGTGGTGCTGCACCATAGACACTTTTGACTAAATTCCTGAAGAGACAAAGGGAACTCGTGAGTATGGCCAACAGTGTGCATTCCCTGGATGTGGCCATGAGTGAATGGGGAATAGCCCCGAGCACGTTGCATGCAGGAGGGTGAGACAAGGATTTGCCTCACAACTTCTAGATCCCCAACAACAAGGGGGATTGTGTTGGTGCATTTAAATGTCACATTTATTTGCATGTGGAGAGTTAGAAATAAAACACTACAAGTATTTCGCTGGACATTGATTTTGTGTCTGTAATGTTTGCACTTTAAGTTTGAGTTGTGTTCACTGATCTGAATCTACATCCCACCTGAGGGCGCTTAAGTGCTCAACCACAGTTACCACTGAGAGTCAAGTGCAGAAGGGGTACCAGGCCCAGTTGAGCGGGATATGTAGGTTGGGCCTCTGGACATCAGAAGTAAAAGGCCTCACCCACTACAGTTAGGCCCAGTAACCCCTGCGTGCCCCATGGCCCTCTGAAAGGGGTTCTTACAGCAGTGTTTTCCCAGAAAAATTTAATCTTCATTGGTAATTAAACAATTACCTGAGTACACTTAGCCTGTAACTGTTCTTTAATGCAAATTACCCCTGTTATATCTCAATGTGATTAATGGGCATCAAATGTGTCCTTCTTTAAGTGAAAAAACAAAGTCTGTGACCGTGAGGAATCCTCTTGATAGAGACCCACAAAACCTGTGAACAAGCTAAAAAGGAGGCTTTTTGAACATGGGATGTTCAATGGCTAGATACGTGGACTCTGAGCACTGAGATCTCTGCCCACACGAACTCATTTAATTAGACAGAGGCTGTATGTGCCCTTGTCTTATGTAAGAATGAGACAATATATTCAGCCACATACACCATTACACCCATAAATACAATCAAATTAAATACACATTCACCTGAGTGGTAATATGAAGTGATAAAACAACCCAGGAAATATATCAGGAAACATTAATGGAAATGGCAAAAAATACATCCTAAACAATCTTTCTTCAATCAGAAAGTGAAGATGTTCTTACAAAAAACATTAATTACAAGGTAAAACATTTTCTTCATTTGAGTATTCAAGCACAAAACAGATCCAAAAAGAGTTTTGATCTGCTGTAAGAAAATGTGTAGCAACCAGCTGACATCCCACTACATTCACAATAATTGTATCAAACCGTTTACTTTTTGCACTGCTAAGATTTCCAACATCAGGGAGTCCAGGGAAACTGAAAAATCCCAACACTGCTTACTATGGTGAAGCAAAAACCGAAGGCCAGTGGCCATCAATGCTGTCTGTTTCTAAATGAAGTCCTAACAAATCTAAGACATCAGTGGACACTAAAGAACCTATCTCTGCATCATCACCAGCAGAAATAGGTCACATTTCAATGAAGTATGGATAAACATCATCATTGGGTCCCTGAATCAAGACATAATCCCACTAATTAAAAACAGATTACATGTAGTATCCCCGTAACAAAATCAGGAGATATATGCCTGATGCAAATAACTTTATCTACCCACCACCAGCATCTGATTTCTAGAAGGGCTCTTTGAAAACTGCCTTGCAAACCAACTGAAAACTTCAGAAAATAAATTACTTGGAGTCTGATGTAAGTAAGACCCCGAAATGATCACGATGCTTCACGATCAAGGTTTGGTGTAAATAATTTACTGCATCTCTAGTAGGTAGGTGTCAACTAAGATATTAAATCATATTCCTATTATAGCAGTCTTTGATCAAACGGGTTGAAATCACATCTCAGATAAGGAATCCTCACTTTTGTTCTCAGTTCAAGCATTTTAAAGGAGAGGTGAACTAAGAAAAGACAAACATATGCTGGGTCAGCTTTCTGATATACTGGTTAACATCATCACCCCACCAGTCGAAACTGGCTCCTCAAGTGATGCTTCTGCATCTGCTGGGATGCTAGTGAGGCCATTTAACTGGTGTCAGTATATGTCTGGTCCTTATGGGTGAACTTGCTCCAAGCTGGCTCGTAGAGGGGTATTTCTGGCAAGCCACGTCACTGGAGTATGATCAGTTTGGACCATAAAATGCCTCCCCATCAAGTAGTACCAGAGAGCCTCCAACACCAGTGGCGGCCCACAATGTGCAGCCGGGGTGGGGGCGGGTACACATACACATGCACACATATACTCACAGTCAACATATACACATGCACACACCCATTCACAGCATGCATGCACAAATATACAAACATATATATATATATATACTAGCATGCACACAGCCAACCTAAAAAAAAAATTAAAGGACCGTAGCAGTGATTTTTGGTAGCAGAAGGGAAGCCTGTGTTGTTTCCTGGAGGTTTATTTAAGGAAGGGATGGAAGGAAGATCCCGTAGCCTCCTATCATTGGCTGATCTTTAGAAAGGTCAGCAAATGAGTAGAGGACCTTCTATATCTCGCCACAGTGTAGGATGGTGTCAGTGAGAGTTGCTGATCCCACCCCAATCTGTGATGAGCATTTTGGGCTTAAAAATGAAGCACCCAGGCCCGAGTCTATCAGTAACGTTCCTTGTGATGCTTTGTCATTATTTTATGCTTGCATTAATCTGCATCACAAGTATACATATATAGAGTGTGATGTTCACTTTAATCTAGCCATAGTTAATGTTGGTGTCGATTTAAATGGATCATGCTAAAATTAAATGTTCTTGGTCTGCTGTCTAATTCTCTCCTCTCATTTTAGGAGCTAGGCTGATCTTAGTTAAAATGTATCATGCTGTTTTTGGTTTCTGTGTGAATATTTAACTGTATGTGATCCTTGGAGAGCTGAATAATAAACCTCTGCACCTGAAAGAAGAACATGCTGAACGCACCGTGCCGTCATGCTATTGATACCCAGTTAAAGGTCGTGCAGCAAAGATTCCATTTTGTGTCAGTTATGGAAAGATGTTAGAGTCTTGTTATTGCAACATGTTCGAGCCTAATGAGTTCTCTGCATGGAAGCCATAGGGAGTTGGTTATGATTGGAGATATGTATTGTTTAATTGTGCATTGCTGAGCTAGTTTGATTCAGATGCCCCTTTACATAGGGGAGACACTTCTTTTTGCCTAAGTGCGATCATCGGATAACACTCTTTTTTCAGTGGGCTTACCAATGGCAATCCTTACAGATCAGGGAACCAACTTCATAGCATAACTCATGCAAAAGCTATGCAAAAGCCTGAAAAGTACAAACATCAGTTTATCTTCTGCAAAGTGACAGATGGCTGGGAGGTAAAAAAAAAACAATCATACAAATGTTTAGGAAAGTGGCTGGACACAAAACTAGGGGCTTGAGCGAAATATGCCCATTTTGGGTTAAGGGTTCCATTGGGTTCAGGCCCTGCGAGGTCTTGATTGGAAGTCAATCTCGGACCATCTAAGACGTGGCTCAACAAGCAGAAAATGAATGTATGTGATGGGTTACAGGTTTTGAAAGAGGTGGCCATGGGTAACCTACAAAAAGCACAACAAAACAAGAATGAAAATGCAACCAAGATACCCGACTACAAAAATTACAACTGGGAGACAAAGTTCTTGTACTATTAAAATCCTCAGAATACAAACTTCTGGCCCAGTGGCATGCACCCTAAACTGTCATAAAAACATAAGTAATGTTGCGTATTGAATTTTTTAGTTTGTATCAATGAGCACTGACCTAACGCAACCACTCGCATTGTGCAATCCGTTCTCCCACGTTGAGAAATCTCACTAGGAGGTTGATTTTCCTTGCTCACATTCGCCAACTAGACCTTGGCGAGCGCATGCAGGGGAGGGAGATTTTCCTCACTCGCGTTTGTCAATGCGAGTGAGGAAAAAACTCAGCTCTGCGAGTTTTTGAGCACAACGCGTGCTCTGCGGAGAGCAAAGTGCGGAAAACTCTGGAAACTCTATCAACGGAGCGGAATTCACCACCCAGGGTTAACTTGGAGTCCAGGATAATAAAAAGAGTTTATAGGGCAGTCTGGTGTTACACATCCACAAAAAACGTTATAGAAAAAATCTGCTAAATGACGTGGGTGAAGTATTTTCTTTTTTATAAGGAAAGACCACTCCAGTGGAACATTGCATTAAACCCAAATCGGGGACAACAGTGAAGATAAGAGCATATCATGTACCAGAAGCAAGAACAAATGCGTTGGAGAAGGAATTTAAGTCCATGTTGACATTATGAATAACTGAACCATTCCACAGTGATTGTGCTTCCCACTTGTCATTGTGCCAAAACCCAGTGGCACTATAAGTTGTTTATTAATTTTCAACCGGTGAGCAGTACCTTGGATCTTGATGTTTATCTTATGTCAAGAGTTGTTGAACTAATTGAAAGTCTGGGAAGAGCAGTAGACATATTTAGACTTAACGGAACCCTGCTATATTCCAACTTTTAATGAATATTATAAATATTATTATTATTATTATTAAGCGTTCTTATATAGCGCTCGATTACCTGTAGGCATCTTGGCGCTTGCCTTGGGAACCCGTCCTGGTTTTTCCCTGTGAGATACCCGTACTGGGCATCTCCAAGGTGAAAGTCTGGCATCCCGCCGCGGGGGGGCCATAGTGGAGATTAAGCAAGCTAATGCCCAGCGCTGCAGAGTGTGAACCTGTGACTCGAGTAGGCACCGAAACGAGAATTATCGAGTCCGTGGGTATTTGGGCTCAAGACCCTGCCGCGTCGGGAATTGAACCCTGGTCCCGGGTCTGACCTCTGCTTCAGGGTCTGCCGCCTCTAACCAGTGAGCCACACTTCTCCATAATGGTTCCTAACAACTAATACTCTGCATCATTCTTGGATGACATCATTCTCTTCAGTAAAACAAGGAATGGGATGACTAATGGATTTGAAAGCAGGGCCGGCTCCTCCACTAGGGCGGAGGAGCATCGCCTCACTGCTTTCTCGCAGTGCGAGAAGCAGAAACATAAAATGGTAAAACTACCATTTTATGTTTCTGCTTCTTGCACTGCGAGAAAGCAGAAGGGTTTCGTTGCGGTCAGGGGAGAAGTGGTATGCCCACTCCTGAGTGATCATGACTGGTTTGGTCAGCCCTCTCGGGCCGCCTAAACCAGTCATGCGCACTCTGCTCTTTCTCCATGCAGGCTGCAATGCAGTCTACATGGAGAAAACAGCCTCTCGTAAGCCCCTGGCTGGGCGGCGTCTCCACCAATCACAAAGCTACCATTGCAGTGTTGTGATTGGCTTAGGGGAGGGAGGCTGCCTGCTTCCTGTTCCTGCCGAAGGCAGGAGTACAGAGAGGAAGAGCCGGCGCCGAGAACGTGCGGGACCAGCCTGCGGACAAGTGCGTTTAAAAAATATATATTTAATTAACTCCCACGCGACCTTCCCCGCGCTACCCCCGCCGCTCCCCAACAACGATTAATGCCGGCTGTGACTCTTTGAAAGCCGTGCTGGCTGCATCTAAGACTTGGAATGACTATCTAAGGTATTTTAAAGCTGCAGTGACAGCCTTGCTGCCAATTTAAATAACCATCTCATCACATTAGATATTTGGTGCAGCCAAGGAAAAGGAATGGAATGAGAAACGAAAAAGGGTAAAATAGTTCCTGGGCAATCTTGTAGCTTCTGATTGTAGATGAAGACTGCACTGGAGAATAACAGCAAGGCACCAAACTCCTCCTGACACAAGGAAAGAGAGAAAGCCAAGCAGCAAGTCCAGATGATGATTCCCAGAAGATTGTCAAAAAGCTAGAAGCAAAAATCTGAGACAAAATTGGAAGCAAAAGAGCGAAGAACATGACGAAACATAGGGAATGAAGGCTTTGCAACTCATCCAGAACTTGGATATGGCTTCTTATATATGATACTGACAAGGAAGTACATAGCAAGAAGGACCCGACCTCTTCTTGTATTGGGAACCTTGGTTAATATTTAGTGAGCTAACCACCATCCTGGCTTGTGCAGGTATACAGAGCTTGTCATTGTCCCCTGTGTAGAATCCATGGAGTGCACAAGTAGATAAAAGAAAAGGCAAAGTTTAACATCCGCTGACCTCATGTCCTGGTACTCAAACTAGCCTAGGAAATACCCCCCAGGCAGCCGCAAATATGGAGACTCCAGGATGGCACAGGCAGCACAAGAGTTCAGCAATGCACTGCATTCCTCCATTGAAACTGTTAAGTCAGACATTTACAGGAATTATACAGACATATGTAATTTCCGAACCTACCTCATACCATGTGAAATGTTTGTTATATTGCTTTGTATAAAACTTACCTCATGCCAGATAAGAAGTATGTATATATCAAACCTACCTTAAGCGAATGTGAAGCGCTCTGATTCCCAAGGGTCACGTTTGTGCTATATAAAACCCTCTAAATAAATAAATAAATAAAAAGGCCTCTTGTGAGTTCCCACCTGCAGTCTCAGTACAATTGCAACATGGCCCCCTGCATGATCCGACTCCTCCTCCAGGGCCACTGAGAAATATAGTCTGGTAGTCCGCTGGTGGGAGGGACAGGTTCTGAGGTGCTTACTAGTGCAACCAGCAGGCAGTAGCAGGAGGTAGACACCCCCTGGAGGGAAGGGCAGCAGCCGGCTTCCCTTGCAACATGCCATTCCCTTCGTATAGATAGATGAGAGAAGAAATTATCCATTCTGTTCACAGTGTCATGTCCTTGACAGAGAGTTAGGCGAAGAGCAGGCAAGGATACACTGGCTTAGATGACTAATCTACCCGCTAACACCATGGCCCCACCTGCAGAAGCCAGCACTCTGTGCAGGGCATCTACACCTCAGCCGAGACACTTGTAAGGCCATTTAGCCAGCAATAGTGTATGACCATCCTGTACAGGCCAGGTGGGTGAAATGCCTCCAAGCTGGCTTGGAGGATATATTATGGATCAATGGGCATTATCAGTTTCAGAAGGCCCTGATCCTTGGAGTAAGCGTAGGGGTCTGGCATTATGCCTTCTTCCTCTTCCAATGAGGGTTTAGATCAGAACACAGCACTGATAACACTACCTGCAGGTATCCAACGATGCCCTCAACAACGTAAATGGTACAGAATCAGGGATCCTTGTCCTACTAGATCTCCTTGCAGCATTCAACACTACTGATCGCAAAACGCTCTTCAACACAGAAGTCAAGTTGGGATTTGATGCTAAAATGGTTTTCTCCATATATCTCAACAACCATATAATGGAAATCCACTGCTACCCTACCTCAGCACCTTGAGACCCTCACGGGTGAGTCGCATGCTTTAAACCCCCTGATTGATTGATTGATTGATTGAGTCAACACTTCATGGGGGGGGGGGTACCACAGCGTTCCCTACTCGCTGCCTTATTTTGAACCTGTTCTTGAAGCCACTGGGTGACCTCCTAAATGACCTTTGCATAAACTACCACCAGTATGTGTATGATACCCATCTGTATCCCAGAATAAACGATGTTGGAGATGTATCTTTCCTCGCAAAATGTATTGTGCAAATCAGTGCCTGCGTAACAACATAAACCTTATCCCTTCAAAACGTAATTCTTACTATTTTCCAGATCCAGAATTCTTCTACGATCAGGTACAAGATGTTAGATATTTCTCTTACCGTGGCTAAAAGACAACATCACTGGGTGTCATACTTGATAGCAGCCTCCAAGTCGATCACCACACAAGAACCACTGTCAAAGAATCTCGGTAGCAACTGAAAATGAAAATGAACTGTATCCCAAAGCAAGATCTACAGGCAGTTCCGTTGTACAGGTTTTGGTATTAAAAAGAATAAGTTACAGCAGTACCATTATGGTAAATCACTCAGCAGTTCTACGTGAAGCTGCGAATCTGCCATTTGAAACAAGATGCCATTTGAAACGTGCTTTTATCACATACAAAGCAGACCATCTGGGCATGCCAAAATATCTTGAAAGCAAAATTCAGGTTTCGGGTGTGGAGGTTGAATGGGGGAAGGGGGGCTCATGGTTGTCACTAACCAAGAGAATAATTCCCAAGGGTTAGAAAGCACAGGTCTCTGAGACAAGATTTTTCAGCAATGAACCCTGAACTTTCGAACGCCACACCCTCTTCATCTATCGGAGGCCTACTATTAACATTTGAGAGGTTTATCTCAAAATCTTCTTGCAAAATGTAGTCGCATAAAAAAGTATACATTTTTGGATTAGGCTTACCCAGTTCTCTCTGGAATGTCCCACTAAATGACTCCTATTCATTTCCCTAAGCACGTGAGAGGGTTCCTCAGACGACTGAAAATTGAAAACTCTTCAAAAATCAATGTTTTCCATGCACCTTTTGCCTGCACGGCATTCTAAAGTTGTGGCCTAGTGCACACAAATGCTACTGTGGCCATTGTATGCACTACTGATCTTTGTGATGCTATGGCAAAAGGATGCACACTGTATACTTTCTGAATTTGTATTGTGCATTTAGGATTGTTTCACTCAGATGTAGTACAGTCTTGTTCACTACATTATCATGTGCTTGGACACCTAGATGCCTTAGATCTGTCTTGTACTACTGCTGTAGATCACACGGAGACCTGATTCATTTCCTACAAATGTATGTAAATAAAATAGTGTGATTATCCTTCAATTCAACCTCGTGGCCCCCTTTCCTCTGGCGATGGCTTTGATTACATTATCACCTTAATATATTGATCTTACCACTTGTTGTCACACTTTGGCTTACTTAAGTTCAGTGAAATAAAAGGTTCTCCTGATAAACTGCTGTGAGTAAAATATCTGTGCAGGTCAAAAGTCAGAGTATGATCTGTCATTCTACAAAGAGATCACAGTAAATCAGTGACAGTAAATATCTCTGGCCTAGGGTATATGGCCACTCTTGCTCCACTCACCTGAACGAGGGCTCATATTCAATTGCTAAGGAACGGATCACTTGAGCAATGGGGTCTGATTATGTTATTGTGCAAGAATTTGTCAAAAAAGATCTCTAAAACTGAAGGTGCCTGGGACAGTTGTTTATTGACACAGCTGAACGGCAGGGGTACATTTTCACACTCCATTACAATGCAGTCCCCGATTGTAGATTCTTCTTCTCTTTAGATCCTATTGACAGCCTGAAGGACCTGTGATCAAATTAACATGTGGCCAGTCTTCATTTGTAGCCATACTCATCTTCTGAATGATTGTGCTTCTTTTGTGTTTCATCCCCTCCAGCAACTTAGCATCTTGAATTTCTAGTATGTCCTGTATGAATTTCACCATGTTACCTTCCATTTTTGTGCCCACAGCTTTCTTTGCACTATGTCTGTATAGAGTTTCCAAGGTGTTTTTGATCGAGTGTCTCCACCCTTCACCCAGGTGGTCCAGTGCTCTTGGTGTGGTTCTCGGGTTATCTTATTGGCACCTCTCTTTTTTTTATTTGTAGTGTTTTATGTTGCGTGAACTAGACCAGAAGACGTCAGAGCACTTCACAAACATTGCATGGCAGTAGTTATAGGTTACAGATTAGTTGGACATAAACCTATGACTGTTCGAATACACAAGCTACATCACATGTTACATCTAGTAAACACATACTTTGCTGCATATTAATATGTTTTGCATGCATTTGAAGTGAAGACAATGCCAGTGCTTTTATGTAACTTACAAATAATACCACGTTCAGAGCATGAATGGTTCCCTTTCGTTCAAGCCTAGGCAAAGGGTCTGGAATATTGCAACAACAAGAGCATCCTGGACCTGGCTTCCTCCAGAAGAGGCACATTAATACAATTGTATTTTATCAACAAACAGACACCTTGGGGATAGCTTCTATTTCGTTTATTTTACTAAAATGGAAAAACACACAGAGACATGCGTGGGAAAAGGCTTGTTTATGTAGAATAAAAGTGCACAGTTCTTTGTGCAAATATGAATGGCTGTCAATGCAAGCTGTTTGAGGCCTAATCACGTATATTTAACTACCTCTGAATTAAGCATTCATTTCTAATTATTAAAAACTTTCCTACAAGAGATAGATATATTTATATAAAGGACTGTAAAAGTAGCATTATTGGGTCTGGCCTAGATAAAGATACCAACAGATGGTACAATAAAATTCCTACCACAAACTATGATCATGGTTAAAAAAAAAGCTTACGGGGACAAAAGCAACATCCATCTGTTGTAGATTGACGACGGAAGCTGAAGAATTTGGCGTCACTTGCAAGAATACCTCATACACCAAAATATTGTTTTCTGCATCTTGAAAATAAGTGATAAACAGTGTTGTTTTTAATTTCCTCTCCTGTGTTCATACTCTCAACATTTTATGGCACATACTGATGCCCAAGAGTGTACTTTTCATGTATAATGTTGGCATTTTTCTTCATTTATTGTTTCATTTATTTCAGAGCGCACGAAATACATGTAACAACATGATTAAGTTTAAATTGAATAGTTTGCGGTAAATAGCCCTGTCCACAAATGTTATGTGCAGAAACATGTACATCAACTCTGTCGTCATCTAGAAATGGATTGCGTTCTCATATCCCTGTGTAACTGGAAATATCACCATTTTAAACTAATTTCCAATTCTGTCGTATCCCTAATTTGGATGAGTTTGTGCCCGAATGAGGATTGCAAATCGCGTATGAAAAAAACACACATTGGCTAGATATCTCTGTTAGCTTTTTGCCAGGAAAAAAGTACAACATGTGAAGGGGGGAAATCCAGGGTCATTCTAAGGATTTTGAAGGCACTGGGCCACACACATTTTTGGGGCCCCTGTTCAGAACAACTTTAAATTTAGGATCCAATTTCAGCTCTATCATGCTTTTTAGGCACACGTGTCCAAATTCTAAATGTTTTTACATCTAATATTCAGGGATAGTGGCCTGTGCTTGCAATGTTTGTAACACAGCAGCAGCTCACTAACATTACAGCAAATAGTCTGTTTGGCACCCTCGCATTTCTCATATTTGAGGTACTGTTTGATCTAAAGGGAACCTTTTTTATGGATGTTGCTTGAAACATAAACACAACATTTATTTCACTGTAAGATGTCTGTAATAGAATCTCACAGTCACCAAAAATATCTGTTTAAGTATAATTCAAGGTCATCAGGGCAAGACTCTCTACAGAGCTGGCTTAATCAGGGGGCATCCTGAAAGGCTGGGGCCTTGGGCCAGAGCCCATTTTGCCCATCCCTTAAAATGTCTCTGGGGAAAACTGCTCAGAAAGAGCATAAATATGTGGTGATCAGTGCACAGAACACCGATTCAATCTGTAATGCCTCATTCAGTATAGGAAAACTCAGAATAGGGAGTGACTAATGCACCCGATAAATGCTGAGCCCTGCTTTATTGTAACTTACCAGATGGGGACCAGCATCACATGTCTCACTAGCGGCCAAGCAAACCGCAGATGCTGTGGACTGAACATGTTCAAAATGCAACGCTGGAAGCGGCAAGCAAGGGAATAGCCAGAAAATTAAATAATCCATGTTTTTAACCGTATCAAAAATGGCACTAACTGAGCAGGTGAAGCAAGCGAACGTAGCAGTCATTTGGGGTATTGCTTCCATCTGAATGTCTGAAACTTCCTTTGTTCTGTCTTTGCATCCTTCTGTCCATATATAGTCCTATCTTCCATTTCTCCATTGTTCTTTCTCACATTTTTCCATCTTCCTTTCCTGCCTCCCTTACTAATTTTTTTTACATCCATCCATCTTTCTTTCATTTTTATCTGTCCTTCTTTCTCTCCACGCATGTATTTTCCTTCATTCCTTTTTTTATCCATCCATCTTTCCTTCTTACCAGGTACCCATACATCCTCCCTTATCCTATACATCCATTCATCCTTCCCTCCATTATATTCCTTCCTCCTTTCCATCCATCATTCTTCTCTGTCCATCCAGTCTTCTATGTAGCCATTTCTACTGCCATTCTTTTCCCAATACTTTCTTCCCTTCATGCATCCCTCCATCTTCTTCTCTTGCCATCCACTTACGCATCCACCCATACATCCATCCCTCCATCCTACTCTAGACCACTAATTTTCCCAATCCTTCTCTCTATTCCTTCTTCCCTTCCTTCCATTGCAAGACCTGCTGTTTATGAGTTTCTAATCAAAGTCAAGGGGCTAAGAACAACAATTTAAATGTTACATGTTACACAAAAATATCCTCAGACACCCGGCCCCAGATCAAGCTGCCAAAGTGGGAGGTTCATGATGCCCCTGGTGGGAAGAAATGAGGAGAAGATAGAGAGCATTGAACGCCCAAGCAAAGCAGACCCTAAAGTTTGGTCAATAATATTCATTCAAGGGGGCGTGGCTTGAATGCTATTCAAGATGGTGGCACACTGCTGAGCTGCGGTTTGAGTAGAGAGCCTTTCAGCATGTTGGAGCCCCTACAGCACTCACCAGCGGAGGAGATATCGATGCATCTCCTCCAGACCACCTGGTGAATCGCTGGAATCTATTTTCGGCTGCTGACACCTCTTATAAATGTGTGGCCAAATCTCTTTGCAAACGACCCTTCTGAAGATGCTTGTGCTCTAATTTAGCTGCAGGCTCTTCTAAAAAGCATGAGGCCGGCCCAAGGTAATTTCCAATCGACATCCAAGTTTGCGCACATCACGTTATGAGACGGTGAGCAAGTCTCTATTTCACAGTTTCCTCATGCAAGGTCTTTTATTACTAGAACAGTGTGCCTGAATATACACAACCGGCCTCTGGGGTTTCCTTTCACAGCCAAGCAAAATGTGCTTATCAAACCATCAAATGCATCCACATTTTAAATTGGTTTCCTGAGCCATTTTAAAAGATTTTTTTCATATCTGTGATGTTGCTATTTATCTTTTTATATCACCTTTTTAATAATCTACAGACAGGGAGATAAGTGCTGCTTTATTTATATTTTTCTTGCTCAAGACTTTTTCTTTCTTCAGTATTCATAATTATTGTTTTCAGTTTACTAATAATTCTTGCTCTACACTACAATTATGGGCTTGCTTCAAGTTATTGCTGTTATTTCACTGGAATTCACCTATCTTCTAGCAGATGTATTTTTATGGGGAAAACTAGAAATCTTAAACTACCTGGACATTAAATATCATTTCCTTCTCAGACTCTGACTCTGCTCACAATGATATGGATGACAATACCTTTCTGAAATCCGACTTTACCCCATTAACAATTCCAAAATCATCTACGCTTAGTAAAACACCATTGGGATCAAACAAGAGAAGGAAAAAAGATCCCCCATCACCAGTTAAATCAACTCTGATTTCCATGGAAGTGACCCTCAAGGAAATTTATATATTAAAACCCTTCATGGCAGAGACTAACAAGACTTTACAACATCCAGATGACAAATGGAGCTCTTTGGAGTTGCAAGTTTCGATGGTAGAGCAAAAATCGGATAGTCTTCAAAATACAGCCTCACGTATTCCTTATTTGGAGTTAGAGATCTCCCTACTTAAAATTAAATAGAAAACCTAGAAAATCAAAATCAAAGAAATAATCTTCACATTTATGGTCTTCCTGAAAACACTGAAGGCTCCGATCTGACCGTCTATTTTCAGTTTTTTGTCTCAAAACGTCTGGAAATGCCTACAACTACTCATCTCAAAATCCAAAGAGCACACAGACTTGGTCCCAGAGTTTCATCTAAACCAAGAAGAGTTATCTTATTTTTCTTTCAATAAACAGATCTTCTTTGGGTTTTGACTGCTGTTAAAACTAAAAAGCAAATAATCTGGGCTGGTCACAAACGCTACTTCTCTGAAGATGTGGCAAAAGCTGCAGCAGATCATCGGAAGCAATTCCTAGATATGCGTTCTCAGCTGAGAGCCATGAACACAAGATTTGGTTTGATCCATCCTTGCTTATTTAAGTTGACATAGAAAGAAAACATTTCTACTTATGAAGATCCTGCTGCTCTCAGTAGATTTCTTCAGGAACATGAAGAAGGCATGGAAACTTTGATAATTACTTAATTATTAAAAAAATGTTTTTGCATGTTTTCTTTCATAATCAATAGGTTACTGTGATTTCTTACATGACTTTTTATTGTAGTATATGTTTTCTTCATGAGAAGCTCTATTTATATACTATTTGTTTTTCCTTATCCAAGTGTTCTATTTTTCTGTCTCATTATCTATGGTTGCAATTTCCAGTAATGCCCTAATTCAAATCATAACTGCTCTGCTCGTCCTCTGGAGTGATGATTATGTCACCATTGTCTTCTGGAGTTACCACCCTCCCATTGTCTTTATTTTTATTCCTAAACATGTTTTTCAGTCATCCCTTGTATGACTTATACTGTCCCTATGTTCCCTTTTTTGCTGTTATAATTTTTTATTCTTTTGTATTGCTCTAATCTATCCTCTTTTCCCTCATCTTATTACATTTCTTGTTTTCCTTACTCAGTATAATTCTACTCTTTACAATATTTGAGTTTATTTTTCTCTTTAAATTTCCAGTTTGATAAAAATGTGAATGCTTTTGTTCAAGTTTTACATTATGAGTTACTACATGGAACATTAAGGGCTTAGATAACCCTGTTAAAAGACAGAGAGTATTATCTCATTTAGCTAAACTTAAAACAAATGTGGCTCTGCTTCAGCAGTCACATCTTTCTGAGTTGAAGGCTGACAAGCAAACAAAATGGTGGTTTGATTTTTTTTTGTATCACCTGCAATGCGAAAAAGCGTGGAGTACTAAGTCTTTGCCATAAAAAACTGCAAATCTCAGTTATAACTTAAGAAAGTGACTCTGAAGCTAGATGGAATATTGCTAAATTACTTATTTTACATTTTTTTTATTGAAGTCCAAAAATTGCAATACATTAAATCCATTAAAACCAATACATCCATAAGAGGAATTACCTTTAGGCATACATCACATTTATAAAAATAATACATAAAGCACTAAGAATTCAGGGACAAATACACACAAAACAAACAAAAAGTCGTTTTTTAACCAGATATATAAGGTAATGACCCCTCAAAAATCTCAGTCAAAATACGTAGCCCATATTTTTCCGAACTTCCCAAGAGACCCCACACCTAATGCATAAGTGCGTTCACTTCTTCTAACTGCTTTCATTTTATGGGCCCATTCCATGACAGAAGGAATCAAAACGGTACGCCATCTTTGCAATAAAAGTGATCTAGCTACTGCCATCGCCATGTATATAAAATTTAACCAAATAGTCAGGAAGGGAAAGGTCTGGATCAAAACCAATAACAATTAACAAATCACTCACTGCTAATTGAATACCACATTCGATTTCCAAATAGCAAAAGATATCCTTCCAAAACTTCTGAATCCTGGGGCATTGTAACATAATATGCGACCAATTGGCTGAAGGATAATGAATACAGCGAAAGTAGTGCGGAGGATGATTGGCATACATTTTCGAAAGAGAGAGTGGGGTCCGGTAAAGTTGCCATTTACTGAAAAAACGCATCTGGTGCCAATTCGCACCTCTCAGAGTACTAAAATTTAGATGATTAATAGTTGACCACAAGTTGGCAGAAATTTCTAGATCTTCACAATCCATCCATTTTTTGATAACCTTCTGCCCAAGATCTAGGGTCATAACTGAGGCTAAGCGCTTTTTACTAGCCCCAGGTTTTCTGCCAGATGCATCTTCTAAAAGTTCATTGGCTAGTTGATGTTGTTTGCTAATTTGAAAAACATCTAGCTCAGCCAGGAATTTATGGAAAATGTTATATGACCCCAGAAGAATAAAAACATTAACAATCAAATGCGACATTTCTGTTATAGTCAACCATCTTCCGTTCCGCAGAAAATCTGAGACCTTACGAAATCCTACCGCATCCCACTTTAAGGTGAGGTCTGAGGATTGTGTAATCCCTGCTAGTGATAAAATGTCAGCTAGTGGAGTGTTTCAGTTGATTACAGGAATGGAATATCTTTTATAAAGCGCCTGTTGTTTTTTTAAAAAGCCAGTGAAGACACTTATGCCGAACCCGCTTAGGGGATCGGAAAATTGAGAATGGATGTGACTTTCCTTACACATTAATTCAATGAAACTATTAATAAAGAGATTTGACCGAGGTTGAGGTTTGAATCTAGACAAAAATTGTGCAAACTAAGCATAGTAATAATCCCTGAGACTCCGAAGGGCTAGACCTCCTTGATCACGTTCTTCATATAAGGTGCTAAGTGCAATACGAGATGATTTTTTTGCCCAAAGAAAAGCTGGAAACATAGACTCTACTTGGGAGGAAAAAAAACCTGATAAAATACAAGGGATAGTTGAAAACAAAAAATTAAACAGAGGAAGAACAAATATTTTAATCAGTGCAACCCGGCCCAAAATGGATAGCGGAAGAGAGTTCCAGCGTGAAAACAAGGCCTCAATTTTTCGAAGCAGCGGTACAAAATTCAGATGATATATATCCGAAACTTTTTCACAGAAATATACCCCAAGATATCTTTTATGTTGGGTGTTGGGCCAAGCAAGGATATCAGGGTGCAGATCCAGGCTTGCCCCACCGCATTGTAAAATTTCAGTTTTCCTTTTATTAATGCAATACCCACCTAGGGCCTCAATGTCCTCAAAGACCTGGAAGACCTTAGCCTGAACCTCTATCTCAGGTTTGATAATAAACATGATATCATCCGCGTATAATTTCAATTTCGCCATTGATGGAATAGGGGGACTGATATCAGCACAGTTCCTTATAGCTATCGATGGGTTTAATAAAGAAAGCAAACAAGACCGGTGATAAAGGGCACCCTTGCCTTGTACCCCGTTTTACTTTGACCTGTCCGGCCACCGAGTTGTTAACAATGACATTGGCTTCAGCGTTATTGTATAAATTATAAATCAGGGCCGTGATCTTTGAGGAAATGCGAAAATGATCTAAAATCATAAACAATGTTTCCCACACAACAAGGTCAAAAGCCTTCTCGGCGTCTAGTAAAAGGACTAACGCCGATATCCTCTGGGTGTCTAAATAATCCAACGCCTCAGATAAATAATGAGTATTGGAGGCTAGCTGCCTACCAGCGATAAAACCGTTCTGGTCCGAATGTATCTATTGCGCCGCGTGATGGTTAAACCGAAGTGACAACAATTTAGTGAAGGTTTTATAGTCAGAGTTTAACAACGTTATCGGGCGATAAGAGTTCGCATCCTCACTGTTCTTGCTTTTTTTCAGAAAGCTGACTATGTTACCTTGTCTGAAGGACTCTGGTATTTCAACGCCCTCGAGCCCTCGAGCATAGAGTTTGCCAAACGAAGGAAAAAGTCCACCACTGAACTGAAAAAGACTTTAAATAATTCAGGCAGAAACCCATCCGGGCCACAGGCCTTGCCGTTTGGCAGATTCTTAATAACCCCCTCCAGCTCTTCCATAGTGAAGGGACTTGCCATAGAGAGTTTCTCTACATCCGAGAGTGACGGAGGGCTATTGTTCTGCAAAACTCCTTCTAGCAAGGTCATATCCACAGTCTGAAGTTGGCCATAAATGGAATCATAATGCTGTAGCATTATTTCCCCAATTTTAACTGGGTCCTCTATTCGTGAGGCGGTTGAAGGGCATTTCGATGCATTGATCTGATTTGCAGCAGCTTGCTCCCTGGCCTGTCAAGCTAAAAACCTGCCCGTAGATTCCTCATATGTTTTCCGGTGATATTGTTGATAGAATGCTTCATTCTGAGTGTAATAATTCGAGCTGAGTGCACGCTTAGCCTGTTCCAGTTGACGCTTCTGCTCCAAAATTCTCTTATCTTCCCTAACTTTTTTTGCAATTTCAGGGTCTTTTCCAATAATTAACCCCCGGATGAAGGCCTTCAGTGTGTCCCAGACCACACTCAGAGGTGCAGACTCACTATTTCATAATAAAAACTCCTTAATCTTTGTTCCAATAAAACCCAACCATTCCTCTTCATTAAAATATTGTCTGCTCAGCGACCACCATTTAGGGGACCTAGCACAATTTCCTACGAGTAACTCAAGCACCAACAAGGGATGATCGGAGAATCCGCTATATAGAAATCTTTTTTTTTTTTTATTGAAACCAAATAGGGGAATGGTCTGATATGCCCCGAGCCAGGTGTCTGATCTCTCCAATCGAAGGGGACAGAGCAGCCGGTATCAAAAGATAGTCCAATCTGGAAAGACTACCATGCGCTCCCGAGTGGAAGGTAAATTGATTATGCACTGGATGCATCAGCCTCCAACAATCTACAAGCCCCAATGTGTCCAGAAAGTCACCCAACCAGGATTGCGCAGTAGGAAGGTCTCTGGGCGGATAGCGATCCGCTCTACCTGAAACAACGGAGTTAAAATCACCAGCCTATATCAAAACACCCTCTGGGAGACCTAATACCATTTGCCCCAAGTCAGTAAATCGTGGATTGTAGGCCAGGAGGAACATACACCGACACCAACGAAACTGTTTTCCCCTCCCACCGTCCCACTAGTGCGACATATCGACCCCTGGCATCGAGGACCACATCATCAACTTCGAAGGGGAGGGAATTCCAAAGCAATATACCCACCCCTCTGGAACTAGATGTAAATTCAGAATGGGCAACGAGACGATAACCCCGTCTATTAAGAGCGTAACAAGTATTCCCAATCAGGTGCGTCTCTTGGAGCAAAACAACATCGGGCGAGAGGCGCCGCAAAAGTTGCAAAACCACCCCTCTCTTTATCCGGTCACCCAACCCATTCACATTCCAGCACAGTACCCTCAACCCCCTACCCCCCATCCAGAATTACAATGCACTCCCATCTCAAAACGAGCACAACACCAAAGTCAAAAAGAGTGAAAGTTCTTTGCCTTGAAAAAGAAGAAACGAATAACCCCAACACAGTTCCCTCCCTCCCCCCAATGTTCCCAACGCAACTCCCCCCCACCCTGCACCCCTGCACAGACTCAGAAGCCACCCCAATTTGCAGTGTGCTTGTCGCCCTAACAATTACAAACAAACAACTAATCTACACAAAGGAACCCCAGAAGAGGAAGGGTCACGTCCACCCCGCCACCCCCAGTATACGAATGGAATGATCAATGAAGTAGTGAGCCACAGCCATTCACGGTGAGAAGTTCTTTTTTTTTCCGGCACTGATGCCATAGTTATTCTTGGTCCATTAGGCCTCCTTCAGCGCCACCAGCATGGTCCCGGCCAGCACGGCGGGTCGGTAAGGTGTCCAACCATTCACTCGCTTCCTCAGGCCGAACAAAGAAGAGTGTTCGATTGTCATATTCAACACGAAGTCGGGCCGGGAACAACATCGCATATTTCAATTCCATGTCTCTAAGCCTCCGCTTTACACATTGAAATCCCAATCGTTGCTTCTGGACCGATTGGGAGAAGTCCGGATAAAAGTTCACAGCAGCGTTCTCGAACTGTGTCGGGCCGTTTGTCCGTGCCGCCTGCAAAATGGCGTCGCGATCTCGGAAATTGAAGATCCGTGTGATGATCGGACAGGGGGGGAAACCGGGCTTCGCCTGTCCCCCCGGGACCCTATGTGCGCGTTCAATAGCAAAGAATTTACCCAGGCCCTTGGGTGCAAGATGATTGAGGATAAGGTCCTCTACTCGAAGATCAGTGGAGAGAGAACTAGAATCCTCCGGTACCCCAATAATACGCACGTTGTTGCGCCTTGCACGGCCCTCAAAATCCTCCAAGCGACGAGCAAAGAAATCATTGGCAGTACGAAGATTGCGCACTTCTGTTTGCAGGTCGGACACATCCGTTGTGAGGCTGGCTGTTTTTAAATCAAGGGACTTCACCCTCTCGTTCGTCTTGGCCAAGTCAGTTCGAATGAGGTTAACATCAATGGCCACCGTGTCCAGCTTCAAAGCCAGGGCTTCATAATGTTGGCCGATAGAGGACTTGATACCTGCGATGGCGCCCATCACGTCCTGTAGCGTCAGGTCCGCCGATGCGGCAGGATCATCAACAGCCTCCTCCCGGGTCTTAGGCGTGGCACCGGGGGATCCTTTAGTAAGTGTGTAGCGGTCCATGACATTCGTCTGGGTTGAGCCTCCTCGGATGGTGGTCTTGACTTTCCGCTTATCACCCTCGGGCTTTCCCGTCATGGCGAGCCGGGCGCCTCGAAGGGAGGCTTGAGATCTAGTCCAAATGGCTCCTTAGAATTCACCCACACTAATACCAGAGGCAGAGTTGAGTCAGTTTGAGTCCACAGCCAAACTTTCGCTAGTTTCACTCCCAATAAACTGGCACAGAAGCCAGTCCAGGTCAGCCGTCATCTAGCAGAGGGAGACGGTGCGCAGGAGAAACGAAACCGAAAGTGATGTGAGGCTGGGAGCTGATCCCTGCCAGCCGTTGTTGTTGAATTACGACTTGGGTAAAGCCACCACTCAAGGCCCAGGCGGTTCCACGAAGAAGGCCACAAACTTCAGGATGGCGTAGCTCGGGGACCCTACGTCCGATTTCGACCCAGCAACCTGCTAGCACCTCAGCCGGGCTGTGTCTTCAATGATCTTCCATCAGATCAGGATATTATCCAGGATTAATGCGGGTGGCGGCGAGGGTCTCCGGGAGCCCTGTGCTCAAGCGGCCATCTCGGATGTGCGCGAAGCTCCTCCCGCTATATAGAAATCTTTGCTGGCTAAAACTCAACTTCTGTGAAACCAAAAAGAAATCAATTTGTGATGAAGAACGAAATCTACATGACCAACAAGTATACGCTACTTTGGTTGGAAAGGCGGCACGCCATGGATCCTGTAGATCCAAGGTCACACCATATTGTAGCAAGGTTCTTAAGGATTTAGGTTTCAACTGCTTTTTATCTTGAACTGATGAGTCTAGTTTAGGATTCATTAGAACATTAAAATTGACGCCCAAAATCAGTTCCCCAGGTACCTGAATTAGGGACTGAAACAGATCCTCATAAACCATAAAGTTGTCCTCAACCGGGGCATATATACTGACAAAAGTTATCAGTCTCTGTCTTTATATAAGAGAGCAGGTAACGCAACACCAACGTCCATACAGATCTTCATCAAAATTGACGACCTCCGCCTAAAGTTTTTTACTTAAAAATATTGCTGTCCCTCTATGGGAAGTGGAAGACGATGAAAACCCCCTATAAGCTGCCTAAGACCTGAACATTGAAACGTTGGGCAGCTTTGCAGCTGGTATATGGGTCTCTTGTAACAAAATCACTGCCGGGTTTTCTGTTTTAATCCATGATTCGATTGCCTGCATTTTCTTTTTGTTATTGAGACCGTTAACATTAAAAGAAACCACTTTCAGCAGTTCTTTACTAGCCATAGTTAAAGCCCAACCACGGCTTAAGCCCCTTACGCATCTTACCAAGAGTCAAGATAACAAACAGACGTATAAGACCTGAATGGATTCAAAAGAAAACACACAACATGACCTTGACTGGGCCTTCCAATGAAAGAAGCAATGGGTAAGCATTGCATAACCCACCTAACCCCCCTGCCAGTGGGGTTATAATAATGAACAGTGCCTCCCTCTAAACCCCAGACCCCTGCGAGTTCTCTTTTAATAATTCCTGGGCTTCACCCAGAATGGAAAACATAAAAAATTTGCCCTTAACAGGAGTCTGTGTGGAAATGGCTGCGGAGTTCCACGCCGTGTAGCCACAGATGATCTGAGCCCCGCCCCCCAGCAATGGTGGATTGTGCCTGGCGTGCGAGCGGGAGGCTGGCGTCCTCGCTCCTCTGACCCTGCTGAAGTTTTCGCGACATTTGTTTCCCATCTGAGGCTTGTCTGAGACTCCGAAAGCACTCGATTGATAAAAGCGTTATGCTTTCCCTGCCAGGTGTTTAGAGAGCCTGCTGGAGGTAAGGAGAGGGAGGCAAGAGAAGCCACAGCGGCGGCCGCTTTGATGTTCGAGTGCTGCTTCCTTCTAACTGCAGCTGTGTAATGCCGAGGTCTGGGCATAGGTGGTAAACTCACCTCTGTGCCCTGTTTGCCCTGCCATAACCGGCAACAGGACACAAGATTGATTCTGGCCCTGGTCCCTTTTCCTTGCCAGGTGCACCCCTCTGCACTTTTTCAATTCGCAACATGCTGGCTTCACGTTGTCTGGAGGAAAAAAAAATGAGCCCCTGCTCACTGTTAACAGTAATAAACACCTCTGTATCCTGCAAGCCAGTTATAACCAGCAATAGGATCCTCACAGTCTGCAACTCACTGGATTCATCCTGGGCTCAACATCACGCTGCACCCTGGGAGAAGCTGTATGTGGAGGTTTTTTTCCCTTTTTTTTTGAGCTTCATGCCTCATTGGAAGAATCTGTATAAATAAAAGAGTCATATTTTATAAGCACTTTCTACACTATCTCGAGGAGTTGTAAGGAGCAGCAAGGAGTGGTAAGGAGGTGCTCCGGCAGAACTGTGGCCAGAATGGTAAAACTGCTCAATGCCCGCATCAAGGTTAAAACTCGCCGAGTCCAGGCTAAGGTGGTGAAAGAGGCAGCCCAATTGGCCTGTAAAGAAAATCCCCCAAATCTGCTTGACCTTGATTCAACTCTTGAGAGCTCAGATGAAGAGGAACCATCCTCTGTCGCATCTTCGGCTCAGGCGGGCTCACTGGATGTGGCTGATAAGAACATAGCTACTGTCATGCCTGGAATATCTCCAGAGGAGGTCTCAGGGCCTGAAGGTATTAAAAAGGTGAAAGTGACAAAAGGAGCAAAACAATTTGCACTATTCTTGAAAAAAGCAACACTGCAGTCCCCCTCTCCCGGCTCTAGCTTTGCCCTCAAGCTGTCTAAGGAATGTTCTGGTGTTATATCTCCATCAGCCCTAATTCCACCTGCTCTAACACCGGCAGTAGCAGACTTGACCCCTTCGAGTCTGGTAATCCCGCAAGCAAATCTGGAAACTGGTCTCATGGCAATCACGGAGACATCCCTGGGCCAAACACCCAATCAGGACATGACAACGTCTCCACATTGCTGACCACTCAGAAAGGGAGACAAGTGGGACATTCAGGAATCTCGGAATCCTCAGAAATTCCTGGTGTACCAGGACAGGCCATCATTACCTCCAGTGCCCCCAGTACAACATCAATTCCTCAAGATAGGCTACCAACTCAGCTTCAGGCTCAGGGCCCCTTACAAGAGCTTGCTCCTTCAACTGGCCTGATGTCTCCTGTGGGGGTTTTGGAAAAGAGCTCTACTTCTGCTTTGGACCCTCCCCCTGTTAATTCTAGCCCTAATATGGAACCAGTGGGCGAATTTCAGATGAGTGTCAAAGACATGCTAAACTTAATTCTGGAGGAAGTCCGTGAGTTGAAAAGAACACAGAAAGCTGAACTTGCCTCTCTTCATCAACTTTTAGAGAAAATCGAAGGAACAATGTCAACCCGTCCAGTTAAACTGCAGGAGGCTGAAGCCAGGATCTCAGCCTTAGAGGATCAGATGACCATCGTAATGGGTGAGGCCAAAGCGGCAGTTAAAAGCAAGCATGCCCTTGAGAACTAACTGGAAGAGTTGGAAAAACATTCTCGAGGACCAATCTCCGGATAGTGGGAGTTCCGGAAGGAATCGAGGGCTCCCAAACCCTGCAGTGAGTCAACTTATTTATCAAACAAAAGGTCATCCTAGAGTTTGAAGGCGATCTCACCATCACCAGGGCTCATCGTGTTCCTGCCCGCCCGTTTCCGAATTCCAGTTTGGCACGTACAATACTGTTAAACCCTGCAGACTATCACATAAAAGGGAGGATACTGTCTAAAGCCATCCAGCAGAGACAATTTGCAGTGAATGAGACTGTAAAATCGCATTGTTTTCAATATGACACCTGTGGTGGCACGCAGGAGGAAAGAATTTGTGAAGATCCTCCATCTATTTAAAGCTAATGGGGCATAAGCATCCATTGCCCAGCAGTCTAAACTGAGGGTCTAAATTACTTATTAGTAGCAAACCAATTACGATTGTCAATGTTTATGGCCGAGTCTCTGTTGACAATGCATTCTGGACTACTATCTCCAAGCAAACTGCTTCAATGTGATGATGATTATATTATATTTGGTGGTGATTGTAATCAAATTCATAACACCATATTAGAGAGAAACTCTAAAGTCAAATTCGTTCGTACTAAAATGCATACGCAATTTCAACTGGCCATTCAATACACAAATTCTTAGTCGATATTTGGAGACTATGTCAACCGGATCTTCGGTAACATACATTCTATTCTTACTTTATCATTCTCAATTGCGAATAGATTATCTTTTTTCTCAGTAAATCCTTGGCTCAGCAAACCATAATATATATATATATATATATATATATATATATATTACCTACTGGCGGTCGCCAGTAGGTATATATAGTTAGGATTTTTTCTCTATGGGTTTTTTGAAAATTCTATGTCTAATAACTTTGGCGTTTGTGGACGGAATTGGCTGAAATTTTCAGGAAAATGGCACATTTTGTTTCTGAGCAGCCCTTGAAAATTTGGGGGGGGTTCGTCCAGTGGGGGCCGAGAAAAAAGGGGGGTCCCAAAACGTGTTTTTAACATTGAGTTTTCCATAGGGCGGTTGGCCTCACTTTTAGCCCGAACGGCTGAATGGATTTGCACGAAACTTGGCAAAATTGTAGGGACTGGTAGCCCGATGTGCCTTTTGTAGGTCTCAATATATGTGCTCCAGTGGATTTCGAGAAATTAACGTTTAAAAAAAGATATATATCTGTAACAGCGGACCGGGCAGCGCTCTGGTTCGCGGACTTTTCGCGCAACGGAGCTTTGTGAAGCGAAGCTGATTGGTTCTCCGGCGTCTGTCAACATTCCAAACAGTCCGTAGCGGCCGCCATCTTGTCTCTCGGTAGGATCGAGAGACAAGAGGAGGCCGAAGCGAAGGGGCAAATGACCATAAGGGGGCATAGTACATTGTCGCTCACCCCCTAGGTTTGATGTGGAGGTTTTAAAAGGGCCCCGCGGGGCAAAAAAAAATAAAAATAATAATAATCGAACAGCTGAATGGATTTGCACGAAACTTGGCAAAATTGTAGGGACTGGTAGCCCGATGTGCCTTTGCTAGATCTCAATATATGTGCTCCAGTGGATTTTGAGAAATTAACGTTCAAAAAAAGGTATATATCTGTAACAGCGCACCGCTTCGCGTACTTTTCGCGTTACGGAGCTTTGCGAAGCGAAGCTGATTGGCTCTCCGGTGTCTGTAAACATTCCAAACAGTCCGTAGCGGCCGCCATCTTGTCTCTCGGTAGGATCGAACAGCTGAATGGATTTGCACGAAACTTGGCAAAATTGTAGGGACTGGTAGCCCGATGTGCCTTTGCTAGGTCTCAATATATGTGCTTCAGTGCATTTTGAGAAATTAACGTTCAGAAACAAGATATATATCTGTAACAGCGCTCCGCTTCGCGGAGATAAAATTATATGTGTATTACCTAGCTGTTGCTAACACCAGTTAGCGACGGCTAGTAGAAGATAGCGACCATCTTGGGCCCCACTTTGCATGTGAGTGATATTTATCACTAATGACATGCAAAGTGGGCATGCCAAGATGTTAGCGACTGGAAACAGTCGCTAACATCGCTATCTCCTATTATCAACTTTTGGAAATATTCGAGATAAGGGCGAATATCTCTAAAAGCTACCACCTGCCCTGAGCAGTTCTTAGCCATGTTATCCAATGGGAGGTGGATAACATGGCTAAGAGCATTAGCTCGGTAATGCATGAATATCGCTGAGTTTTCAGCGATATTAATGCATTGCGGTCGTTTTTTATCGTATTTCCGATAAACCTTGATAATAGCAAGGTTTATCTGCGATAATTTCTGACGGTAAAAAAATCGTTGCTAAGCATCGTTAGGGATAAATATCGCTTAACTTTGGTAATATGCCCCAACGTCTGTTAACGTTCGATTCGAAGGAAATCAGGAAGTGTTGAAAAACATTGTCTGCGCCATCTTGTCTTTTTTCAAATGCCACACTTTTGTCGTGCACGGCAGCCATTTTAGATGCCTTGACCAGACCCACTCTGTGCACGCTGTCGATCCTTAGCATGGCTCCCCACCCTCGCAAACATCTCCCCCAGGCAGTGGTCACCCCCGCTCTCTGTCTTATGCATGGGTAATAAACCTCCCCCATCTGCGCTGCTATTCCCTGAGAATCACACCCTGTGCCCGCCCGACACCTCCCTTTCGCCCTATTCACTACCGCACCCTCTGACACTCCTTTTCCTCTGTGTCCGATTGTCCAGGCTGGTCCTAGGGTATCAGCTAGCCCTGCAGATGTAGTTTATGGCCACAGCTGTAAAGAATCACCCCTCTTCAAAGGAGTTATAGTAGATCAAGGCCCACACTCGATGAGATTCGTCACAGCAGAAGCGTTGCTATTATCTGAAAACCATCCTGTATTGTGATTGGGGAGGGGACCGAGCCTGAAGCGGAAGATTCCAGGGATGACTGTTTGTACATCAAAGTTTTTACAATTATGTGTCACATTAAAAATATATAGCACTCCGACAAAGTAGTAAGATTATAAAACTTTAATAATTTATAAATATATACAAGAAAACAAAAATAGTAATAACATATAAACATTTTTAGGGAAAAACAACGAAGTAGCGGTCGGCTGTGCGAATAGTCCCAACGCAGCACAACGTCCAGATTTCCGGCGTGGGGCGTCGCGGGGGGTGGGTCATCAGTAGCAAACTGTTGTGCGAATAGCCCCAAGGCAGCAGAACGCGTTGAAATCTAGATGACACGAAAGTGATGTCTAGTAAGTTGCCACCCAGCAAATAACGGCATGGGGCGTCGCGGGGGGTGGGTCATCAGTAGCAAACTGTTGCGCGAATAGTTCCAAGGCAGCAGAACGATGGCACCAAGGTGATGTCCAGTAAGTTGCCGCACTGGTTTTGGTATCCTACAATGCTGCTCCGAATAACGGCGTGGAGCGCCCCGGGGGAGGCGGCGTGAACGGGCCTCTCCAGGTGGAGTGTCATCTGTTGTAGTGGGGCGCCCCTTTACCGTTTCAGTTGCCATTCCGTCCGTTTTTGGTCCACTGTGTCAAAAGCCGCAATTCAGCTGAGTTGCGCCCACTCTTGCGGTGCAGCGATAGGCGGCTGTCACAGGACTCTCAAAATGGCGGCAGGCTGTTTCCTTTTTGGGCCTGGTCCACTGAAATGGCCCTGGGACACCTTGGAAATCGGACGCTTGTCTGCTAGGTCTTGGACCTCATTCTCGAAAGCGTCCCCTCCGCCTTGAGAATTCATCAAAAGTTTTGGGGGCTCCGACTCCTGCAGGCTTCTGGTGGGGAGCGGCTGCCATGATTGCTCGCGGAATGACCACGACTGAGCTACGAGATGGTGGTGCTTTCATGCTGACGCCAGCTTCAGTCTGAAACATCCAGAAACAAGGTGGGGCTTTCATCGTTTGGGGAAAAAAAAAAGTTTTCATCCTATGAAAAGTGTTGTTTTTAGGTCACATGATCAAGCCTTCCATCATTAGGAAACCAAAAGTAAAATGAACCAATGAAAAGTTTTATAAACAAGTCACATGACCTGTTATGCGGCATAGGGTGTAAAATTAGGAGAAAATACGTTGGCACGTGAGGCGGCGTCAGTAGCGGACCGATGTGCGAATAGGCCGAAGGCAACACAACGCGCCAAGATCTGGATGGCACCGAGGTGGTGTCCAGCAAGTTGCAGCACTGGTGTGGCCATCCTACAATGATGAAAGTCGGCGTGGGGCGCCCCGTTGGCCTGTGAGTTTGCGTCAGTAGCGGACCGATGTGCGAATAGGCCGAAGGCAGCACAACGCGCCAAGATCCGGATGGCACCGAGGTGGTGTCTAGTAAGTTGTCGCACTGGTGTGGCCATCCAACAATGCTGAAAGTCGGCGTGGGGCGCCCCGTTGGCCTGTGAGTTTGCGTCAGTAGCGGACCGATGTGCGAATAGGCCGAAGGCAGCACAACGCGCCAAGATCCGGATTGCACCGAGGTGGTGTCTAGTAAGTTGCCGCACTGGTGTGGCCATCCAACAATGCTGAAAGTCGGCGTGGGGCGCCCCGTTGGCCTGTGAGTTTGCGTCAGTAGCGGACCGATGTGCGAATAGGCCGAAGGCAGCACAACGCGCCAAGATCCAGATGGCACCGAGGTGGTGTCTAGTAAGTTGTCGCACTGGTGTGGCCATCCAACAATGCTGAAAGTCGGCGTGGGGCGCCCCGTTGGCCTGTGAGTTTGCGTCAGTAGCGGACCGATGTGCGAATAGGCCGAAGGCAGCACAACGCGCCAAGATCCGGATGGCACCGAGGTGGTGTCTAGTAAGTTGCCGCACTGGTGTGGCCATCCTACAATGCTGAAAGTCGGCGTGGGGCGCCCCGTTGGCCTGTGAGTTTGCGTCAGTAGCGGACCGATGTGCGAATAGGTCGAAGGCAGCACAACGCGCCAAGATCCGGATGGCACCGAGGTGGTGTCTAGTAAGTTGTCGCACTTCTGTGGCCATCCTACAATGTTGAAAGTCGGCGTGGGGCGCCCCGTTGGCCTGTGAGATGGCGTCAGTAGCGGACCGATGTGCGAATGGGGCCAAAGGCAGCGCAACAATATTTTCTGATTTGAAGACACCACAAGGCGCTGAGATGCCAAGATCCGGATGGCACCGAGGTGGTGTCTAGCAAGTTGTGGCACTGGTGTGGCCATCGTACAATGGTAAAAGTCGGCGTGGGGCGCCCTGTTGGCCTGTGAGATGGTGTCAGTAGCGGACTGATGTGTGAATGGGGCCAAAGGCAGCGCAACAATATTTTCTACTATATTTTCGGAGTAGAAGACACCACAAGGCGCTGAGATGCCAAGATCCGGATGGCACCGAGGTGATGTGTAAGTTGCGGACGGATGTGCGAATGGGGCCAAAGGCAGCTCAACAATATTTTCTGAAGAGAATACACCACAAGGCGCTGAGATGCCAAGATCCGGATGGCACCGAGGTGATGTCTAAGTTGCGGACCGATGTGCGAATGGGGCCAAAGGTAGCGTAACAAGATTTTCTGTATGGAAGATACCACTAGGCGTTGAGATGCCAAGATTCGGATGGCACCGAGGTGATGTCTAGGAAGTTGTGCTACTGGTGTGGCCATCGTACAATGGTAAAAGTCGGCGTGGGGCGCCCTATTGGCCTGTGAGATGGTGTCAGTAGCGGACTGATGTGCGAATGGGGCCAAAGGCAGCGCAACAATATTTTCTGACTGACACCACAAGGCGCTGAGATGCCAAGATCCGGATGGCATCGAGGTGATGTCTAAGTTGCGGACTGATGTGCGAATGGGGCCAAAGGCAGCGTAACAATATTTTCTGTATGGAAGATACCACTAGGCGTTGAGATGCCAAGATTCGGATGGCACCGAGGTGATGTCTAGCAAGTTGGTGTGGTCATCCTACAATGCTGAAACTCGGCGTGGGTCACCCCATTAGCCTGTGAGATGGCGTCAGTAGCGGACCGATGTGCGAATAGGCCGAAGGCAGCACAACGCGCCAAGATCCGGATGTCACCGTGGTGGTTTCATAGTTGAGAGGCACTTCATCTGCAGTGGGGCGCCGAGATCCGGATGGCACCGAGGTGATGTCTAGCAAGTTGCTGTACTTGTGTGGTCATCCTACAATGCTGAAACTCGGCGTGGGTCGCCCCATTAGCCTGTGAGATAGCTGTTCTTTGGATTTGGGCCTGGTCCACTAAAATGGCCCTGGGACACCTAAGAACTCGAACGCTCGATTTTTTTTCCCTTTCCTGTACATGCAAAAAAAGGTAAATGCCCGGTATGTTACACGCTTCATCTGCCACGATGAACTCTCCAGAGGAACCGAAAAAATATATAGTTGTGGTAACTATACCATGCATCGTCATATGGAGAGGTGGCACCAATTAATTATAGTGCTGCATAAAAGAGAGATTTGGAGGAGAACCCCTGACCTGCTAGTACATTCATCAAAGAAGTGGCACTGAGAGCTTCAGAGGCAAGGGAAACGGTCCCAAATATTTAGAAGAACTTTGGAAAGATTAAAATGACATGTTTAGATTGTGGTAAATTAATTTCATGTGGGCAGATGAGTGTTACTCTAATAAATACAGCATATGAACATCATCATAGTCGATGGTTGGTAGAGACATTTTGACTATATCCTGGACCTGCCCGTCCTCGCCCAAAATGGCGCCGGAATAAATGGGACTCGTAACTCCTTGTTGTGTACTGGTTGCAGAACCTTGAAATCACGAGATACGTATGCAGTTTTGAAGCACATGGCGGGCGGGGACGAGAATTGATTGAATATTTCGACATCCCTATTGATATTAAGTTCTGATGTGTTATTGATTACTGTACTGTTGAAAATTCGAATTAACGTCACCCATGGTACTTGCCCGCAAATGTATATCTAGATAATTTTATTGTAACTGGCCCTGTCGTATTTTAATTATAAAATGTACGTCCACCGATTCCGTAACTGTTAGACACCTTAGTTTTTGCAACCTAATGGCCCGCCCGTTACGTTCCTCTACAGTGTAAATGTCTATTCATCATATACGATTACAGTTTGCTCCGTGGCAGGCCCACGTGGTTATAGGCTCGTATTTGTATAATGAAATTTTCACAATAAAGGTTTTTAAAAGAAAACATGGTAGTAGTGTATACATTGGTAAAGTTTTTAATAATAGTCACTGTTTTAGAGTCATTAAAAGGCAAGTGAAATAAAGCAGACCAATTACATGAAGGGTAAAAGGTATAATACGAAGGAACGCAGTAAAGATAAATGGTCAAGGGCTGTTGTGTTTTCTATTCCTGCAACATAAAGTGATCGATAAGAATCTCATATTCAGGCGTATCGGCGACTAAGACAGCAGGTCGACCCTCTTTTGCTCAACGGCTCCGTCATGGGACGAAGAAACGCTCTTTTTCTCGAAAAAAGAATATATTTTACTTGCAGGACAGTTGTAAAATTTCCGGGAAAGTACATTAGCCTGGAACATTATAACATATATTTAAGAGAAAATAATGTTCGGAAGTAATTAAAAGCGTAATTTTTAGGTGATATGACCAAGGCTTTCATCATTAGAATAAGAAAAGTAAAATGAACCAATGAAAAGTTTTATTAACAAGTCACATGACTTGTTATGCTTACGTTACGCGCTGCGCGCCCCGGATGACTTCCGGATGCGCTAACGCGGCGCGTCATATTTATTTTATTTATTTTAAGTTTTTATAGAGCGCGTAGTCACCCGAGAGTATCCCAGCGCTGAACCTCAAGATCCTAAAGGTTGAAGGGGGAAGGATGTCGGCCACATTAAGGGAAGAGTAGGGTTTTAAGGGACTTCCTGAATCGCAGGAGGTTTGGTTCCAATCTGAGAGTCGGGGGGAGTGCGTTCCATTTTTTTGCTGTGTTGACTGAGAAGCGGCGGCCACCTGCACGGGCCTTCTTCACCCTAGGAATCATGATAAGGTTTCCATGTTCTGACCGAAGCGCTCTCGTAGGTCTATAGGGTGTAATCCAGGTGTTGAGGATAGGTGGGCCTACGTTGTGCAGTGCCTTGTGGGCCAGACAGAGGGCCTTGAATGTTATTCTTTCCCTAATCGGGAGCCAGTGTAGTTTACTCAGTGCAGGTTTGGCTGACGTTCTGGCTGGAGTATTCGTGAGTAGTCGGGCTGCGGCATTCTGGGTTTTTTGCAATGTTTGGAGGGTGGATTCCGGCGACAGCGCAGGTCCAGAATATAGTCAAAATGTCTCCACCAACCAGCGGTCGGAACACAACCCCTTTCAGCAGGCTAAATAGTTCTGTTAAATGACAACAGAAAGGACAGGCAACAAGAACCATCAGTCAAAGAGGGGAGGGCTAGTTCTTCTCTACCGGGTTACATTGGGGCGCTACCGGAACTGATCGAATTGGTAGTCTAGTCTACAGTGTTTCTGGATGTTTCAGACCGAAGCTGGGGTTAGCATGAGAGCAGCACCATTTCGTAGCTCCGTTGTGGCCATTCCGCAACCAATCATGGCAGCCGCTCTTTATCGTTATTTTGGGCGGGGTGGGTGGCGGAGCCGAGCTGTTTTGCAGCCATCATTGTGTGGAGTTCAGTTCATCTCACTAGTTTTGTATTTGTCATGAGGGGTTGTTCCTAATGTTTCTATTTTAGCGAGGTCAAAAAGAGATCCCATTAGTGGCCTACTGATTTTGCTCGATTCCTTTTCTTTTTTTTTACACGATTTTTCGTTATCTGCAAAGACTAAACAGAGTATTGCGACTCTGTGTTTGTTTGTAAATAGAGAATGAACCAAAGAGAACTAATTCTAAAACAGTAAATACTTGGATAACAATCAATCAAATGGAGAGAGAAGCAGGCACGACGGATTACAACGGGGGCAAAGGCCTGCGTTAACTACCTTTCACTATCTGCAAAGAGAGAGTACTCCTAATAGAAATGAGGGGGTGGGGGGCACCATTCAAAGCAGATCAGTGTGCATAAACACGAAAATGTTTTCACTTACCACGTACTTGACATTCGACAGCTTATGATATTTGCTATTAAAAAACCATTGAAATTCACTGAAAAAACCATAGGTTATAGACCATATATAGTTAGGAATTAGCATTTACAAAACCTTGAAAATTCACTGAAAAAACCATAGGTTATAGACCATATATAGTTAGGAATTAGCATTTAAAAAACCTTATTTTACTCACACAAAACCATTGAAATTCCATATATAGTTAGTTGCACTAACTATATATCGCGCACCCGCAATCCACTGCTGATCATGTCACATATTACATCATTCATGACATGGTCAGTGACATCACTGATGACATCACTGATGACATCTCAAATGACATCACTGATGACATCACTGATGACATCTCATTTGACATCAATGACCACATCACTGATGATATCATTCATGTGACAATACAATGCATCTCCTCACATTTTAATATAACCTCTGTTTCACCCAGTGTTAAATACAGAGTATAATTTTTGAAACCATTGACACACCAATACTAGTTACTACATACGTACTCACTGATTCCTACGTCTACACACACATTCACTCATTCACCCATACAATGATTCATACATACAATCACTCATCTTTACAACACTATCATATGCACTCATACACCTATACAGACACTCACACTCTGCCACTCATCCATGGAGTTACTCACACACCTAGTCAGTCCTGTAAAGAATCAATCACACTTCCATTTTCTTGTCTATACAGTTAAACATAGAGCACCTTACATTTTCAAACATATAGTAACACATACTTACTTTCTTATACAATCATTGATACAAGTACACATTGATCTGCACAGAGTCACACACCTCCCAGCCAGCCACACACACACTCAGTCTCCCATACAAATACTTGGACAATCAATCAATAACCCATATAGTTAATTATACAGCTACTGATCAACACATGCAGTAGTTTACAGAACAACAGACATAATGATGCACAAATTAAGACAGTTTAGTCACTAACCCATGCACTCAGTGAGACACATTTAATCACTCACTCATACATTCAGTCATGCACCTACTAAATCCTTCGTCCAGACAGTTATACATCTACTCATTCTTCAATATCTAAAACATATTTAAACTTTACAGAAACACACAGTCACTGGATGTTGTCATCAGTGATGTCATCAGTGATGTCATCAGTGATGTCATTTGAGATGTCATCAGTGATGTCATCAGTGATGTCACTGACCATGTCATGAATGATGTAATATGTGACATGATCAGCAGTGGATTGCGGGTGCGCGATATATAGTTAGTGCAACTAACTATATATGGAATTTCAATGGTTTTGTGTGAGTAAAATAAGGTTTTTTAAATGCTAATTCCTAACTATATATGGTCTATAACCTATGGTTTTTTCAGTGAATATATATATATATACATATACATATATATATATACATATACATATATATATATATATATATATATATATATATATATATATATATATATATATATATATATATATATATATAAAAAAGAAGGAGAGAACTCTGGGTAGGTCTCAGTTTAGGTGGAAAGCAGCTCCTGTTAGAGCACTCTCAACACCAGCGACACTCTAGATCTGCTCACCTCAAATGTCTATTTTTCTATCAAAGTTTTTAAGCATGGGATTAGCACAGTGCTATCCACGCCGAGAAAGAAAATGACAAAGTCTTTTGCCATTTAAACAGCAAAGTCTTTAAGCATAGGACTATTACAGTGCAGTCCTTGCCGAGCTGTAAAATAACAAAAGCCATTTATCACTCCAGGCACAATATTACAGCTTTGAATTGGTAAAATACCAATTCAAGCCAACCTGAAATGAGTAAAAGCAACCCCTGACACAGTGTTTTGCTCTAATTAGAGCTCTTCAGAGAGGTATAGCTTTGTCCAGACACAAGGGAACACCCAGTATTAAGTCAAAACAAAACCCTTTCAGGCATAGAGTGACGCATAAATTATGCAAAAAAGAAGGAGAGAACTATATATATATATATATATATATATATATATATATATATATATATATATATATATATATATATATATATATATATATATATATATATATATATATCCAAGCAGATTGGGTTCTTCTGAGACCATTACTCCCATCGTCGGATGGCGTACATCGGCGGCGAACCCCGGCCGTTACTTCTTTATTACTTCAAAGTTGCTGGTCAGCAAGTACGCACTCAGAGACAGATACTGATGTAAAGTTTTATTCCCAAATTACGCTACGCGTTTCAACACTATGCAGTGTCTTGATCACACAATGCTTCGAAGTATACTGGCATTTTTGTAACTAAAGCAAACCACAATCAACATAAACAAGGGTGTCCCTTTGCACAAATCACGTGACTTAAACTGTAATGTTGTCGGCCATCATTGAGTGGTGACATACTGTTACAAGACACAGCCTGCACCCTCCAAAATCAAGTATATTTACACAACAATAGGCTGCCTCACGAGTCAATCTGCATAGAGACAATTTATATACACAGGCTTCCAAATTCTTTCTTTGGAATGTAAGCCTAGCAATTTAATCGGTCTAGTGCCATTAAATGTAACGTCCTAGGCTTAATGCAGTTGGCGGTTGGCGACTTGTCACCCACACTTATTATCCGCCCTGCTTACTGGTATTGTCCTGAATTATTTACCTCATCAAGGCTAAAATATTCGGAATTCATACTAACTGATGCATACGGTCTAGTGCCCTTATTGCTTCTTGTTAATGCATACCAGTCCAGTGCATCTCACCAGATCGACTCACAGTTTATCAAACATTCTTCAGTTTCTATGTGGTATTGCCAATGCCAGCAATATAGCGCAGTCTAGTGCTCAAATAATGCCAAAAATTAAGTGCTTCCAAATTCATTTAAAAGGAGGAGAGAAACCAGTTTAGGAACTCAGTATGGTGCCGAGGTAGTGAAGTGAAGTTTCTCTCGTGTCCTAAAAAAATTGTGATAAAAAGTGAAATTAAAATCTTATTGCACTAAAAAGACATGTATATACAGTGATCAAAGCCGGAAAAGGTCAGTTATCAGGTTAATTCAATAATTTACATTGCATTGGTTACCAGCATCTAATGACTCATATTTGCACAATCATGTATACAAATGAGTTGCCAGTTCCTCATCAAGGTTATGGCCCCCAGGGAACCTGGTCTCGAGATCTAAAATCCACCTTGATTCTCATTTTCTGAGTGCTAACAGCCGATTTCCCCCTCTTTTACCAATATTGACCTGTTCCACTATGTAATATTTCAATAGGTTATTATTGGATTGATGGTATTCGGAGAAATGTCTTGCTATGGGATATTTGCTATCCTTGTGTGTAATGGCTCTAAGGTGTTCCTGCACTCTTTTTTTGGCCATACAGATTGTGCTCCCCACATATTTTTTGTTGCAGGGACATTCCAGAACATACACTACATATGTGGAATTGCAAGTCAAGAATTGTTTAATCTCCTTAGGTTTGGGATTACCTGGTATGTGTATCTTTTTCACCATGACACTAGCCATGCACGCACGGCAATGTCCGCAAGGATAGAAGCCTCTAAGACCCTGCACATGTGTCCTTTTCTCTGTGATGTCTCCCTTTACCAATATGTCCCGGAGATTATGTCCTCGCCTGTAGGTAATACTTGGTCTTTCCCTTATACGTGGCCCTATGATATTATCCGATTTGAGGATAGACCAGTGATCAGTAACTATTTTGTGGATTTTCTTCGATTCATTGTTGAATGTTGTGATTACTCTAGTCTGGATCTCATCTTCCCCTGTGTTTTTGTTGCTTTTGGGTAGAAGAGCATTAGTTCTGTCTATTTGTAAGACTTTAGAGACTGCTTTTTTGAGTACCCACTCGGGATATCCCCTCTCCCGGAATCTCGATATCATGGTGGCTTGTTCCTCTAAAAATCCCTCTGGGTCACTGCAGTTTCTTTTGGCCCTTAGTAATTCACCAAAGGGAATGCTCCATTTCAGTGGGTCAGGGTGGGCGCTTAAGGCGTGCAACAGACTATTGCCCGCCGTCTCCTTTCTATGGAGTTTTGTAACAAGCTTCCCCTGACTAACCTGAATTTCTGTATCTAGAAATTCTACACATTCACCACTGATGTTGCTCGTGAGATGTATGTTGTATCCATTAGAGTTAAGTTTTTCAATAAATGTTTCTGCCTCACTCCTGGGGCCATGCCAAACCACAAACAGGTCATCTATGTACCTGATCCAAGTACCTACTTTCTCAAAGTATTCCTTCAGCTGGACATCATTCCTTATTTCCTCCTCCCATTTACCCAGGAAGAGGTTAGCAAAGCTCGGCGCGAAGGCCGAGCCCATAGCCACGCCTCGGACTTGTTTGAAAATGTCCCCATCAAACATAAAAAAATTATTTCGTAGGCACGTTTTCATCATGTCCATAATCATAGATGTGTGGTCTAGGTAGCATATATTTCTGGTTTTAAGATAGTGGTAACTTGCTTCCATACCCTGGACGTGGTCTATGATGGTATATAGAGCACTAACGTCCAGGGTAATGAGCAAAGATCCTTCTATCCAATGCAAGTCGTTGATTTTATTGAGAAAATCAGTCGTATCTTTAATGTGGGAGGGTAATTTACAGACGTATTCTCTCAGGAAGTGGTCAATGTATTTAGATAGATTTTCATTGACGCTTCCAATGGAAGATACTATAGGTCTTCCAGGGGGATTAATAGGGTCTTTATGAACCTTGGGTAGTAAATAAAAAATGGGTAACTTAGGATAATCATTCTTAAGGAATTTAAACTCCTGCCATGTAATAAGGCCTTCATTTTGCCATTCAGTGAGATTTCCCCACGTGTCCATGATACTCTCATGATAGGCATTGATATTGCTTTTACCGTAAAAAGCCCCCGTTTCCAATTGTCTTAGAGCTTCCTTGATGTATAGCTCTCTTCCCCACAACACAACGTTGCCCCCCTTGTCTGAGGGTCTTAGAACCACACTCCTATCCTCTGCCAACGAGAGAATAAATTCTCTCTGTGTGTAAGATAGATTAGAATTCCTGTGTGGGTGTTTGTAGTATGTGTGTTTCAATTTGGTCAATTCCTTATTTACCACTTCCTGGAACGTATCGATAGAGTCATGGGGCATGATTGGACAGAAGACAGATTTCGGTTTGAATGGTGTTTTAGCAGCCCTATCTATTCTGGTGTCATCAATTACAAACCCTTGGTTATCCTCTTCCCCCTCCTCAGATCTTATATATATATCAAACGCTCCAAAAGCCACCAGCCAGTTGCACTCACGAGCGGGTGCTGTCAATGCGGGGGTGTACCCGCTTCACAATATGAGCTCCCAAGATCCTTCCGATATGCGGTAAATCCAGCCACCAAGAAAGAAGAAAGCACTCACGAGGGGGAGGTTTACAGCAGTTTTTAATGAAACCTTCAAGCACCAGCATTGCTGGTGCTTAAAGGTTTCATTAAAAACTGCTGGAAATCTCCCCCTCGTGAGTGCTTTCTTCTTTCTTGGCGGCTGGATTTACCGCATATCAGAAGGATCTTGGGAGCTCATACATATATATAGAGTTGGAAATTGAAATTTTGTCAGATACCCCTTTGACCTTCCTTAACGTCAATGACTTACCAGCTATAACTGATATGATGGAATTAATGGATGATACCTCCCAAATGGAGAAGGACGACAATACTGAAGAAGTAAATGATTTACAAACAAGCGATCATACACCGTTTAGAGCTCCTTTGAAGTTTCTCCCGCAGACTATGAAAGATAATGTAGACTTGGTTGGGGAGAACATAACAAGGGATCTAAAAAATGTGTATTTCCAGGATAATCAATGAAAATACAAAATGAATCCAAAAAAGGCACTTTTCCATAAGACAGTGAAAAAATTACAGATGGAAGATGGACTCCTAGTGAAACCTTCCGATAAAGGAGGTAACGTGGTTCTCTGGGGGAAAGAACAATACAAGAAGGAGGCACTGAGTCAGTTGCAAGACTGCAGTTGCTATAGGAAAATAAGCCCCAAGGAATATGAAAATGTGAAAGTGGATTTTCATAAAAGACTGGAGCACTGGAGAGAAAATGGACTGCTTAGCTGGGACGAGCATAAGTTCATCAAACAAGATAATCCGGTGGTTCCAGTCTTTTACATGCTACCAAAAATCCACAAAAATTCCACTAGTCCACCAGGGAGGCCCATCATTTCATCATGTGGAAGCCTATTTGAGAACGCATCGCGATATATAGACTATTTCTTGAATCCTATTTTCCGATCACTTCCTTCATACTTGAAAGATTCAACAGATTTTTTGAAATGTATATATGAAATCTGTTGGGATCCTGAAACGATGGTTCTTCTAACGTTAGACATTTCAACCTTGTACACAAGTATAAGACATGTAGATGGGCTGAGGGCATGTGAGCATTACCTGAATATGAGACCGGCACAACTTGTGTTACAAAATAGAATGATCCTTGAAATTATGGAGTGGTGTCTCACAAAAAATATTTTTCTGTTTGGCAGTGATCTTTACCTCCAGGAGAGGGGGACCGCTATGGGCACCTGTTTCGCCCCAAGTTACGCCAATTTACATCTCGGCTGGTGGGAGGAACAGGTGCTCAGAGGGGGTCCCCTTGATCACTGGACGGAACACATCCTACTATGGGTTAGGTATATCGATGATGTCTTCGTGCTGTGGCAGGGCACGGAGACATCAATCGATCTATTTATTGAGGACCTGAACCAGAATTCACTAAATCTGAAATTCGTGGGTAATTCAAGTAAAAAAACAATAGATTTCCTCGATATTAGTATTACTCCTACAGATAATAAATTGGAAACTACTGTGTTCCGTAAGACAACTGCATGGAACTCAATCCTGCATGCTGAAAGCGCCCACCCAACGGCTCTTATAAGAAGCATTCCGTTTGGGGAATATTATAGAGCTAGGCGTACCTGCAGCAGTGATGAGCAATATGACAAGATTGAGATTGAAATGACACAGAGATTCATTCAAAGAGGTTATTAGGAGACGATCCTTAGAAGTGCATCCAATAAGGCCAGAAAGCTGTCAAGACAGAATATACTTTTCGAACCATCTAGAACCCAGAAATTGAAAAATTTGGATAAAATGTGTAAAGATCAAGTCTCTTCAAGATTCATAACAACCTTTACTAAACATAAAGAAAGAAGAGCAATTCTAAGAAAACACTGGTACTTAATAAGGAACGATCCAGTGTTAGGTTCGAAGGTGAAAAAGAATCCTGAAATTACGTATAAGAAAGCCAAATCTTTGAAAGATCTAGTGGTAAAAAGTGAGTTCACAGATAAAAAGAAGAGTAACACCGATTGGCTGAAACCGCAGCCAGGTTTCAAAAAGTTTTTTAAGTGTAAAGCTTGCAAGCATGGAATGAATCGCACGGATTTTAGAACCTCTTTTAACAAAACAGTAACAGTCAGAAGTGCCATCAATTGTAAAAGTGAATATGTGGTTTATTTATTACAATGCCCATGCCCCAAACTATACATTGGCAGCACTATTCTACCAGTGCACCAGCGAATCTTGCAGCATAGACGTGCAATTGTTAATCAGGACAGATCCTACCCTGTAGCGCGGCACTTTGAGTCGCACCACCAAAGTAACCCCGCAGGCCTCCAATATTCCAGTATTGCAGAGGTCCCATTGAAAAAGAGAGGAGGTAACAGGAAAGGTGAACTCAGAAAATTGGAAATGTATTTTATCTTAGAGTTCAATTGTAAAGAGCCACACGGTTTGAATGTTGACGAGGATCTATATACATGCTTAGCCTGACTGCACGAATATTTAATGAAACAATGGAACAACCTCGAGTATACCGAAACTGCATACCGAAATTATGAATTTGAAATATTCTTAATTGACAAATAGTAATTTTAAATAAATCTTTTTTCTTCGATTATTTTAATGCATAAAGGGTAGTATAATAGGCAAAATTGAAATGAAATTGAAATAATGGAATGAATTAAGTAATGCTTTTCAAATTGTTCTATGCACTGACACTTTCAAAAAATTTTCTATTGTGCAATATGAGTGGACTGTTTACATAAAGAACGGAGTACTATTGTTGGTATTTAAGCATTAGCACTTTTGGAAATGTAGCATATTGAAGCACTACCACTTTATTCTCTAGTTTTTGATCTTTGTGCATCATATGGAGTAGTTGTTTACAGTAAGAGAGTATTATTGTTTACAAATAAGCACTAGCAATTTATGATTAAATAATAAGGTTTTTTTTAATTGAAAATCATTACTAGTAATTGTTTTTTCATTCCAATTGCATTAACTTGAAATAGCCATGAGGCAAATTAAGATGAACAATTTCGATTAGTTGTCTCAGGTCTTATGGAACCAACTATTTGGGGAGGAAAATTGCACAGCGTGTGCTATGAAATTATGAATCATTGTATGAATATTAACTATTTCCTTTGAGGTGCTAATGATCTAGGGGCACTTGCCCAGACAATTGTGGAATCCTCATTGCTTGAACGGTTGTAAATAATGTTCTTCACGCACTTGCGTGTTATTTAAACAAAGTTTTCATACATTATTTCTAAAATGAGATGTAAAGTAATAATGAGATGCTTGTATTTATTACTTGGTTATTTGTGTTTGCCCTGAACATGGAGCATATTTTCACTGTTGCTGTGCAATGATTCCCCTGAATTGCAAGTGTTAAAATGGCCACCAAATTAAAAGGCAACTAGTGTTTATTTGAATTGTCCTTTTACACTGTTTGCTACCCTGGTTGTGTATTTTTAGAAGTGTCGAATGGCAGTACAAACATCGTGATCAAGGGAGCTTGACTTCCGAAACACGTTGATGACTGTAATTTAAATAAATGAAAAGCCTAAGTTTATGATACCCGTGTACGAGTGCCGGATGATTTCCTTGACGAACGAAAATGGATTTCTTATCTTGAATATATATATATATATATATATATACATATATATATATATATATATATGATACATTTTAATATCAGACCGTGCTCCAGTATACACTCACTTACGTTTCATACCCTTCTCACCACATTCAGGAAAACAGTTTTTTAATAATTCCCTGTTATTAGATGCTAAATTTACTTCTCAGTTTGAAGATTTTGCTACTGAATTGTTCATTATTAACACCACAACTGACTACTTTTTTGCCGTGATATTGCATTCCTTTAAAGCAACAGCTCGAGGTTTCATTATGAATTTTGTTGCACGTAAGAAAAAATTGGAAACTCAGTTAAACTAGCTTCTTGACAAAATAAAAAAAACTAGAGTACACCTATTATCATTCAAAGAATGATGTTTCCTTACAAAGTGTAATAGATGCCAAATGAACTTTTAATTTATTAACTACGAATGGCACATCAACCTATTTATTAAAGTGCATTGCAAGATACTATGGTGGCCAAAATCGAATGGGTAAATTACTTGCAAATTATTTGAAAGTAAAATAGATAGAACTAAAATAAAGTCTTTAATAAATGATAAGGGGACTGTTCTCTTTAAGGATGAAGATATTTGAAATTAATTAGTCAATTTTTATACAAACTTATACTCCCTAGATACACAACCTTCTCAATCAGATTTGACCAATTACATTTAATCCATTGCATCCCCCCCAATACCAAAATATTGATTTTGAACCACTGGATGAAGATATCTCTTTATTAGAAATAACTGATGCAATCTATACAGTATGAAGAGGTAAAGCTCCAGGACCTGATGATTTTACCAATGAATTGTATCATCATTTTGCAAGGCTCCTCTTCCCTAACCTTTTACTTTTTTTATTTTTTTCATCAATAATGGAACCTCTCCAGGCACTTTCCATGAAACAATAATTTGTGTAATCCCCAACAAAAATAAAGATCTCACACAATGTAAAAACTACCTCCCATATCTTTTGTTAATACTGAATGTAATATTTTGATCAAAATTGTAGCACTAGGCATTGATCTAATTCTGGCAGATCTCATAGGCCTAGAACAGTTTGGTTTTGTCAAGGGCCGATTAGCATTTAATAATGCACTTGTTTTTTATAATGTTTTGAGTAAGGCATCTATCTGAGTTGGATTATCCTCTGGCTGCAATTGCTTTGAATGCAGAAAAAGCATTTGAAAGAATTGGTTGGGTATTTATGTTTATTGCATTGAAATGGATAGGTTTTCCACCTAAATTGCCTGATTTAATTTCTTAATTATATACAGGTGCTAAAGCTGCAATGTTTGTTGACAAAAGCCTGTCTGAATATTTTCCTTTGTTTAAAGAAGTACATCAAGGCTGTCCTTTTTCACCCCTTTTATTCATTATTGCACGAGAGCCCTTTTTAACCCAAACATTTCAGGATTCTAAATTGGAGAACATCAAACCAATATGTCAGTTTATGCAAATGACATCCTTTTATATTGTTCTAAACCTGCCACATACCATCCCCATTCATCAAGCAAGTTTCAATTTTCCCAATTATCAGGATAAATGCTAAATACTGATAAATCTGAAATATTACCCTTAAATATTTTATGTAACAAACAGCACTTTGCTCATTCCGATTTCAGTTTGCAACCCAATAAAATAAAATATCTCGGATTATGGTTCACATGGACAATTAAAAATACAAAATAATTACGGAGTCACCCTTTATGGCGAAAAGGGAATGGGTTTATAGTCAACAAAAAAATAAAAGATTTTCCCTTTTCCTGGTTGTGGATGATAGAGCGGACTGCAATATACAGCCCTTCTATCACTGCGTTTAATCGGCAGCTGGGGGGTATGATCAGGTTTAAAGCGCACCACACAGTAACACATTTACAGGGGAACTAATCAGTATGGATCATATTCCTTTCTTACTTAAACATGCATAGTTATAACAAAATTCAGGGATATATGAGTGGTAAGACAAGAGGTAATGCTCAAATAATAGAGGTTAGGTTGATTTAAGCCAGTATATTTATTTATCACAAAATTGATATTATACATTTTATTAACATTTCATAAAAACAAAATATCATCCATTTTCTACAAAGGCATAGTCATAAAACATTTTCTATTAAAAATTATAATTAAAAGAAAAAGCACAAAAAACTTTCGACACGGCGTTTCAGTGAACAAGTTGAACACCTTCTTCAGGACAATGCTTTCTATGGTTAAAAACAATTTTGTATTTTATAAGGCAGTGTTTTGTATATCTTCTCTGCTGTTGAAGTTATTTCTCAAGCTGCTGGTTATTCATTACCAAATGTTAGCTTTGATTAGATAAACTTAGTCCTAGTTGGTATTTTTTCTTTTTTCTTTTTTGAGTTGAACAGAAAATTCCCCTTCTGTGTTGTTTATTAAGATATTTATCTGTTCTGTTTTGGACTCTAGTACGTTATGCTAGGGGTCTTTAACAGGTTGGGTGTGGTCTAAGCATCAGGTAACTTTTGATTGTTAACTGTGAGCAACCTTCTCCTTTTCTGGTTGATCAGCTTCTTGATCTCCCTGCTTTTATATTTTCAGAGATTTTGTAAATTTCCTCGAAGCTACTTCCACACCATCCTGTGTCTGGGCTGCAACCAAAGCCAAAGACAAAATCAAATTGAACTTTGATCATATTACTAAGACTTGAATTGATACACGTATAAGGTGGCACCCACTGTTTCTTTCTCGGTGGGGCAGGATGGGCTTTATTAAAATGATGCTTACTCTTATGATACTCCAGATCATTTCCATAATTCCAATTAAGAAGCCTGATTACTATTTAAAAATAATAGACTCTCTTTTGTCTAAATTTCGTTGGAAAGGAAAATCATCTCCTATAGCTCTATTAAGCTTAAAAAAAAGATGCATCTGAAGGGGGTCTTAAATTTCCAAATTTTAAGCAATATTATTTTGGTTTATACTTTAAACAATCTGTTTGTCCTCTTGCTCAAGATTCCCCTCCCATACTCCTTTATTGATATTGTTAGAAAAAACTTCCTATCTTCCCTTTTGATTTTCAAGAAATATTGGCTTATACTGCCAATATTTCTCAAATGCTTCTCCCGTCATTACCCATTCTCGTAACATTTTGACTCCTCTCCTTCTTTCTACCTATACTTCGGTCGCTACTTTTCAACAACAATCTACTTGGTATAATAGACATATTCATATTTAAAAATGTTCTATATATTGGAAAGGTTGTTAGGGATAGAGGATTGTGTTGGTCATCTCATCTTTCCAATACCAATCCGATTTGAGCTTTTGTTGATCTCCAAACTAAATGTTCCTTCCCTCCTACATTTAGAACACAATACAAACTCCTATGCACCTTCTTAACTGATTATATAATAATAATAATAATAAAGTCGTTTATAAAGCGCCTGGCGACGCCATCCCGGCGTGTCCCCGCGCTGTGGAGAGAAACCGCAAGCAACATTGACACCTCCCCTGCCCCTAGTTGTGCTTTATAAGTTGTACAAGTGGGTTTTTAGGAGACTTCTAAACTTGGCCTCCGATCTTTCCAGTCTGAGGCACATTGGGAGTTTGTTCCAGTTTAGAGCCGCTATAACTCTAAAAGATCGACCTCCCAGTTTAGCTTTTTTTACACGGGGAATCGTTAGCTGGCCCGTCCCTTCAGAGCGAAAAACTCTGCTAGGCTCATACCTATGTATCAGGTCTTGCAGATAAGATGGAGCTTTATGCCATAAGATCCGATGGCATATTAGTAGAGATTTATACATAACTCTCTTCTTGGCCGGCAACCAGTGTAGAGCCGCAAGAGCAGGTTTAGAGGCAGCTCTTTTAGGGAGTCTCTGAACAAGACGAGCGGCCGCATTTTGGAGAACTTGCGGACGTCCCATACTTTTTTCTGTGGCGCCTAAAAACAGGACATTCCCATAGTCCATACGGGACGTCACAAGTGCCTGGGTCATGGTGCGTCTGGCTTCCAGAGGAAGTAGATCTAATGTGTGATTAAGTGTTTTTAACACCCCAAAACAATTTCCCACTAGGCGACGAATGTGGCCCTCGTAAGATAGTGTGGGATCAACCCATATCCCCAGATTCTTTGCCTCCTTACAAGGAGAGGGAGTAGGGCCTAGGCATGATGGCCACCAGTCCGCTGTTCAGCTGAGGTTAGCTCCACCGACCACCAGTACCTCAGTCTTGGTGCCGTTTAACTTCAAGCAATGCGAGTTCATCTATGAGGCCAAAGCCTGCATAGAGGCCTTAAAATTGGATGCCGCAGTTGAAGGTGCTTGAGACAGGGAGATCAGCAATTGGGTGTCATCGGCGTAGGAGACTAACTCCACTCCGTACGCTTGCACCACTTCGGCCAGAGGGGTCATGTATAGATTAAATGTGTCTGTGATGTAAACATTAATGTCTTGAATAGAGAAACAAAGTATTTTCTTGGCACGAAGAAATCATTCTATTTGCCCTGTTGGAAATAGATTTATATATCTAAGGTTCCTATTGCAGACAAAATCCCTTTTCCTTGTTATCAGTTACAATTTGCAAAGTCCTGTGTGTCAATACATTGGTAGCATGTTTGCAAGTTTTGATAAATGTACCTAAAAACGCATCTTTATGTCAAAATCAGTTAACTATGTAGCACTATACAGGAACCACCCAGATGCTACTGCAACACAACCGCTGGAGGCAGGGTCAAACACACAGGATATATATATATATATATATATATAAATATATATATATATATATATATATATATATATATATATATATATATATATATATATATATTCACTGAAAAAACCATAGGTTATAGACCATATATAGTTAGGAATTAGCATTTAAAAAACCTTATTTTACTCACACAAAACCATTGAAATTCCATATATAGTTAGTTGCACTAACTATATATTGCGCACCCGCAATCCACTGCTGATCATGTCACATATTACATCATTCATGACATGGTCAGTGACATCACTGATGACATCACTGATGACATCTCAAATGACATCACTGATGACATCACTGATGACATCATCCAGTGACTGTGTGTTTCTGTAAAGTTTAAATATGTTTTAGATATTGAAGAATGAGTAGATGTATAACTGTCTGGACGAAGGATTTAGTAGGTGCATGACTGAATGTATGAGTGAGTGATTAAATGTGTCTCACTGAGTGCATGGGTTAGTGACTAAACTGTCTTAATTTGTGCATCATTATGTCTGTTGTTCTGTAAACTACTGCATGTGTTGATAAGTAGCTATATGATTAACTATATGGGTTATTGATTGATTGTCCAAGTATTTGTATGGGAGACTGAGTGTGTGTGTGGCTGGCTGGGAGGTGTGTGACTCTGTGCAGATCAATGTGTACTTGTATCAATGATTGTATAAGAAAGTAAGTATGTGTTACTATATGTTTGAAAATGTAAGGTGCTCTATGTTTAACTGTATAGACAAGAAAATGGAAGTGTGATTGATTCTTTACAGGACTGACTAGGTGTGTGAGTAACTCCATGGATGAGTGGCAGAGTGTGAGTGTCTGTATAGGTGTATGAGTGCATATGATAGTGTTGTAAAGATGAGTGATTGTATGTATGAATGATTGTATGGGTGAATGAGTGAATGTGTGTGTAGACGTAGGAATCAGTGAGTACGTATGTAGTAACTAGTATTGGTGTGTCAATGGTTTCAAAAATTATACTCTGTATTTAACACTGGGTGAAACAGAGGTTATATTAAAATGTGAGGAGATGCATTGTATTGTCACATGAATGATATCATCAGTGATGTGGTCATTGATGTCAAATGAGATGTCATCAGTGATGTCATCAGTGATGTCATTTGAGATGTCATCAGTGATGTCATCAGTGATGTCACTGACCATGTCATGAATGATGTAATATGTGACATGATCAGCAGTGGATTGCGGGTGCGCAATATATAGTTAGTGCAACTAACTATATATGGAATTTCAATGGTTTTGTGTGAGTAAAATAAGGTTTTTTAAATGCTAATTCCTAACTATATATGGTCTATAACCTATGGTTTTTTCAGTGAATTTTCAAGGTTTTGTAAATGCTAATTCCTAACTATATATGGTCTATAACCTATGGTTTTTTAAGTGAATTTCAATGGTTTTTTAATAGCAAATATCATAAGCTGTCGAATGTCAAGTACGTGGTAAGTGAAAACATTTTCGTGTTTATGCACACTGATCTGCTTTGAATGGTGCCCCCCCCCCTCATTTCTATTAGGAGTACTCTCTCTTTGCAGATAGTGAAAGGTAGTTAACGCAGGCCTTTGCCCCTGTTGTAATCCGTCGTGCCTGCTTCTCTCTCCATTTGATTGATTGTTATCCAAGTATTTACTGTTTTAGAATTAGTTCTCTTTGGTTCATTCTCTATTTACAAACAAACACAGAGTCGCAATACTCTGTTTAGTCTTTGCAGATAACGAAAAATCGTGTAAAAAAAAAGAAAAGGAATCGAGCAAAATCAGTAGGCCACTAATGGGATCTCTTTTTGACCTCGCTAAAATAGAAACATTAGGAACAACCCCTCATGACAAATACAAAACTAGTGAGATGAACTGAACTCCACACAATGATGGCTGCAAAACAGCTCGGCTCCGCCACCCACCCCGCCCAAAATAACGATAAAGAGCGGCTGCCATGATTGGTTGCGGAATGGCCACAACGGAGCTACGAAATGGTGCTGCTCTCATGCTAACCCCAGCTTCAGTCTGAAACATCCAGAAACACTGTAGACTACCAATTCGATCAGTTCCGGTAGCGCCCCAATGTAACCCGGTAGAGAAGAACTAGCCCTCCCCTCTTTGACTGATGGTTCTTGTTGCCTGTCCCTTCTGTTGTCATTTAACAGAACTATTTAGCCTGCTGAAAGGGGTTGTGTTTCGACCGCTGGTTGGTGGAGACATTTTGACTATATTCTGGACCTGCGTTGTCGCGTAATGCGTCATATGACGCGCCGCGTTAGCGCATCCGGAAGTCATCCGGGGCGCGCAGCGCGTAACGTAAGCATAACAAGTCATGTGACTTGTTAATAAAACTTTTCATTGGTTCATTTTACTTTTCTTATTCTAATGATGAAAGCCTTGGTCATATCACCTAAAAATTACGCTTTTAATTACTTCCGAACATTATTTTCTCTTAAATATATGTTATAATGTTCCAGGCTAATGTACTTTCCCGGAAATTTTACAACTGTCCTGCAAGTAAAATATATTCTTTTTTCGAGAAAAAGAGCGTTTCTTCGTCCCATGACGGAGCCGTTGAGCAAAAGAGGGTCGACCTGCTGTCTTAGTCGCCGATACGCCTGAATATGAGATTCTTATCGATCACTTTATGTTGCAGGAATAGAAAACACAACAGCCCTTGACCATTTATCTTTACTGCGTTCCTTCGTATTATACCTTTTACCCTTCATGTAATTGGTCTGCTTTATTTCACTTGCCTTTTACTGATTCTAAAACAGTGACTATTATTAAAAACTTTACCAATGTATACACTACTACCATGTTTTCTTTTAAAAACCTTTATTGTGAAAATTTCATTATACAAATACGAGCCTATAACCACGTGGGCCTGCCACGGAGCAAACTGTAATCGTATATGATGAATAGACATTTACACTGTAGAGGAACGTAACGGGCGGGCCATTAGGTTGCAAAAACTAAGGTGTCTAACAGCTACGGAATCGGTGGACGTACATTTTATAATTAAAATACGACAGGGCCAGTTACAATAAAATTATCTAGATATACATTTGCGGGCAAGTACCATGGGTGACGTTAATTCGAATTTTCAACAGTGCAGTAATCAATAACACATCAGAACTTAATATCAATAGGGATGTCGAAATATTCAATCAATTCTCGTCCCCGCCCGCCATGTGCTTCAAAACTGCATACGTATCTCGTGATATCAAGGTTGTGCAACCAGTACACAACAAGGAGTTACGAGTCCCATTTATTCCGGCGCCATTTTGGGCGAGGACGGGCAGGTCCAGGATATAGTCAAAATGTCTCTACCAACCATCGACTATGATGATGTTCATATGCTGTATTTATTAGAGTAACACTCATCTGCCCACATGAAATTAATTTACCACAATCTAAACATGTCATTTTAATCTTTCCAAAGTTCTTCTAAATATTTGGGACCGTTTCCCTTGCCTCTGAAGCTCTCAGTGCCACTTCTTTAATGAATGTACTAGCAGGTCAGGGGTTCTCCTCCAAATCTCTCTTTTATGCAGCACTATAATTAATTGGTGCCACCTCTCCATATGACGATGCATGGTATAGTTACCACAACTATATATTTTTTCGGTTCCTCTGGAGAGTTCATCGTGGCAGATGAAGCGTGTAACATACCGGGCATTTACCTTTTTTTGCATGTACAGGAAAGGAAAAAAAAATCGAGCGTTCGAGTTCTTAGGTGTCCCAGGGCCATTTTAGTGGACCAGGCCCAAATCCAAAGAACAGCTATCTCACAGGCTAATGGGGCGACCCACGCCGAGTTTCAGCATTGTAGGATGACCACACAAGTACAGCAACTTGCTAGACATCACCTCGGTGCCATCCGGATCTCGGCGCCCCACTGCAGATGAAGTGCCTCTCAACTATGAAACCACCACGGTGACATCCGGATCTTGGCGCGTTGTGCTGCCTTCGGCCTATTCGCACATCGGTCCGCTACTGACGCCATCTCACAGGCTAATGGGGTGACCCACGCCGAGTTTCAGCATTGTAGGATGACCACACCAACTTGCTAGACATCACCTCGGTGCCATCCGAATCTTGGCATCTCAACGCCTAGTGGTATCTTCCATACAGAAAATATTGTTACGCTGCCTTTGGCCCCATTCGCACATCAGTCCGCAACTTAGACATCACCTCGATGCCATCCGGATCTTGGCATCTCAGCGCCTTGTGGTGTCAGTCAGAAAATATTGTTGCGCTGCCTTTGGCCCCATTCGCACATCAGTCCGCTACTGACACCATCTCACAGGCCAATAGGGCGCCCCACGCCGACTTTTACCATTGTACGATGGCCACACCAGTGGCACAACTTGCTAGACATCACCTCGGTGCCATCCGAATCTTGGCATCTCAACGCCTAGTGGTATCTTCCATACAGAAAATCTTGTTACGCTACCTTTGGCCCCATTCGCACATCGGTCCGCAACTTAGACATCACCTCGGTGCCATCCGGATCTTGGCATCTCAGCGCCTTGTGGTGTATTCTCTTCAGAAAATTTTGTTGAGCTGCCTTTGGCCCCATTCGCACATCGGTCCGCAACTTACACATCACCTCGGTGCCATCCGGATCTTGGCATCTCAGCGCCTTGTGGTGTCTTCTACTCCGAAAATATAGTAGAAAATATTGTTGCGCTGCCTTTGGCCCCATTCACACATCAGTCCGCTACTGACACCATCTCACAGGCCAACAGGGCGCCCCACGCCGACTTTTACCATTGTACGATGGCCACACCAGTGCCACAACTTGCTAGACACCACCTCGGTGCCATCCGGATCTTGGCATCTCAGCGCCTTGTGGTGTCTTCTACTCCGGAAATATAGTAGAAAATATTGTTGCGCTGCCTTCGGCCCCATTCACACATCGGTCCGCTACTGACGCCATCTCACAGGCCAACGGGGCGCCCCACGCCGACTTTCAGCATTGTAGGATGGCCACACCAGTGCGGCAACTTACTAGACACCACCTCGGTGCCATCCGGATCTTGGCGCGTTGTGCTGCCTTCGGCCTATTCGCACATCGGTCCGCTACTGACGCAAACTCACAGGCCAACGGGGCGCCCCACGCCGACTTTCAGCATTGTTGGATGGCCACACCAGTGCGGCAACTTACTAGACACCACCTCGGTGCCATCCGGATCTTGGCGCGTTGTGCTGCCTTCGGCCTATTCGCACATCGGTCCGCTACTGACGCAAACTCACAGGCCAACGGGGCGCCCCACGCCGACTTTCAGCATTGTAGGATGGCCACACCAGTGCTGCAACTTGCTGGACACCACCTCGGTGCCATCCGGATCTTGGCGCGTTGTGTTGCCTTCGGCCTATTCGCACATCGGTCCGCTACTGACGCCGCCTCACGTGCCAACGTATTTTCTCCGCATTTTATACCCTATGCCGCATAACAGGTCATGTGACTTGTTTATAAAACTTTTCATTGGTTCATTTTACTTTTGGTTTCCTAATGATGGAAGGCATGATCATGTGACCTAAAAACAACACTTTTCATAGGATGAAAACTTTTTTTTTTTCCCAAACGATGAAAGCCCCACCTTGTTTCTGGATGTTTCAGACTGAAACTGGCGTCAGCATGAGAGCACCACCATCTCGTAGCTCCGTCGTGGTCATTCCGCGAGCAATCATGGCAGCCGCTCCCCACCAGAAGCCTGCAGGAGTCGGAGCCCCCAAAACTTTTGATGAATTCTCAAGGCGGAGGGGACGCTTTCGAGAATGGGGTCCAAGACCTAGCAGACAAGCGTCCGATTTCCAAGGTGTCCCAGGGCCATTTCAGTGGACCAGGCCCAAAAAGGAAACAGCCTGCCGCCATTTTGAGAGTCCTGTGACAGCCGCCTATCGCTGCACCGCAAGAGTGGGCGCAACTCAGCTGAATTGCGGCTTTTGACACAGTGGACCAAAAACGGACGGAATGGCAACTGAAACGGTAAAGGGGCGCCCCACTACAACAGATGACACTCCACCTGGAGAGGCCCGTTCACGCCGCCTCCCCCGGGGCGCTCCACGCCGTTATTCGGAGCAGCATTGTAGGATACCAAAACCAGTGCGGCAACTTACTGGACATCACCTTGGTGCCATCGTTCTGCTGCCTTGGAACTATTCGCGCAACAGTTTGCTACTGATGACCCACCCCCCGCGACGCCCCATGCCGTTATTTGCTGGGTGGCAACTTACTAGACATCACTTTCGTGTCATCTAGATTTCGGCGCGTTCTGCTGCCTTGGAACTATTCGCACAACAGTTTGCTACTGATGACCCACCCCCCGCCCCACGCCGGAAATCTGGACGTTGTGCTGCGTTGGGACTATTCGCACAGCCGACCGCTACTTCGTTGTTTTTCCCTAAAAATGTTTATATGTTATTACTATTTTTGTTTTCTTGTATATATTTATAAATTATTAAAGTTTTATAATCTTACTACTTTGTCGGAGTGCTATATATTTTTAATGTGACACATAATTGTAAAAACTTTGATGTACAAACAGTCATCCCTGGAATCTTCCGCTTCAGGCTCGGTCCCCTCCCCAATCACAATACAGGATGGTTTTCAGATAATAGCAACGCTTCTGCTGTGACGGATCTCATCGAGTGTGGGCCTTGATCTACTATAACTCCTTTGAAGAGGGGTGATTCTTTACAGCTGTGGCCATAAACTACATCTGCAGGGCTAGCTGATAGCCTAGGACCGGCCTGGACAATCGGACACAGAGGAAAAGGAGTGTCAGAGGGTGCGGTAGTGAATAGGGCGAAAGGGAGGTGTCGGGCGGGCACAGGGTGTGATTCTCAGGGAACAGCAGCGCAGATGGGGGAGGTTTATTACCCATGCATAAGACAGAGAGCGGGGGTGACCACTGCCTGGGGGAGATGCTTGCGAGGGTGGGGAGCCATGCTAAGGATCGACAGCGTGCACAGAGTGGGTCTGGTCAAGGCATCTAAAATGGCTGCCGTGCACGACAAAAGTGTGGCATTTGAAAAAAGACAAGATGGCGCAGACAATGTTTTTCAACACTTCCTGATTTCCTTCGAATCGAACGTTAACAGACGTTGGGGCATATTACCAAAGTTAAGCGATATTTATCCCTAACGATGCTTAGCAACGATTTTTTTACCGTCAGAAATTATCGCAGATAAACCTTGCTATTATCAAGGTTTATCGGAAATACGATAAAAAACGACCGCAATGCATTAATATCGCTGAAAACTCAGCGATATTCATGCATTACCGAGCTAATGCTCTTAGCCATGTTATCCACCTCCCATTGGATAACATGGCTAAGAACTGCTCAGGGCAGGTGGTAGCTTTTGGAGATATTCGCCCTTATCTCGAATATTTCCAAAAGTTGATAATAGGAGATAGCGATGTTAGCGACTGTTTCCAGTCGCTAACATCTTGGCATGCCCACTTTGCATGTCATTAGTGATAAATATCACTCACATGCAAAGTGGGGCCCAAGATGGTCGCTATCTTCTACTAGCCGTCGCTAACTGGTGTTAGCAACAGCTAGGTAATACACATATAATTTTATCTCCGCGAAGCGGAGCGCTGTTACAGATATATATCTTGTTTCTGAACGTTAATTTCTCAAAATGCACTGAAGCACATATATTGAGACCTAGCAAAGGCACATCGGGCTACCAGTCCCTACAATTTTGCCAAGTTTCGTGCAAATCCATTCAGCTGTTCGATCCTACCGAGAGACAAGATGGCGGCCGCTACGGACTGTTTGGAATGTTTACAGACACCGGAGAGCCAATCAGCTTCGCTTCGCAAAGCTCCGTAACGCGAAAAGTACGCGAAGCGGTGCGCTGTTACAGATATATACCTTTTTTTGAAGGTTAATTTCTCAAAATCCACTGGAGCACATATATTGAGATCTAGCAAAGGCACATCGGGCTACCAGTCCCTACAATTTTGCCAAGTTTCGTGCAAATCCATTCAGCTGTTCGATTATTATTATGTTTATTTTTTTTTGCCCCGCGGGGCCCTTTTAAAACTTCCACATCAAACCTAGGGGGTGAGCGACAATGTACTATGCCCCCTTATGGTCATTTGCCCCTTCGCTTTGGCCTCCTCTTGTCTCTCGATCCTACCGAGAGACAAGATGGCGGCCGCTACGGACTGTTTGGAATGTTGACAGACGCCGGAGAACCAATCAGCTTCGCTTCACAAAGCTCCGTTGCGCGAAAAGTACGCGTAGCGGAGCGCTGCCCAGTCCGCTGCTACAGATATATATCTTTTTTTGAACATTAATTTCTCAAAATCCACTGAAGCACATATATTGAGACCTACAAAAGGCACATCGGGCTACCAGTCCCTACAATTTTGCCAAGTTTCGTGCAAATCCATTCAGCCGTTCGGGCTAAAAGTGAGGCCAACCGCCCTATGGAAATTAACATGGGAAAAACGCGTTTTGGGACCCCCCTTTTTTCTCGGCCCCCCCTTGACGAACCCCCCCAAAATTTTCAGGGGCTGCTCAGAAACAAAATGTGCCATTTTCCTGAAAATTTCAGCCAATTCCGTCCACAAACGCCAAAGTTATTAGACATAGAATTTTCAAAAAACCCATAGAGAAAAAATCCTAACTATATATACCTACTGGCGACCGCCAGTAGGTAATATATATATATATATATATATATATATATATATATATATATATATATATATATATATATAGTGTGTGATGTTCACCCTGAATTGACACCGACACAAACCGTGGGGGCGTATAGATAAACAACAGTTAGCCCTGTTGGGGGTGGATGACAAGGGAGAGAGTCAAAAGTTACATTGTAAAGTCTAATATAGACTGATCTGAGGCTCTCTAGTGACGGCAAGAACCTGTGGCAGAGCCACTTCTATGTATTGCTATTATATAGGTGAACCAAGTTGGCCAACAGGTCAGTGTATATTTAGACAATAAGAATTGAAAACTGTATATGTCAAGTTGAGATTTAAACATTCGAATTACATAAATACATTTCCAGATATTTACAATTGGAATACATTTCACACACATTTACATTTTGAGGCTCCTGTAAATTAAGGGACTTCTGCAGACCTTGGCAGTATATCCCAGTCTGCTAGGAAGCCGAGTTTGTGGCCTCCTCCACCTTGTCGGAAGACAGGATGCCCAATTTAGATATTCCCACTTGGCTGGCAGGGGCCTCTTTGTTGTTAAGGGAGCTGGCACTCCTGTGTCTCCTTTACAGCACTGAAGGTTTGCAGAACAGGCAGCAAGATGCCTCACTTATACATACTGAAGATGGTCAGTGTAACCACCACCACCTTGCTTTAGCACCATACAGGCAGGGCCCTGGACTCTGTAGCCACTGCTGGACCCATCTATATGCATATTAGCACCTTGCTTCCTATAAGACTGGACTCAATCAAAGAACCCAAAACAGAATAGTTGAGCACCAGTCGTATGTAACTTCTTGGTTGTAGGACAATACAAAGCATGTCTTTACTGTGCATTCCTTTTCCACGCAGCCTTTACCACACATGATAAGTATTATCATGGTAAGAAAAACTTCTCTCTCTCGTGCACGCTCTCTCTTCACTACTACCCACCCCAAAACCCTAAAATTACTCTTACTACCCATCCTTTAACTCTAAATTTAGCTTTACCATTATTTAGCTGTTAGTTAGAAATTGTAATAATATATCTTAATTTATATTACAAAAACCTTGAAAATTCACTGAAAATTTTCAAGGTTGGCACTCTGCAGGATCTGCTCGCCGCAATAAAGCTCCACCTCCGGACCTCCCGAACACCCTGATATGTAAACACAGGGTGTTCAAGCGATACGGTGTGGGAAAAAACCTCAAAGGGAAAAAACCGGGAAAGGGAAAGGAAGGGGACAGCAGGGAAGGGAAGCTGTAAAACAAAATACACAACAGGATAGTACACTTCCTTAATCCTACTCTCATTAATTTCTCACTAATAGAATGGGGTGTCACCTGTGCTGTCTATGCTTCTGAGCTTCCATGCAGCAACATACTCCTTGCGCCTCCCTTCCTTAAACAACACAAGGACCACAGTTAGCATACACTATTTGCATTTGCGACATGGTCCTAAGTATGGAATGCTAAGGCAAAAGTACATACCCCTGAGGAGTTAAGAACTCCGACATATAATAGCCTTTGTAAGTTAGTCACAATTCTTGACTACAATCCAGCTTCCTTTGTAATTTGAAAATAATTAATGTAAACAAAAGTGATATCCTAAGGCGGTACCTATGCAACCGGTACAGATTTCTTCATCAACACCGATTGAAAACAAATGTGCAACTCGCCAAGTTATTTAGTACAACCAAACACGGTAGGGCGTAGTTCCAGCACCACCGCCGCCCGCTTTGGTATTTGTATTCCACAAAAATGGTAAATCCAAACGTCATGTATTCATGACGGCAGTGCGGAGGAGCCCCCCCTGCACTCCGCCACTTGAATGACCGACTCGGCCCCAGAAACAAGCGTCCAACCAAGTCCACTCTCTCCCAGAACGGAGAAATGCCACACGTATCACTAACAAGCGAGATAACAGAATTGCTCACCAAGGTTCAAGAGCGAACCGCTCTTCATACATGTACAAGACGCGCCAAAACAGTTGACGCAGTAACGTTACCAAACAGAATGCCTCCTCTGCAGACACCTGTTCTCAGTAGAAGCTGCCTCAAGGAACCTCCGAAATGAGAGCCAGACGCTCCCGCAAGTAATCCAAACACAATCAAGTACACTCACCTCCCAGCCAGGACTCGCTATATCCAGCCAGCAAGCAGAGGCTCATGGGAGATGTAGTCAAAGGCCAGATACACATGGGAATTGTAGTTCAGGTAGGCGCACAGTCTAAACCCTGACAAAAATACAAAAGTTAAAGGAACTATAGACTTGCGAAAATGCCAGTTAAAACATACCATTTTAAAATAACAAAACCAAAGAAAATCACCAGTTATAGTTATCATGAGTAAATAAAACTTGTGCCCTAAAGTAACTATAACTCTTGCCCCCACCAAGCACAGTGTTGCCATCAATGATGTAATTTGAGATGTTGCAGTGATGTTATCCATGATGTCAAAGAACATGTCATCAGTGATGTTATATGTGAGATAATTAGCAGTGCATGGCAAGGGTGCGAGTTATAGACTATTGAGGGCACGAGTTCTAGTTACTTTTATCCACTGAACCCCTCAATGATGCCCAACCCTCTGCCATGCAGGCCTGTGGCCATGCGCACTGTGGGATTGTGCGCCCCGTCCCCTGCACATTGCCTTCAACTATGCGAGCTGTGGGGTTGGGCGCAGCTGACTGTGTTATGTACCAATATAAAGGGTGTCATTTTAAGTAAGGAAGACCTACTAGATTTGTCAAAGTGTCAGAACACTGAAATATATAAAAAACAGCTGGCCCATGGGCTTTAGCAAGGGGTCAGCACATCAACTGGGGGCACCACCGAAAAAAAATATATAATTTAAAAGCCCTCACAAGGTTATATGGTGTGCTTCCTCCCTAGAGCACTGAATAATAAATGAGCAGCTTCTGCAGCTAATTTATTATCCCTATTTTGTTTTCCCCAGAGCACCCACAACATTCCCAGTTGTTAGGGGCCATGGGGCGAGAACCCTCAGGGCCACCAAGCCTCTGCTGGCTCTCTAGCCACACCCATACTGGGTGCTAGCAGGAGCCTGGAATCACTTTTGCAGTGGATGTCTAGTGGCCACCTGGAGCACCCACAATTGACAAAGTCGTTGGGGGCCGGGGAGAGTCCAGGCTCCGTTTCCCCCCATCCTGGGTGCAGCAGGAGCTGGCCCCATTCCTCTGCTCCTGTCTGGAGGGAGCTGCTTTTTTCTCTGCTCCCACCCAGGTGGGAGCAAACATGTGTTCCCGCCTTGGAGAGTGATGGCAGGAAATAAAGTTTGTATTTTATGTTCACACTCTCTCAGGCAGGGAACACCAGTGTCTTGTGGGGTGGGGTCCCCTAGACACTGCACTCATTGGGACCTCAGGAAAACGGACTGCATTTTAAAATAAACTCCCTTTTTTAAAAAGCAGCAAAACACACAAGATGATGGACGGAATGTTGCACAATGGCAAAACATTCACCCCCACTCACAGATCTGGGTTTAATACATCGTTATTTTGCTCACCAAGCCACCCCTGTTCAGACATGGCCATATGCAAATCAGTCTTGACCCTGTGCCTCAGGGGAACAGTCCAGCCCGAACTACCAAGCCATGTCTTTCCTGGACTGGAATCAAGCATCCTAGGACCGGTTTCTGGCTATCAGCCGTCTTCAGCCAGGAGACGTATTTGTCATCTAACAATCATCTACCAAGCCCATTGAGTTCTTTTCTCAAACTGTATTCCCTAAGTATGTTTTCACCCAGCTCAATAGGTGGTTAATTTAGGGGTAGCTGTGAAGGTCTCTGAATCTTAACTAGAAGTTTAAAGGTTCCAATCGCACTGTCACTATGGCAATAAATGGATGGTTCAAGGACCTCTCAAAGAAGCGAAACTTTAATGATTTTCATAATTTTTAGGTGTCTATTTTTATTATTGGTGATGTGAGTTAACCAAAACTAACAAATATTCAAATATTTTAATAATAAGCAAATAATTTTGGAACTCTCTCAGCAAATATTTTATGAAGTACACCATGCCTCAAACAAAAACTAACCTTCCTTGCTCCTAATCTCATTTTGCCTCTCTGTCTATCTCTCTGTCTCGGTCTCTCTCTGTCTATCTGCTATTCACTAAATGAGGTTGTTGCCTGCTAGCAATCACCTATGCAGGCCCATTGCATAATATTTTCCAACTCTCAGTCATAGTTATGTTTTTATCAACTTAAATCCACTGTCACTGCAGACAGGGGGCTGATAGAGCACGCTGGTCACCCGACTAGACTTTTATCAATATTTGCCTGGGCCCATAATTAATAAAAACTCACAAATTATGTAGGTAACCTTTGCTCTACTACCAGAGTATTTTGTTCATTAGGACTTATGACCTATCTATACCTTGACTTACCAATCCACGTCACCGGTACCTAAAGTCCTAAGGGATCAAGGGTGTTAGCATAATAGGAATAATAACACTTGCACTCATATAATAACCACAAACTCGGAAAGTTTTAAATTCTTTATCTAAGTTTTTTAAATGGTCATGATACAAAGATTAAACACCAAAAGACTTTCAATTATGAAGATTAGAATCAAAATGTAACTATGCAGAAGATGTATTAAACTAATTTCAATCATTTAGGAATAGGGAAGGTAAAGAAAGGGAACATAAAATACTATCAAAACCTCTAAGCATTTATCAAAAGGGAGGGTAAAAAGGGAACATGTCAAATTTTAACAGTAGGAAGGGTAAAGAGAAGGAACATGATATGCAAATATGCAGCAATTAAACATGTAGCGAATAGGAAGGATAAAGAGAAAAGGAACATCGATATGCAAGGTTGAGACTGGCACCCGCAGTTAAGTTGCAACGCCTGCGCTACTCACTGCAGCTAACAGCCAGAACCCCGATTGGGTTATTGAATTCCCGGACAAAGTGCTTCGCCAGCACTTCAGCTTCCTAGACCCCCGATTGGGTTATCGATTCTTCTGACAGAGTGCTCCGCAGCCCTCTGTTCTTGGTCACCTATTGAGTGCGTTGGATCAGTGACAGGTCAGCTGTTCGGACAAGTTGGACAATTTCTCTAGCTAAACCTACGCTAGTTATACTATTTTTCAGGTCAGTGTACCACCCCCAAATGTTGCAAGTGTAAGGATCCCCAAATTTGATTGGACAGAAAGATGAGGAAAGGTCATCACACCATACCAAAATGACACTTTTCTCTTGAACATTCTGTTTAACGTTCCCGCCCATCAATTTTATTTTTCTCACATATGTTTTATTCCACCCGGCAGTGAATGTATCAATAATGATTACAATGTAGTCCATATTTTAGTTCAGTTTCCTTCATAGAGGTCAGGAGTTGACTTTCCCAGGAACATCTTCTAGCAAGTCGTGCCTTGGCCAGGTTTCAATGATAAATGACATAGCTCCTTCTGGAGTTTGACATGCGCAGTGTGGCTTTTCAAGATGGAGTAATAGAACCTCTCGGACCCAAGGATTACGATATATGAAAAGTAGAAAAGAAACAATTTTAGAACACAGAATAAGAATGCACTGTATACCACTTATCTCTAGTCTATTCCCATTTATTCATTTTTAACTATTGCGTTAAGGTTAAGCAGAACAAACAGTGTAGCAAAAGCAGCAGTGCAAGCTTCATGCATGCTGTAACACATAGCAGCCATTTTAATTCTATCTAGTGCGCAGAAGCGAAAAATTCCCTCCAAAGCAAAGAGTACGTCATGTCACGTGAGTATGACAGACGCATGCGCAGTAGAAAATCCCGCGTAGCAGCGGCCATATTAATGCAAGTGGATTACGGTTAGTAAAAGCACATATGCAAGCTTCATCTAGATACCCAAAATGTAGTGTAATGCAATATTAGTAATAAGAACATGTTGATTAATTTATTAACGTTATTGTTGAGAGGGTTGAGTACAAGCAAGTCGCGATGCATGCAAATCCTTGCTCCATCAATCCCCTCTTTGATGATATTTTATATCATCACCAATTAATAAAACAGATGCCAACTTTTCACAATTCATCCAATTCAATTGCTTAAATCTTTCTTCTAGGATTTTTCTCATTATTTAGATGAAAGGTTTCTATTTTCTTGTAAATTTTGCCATTTAATTCTTCAAGTTCTATTTCATTGCAGTTTCTTTTCTTCCCTCTTTCATTTACTGTGTATCTCTTTCTATGTTTACGACATTTGCAGCAAATTTTTAACCCTAAAATCAGTAAGCCTATTCCCACCATTGGCATCAGTATTCTACATACAAAACTTTTCCCTACGTTATAAATCCAACTACCTATTGAGGAGAGACCATCAGTCAGTCTTTTCCATGCACTATCAACCTCCAGTGGTTTGATCTCTTTTTCCAAATGTGTAATATTTCTTACATACCCTTTAATTTCAACACTCTTGTCACATATGTAAGTGCAACAATGTTGCACTTTCAACATTCTACAGACTCCCTCCTTTTTTGCTAATAATGTATCAAGAGCAAGTCGTTTTTGTAAAACCATTGATCTGATCTGAACCAATTCGGTATTGACCATCAAGAACCCTCCAGCAGTGTAAGTTGATAACAGATCCACTATTGTTGACAATTTGCAAATTCTATGTGTATTCAGAGCCACTCCCACTGTAGGTATCAATGCACTAAATATATTACCTACTATTTCTCCAAAACTAGCTCTTTTGCTACGTATTAATCCATTAGTTTCTTCATTGCTTCCAGTGATTTTATTTACATGATATATCTATGGGAAGACTATTCCAAAATACCAGCTCCCATACCAATGATCTGGCAATTTGTAATAAGCTTTGTTTCCACATATAAAATAAATTCCAGGAAACACAGGTTCAGTTCAATCTTTGAAACCCCAACCCCCAATTACCTTATAATTGTGTTTGCATTCACTGGAACCAATGAATATATTATTATATTAACTAGTTCTTTCTCTATGGAGACAGAGTTTCCCTTTCTTTTCAAAATCCAGCAACATAGCAGCATGAGTTTTGCCATTTGGGGTGAACCCTATATTCTCAGCCCATTTAGTAATTTTATGATTCTTGTCATTTGCTTTTCTTTGGAAACTCTCTCTCCTTTTCTCTACCATATTCAAAAATATCTTCTCTTTTTCTTGTAATAAGCATGTTAAATTATTCTTGTGTGCTTCAGCTATATCTATTGTACCTATAGTTAGAAAGTATTCACCCATATAACGTGTTACATCACTTTTAGTATGTACAGGATTCAGGTTACTACGTATAGGAAGTTCAGAAAATATCACATCTGAATTAGAATAGTAATACTGCAAAGGTCCTTTCTTATAGAATAAACTAGCTAAAACACTACATGAAATCCCATTGGTAAGAGATAAATGGTGGAAGGTAACACCTTCGGCTACTGAAGTAGGTAACTTCAGTAGTACAAACATAGCAATCTTCTATTTCCATAGCTTCTACATAGTGTCCTAGTAAGTTTGCAAATACATTTAAGTGAGTTCTGTTACTAATTGCAGTATAATATAGTCCTTCCTCATCTGATGCTTCTAAATCTAACTTCTTTTGTTTAATACTAAGTGCCTTTTCTTGTGTATCTATTCTTCTAGGTGTATCTATCGTTTGCGGCTTATTAGTATCATTCTTTATGTCTCTACTCATTATGTAAGGAATAGCTATTCTCGGTCCTAACCATACTATGAGTACTATCGCTATACTACATGCGCATATTCTACAGCATGTTTTTAGACAGTTTCTTTTCGGTTTTCCATTAACATTACGATCAGCCATTTCTGACCAAGGAGATTTAACCCCTCTTTGTAGCTTTTACACAGTCTTTTACCCTGTGAAATTTCAGGTGGGTCTCACTTCTCTGTCAGTCTGATCAGCAATCAATTTGTCATCACTTTCATCACTTATTTCTAGATTTTCAAAATCTTCAAGAACGATGTAAGTCCATTCAGGGCCTCTGAATTTCTTGGTTGTATTACAGACTGTTCAGTCTGGCTTGTTATCTCATTTACTTGCTCAGGTTCTTTGTTTATGGTCTTTAACCACAAGGATGCTGCAATTATTTCTCTGTTGTGCTGCAGATCCTGCTTTCCCATTGTTCATGACGAGCTCAGCTCGTCATGAGCACACAAGCAGTGTATTGCATGACGAGCTGAGCTCGTCATGAGCATGGAAGGGGTTAAACAGAATTTCAGTCTTTTGACAAACCTAGGCCATTTGTCTCCTTTTCTGAGTCTCTTAGCTGGCACTGTGCTCTGGCCTTCTTCCAATGCTCTTTTATTTTCATTCAGTTGTGGCACATCTATTTCAATGCTGTCTTCTGTGTCCCTCTCTATCAGACTAGCTCCAGATCTTATTACAGTTTCTTCTGCCTGGTTAGTAATCTGGCCTTGTTCAGGTGTTTGCTGAATTTGACTTTGACTTTGTTTTGATTCACCTTCTTCTTCCTGAACACCTTTTTCTACACCTGTCTGGTCCTGCTCGGGCTCTTCGAATAATTTTCTTCTGCCTCAGCTTTCGCCCTAGTACCTGTCTGTCCCTCCTTAGACTCTGGAGTTCTTGGTGGGGTGTCAATTATCTGAATATTCTGATCTATCCCTATCTGATCCTCCTCAGAATCACTTTTGACTTGTATTTCTATGATCTGAGTACCTTCTTCTATTTCTCTCTCGTCCTCACTATCACTCTGGCTGTCTAAATAAGTTTGACTTCTGGTTCTCACGTATTCTGCAGGTATCTCGACTACTGGAATCCAATCATCTTGGCTGGTGCTTGGTTGTTCTTCTTCAGCTACTTCAGGATCTACATCTTGAGACCCCCTCAGCTGCACAACCTTCAGCTTCAGTTTCACCAGGTTCAGTCACTCTTTTTGTGTGACTGGCATGGATCCAATGTGGAACTCCTTCGCACTTTACAGCTGTGGTGGTAACTAAAATCACTTGACGTGGTTTTCCCCACCTCGGTGCAAGGCAAGATTTTCGAGTGTATTTCTATAGCACTACCCAATCTCCTGGGTTCAGGTCATGTGCTGGAGTGGCTTGTCTGGTAACAGCATCTTCCCCAACCTGGTGAGAGATAGAACGCACTTGGTCAGGCAGTTCTTTGCAGTACTCCAGTACCAAATCATCAGATATATTTATCAGCTTGTGTCCAGGTACCCATGCTTGCCTCATTGCTCTTCCCATTAGTATTTCATGAGGACTCAAGCCTGTGTTCTGATCTGGAATACTTCTGAGTCCCATCAGAACAATAGGTAAAGCATCTGACCAGTCTAGTTGTGTAAACTCATACATCTTTCCCAATCTTGACTTGATTGTGCCATTCAGTTGTTCTACCACTCCAGAAGCCTCTGGGCGATATGCACAGTGCAGTTTTTGTTTAACATTGAATGCTTCACAGATTAGGCCAATGATTTCATTATTAAAATGGCAGCCTCAGTCTGATTCAATTGTTACTGGAAAACCGAAACGTGGTATCAGTTCTCTGAGTAGGAGTTTAGCTACAGTGATGCTATCATTTCTATGTGTAGGGTAAGCTTCCACCCATTTTGAAAACAGGCAGACAATGACAAGAATGTATTTTAGTCCTCGACAAGGGGGTAACTGAATGAAATCAATCTGTAATCGTATGAAGGGACCCTCTGCCTTTCCAATCTTTCCTGGTAGCGCTACAGTTTTCTTTCCAGGATTCATCTGTTGACAAATTAAACATCTTTGGCAAAATGCTTCTGCTATGATTCTGAATTTCGCATTGAACCAACTCTGTCTGAACAATCTAATCATAGCGTCTCTTCCCAGGTGGGAATCTCCATGGAACATCCTAGCCATAGGAGCAAGCATACATAGCGCTCTAGCAGCACCACTTGAGAGGACTATTTAGGCGGGAGGAAGCCTGGGCTCATTGCGGTAAGGGTTGGACAGTGGCAGTGTCTCCCGACCCCGCTTGGTGCCAGGTAAACTCTCCATCAGAGCGGAACACTCATTTACAAGCTGACGAATCATTTTTAAAATTGACTAAGAATTTTAAAGTATTCACTCGCGCCGCATGTCACTTGAAAACCTTTTAAATATTGCCCTTTTGTGTCTAGAATTGATTTCTAATTGTAAACACTCACCCTCTGTGCACGAAGAATTCACTCCCCAAATCTGTAAGGGGCTCGTGGGCTGACTTCCGGTCTGTGCTCAGTGATCAAACCTGCCCGCCCTGGTCCGACTCGGTATCCAATACCGTTGAGCGGAGGGCGGGGCAGGTAAGAGCCAGACACGCCCAACAACCCCATGGTAGGCGAGCGGTTAGCGCTCTAGCAGCACCACTTGAGAGGACTATTTAGGCGGGAGGAAGCCTGGGCTCACTGCGGTAAGGGTTGGACAGTGGCAGTGTCTCCCGACCCCGCTTGGTGCCAGGTAAACTCTCCATCAGAGCGGAACACTCATTTACAAGCTGACGAATCATTTTTAAAATTGACTAAGAATTTTAAAGTATTCACTCGCGCCGCATGTCACTTGAAAACCTTTTAAATATTGCACTTTTGTGTCTAGAATTGATTTCTAATTTTAAACACTCACCCTCTGTGCACGAAGAATTCACTCCCCAAATCTGTAAGGGGCTCGTGGGCTGACTTCCGGTCTGTGCTCAGTGATCAAACCTGCCCGCCCTGGTCCGACTCGGTATCCAATACCGTTAAGCGGAGGGCGGGGCAGGTAAGAGCCAGACACGCCCAGCAACCCCGTGGTAGGCGAGCGGTTAGCGCTCTAGCAGCACCACTTGAGAGGACTATTTAGCCAGTCGTCAGCCAAAGCGCGCAGCGGTTGCGCGCAGAGGGGCGCCTTTGACGGCGCCAAAGACCAGCCTAAGACCTGCCCGTCTGCGCCCGTCCGCGCCAGACCGGGCCAGGGGACATGGAGGACTCTATATCCATGCCCTATGTATCCACCCAGAAAATACTGACTTACACCTCACAGGTACTGCTGAGTTTAAATACGCACTATACACCTGGCGTAAGCTGCAGCGTACTACCAGAGGTGGAAGGACCTTTCTCTTGCTGTCTGTGCCACACGCAATTTTCTACGCATATGAGAAATACGTCATATAGAAGTTGCCCCAATCCTCTGTCTCCCCCTATCTCCATTTCGAAAGCTGTTGATGACCCTCCGCTAGGCAGTACTAACATCCTGTGTAACATCAGATCTCTTTCTAAACACACTGCTGAGGTCTGGGATCTAATCTCCTCCAAACAACCAGAGGTATGCTACCTCACTGAAACGTGGCTTAAACCACACAGCACCCCAGCCATAACTCTAGGAATTCCCTGCAACTATAAAATACTTAGGCTAGACCGTCCAGGGAAAACTGGCGGTGGGATTGCTATTGTTTATAAAGATGAGCTGACCATCTCGGTCTTAGACGAACTCACGTCTTCCGAAATGGAAATTTTAGTTTTCACAATACATACATCCCCTAAAGAAAACTATAAAGGTGCTTTAGTTTATCGTCCGCCTGGTCCCTACAACAATTTCTCTAATATTTTGGTTGAACTACTAGCCCCACATATCAATTATAATAGTAAATTCATTCTAGTTGGAGATTTTAACGTACACAGTGAGAAACCAGACTGTAAGGAAGCACAATCCCTACTAGCAGATCTATCATCTTTAGGACTAGTATTAAGGAACTGTGGACCTACGCATCAGGCAGGTCATACCTTAGACCTGATATTCTCCAACGTCCCGCTTGTCCCCTGCCCACCGGCTACTCAGGTGAGCTGGACTGACCATTTTATCGTAGAATTTAGTACCCCCTACCAGGTACCCACCCCTTCTTGCTCCAGTTCGCTACCAAGTGTCCGCAGACAGTGGCATAAAGTTACTAACTCTGCCTTTGGCAAAAAATTCAATTCCCCGGTTCTCCTACCTCAGGATAATATTGAAACTGCTCTTAAAAGATTTGAAGGAGAAACAAAGAGAGCCATAGATCAAATTGCCCCATTGAAGCATTTCAAATCTAGACCAGCTAAAAAACAAGAAATCTGTTTTTCTGATCATCTAAGAACATTGAAACTAGGAGCAAGGAAACTAGAAAAAAGATGGAGAACGACCCATCTTCAAGAGGATAAAAGAATATACTGGGATGCTTTATCCTTCTACCACAAAGCGATTCGCACAGCGCGAAAAACCCATATTGCATCACAAATACAAGAGGCAGGGAACTCCCCTAGGGTTCTTTTTCAAATCCTACAAACATTCGCTAAACCTACTGCCTGCGAATCCCCTGAGATGGCCTCCCAACAGCTATGTGATGAAATTTCTTGTTTTTTCACCCAAAAAATTAATACTATCTATGACAAAATAGTGTGCACAAACCAGACCACTCCCATAGACTTAGTATTTCCTCAGACGCAAACAGAAACTGGATTGAATAAATACTCCTTGGATACCTTTCCTCCAATCTCATTACAAGAAACATCTATACTAATAAAGCAGATTAAGAGTGGGAATCCTGATGACACCATCCCTGCCAGGCTAATGCCTGTACTGGCAGAACAACTTTGCCCAAAAATTACTGAATTAGTGAATCTCTCACTTACCTCAGGCGTTGTTCCCAAGGAGTGGAAACGAGCTCTTGTCAGACCGATAAGAAAAAACACTGCCACTCCATGGTCTGATCTAACCAACCTAAGACCTATTTCCCTATTACCTTTTCTGGGGAAACTAATAGAGAAACATGTGAACCGCCATCTATCCGGTCATATTGAACTCGCCAATGCCTTGGACTACTCCCAGTCAGGGTTCCGCCCCAAATATAGTACAGAATCCACCCTCCTGTCTGTCACTGATGACCTTCACATGTACCAGGACAAGGGCTTCTCAGTCATACTGGTTCTTTTAGATCTGTCTGCGGCGTTCAACACCGTGTCTCATTCCATCTTGACTGAACGGTTGTCGAACGCTGGTATTAAGAATAAAGCCCTTAACTGGTTAGAGAGTTTCCTAGCTGATCGCACCCAGAGAGTCACCATGGGTGCATATCGCTCAGCGGAAACAGAGATTTCTAAGGGGGTGCCACAGGGCTCTTGCTTGAGCCCAACCCTTTTTAATATCTACGTGGCACCCCTGGCTGGCATACTGCGTAGGTACGGCTTCATCCCCGTATCATACGCAGATGACACGCAGCTCCTCTTCCCTTTTAAAACTCTGTCCGCTGAGGTTAGGAACTCTTTTTCTTCAGGCATGAAGGCAGTGGCAAAATGGATGTCTTCCAACTACCTCCAATGTAACGTCAAAAAAACGGAGGTTATGTTGTTTGGGGGGGCAAAAATTCTATGGACTCCTGAATGGTGGCCGTCAGCTTTAGGAGCAGTCCCTGAACCTAAACAGGTCCTGAAGAACCTCGGAATTCGGTTTGACCACGATCTGTCACTGAAGCAACACACAAGTTACATCTCAGGGATATGCTTCTATACCATCAGTCTGCTTTGCAAAGTTTTCCCTCTGCTACCTGACTCGGTTAAGAAAACTCTCGTCCAAGCACTGATCCTTAGTCGGATCGACTACTGCAATGGCGTGTTGCTCTCTGCAAACGAAGGAGTCCTGGCTAAGCTACAAGTCATTCAGAACACTGCAGCTCGCCTTGTTCTGAATGCTCCCCCGAGAACTGCCTCCAAGCCCCTACTTGAACAACTGCATTGGCTCCCAATTCGACAAAGAGCCAAATTTAAAATTTGCTGCTTGATCCATAAGTGCCTAAACGGACAGGGGCCCGTTTATCTTGAACAGAAATTTGTTCCCTACGTTCCAATACGCTCCCTTAGATCGAGCAAAGACCTCATTCTGGTAGTTCCCCGCGCTAAGAAGTCCGGACATGGAGGTAAAGCCCTATCCATTGCTGGTCCCAAGCTGTGGAACAAACTCCCTCTGTCACTGAGACAATGTAAAGAGCATCTCACATTTCGAAAACGTTTAAAAACCATCTTGTTTAAAAATGATGTCTAACAGCTCCTCCATCTTTCACGCCTGCTATTCACCGGTTCCAAAAGCGCGGAGATACTCCTCTTGGAGTGATTCTAGCGCTATACAAACCTATAAATAAATAAATAAATACAGTCTGGTAACACAAGCCTACCATCAAGGTAAACAATGACACCATCTTCAACCCTTCTCTGACAACCTATCTTTCTCCACTCTTCCTTTTCCTTTGGTTCTGCTTCATTTTGCAAGTCTCTCACTTCTTCCCACGTTCTCACACCTTCAAGCAACATAAGTTGGCAGCTGTTTTCCCCTAATTCAATTTTCTTGTTTACAGCCATTTTAAATTTAGCACAATGTTGGGCTAACTGGTCAGCATATCGGTTACCAGCTGTCACTTTGTCATTACCAGATTTGTGAGCAGCACACTTGACCACAGCCACTTCTTTTGGCAGTTGGATTGCTTCGAGTAAATCTTTTACATAATGACCATTTTTAATTGGAGTACCTAAAGAAGTCAGAAACTCTCTTTGCATCCATAATTGGCCATAGTCATGCACAACCCCGTAACCATACTGGCTATCAGTGTATATGGTTACTTTCCAATTTTTCCCAAATTTGCAAGCTTTTGTCAATGCAATCATTTCGGCTATTTGTGCAGACTTGATTCCAGGTAAATAGGATGCTTCAATTGGACCCCCAAACGTGCACACCGCATAGGCAGCACTTAAACCTCCTTCCTCATGTCTCATGCATGAGCCATCTACAAATAGCTCATATTCAGAATCAATTAGTGGCTCTTCTCTTATATCAGGACGTGGTTTTGTACTGTATTCAGTCCAGTCGATACAATCGTGTTCGACTTCTTCCTTCACCTCTGCAAAATGTGAATTAGGTAGCAATGTTGCTGGGTTCAAAATATTACACCTGGCAATGGTTACATTTCCTGCACCTACAAGAATACGCTCATACTTAGTCAGTCGACTAGAAGTGAGGTACTGGGTTTTTGTTCTTGTCAATAATATCACGACTGCATGTGGAACATACATTGTTACAGGATGTCCCTTAATGATTGACTCACTTTGCTGAAGACTCATGCAAGTTGCAGCTACTGCTTTCAGACAACCTGGTAACGCAGATGCTACTGGGTCTAATGTGGAAGAAAAATATGCCACAGGACGTCTCATCAGACCATGAGTTTGGGTCAGAACTGAAAGTGCACAATTATCCCGTGTGTCACATAATAATGCAAAATCTTTCCAATAGTCAGGCATCCCTAATGCTGGAGCTGTACACAGACATTCTGGTAATTTCAGAAAAGCAGTCATGCTTTCATCATCCCATTCTACTGGGTCTTTTGCTCTCTTCTTTGACATTTGTATCAATTGTTTTGCTAGGACTGAAAATCCCACAATCCATTGCCTGCAGTAACCTACTACTCCAAGGAACATTCTGATCTCTTTCTTTGTTTGGGGTAAATTCATGTTTCTGATTATTCTGATTCTCTCTGAGGTAACCCTTCTGACACATCTTTCTATCTGGTGCCCAGATATTTTACTGATGTGGTACAAAACTGTAGTTTTTCAAGTGACACTTTATGCCCCCTTCACCTAAGTGGTTCAGCAAAACAATAGTATCAACAACACAGTCATTTTGATTTTGAGACGCCACCAATAGGTCGTCTATATACTAGACTAGGACTGACTGTCCTGGCAGCACCAAAGACTCAAGGCACTTTTTCAGAATCTGATTAAAAATCGATGGACTCTCTGTGTACCCCTGAGGAACGCGATTCCAGACATACACATGACTGTCGAATTCAAAAGAAATTTGCTATCTGGGTGTGAATCGAGAAAAATGCGTGAGACAAGTCAATTACAGTGAACCATCCAGCCTCCCACGGTATCTGATACAGAATCACTGCAGGATTTGGCACAACTGGACAGCATGGGAAAACAATCTTATTAATCTTTCGGTGGTCTTGTACGACCCTGTATTTTCTTTATCCCAATTATGGGCGAATTACCTGGACTGCTCATTATTTCTTGTAAAATGCCTGTTTCAACCAAACGTTTTATTTCTGCTGCAACACCTGCTTTTATTTCTGGGCTCATTTTGTACTGTCGAGTATTTGGGTAAACTGCACCTTCTTTCACTGTCACTTTTATTGGATCAACATTTGCCATTAATCCTACATCTTTTCCAGTAAAATCCCACACTTTAGGATCTACACTCTGTCGTAATTCTTCTGGTAAGTCTTCTGTAGTTAACTTTTTATTTTCAGTTTCCTGTTTAGCTAACATTAGTTTATAAACTCCATCTTCACCTGGGGTTTGAATTTCAACACCATTTGGTGAGCTAAAAATAGTGCATTTCATTTTGCACAACGAGTCTCGGCCTAACAGATTTACTGGACTTGAATCACATACAACAAATCTATGCATTTCTTTAAAATTGCCTATTCTAACTTCCATTGGTTCTGTAACAGGGGTACTAATTTGTTTATTAGAAACGCCCACTACTTGGATCTCTTCTCCCGAGAGAGGTAGGTTTGGAATGTCTGCTGTTCTCACAGTAGAGTGGGTAGCACCAGTGTCCAACAGAAAGGTGACATCATTTCTTTCAACCTTTCCTTAAATGTATTGGCCTGACTGATCTACCGGTAAGGAGGCGCCAAGTACGCACTCCTCGTCCTCCCCTCTCAGGCACCGTCAGTAGGTGTCCTCACTGAAGAACGTGTCACTCAAGAGAAATTGTGATGTCGCTATGTCTCTCTTTTCACTTCCCTCCCAATTTGTGGTGTCTACACTCTGTTGTGCTTTACTCCGATAATTTGGCATAGGTGCTAGGGGTAGCTGATTTTGTATTACCTCCTGCTGTGGCTTCCGTGGCACCTCATTCTGCGTCTGTAGATTCAAATCATTAGTTTGCATATTACCATTTTGCACAGCCTTACACTCGTTCTTCCAGTGCCCCAACTTGCCACACCCATGACAAGGAAACTTCTTCTTTGCTTCCTCTCTATTGAATTTTCCCCTGGGCTTACCCCCACTTCCATCACTTTGATTTTGATTATTGTTTATTTGACTTAACTGAAGCTGTTGTTATTCTGCTAATTTCACTTGTGGCCACATTACTTTTTCTTTTAGCTCTTTTCGTTTATTGTCAAGTTCGTCTTCACAATACTTTGCGTATCTAAGGATTTCATCGATCGGTTTGGCCTGACAGCAAATCTGATGGTCCTTTATCCATTGTGAGATTTCTGGCCTTAATCCCGTCACAAACCGATAGATAAAATGCGTCATATCCTTCATATCAATGTTATCCAATCCACTGTACTGTTTAAAAACCTGTAATAAACGTTCATAATGCGCATGTATGGATTCATCTTTATTCTGAGTGGTTCTATCTATTCTAGTCCAGTCAGTGTCCTTAGCAGGCACCTCCCCTTTGAGGTAGAGTATTACGTGGTTGTATTTTTTCATTACCTCCTCAGAGGGTGCTCCTGTCTTTGGGTCTCTAGGGTACTCATCACTAGGCCAATCAATAGCTATTTTGCATTCTGTCCACAGATCTACGAACACAACAATGTCAAATAATCCATCTAAGTCCTTCAATAGACATTTTGAAACCTTCACAACTCTCTCAACTAGTCTGTACCATTCTACAGGTTTTTCTCGAAGTTTTGGGAAATCATTTGTAAATGACAAATAATCCTGTCGGGACCATGGGACATGTACATAACCTCCACTTGATACTTCTCTCATGGGACACAACCTTTCCACCTTTTCTGTTTCTTTTAAAACATATTCAGATGCAACTTTTGATCGAGCCTCTTCTTTTTTCTTTGCCCATCTAGTTCTCCATTTTTCTATATCACCCTATTTTTGCAATAAGGTCAAAAGCTCCCTAATTTGTACCTTTCTTCCTGACACATTCATGTTTTCCAAATCTTTATCAGAAAATTCAGCTTGATATGGTTTCTGTAACACTTTAGACTTGCCAATATCAATTCCCATACTAGCAGCCATATCTGTTAGTTTTTCGTGCACCACTCTGGTATTTCTAGTCATGCTTTTACATATAAATAATAATTCACCTTGTCTGAGTGTATTTAACCTGTCCACTCCCACATTTCCAGCCATCAATTCTTCTAATTCTATTCTTAATTTATATATATCCAATACTTTTGGCTGTGACTTGGGTTTCTCTATTTCTCGTGACCATCTCTCTATTTCTTCTGGAGTTACTACTGTGGCACTTCTTGTACCTGGGGATGTCTCAATCGGTAACTCTCTAGAATTTATAGGGGTAGTTTTCCTAGCCGAGTCACTCACTGGTTCCCTTATTGGTAAGTCCATCAGGGAAATCACTGATTCACATTCACTTGCCTAATCATCAACTATTAAAGGTTCTTTTCTTGGCTGAACTACATGTGTAGTCATAACAGGAGTTTTAGGACTAACTTGCTTATCTCCGTACAAAGGAACAACTGGGCCAATAGTTACCGGAATTGTTAGAGCTTCAGGACTTGTATTTAATTGGGAATTTTTTTGTATTAACTCACTCCTTTGTTTGTTTAGTGCTTCTCTTTCCCTGTCTTGCAGTACTTTTTCTAACGAAGTTTCATGTACCACTTGCGGAATCAGAGGTGGTTTCAAAAACGGAGCACTAGGATTACTCGTGCTTGGCTCATCATTATACGGTGGTGGATTTTTCATTAACAAATCTTCCAAATAATCATCTTCTGGGTTATCATTAATCATTAGGCTTCCTGTCTTGTCTGTACTATTACTTCCTGATGTTTTTTCTTGTGTAAATACAGGATACAATCCTTCCACCATCATGGACTGTCTCCATTGTTTCATTGAATTGTCTCTAGTTTCTCGTGGAAACTTAGGGTAGAACTTACTTAACCCTTTGTCACTTCTAGGTCTGTCTCGTTTAAAAGCTTCAATCTCCCACTCTTCTAGTGCCTCATACTGTGTAAGTCTAGGTCTGGGATTTAAGCCATTCATACGTGTCCTCAAATTAAATAGAACTCTGCCATTGAAAGTACCATATGCGGGAAATGCCAAAACTCCGTCATCTTTAGTATATTCCACCCAATTTTCTAACCATACACAAGTGGGGTAGCCCCTGTCAAACATCATGTATGATGCAGGCGTATTTGGTGGTGGAATAATAATTCCTTCTCTGGTTTTAATCGGTTTATCTTTCTTAAAGAAATTTTTAACTCTCTTAACGAATGACATTTTTCTTTCACCTCCGTACATAATGTAAGGTCTGCCCCTTATCATCTGTTCTCTAGAAACCCTAAGTATCTTCTATCAGGTCAGTTTTCGGTAATTCCTGGATTTAAATACCACATATATTTTGGAAATTTAAACCTGTACGATAACACTCAATTTGTTAATAAAAATGCTTCCAATACCAGCGCGTCTTTTATTTTCCTGCGACCAATCAAACTTTTGAATTAAAATAAATCCAGCAAATGGTTGCGCGGCTTCTCTCGTGAGACTAGTACTCACGCTCTTGTACTCACCCCTCCGTTACAATTTATTACCTCAGCTACACACCCGCTGTTTTAACCAATACCAGCGCTGCTCTGAGTGACGTCAGCGCAGCTTCGCAACTGTCTCCCTCCTTCGCAAGGTAATACGAAAACCAAATTCCTTTTATTGTAAAGTGCAAATTTTATTAATTAACAACGTAAAAACATTCGCCACTGTACCTGAGTGACTAGATCAAAGGAAAGATATATTTCACTCACTACGAGTAAATCTCTCCCGCTTACTCTTCATATACTACGAGTAGATCCCTTCCGTCTACCCTTCACGCAAGCATTGGAGAACCTGCTACTTCTTTAGACTTATCCCTTACTGGAATATACTAAGACCAAAGTTTCACCAGCAAACCTCTTTGCTATCACTCAAGCTCAGACAAACCTGCTACTCCTTCCGTGTGACCCTTTCTAGGTGATATCACACCAAATGTTTAGCCAGCGAACTCTTTGCTATCATTTATTCATACATTCATACAGAAAATCCCTAAATAGTGCTTCCGGTTCTACCTAACCATGCACTAGTTTCCTCTAGGTAAGTGACCTCACTGCAGTGTGGCTTCCATTTACCACCCGCTATTCTGCCCCCGGGGATTCCAGACAAAACATATAACAGGTACGAACAATTTTGGTTAATACATAAAATCAATACAATCAATATTACATTTCAAATATGCAAAAATATTTTCCTTAACCAACTAACTAACTACCTACCTATCTTAACTAAACCCTAACCATCATTCTGCTACCAAATGAATACACTGATAGAGCGCGCAGGCCACCCGACTAGTCTTTTATCAATATTCGCCTGGGCCCATAATTAAGAAAAGCTCACAAATTATGCAGGTAACCTTCGCTCTACTACCAGTGTATTTTATTCATTAGGACTTATGACCTATCTATACCTTGATTTACCAATCCACGTCACCGGTACCTAAAGTCCTAAGGGATCTAGGGTGTTAGCATAATAGGAATAATAACATTTGCACTCATATAATAACCACAAACTCTGGAAGTTTTAAATTCTTTATCTAAGTTTCTTAAATGGTCATGATCCAAAGATTAAACACCAAAAGACTTTCAATTATGAAGATTAGAATCAAAATGTAACTATGCAGAAGATGTATTAAACTAATTTCAATCATTTAGCAATAGGGAAGGTTAAGAAAGGGAACATAAAATATGATCAAAACGTCTAAGCATTTATCAAAAGGGAGGGTAAAAAAGGGAACATGTCAAATTTTAACAGTAGAAAGGGTAAAGAGAAGGAACATGATATGCAAATATTCAGCAATTAAACGTAGCGAATAGGAAGGATAAAGAGAAAAGGAACATCGATATGCAAGCACTATTATCAAATATGTGATATTTAGGGAGGGGGAAAGAAGGAAACAAGTTAATGACGAACCCACATACATTTATATTTACCTAGGAATGGTGTGAAGAACTAACCCTGGCCACAGGTCAGTTTGAAGGACAGAACCCCGAAAGTTGCAGTCGCCAGTAGGCTAGCAGGTGCAGATCAGAATCAGGACTGGTAAAGCCAAATTGGATCAAGACAGGAAACCAAAGGTTGAGACACCAAAGGTTGAGACTGGCACCCGCAGTTAAGTTGCAACGCCTGCGCTACTCCCTCTCTGCAGATAACAGCCAGAACCCCGATTGGGTTATCGATTTCCCCGACAAAGTGTTTCACCAGCACTTCAGCTTCCCAGAACTCCGATTGGGTTATCTATTCTTCTGACAGAGTGCTCCGCAGCCCTCTGTTCTTGGTCACCTATTGAGTGCATTGGGTCAGTGACAGATCAGCTATTTGGACAAGTCGGACAATTTCTCTAGCTAAACCTACGCTAGTTATACTATTTTTCAGGTCAGTGTATCACCCCCAAATGTTGCAAGTGTAAGGATCCTCAAATTTGATTAGACAGAAAGATGAGGAAAGGTCATCACACCATATCAAAATGACACTTTTCTCTTGAATATTCTGTTTAACGTGCCCGCCCATCAATTTTATTTTTCTCACGTATGTTTCATTCTACCCGGCAGTGAATGTGTCAATAATCATTACAATGTAGTCCATATTTTAGTTCAGTTTCCTTCATAGATGTCAGGAGTTGACTTTCCCAGGAACATCTTCTAGCAAGTCGTGCCTTGGCTGGGTTCCAATGACAAATGACATAGCTCCTTCTAGAGTTTGACATGCGCAGTGTGGCTTTTCAAGATGGAGTAATAGAACCTCTCTGGCCCAAGGATTACGATATATGAAAAGTAGAAAAGAAACAATTTTAGAACACAGAATAAATGAATGCACCGTATACCACTTATCTCTACTCTATTCCCATTTATTCATTTTTAACTACTGCGTTAAGGTTAAGCAGAATGAACAGCTTAGCAAAAGCAGCAGTGCAAGCTTCATGCATGCTGTAACACATAGCAGCCATTTTAATTCTAGAGCGCAGAAGCGAAAAATTCCCCCTAAAGCAAAGAGTACGTCATGTCACGTGAGTATGACAGACACATGCGCGGTAGAAATTTCCGTGTAGCAGCAGCCATATTAAAGCAAGCGGATTACGGTTAGTAAAAGCACATATGCAAGCTTCATCTAGATACCCAAAATATAGTGTAATGCAATATTAGTAATACGAACATGTTGATTAATTTATTAACGTTATTGTTGAGAGGGTTGAATACAAGCAAGTCGCGTTACATGCAAATCCTTGCTCCATCAGGGCTAAGGTGTTCGGACTTACAACCTGAAGGTTAGGGGTTCAAGGTTTGCTGTCATTGTTGAAATGCGGCTGCTGGGAGTCTGTTTAAGAGCAATATGTTTCAAGGATCTCTCCTTTAATGAAAAGTCAAAGGCTTCCATATTGTAAAGAGTTAGCTTTCAGTCACCTATAAAGATTCGTTGAATTTATATGTCACAGCTATGCATTCATCCAGTTCAATAGACAGCCACTTATGGCTTTGCGGCAAAGATCTTTGACTCACAGAGTCAAGGGTTTGAGGCTTGTTGTCACAATGGTTATGTGACTTATTGAATAACTATTAAAAAAGTGTTTAAAGGCTCCCTCGAATTCGTGAAAGTAATACTTTTCATATTGCAGTATGTCATTGTTTTTGTTTGTTAACTGGAGAACAGTAAAACTAGGAAAATGTTTTTTTATGATAAGCAAATTTTTGTATTGGTAGACCCTAAATCAGTATTTCTCAAACTGTGGCTTGTGACTTACGAAAGTCCAAGCAATAAGTACATTATTTAAATTCTGTATTTATCTTGTCACAATTTCTCTGCTTCAAAGACAAAGAGGTTAAATGTCAAGTTAAGCATTCTGAGAAATTGCTGCTTATTATTTTAATATGGGGATTGGTGTTTACAAACTCTTCTCACCTAGCAGTCAGAGAAAAAAAGTAAAGAGAAAAATGTGACAAACTTGCTGGGGTACAGGGAGGGTGAATGGAAAGGCTGTAGAATGTCATTTTTTGTAGCACACAGCAAAAAGTGAGCTGTACAAATTCAGAAATTAGGAAAGCAAAAATTAAGCACTTTTTTTTATAATTCTGAAGGGTGATGGGCACTAAAATTTTCATAGGATCAAAACAAATGCAGATGCTTTACTTAGTGATGCACGAACGATAAATATTCACTGAAACCTGATTTCCACACATTAACATGTGTGCAATATCGTTTTATCAGTAACACTGTATGTCTGTGTAAATTTAGTGACCATTTTGATTGGAAATATGCTGTATAGAAATGTAAGTGAACTACCACATGATGCTTAAGTAACATTACAAAAATCGCCTGCCTCAAGTCCATTAAAGCTAGAATGGTCTCTAAAAGTCTGTTGTTTTTAAAAATTGTGTGGTGATTCAAAAATGTTGGGTAAGCTCTGCTCTAAGGGTTTTTTTATGTGTGCCATGTCCCTGCTAACAATGTAAGAGCCAAATGTATAAATCACTGATAGTAAAAGACTGGTTGTTATTTGCAACCAATATTTTGTTACCAGTAAAACAATTTTCTGAACCAACCTGTTTACTAATATGTTGGTTTGCAAAATTGACATTTGGCCATAATAGGACCTACCTCATGAATGTTAATGAGGTAGATTGAAAATAGCGACTCACTCTGATTGGTGGCTATCACCATGATGGTGGCTTGTTGGAGTCAGCAGACCACCATGTCTGTGATTGCTTTTCAATAATGTAACTTATTTTTTAATGCAGCCTATAGTTCTAAAAGAAAATGGGTCTAAGTTTAAAACAGAAAGTGTTCTTTTAAAATGTGTGTCCAATTACCAATTTGTTTATAACATTCACTGCCAAGATTGGGTCCCAACAGGATCGCTTCCCTTATGCAAATGGCTTAGCACCCCAAGTCTGACGTCAGCAATATTTCAACGTTTTATGACTGGATTTGGGTCACTAAACACTGATACTTGGTATACCAATTTGGTATTTGGAAGGGATGCCTACAAAATGCCAGTACAATGTCATTTGTGATCTAGTGGAAACTAGAAAATAATGGGTTTAAGTTTTGATATGACCATGAACATATGCTTGTTTGGAGCTCTGTTGTATCACTTTAAATGATCTTTCCAGTCATGTGAAGTCAACAGCATTCTTATTGTACCCATATGTTTTGTAGAAATGCTAGAAATGCTAGGTTGCAGTTACCAATTGAGCCCCATTAAATTGAATTCCATTTACATAACATATGTCACAATTTTGTTTTCCAGATGTTCGACAAAAGATCACATGTGGCCTTGTTGTTAAGGGCTATGGCTAAGCCTGCAAGTTAAAGTATAGCAGCTGCCATGGTTATGTGTCTGCTTGAAGCCTGTTCAGATTGTGTTTCAAATAAGTAGACCTTTAGTAATTCTGTTTTTTGCATACCTTTATTAGCATTTTTGTTAATGGGCAAAGAGTAACAGTATAAATATTTCTTTTAATGATAACAAATATTTTTGATAGCAGCCTCTTTGGAAAAGCTTTAGAAGTATTCCATGCTACAAATATAAACTCTGCCTCTCTCAATGTGAATGTTTCTCCCTCTCTGCATCTCTATCTCTCTTCCCATCTCTATCTTTCACTACTACCTAGTTTTTAAATGAAGTAGTTGACAGCTTGCAGTCCTCAATGAATTATTGTATTTCATTTAGTGTATTGCAATGCGACTTGTGGCTTAGTGTTTGAGGGATCTGACTCTCGCTGTGAACGTTACTGTTTCAGGTCCCTTTGCCATCATAGCCATGTTGAACTATCTTTCATAAATGCATCATGCTTCAAATAACAATTAACTTTATTCACTTTTTCCTTCTCTCTATCTCTTTCGAAAGGTATGTCACAGGTACATGTTAAAGCAGTGGAAGAGAGCATCCTTCATAGGCTATTATTTAAGGTCTGTGTCTCTCAAACTGTAGATGAGGATTAGAGGTCCAGCTGTAGCCAGCCAGATGTGTCTGCTTTGGTAATGGGGGGTTGGGAGGAAGTTAGCTTGTAGTCAATTCTGGACACTCATTGACTTCTATGTTCAAATCTTATAACATAGCTATGATTTTAGAGAGCTTAAAGTCTCTGACTCTTAGCATGAAGAGCAAGAGTGCAGGCTTCTCTGTGTCTCCTCGAAAGCTTGCTAAAAAAAGCAGGTTTCAAGGAGTAGCCCAAAGAATCTGCAATAATTTTCATATTGCAACAATGTGTCAAATTGCCTTGAGTGCAAGGAGAGTAATATAAGAAAACTATTTTAATGATAACCAAGCCCTAAATAACAAACTAACGTTTTTCTTTCTCTTCCTCTAGGACTTCCTTTTTCTCTGTTTCCACCTCTCTAAAGTATGTGGTTATCAGCGAGCAATCATCTATGAAGTCTGATTGAATTCTATGTTCAAATTTTATGCCACAAGCATGTTTATACCAACTTCATATGAGTCACTTGCGCCTAGCGTTTAGGGTTGCTGATTCCTAAACTTGAGGGATTGTGGGTTTAAGCCCTGCTTTCATCATGGCCTTGTGATAAGTTGGAGGCCTGTACATTCACTGTATAGGTCAAATGCTTTCTCCAGTATCATAAAACCAATAGCATTCATACTGCAAAAATACAACCAGATTTTGTGATAATAGAGTAAGTGTTAGATTGTAGTCACTGAATTACATTTTCAGAGCTGTGATTCCACCCACCTCAACAGAGTGGCACTCATGGCCTACTGACTTAACCTAAAAGTCTAAAGTACAAGTCCATCTGCCTCTTTGATTGTGTGTTTCTTTGATGGACTTTTACATCGCAAGAGGTTTCACGGATCTGCAAATAAAAAAAACTTTAATAGTTGTCCTTTTGCAGCAACATAACAATTGTGTGTGTTTGTTAATGGTAGAAGAGTTATAATAGGAAAATAATACTTTAATGATAAACATTTTTGAAGAATAACTTTCTATAAATATCAAACTAACTTCACTCTCACTCTTTCTGTCTGGCTCTCTGTGTCTGTTTATCTGTCCCCTTCTTTCTACATATATCCCATTTTCTAAATGATATAGTTGTCAAAATGCAATCTGTAGCGTCCTCTCCAGGCTGGGCACCCGCTAATGATTATGCCTCACATACAGCTTAGTATAACACACGTCTTTATTCTTCTGCTTGTGACCGCAAACTCAACATTCTTAACCTGCATTCACTCCCTTACGCTCTAATGCTTACATCACAGCTCTACAGAGTCTATCAGTTCCGTCATCCCTAACTCCCACAACACAATCATCTATGACACATCATTGAATTCTATTTTCAACTCATTTGTCATAAATATATTTTCACAAAGTTCAAATGAGTGGCACTTGCAGCCTAGTGGATAAGTGCAGATTGAACCTCAAAGTTTGGATCTTATTTTCTAAAACTTTACGTGTTCTTAAAGGATGTTCGATCACAAGTTGTTTCAGTGCGTTCTTCAGTTAGTGAAACTTTAAACATTTTCATTTTGTAACAATGTGCAATTATGTTCTTTGTAAATGGCATAAAAATATTAGGAAAAAATAATTTCAGTGATATGAAAATATTTTTGTTTTTAGTATTTAAGGAAATATTTTTGAAGTGTACCAAGGCTCAAATGGTAAATTAAATGGCCCTTACTTTTTCCCCACCTCATATTCTCTAAATAATGTACTTGTTTGCTTGCAATCACCTACAAAGCTTTATAAAATTCTATTTTTAATAGTATGCCATATGTAAGGTTTCTCTCAGCTTGCGCTTACCCAGCTGTTACCTTGTGGTCAAGATATCTAACTCTTGGTTTAAACCAAGGTAATGGGTTCAAATCCTGCTGTTACTATGATCATGTGTCTTCTTGGAAGTCTAACCAATCACCAATTCTTTCAAAGATCTCTCTAATAGTGTAAAATCATTATCTGTTGTATTGCAATTGTAACTTAATACCTCTTCTATTGCAACAATGTAACCATGTTTTTGGTAATGTGAGGAGAGCTAAACTGCAGTAACCCAGGGCAATTAACTGAATTCTATTTTAAAGATTTATGACATGGGGATGGTTTTAGCCAGTGCAAAAAAATGGTTGCTGTGCCCCTGTGGATAAACTTGTTGATGTTCATTCTGGAGGTGAGTGAGTTTTCCTGGTTCTATAGTCATGTGTCTGCTTGAGTGTTTCTGAGAAGATATTGCACGTATCTTTCAAATGCATGAACTTTTAATACTCTATATTGCAGCACTGCGTCAACATTTGTGTTTGTAATTGGAGAAGGGTAATAATAGGAAATAATTATTTACATTTTAAACAAATATTTCTGTTGGCAGTCTATCAGTATTTTTAAATTAGACAATGACCCAAATAACAATCTCACTTACTCTTTTTCTGCCTCCTTCTCTTTACTCATTCTACCGATGATGTAGTTACCAGCTTGATGGGATTCTATGTTCAAAACGGGTGTCATATATATGTTTTCAGTGTGTGTAGCCGAGCCTCAGTCATGATCCTAGGCTTTCAATACAAGTTTGTCAGAATAGGGTGGGGTATGTGGAATTTATTCCACAATTTATTTGAATTAAGTATGTGCATTAATATTAGTTATTTCATATTTGAATTCATATATGTACATTACATTAGAGCTACTGCAATTGAAACATAATCATTATAATGTGTTTTAGTGTGTTTTTCTAACTTCGGCTAAGCTAGGCCTCAGTTAGGCCTCGACTCCAAAATGTCTGCTGTATCATTATGTTCCTTGTGTGCGTTTATATTTCTTGCTTGACACCACATGCAGCAAGATGTGCACTGTTCAGTTTGTATGCCAAATCGTTCTTGAAAGACTCGCTAGAGGAAGCCTTTTGCTACTTTCCAATGCTTTTCCAGTTAGCACACTGTATTTCATTCATTCACAATAGTCTTCTGTTGCTTGTGTAACTAGTTTGTTCTGACACCTTCAGTTGACTTTAGGTCAGAAGGTCGAACCAATATACATGTAGTGGGTTAGTGTTAAGATGACTGGCTTGTATGACATTTTAGAATATTTGCAATATGATTTGTTGTAATTATGATACTTTCGCTCACACCATGTTGACTTTACATTGTCCATCATTTTCTATGCTGGTGCTGGTTTTATAAACCCCTGACTTTGGGGTGAGAGTGGAGACTCAATGAGACATTGGGTTTTTACTAGGGATGTTGTCCGATTTTCTATTAATTTTCTGCACATTTGCGATGTAGACTATTTTTCTATTTGCGTTTATTATTGCATTATTCCTGTAACTGAAAACCTGCATGTCAATTGATTTCTATTAATTATATTGACTTAATGAGATTGTGGTTGCATTTGCATTTTGGTTCTTTCTGAATTGCATGGTTTTCTACATTTCTGGTCTTAAACCCCCTTATTGAGTCTATTCTTCTTATTGACTGTATTTTTTCTGGAAAATCGATTTATTAAGCATTCCTCAGTTGCAGAGTAGAGTATCACAAGAGGCTTTGTAGTAGCAAGCACAGTGCATTGCAATTCAATGCTTACATTTAACTTAACCAACATCAGACTGAATGGATATCGTTTGAGTTGACAGTAACCATACTCCCTCCCTCCCACCCCTTTCCTTGCCCCTAGGACCTTTAGAGTCTCTGATACTCAACCCAGTGACTCTACACCTTTCCACATTTCTGAGGGCAGCCTCTACTCTCATAGATAACTCTTTCTGCAGCGCAACACCAATCTAAGTCAGATTTCCATTGCCCCACCCTTGGAGGGAGGCTCGCCCCCCAGGCCCTGACGATATTTCTCTTGGCTACCATAGCCGCCATCATCAGCCACAACTTTTGGTATCTCGGCCATGTCTCCTCACCCGTTACGCATAGTATATGCCACCTAGCCTCCAGTGGTATTGGCCGGCCCATCACTTCAGACATGGTTTGTGTCACCCTCTCCCAATAGTTCTGTATGTCAGGACATCCCCAGAGAATATGGAAGAAAGTCCTATTTCCTGACAACCCCTGGCGCTGTGGTTCGAAGGACAGTGTCCCAAGTTGTGCATTAGTGCTCTGGAAGAGTAGGACCTATTGAGGATAAGAGCTGGACCAGATGGAATCAGGCCTGAATATCCACTTTCCTTGGGCTTTGAATAGGCTCCTCCCAATCATTGTCCTCCAGCATCATGAAATCTGCTTCCCACGCATCCGCAGGGCCCCTAAGGGGTTGGTGGAATATTCATAATTTTCCTGTATATTAGGGATGTGGCCTTGTCAATCATTGGGTTCATTAATAGTCTGACCTCCAGGGGGGAATATTTCGGCAGCTGCTCACCTTCATGGATATGCCTGTGGAGCGCATGGCCCAACTATATGTATCAGTAATGTTCTGAGTCTGGCAGCTGATATTCATTCTGCAGGTCTTTAAATAAATTAAATATTTGCCAGTTCTCTCCATACATCCCCCAAGTGGTCTATGCCCACTAGTCCCCACTTGCCAAACCCCTGCAGGCTTCGTACCTCATGCAGCAAATCGCTATCCCACAACATGGTCCGTTCTGTTAGCCTATTCTCCCACCGAGGAATTTAGTGGCCACTCGCCATGCTCGTACCACCGCTTGGTTATGCAGAGGCAGCTGCTTCTTCCCACTTTTCTGATATAATGCTGCAGGGTATTCCCTCCGCCCCAGCACTAGGTGGTCTACTCTGTGCACTGGTTCATCTCTGTCCACAAACACCCAAACCCCTCAAAGACACTCCTCTGGAGCATGCCTAACGCTATTCTGGACCCACTCCCATCCCACAGGAGCTTCTGCAGTTCACTATCCACATCCTGGCAGAACCCGTCTGTTATCCTGTAGGGGGTATTCTGTAGGACATACAGCATACGTGGTAACATCATCATTTTGAAGAGCACCACTCTTCCCATTGAAGAAATTGGCAAGCTCCTCCAATGCATCAAATCTCTTTAAAGTCGCTCCAGCTAAGGCATCACGTTATCCGCAAGCAATTCTGACTCTGTTTGTGAAACAGTGATACCCAGGTATCTAAACTTGTCTCTGATTTGAAGTGGGATCCCTCTAGTCAGCAGGGACAGGGCATCTCCAGTAAGACCAAAAAGGAGAGACTTGTCTCAATTCATTTGATACCCTAAGTCACTGCCTAACAGTTGTAATATGTGCAGCAGCCTGCCTATTATGAAGCGCGGCCTAGTGGCGTATTACAAGACATTGTTCGCATATAAGGATATGCGTTCCTCCCAGCTGCTGTCTCCCACTATACCTGTCACCAAAGGATCTCTTCTGATCCAGACAACTAAGAGTTCAAGAGCTAACGCGAACAGCATAGGAGAAAATGGGAACCCCTGTCATGTACCCTTATGAAGGGCAAAGGGACGGGAGACTGAGCCATTCACTCGCACTCTGGCCAGTGGATCCGTGTAGAGGAGCTTTACCGAAGCACCATATCATGGGCCGATTCCATACCTATCCAATACGGCAAACAAGTAATGCCATTCAATACTATCAAACACCATTCAAGCGTCCAACGATAGTAGCACTGCCTCCTCCTCCCCTCTAGACCTGGTCAAGTGCATTATTCCATAAAGGCGCTGCAGATTCAGTCTAGTACTCCTATGGGGCATAAATCACTACTGGTCCGGGTGCACCAGAAACATAACAACACCATGGAACCTGTTTGCAAGGACTTAAGCCAACACCTTGGCCTCCATGTTTAACAAGGAATTAGGGCAGTAAGAACTGCACTCTTCGGGGGGATTAACCACCTTGGGAACAACTACTATGGTGCCTAGTCATTGACCTTCCAGAAGGCAGCCCACCATTCTTGCCTCTCTGAACATATTGAGCATGTGCTGTGCAACTTCATATTGATTGTATTTTTAAATGCTGTTTTAATCTTTTGCTTTAGTGACACATTACCTCATAGTTCTTGAGGTCAACATTGTTCCCTGACACCTCAATTAAGCCCGCACTGTCATGAAAATTAACTAACCAATATCATACCCACAGGTATATACCACTCATGGTAAATACAGGTTGCTCAGAAAGAGGTTTATACCTTGTGTCGCCCATACTGCCTATCCTGAGTTTTCAATAGGAAAATAGGAAATAATTCATAGAATCTTTAGTTTAGCACTCTGAATCCCACATGTTTGCCTTTTTGGGCCCTTTTCCTCTGATAAATGTTGGCAGGCTTGATGTGCCGGAATTTTGTTAGTGTAAAACAGAACAGGTGTAATAATTATCAAACAACTTGCAATTCCAATACCCGTGCAAACTTGCATTTACAAGGGGATCGGAATATAGTCCTAGTGATGAGGGCCTTAGTGTGGAGTGCGGAGCTTGGCAAAGGAACAAATTGATCTTTAAAGTGGATTCTAAAGAGGTGAATGTTTTCAGGTAGCAAAGCAAAGTTGAGTTCTGTTTTCTGATAGAGGAATCCAAAGTCTTGGTGCTTGACAGGAAAAGGCTTGGTAGAGAGTATTAGCTTTTCTTGTTTTGGAGAGTTCTAAGAGAACTAGGGATTAGTATACAGTATATCCTTCCCATCCAGAAGTTTGAAGTGTCTTCAACATGTGGGAAGGGAGATCTGATGTGTAATGTGTTACCAGTAACACACAGAAATTTAAAAGTGATTCTTGATCATGCTGTGATTGGGTGTCTTTGCTCTTGTGACAAGATGAGCTGTGTTATGTAGGACAATGTTTAGGGGAGTTAGCTTAGATTTGCAAAGGCCGCTTAGCCTTTCATTACCACTGTCTTGATGTGGGAACACTAATGATTGTACTGCAGTCTTTAAGTTTGAGGGAGGGATGGATGGTTTACATTTTGTCGGAGATTTAGGGGGTGATTTAAATTTTGACGTACAGAGTTTACTCCATCAGGGCAATGAAGTAAATTACTCTGTCAACCTGAAATGACCTCATAGCCAGTGGTAATTTCTGAAGTATTGACAGGAACCGCCATCACAGCGGTTCCTTTCTGGCTATGTTAATTTTGACACATGGCTCCAACAACATGATGGAGCCATTTATCAAACCTTTTTTATATTTTCAAAAAGAAAATTGTGACGTGGATTTAAAAAAAAAAAGTGAAATATAAAACAAATAAATGCCACCCTCACCATGGGAGTTCTATTCGATGGCAAGGGGGCATTAGACAATTTTTTCTGTGCCTTACCACCAGGGGTTTCCTGTCAGTGGCAGGAGGTGACGACTGACATGCTTTTCCTCCCATCTAAATTTGGTGGTGGACATAGAGGTCAAACTCCGATGGTCTTTAATCCACCAGGCCATTGGAGGGGTGTAACTGAGGTGGAGACAGTAGTCTCCACCATGGTTGCATCAATTATTTAAATTGGGCCTTTATTTTGGCAGTAAGGATATTCCGTCAACGTTGTGACTGAATATCCTCACCGCCAAGATATAAACCAGGCCCTTAGTTGGGAAGACACCGTTTTCATAAGTTTCATGATAAGAAGAATCATAGGCTTGAATTGATGAGGAATCCTAGCGGCTTGCCTTAGAGGACAATTGATGGATGTAGGAGGATGGCTTAGTATATGGTGCACCTTGCACTAATCCAGGTAACCCTTATGGTGATTTGAGTGGTCTTTAATAACCGTAGAAAGCTCTCGAAGTGGTAGCTGTGAAGATCAGCCTTTATGCTTATCTTGAAGGAGTGTTAAGCACCTTGTTTTAAAAGTTTTATCATATAGTGTAGGCTAAATGAAAAAGAACCACACAGCGTTTACATAAAAATACTAGTATTTATTACACAACCCTCACTAACACCTTGGCTGTGCATGAGCTGTCCCACACCAGAAGTTGGTAACTAGGTGGTCGGTGTCTGACTGGAGAACCAACAAGCCTTGAAAGCCGTAACTGGAATGGAGAACGAAGAAGAAGCAGCGTTGGGACTAGCAAGGTCCAAGGGGCTCACCAAAAGCAGGTGAGTCAGAGCAGGCCCCAAGCAAGCAGGGGAGCCGACTGAAGCAGGAGATTACCCTCTGGAGGACCCAGTGTCTGAACGCACAGGAGTGGCAAAAGGACCTTGAGGAGCTCACCAAGAAGAGAGTCCCACAGTGCAGAGGATGCAATGATGATGCTGAACTTAGGGATGGGGATGCTGGAAGCAGGAGCTTCTCGTAGCCCAAGGATCTCTGGAGTGCAGAGCCAACAAACCTTGGCAACGACAAGTCGCCACGCTGCACAGGGCTCCTGTCCCAGTGGTTCTGACGAGGGACACTGGCCTCAGAGTTACAGAGAGGACAGGACAGGCCTTGAGGGAGTTGCAGAACCACCACCTGTGTTGCTGAGCTTTGGGAAGTCCGTAGGACAACAGGAGCAGCAGACCGGTTAGCTTTATTGTGGTGCCTGTAAATGCAGGGAAGTGACTCCTTCATTCCTAGGGAGATTACTTTAGGTGTTCTTGATGCCCACAAGTCTGTCGAAGAACCTGGAAGAAGCACAAACAAAGACGATGAAGAAGACTTGCAGAACAGTGAGACCAGGAGCAGCAGGAGTCTTCCTTGGTGAGGTCTCGGTTCCAGGGGAAGTCCAGTGAAGTCCAAGTGTCCAGAAGGTTAAAGATTGACATAGTTTCAATCTTGAGTCTTGTCCCACGATGAATCTGAGGACCCACCCACGGGTAAATCTTGAAGTACCCTAAGGGAAGTGTTGGAACAACTCAAGGGTCCCTCCCAGAGAAGGGGCAGGACAGAGGGGAGTATACTCCCATGTCCTTTGTCCAGTTTCACGCCAGAGTGGGAGCCAAGTGCTAATCGGCCCTTCAATGCAGTCTGGTGGTGCTGGCAAGAGCCTGCACCCCTATCCAATACACTAAGTCCTGTCTGGGAGGTGGTCACACCTCCATGTGACAGGAAATCTATTGTTCTACCTTCCCTGCTCAATCTTGCCTGAGCAGCAGGAGGGCAAAATCGTGTCTGGGGTCGGCAGCAGCGCAAGCTGGCTGTCGGACACTAAAAGGCTGTTACTGGGAGTACAAGGGGTACCCCAAGGGAGGCCCCAGCACATGGGATCATACTTCCAACACTAAAATCGGTGTTGAGGTATGATTCAAACATGTTTGATACCAAACATGAACGAGTTCGGTGTAGCCACTATATAGTTAGACATCTCGTAATGACTGATGTCCACTATTTGTATTAAAATGGCTGATCACCCTCACACTTAAAACCAAGCACCCTTCTCTCAGGACTGAAGAGTCTGCCATATGGGTGAATTATAGGTTTTACGTGTACTGACCTCAGATATATGGAAACATATAGGTCATGAGAGGTGCAAGGACCAACTCACACAGGCTGCAATGGCAGGCCTGTAGTCACAGTTTATGTGGACTCCCATGGGTGGCACAATACATGCTGCAGCCCATTGGAGACCCCGGTGTACCTATGCCCTGGGTACCTTAGTACCGTATACTAGGGACTTATAAGGGTACACCAGCAACCAATTGTGGATGTACAAAAGTACTTACCATGGTCAATTTAGGGAGAAAGCACAGTGACTAGAGTCTGGATTAGCAGGATCCCAGTCAGACTAGGTCAAACACATACTGACACCAGGCACAAAAAGTGAGGGTAACCATGAAAGCATATCCTACTTTCTTACAATGGAGAGTTAGTATTTTTAGCCGTTTTTGTAGTGGAGTAGGAGCTGGTGCATTTTAGCACATCACTGAATATAAATACATTGTGGCCGATTCACAGAACTAATCAGAGATAAAATCCTAAACTTACTACTTTTGGTATTCACAAAAGGCATTTAGTAGTAGTAAAGTTAGGACTCCAACTTTACTACTACTAAATACCTTTTGTGAATACCGAAAGTCGTAAAGTTAGGATTTTGTCTCAGTTTAGTAGTAGTAAAGTTAGGAGTCCTAACTTTACGACTACTAAATGCCTTCTGTGAATGCCAAAAGTAGTAAGTTTAGGATTTGATCCCATATTAGTTCTGTGAATCGGCCCCAAAGTGTGTATGTATGTAAATATATTATATATATATTACCTATTGGCGGTCGCCAGTAGGTAGTTGTAGTTAGGACCTTGTTTCTATGGAAAAAGCATTTTTTCTTTTGCAAATATCTTTGGGGTCATTTGACGAATCCTTGCAAAATGTTCAAAACTAATGGGGCGGTCAGGTCAGCTGCTGTGTTGAAAGTTTTTGGGGTGATTCGTCAAACGGGGTCTGAGAAAAAGGGGGGGTCCCAAAATGCGTTTTCACTATAGGAAACTTTAGACCCGGCTACAGCCCGAACTGCTGAATGGAATTACACGAAATTTGGCAATAAGTCAGCTCTTGTTTCAGAAAGCAATCTTTGTGCTAAATCGTGTCAATCCATTTAGTAGTTCCTGAGAAATTTAAATATTTATCAGATATACAACTGGGAACACGGAGGAAGCGTGAACCCTCCTGATCTCATGACTGAAATATCATTGGCTGCCAACACTTCAAACCAGGAAGTGTTGGCAGCCATCTTGTGACTCGGTTGAACTGAGTCAGAAGAAAAAAGATTAAAAAATATAAAAAACAAGAAAAGAGGTCAGGGTAGAAACACCTTGACCCCCTAGGCCTGCTCAGGGGGTCCCATAGGGATATCCAGGGCCCAAAAATATTTTTTAAAAAACATCTCGGCAGGATTCGCAATGGATCCATGAATTCGGCCAGAAAAAAACTGAAGGGCGGTCTCCTGTGCTTCATTTCCTTTAAGCCCCCGGGTGGGACATGTCCCGTGGGCAATCCAAAAATGAGAAGAGGGGCCTGCGCGGGCCCCACAGGCCTGGGGACCGCCACCTTCCAGGGCTACTTCATTGAATGCAGGGGCAATGAGGCCCCCTTGTAGCCCCGGGGACCGCCACCACCCCGGGGCAATTTAGATAATTAGGCATGGGGGGCTCCTGTCCCCTCACATAGCCCCAGGATCACCACCTCCCTGGGACTTTGTTTAAAATAATGTGTGGGGGGCTCAAGCCTCCCCGCATAGTATGAGGGACCACCACCCGCTCAGGGCTACTTTCCAAATTGGAGGGAGGCCACGCGATCCCCCTCCTGGAGCTGTAAATGGCTTTGGGGACCGCCATCCCCAGGGCTGGCTCCAGCAATGTCCGAGGGTCCCCACTCCAAGACATCACAGTTTGCTATGGGATGGCAACCCATAGCAAACAGTGTGCTCGCTTTTAACACGCTCTCGCTTGTTCAAAGTGAGCACACTTTGCTTTTTACTCCCAGGGAGCTGCATGTCAGCAATTCCCTGGGGGTAAAAAGCCATGCCAGCTCCTGCCATAGGCAGGAGCTGGATGGGACTGTGGGGTCCTTCAGGCTCCCCTCATGGTCCCCAACCAGCTGGCCATGCCCCGGAGATGGGGTCACCGGGGCCGAAATTGGCCTGGGTAGGGGGGCCGCGCAGCCCCCCTCCCTTGAAAGAATGATTAAATAATGTTAAAAATATGGCCTGGCCCCGGGGGATGGACCCCTCCATTTGATAAATAATAATATAAAGGTAGGCCTTGCCCCAGAGGATGGGATCCCTGGGGGCGAAATCGGCCTCAGGAGGGGGGCCGTGCGGCCCTCCTCCCTTTTTATTATTTTGATTACAAAAATAACAAATGGGCCAGGCCCAGGGGATGGGGTCCCTGTGGTCCAGAAAGGATCAAGGGAAGGGGGGCCACACAGCCGACTTCATGAAATAAAAAAACTAAGCCGGCAACTCGCTGGAGGCCCCACCCCCTCTATGCACCACTCTGCAAATGCGCCTCCAGGCGCGCTCTTGGTTGGGGGATGAAGTTCCCTTCACTGCTGAGGGTCCTTAGGGACCAACTAGCCCACTTGTTACGTCCAGTAAGCCCCACAAAGTGGAATTGCTGAGAGGTGGTCGGAGGCCATGCCCCTTTTTCTACCTCTCTGGAAACATGCCTCTCAGCGCACTGCTGGTGGGGTGATGAGGTCCCTTTGCATTCTGAGGGCCTCAGGAGTAAAGGGGACTTCATCCCCTGAGCAGCAGTGCGCCAGGAGGTGCTTTTGTAGAGTGGTGGAGAAAGGGGGCATGGCCTCGCACCACCTCTCAGCAATATACCTGATTGGGGCTTATTAGAGGTAACAGGAGGGCTAGTTGGCCCTCAGGGACCCTCAAGAGGCAAGGGGACTACATCCCCCAACCAAGAGCACACCAGGAGGCATGTTTGCAGAATTGTGGAGAAATGGGGCATTGCCTTTGACCACCTCTCAGCAATCCCACTGTGTGGGGCTTGCTGGAGGTAACAGGTAGGCTAGTTGGCCCCCAAGGACCCCCAGCAGCGAAGGGGACTTTATCCCCCAACCAAAAGTGCACCAGGAGGTGTGTTTGCAGACTGGTGGAGAAAGGAGGCATGACCTGCTTTCAGAACTCAGCAATCCTGCTATGTGGGACTTGCTGGAGGTAGCAGGAGGGGTGGACCAACTACCTCTCTTGTTACCTCCAGTAAGTCCCACATAGTGGGATTGATAAGAGGTCTTGGGAGGTCACACCCCCTTTCTCCACCACTCAGCACTACAGGTTGGAGTAAGAAGTCCACTTTACTCCAGGGGGACCTTGGGGGCCAAGAGGCCCTCGTGGTACCTCCTGTAAATCCCATGCAGCACAATTCCTGAGAGCTAGTCGGAGGCCTAGCCCATTTTCTCCATCACTCTACAAACATTACTGCTAGTTAAAAAAACATAGAAATTCACTGAAAAAATCAAAGTTTCAGGGACATATATATTTTTATAATTCTGTTTATTAAAATAAGGCATCAAAAAAAGAAAGAAGACAGTACAGAAGAATCACATCATAATAACATATAACATCTCCGGGGGGGGGGGAAGGGTATCAAGGTACATACTTGTCAAAGAACTTACGGGGATGGGGGCATATCAAACATAGAATTTCTAGGTGGCACACATATCTCTCCCCTCTATTTATTCCAAAGTCCCCAAACTGATGCCCAATTTCGAGGCCGGCCTCTCGCTATGTACACAGTCTTCTCCCGAAACATACACCAATCGAGATCATTTTCCCAACTCTCAAGGGTAGGAGGCCTCTCTGATCCCCATTGCTGAGCAATATTCCTTTTTGCTATCATGTAACCTAGTGTGGTCCATTGTGTTTGTGCCAAGTTAAGATCAGTAGGTTTCCATATATTAAGGAGACATCTCCTCGCAGCACGGCAACCCCCAATACCTCCCGCATAGTGTTATGGATCTTACCCCAGTACCCAGTGATATATCGACACTCACAAAGGATATGGAGGAATGTACCCAGAAGACCACACTTCCGTCTACACAATCCTACATCCGATAACCCCATCCGGACAAGGCAGGGGCATGTGACATAAACTCTGTGTAGTATTTTTAACGGAACAAGCCGCAATCGTGCTGGGATCGCGACCACTTTTGGAGAGGACACAGCCGATTGCCAATCCTCATCATCCAATTCTATGCCATCTTGCGTCCATTTATCCCTCAGTTCCTTAAGGAGCTCCGCCCTATGATTAATTAATTTCTTATAGATCAGGGAAATGGTTCTTTCAGGGAGATGACCGTCCAATATTCTATCCTCAAGAAATGAGGCCTCAGGTAGGTCCCCACCCTCAGGCAGGGCTGCTTGCAATGCATGTGCATAGCTAAAGTACTCAGTTACCATCAGCCCGAACTCAACCCGCATTTCTTCGAATGACTTGATCTTTCCCTTGCCCCAGATATCTTTAGTGGTCGAGATCCCTATCAGATCCCACTTATCAAATCCTCTCGTATTCCAAAGCTTCCCTAGACGTTCCGACTCAAACAGTGGGGTAGCTAGCGTCAGCCTATCCCTCCATCACAAAGAACTCGTGGCATCATGCCAGATTCGCACTCCATGTTTAGTTGGCCCTGTCAAGTTCAGCTTCGTTGACTTAGAACACAGTGCCCTGTTATAACTACCTACGGGGAGGAGCCACCTATCCATCGCATATCCGGGATCGGCCACTGACCCATATGTTGCCTAGTTGATTGCAGCCAACTGGGAATCCCAGTAATATCGTTTGGTGTCTGGGAGGGCAACTCCTCCTTCATACCATGGAAGCGTCAGTTTAGCTAAAGCAATACGGGGTCTGCCCTCCCACAACAAACTACGCTGCAACCTTTCCACCTCACGGAAATAACCAGCCGGCACTACATCCAAAGTATTCTGAAGGGCGTAAAGGAAACGAGGGAGAGACATCATTTCAAAGAGAGCCGCTCGACCCAACAACGAGAGGGGAAGTTACCTCCAATTAGCAGTGTCGCTCCTAAGCCTCTGCAAAGGGGGAAGAAGATTCTTAGCATACTGAATCGCCTGGTCCAGAGAAATGAAAATCCCTAGATATGTGAACCCGCCTGTGTTAATTTGAGTAGGACAATTTCGCAGAGGGGCCTGGGTCTCCCCCTTAAGAACAAAGAAGAGAGATTTCCCCCAGTTGATGGAAAGCCCGGAGTTCCTACCGAAGGAGACCAAAACATCACACACAACAATGAGGGACTTCCTAGGGGAGGTCAGATAAAGTAGAATATCATCCGCATATAAGGAAATCCGGTCCTCCCAATCAGGGGACCACTGAATGCCTCGAATAGATGGCTCCCAGCGAATCCAAGCCGCCAGGGGTTCCAGGGCCAGCGAGAAAAGAAGAAGAGAGAGGGGACAACCCTGCCGAGTGCCCCATCCAAGAAGAAAGGACCCTGAGACACGATCATTAACCACTATTTGAGCGAGCGGCTCAGTGTACAAGAAATTCACCCAGCGAATAAAGTTGGGCCCAAATCCAAATTTAGCCAGGACAGCCCACAAATAGGGTCATTCTACGGTATCAAACGCCATTGTTGCATCAAGTGAAGCGAATATGGCCGGTTCCTGCAGAGTGTGAGCCCAGGTTATCACCCCGTGTAACCTACGTAGATTCAGGGCCTTGTTTCTGTGGGGAATAAAGCCAGATTGATCTGGATGTATCAGTTCACTGATCACTTTAACCAGTCTATTAGAGAGAAGCTTGGCAAGTATTTTGGGCTCCACGTTCAATAAGGAGATAGGCCTATAAGAGGCACAATTTGTCTTTGGTTTACCCTCCTTATGGATTACCACCACCGACGCAACGCTTTGATCATAAGGCAGTATCCCCTTCTCCCGAGCCTCAACAAACATATCTTTAAGGTGAGGAGCAAGCTTATCCGGCCTAAACTTATATAGTTCAATTGGGAGCCCATTGGGTCCTAGTGCCTTACCCGAATTCAAGGATGGAATAGCTTGAGCTATTTCGTCAGTTGTCAGGGCACTATCCATAAACTCACGGTCTTCATTGGACAAACACGGGAGTTATATGTCCTGAAGCAGCAAATAGGAGTCCTCTTCCGGCTGACCTGAGACTGCGACATATTTTCAAACTGTGTATACCTCAAAGCTATCAACAATACTCTGGGGATCAGTAAGCAACTCTCCCTCGGTTGTTACAAGTTCTGGGACAACAAGCTCTGCCCTGTCCTTTCTATCCAACCATACAATACGTTTCCCTGCTTTAACCCCTAGATCGTAAAGCCTACCCTGCTGCTCCCTGTCGAGAGCCCTGGCATTATCAGTGACCAGAGATCTATAGTCATGCTGCTTAAGGTTCAGAATATGTAGTTTAGTCCGAGTTACCTCCTGTTCCAGTTCTCGTTCCAAGCGACCAATCTCAGTCTCCGCTTCAACAACATCCTTATTCCTTTCCTTTTTCGTTCCAGCTATCAATGAGAGAGCCTAACCCCTAATGACCGTTTTAAAGGCTTCCCAGAGAGACACAGAGGAGGACACCGATCCTTCATTATTCAGAAAACAGTGATCTAGAGCCTTAATGATGTCCTTATGAAGTTTGGGGTTACGCATATACCAGGGGTTGATGGGGGATACCCTACCCGCTGATCCCAAAGTGACACAAAACCGAAACCAGAGCGGGGAATGGTCAGAAATACCCCTGCCAGATGAACAGCTTCAGTTATATAAGATGCATGGGCCGCAGGTACCAAACAATAATCTAAGCGTGAGAGACTGCCGTGGGCGCCAGAGTGAAAAGTGTATTGCCTCTGGTCTGGGTGGAGCAATCTCCAGCTATCCACTAAACCCATTGCATCGAGAAAATCAGGCAGCCAACGCTGGGCACGCCCCATATCTCGCTGGGGATGTCTATCCATGACTCCAGAAACCACTGCGTTGAAGTCTCCCCCAAAATCAATAGCCCTATCGGCAGGTCCAACAGGAGCTTTCCCAGATCAACGAAAGTAGTGGCTTGCATACCCAGGGGGACATACGCCGACAAGAGGGTAAGAACATGCCCCTCCCAACGACCCGTTACACCAGCATATCTGCCCCTGTAGTCCTCTAAAGTAGAGTCAATCGCCAATGGGAGCGCCTTTTGAACCAGGATACCTACCCCCATGGACCCAGATGTGAATCCCGCATGGGCCAACAACTTGTACCCCATTCTATGCATAGCCTTACAAGAATTTCCCACTAAATGTGTTTCTTGAAGCAAGACCACATCCGGCACATGACGTTTAAGATACTGAAGAACAACACTATGTTTAATTTTGTCCCCCAATCCATTTACATTCCAACTCAAAACCTTCAATTCCCTACCCCCCATCATCAGACATGAAAAGGGAGCAAAAATCCTCTGTCTGTCGCATGTTAGTCTAAGATAATGTAATGATGCCATCAACAACAAAAACAAAAAAGAAAATCAACAACACACAATTAAGAAATCAAAAACTCCACATACACCCAATCCCTCTCCCCACAACCTACACCTCTGCACTCGGCTTCCACCAATCCCCAACTCGCAGTGCGCCTGTTGCCCCATAATCTAAATACCCAACTATCTAAAGGTAGAAATGAGGAGGAAGGCAGCTCCAATAGACCCCTCCCTTACCCCCATAGCATCTAATTCTGCACCTAATTTGGATCACTGCGTAAAAAGGACACTGTGCCATCCCATCCACGGACCCCAAGCTGCTCTTACTACTCCTGGTCCTGTTCTCCCCCCTCCTCGTTTTCAGGTCTCTCAGCCCCTGGCTGGGGCTGTGTCTCCAACCAGTCGGAGGCAATGTCTGGATTATCAAAAAAACTGGTTTTACCGTTGGCCTCAATCCTCAGCCGGGCCGGAAACAACATGGCATATTTCAGGCCCCTGTCTGTGAGCTTTTTCTTGATCCCCAGGAATCCCTGGCGCTGTTTCTGGACCACCTGCGTGAAATCCGGGAAAAAGGAAAGGCTGGTGTTCTCAAATCTCAAAGGGCCTCCCAACCTGGAGGCTTGCAGGATAGCGTCTCGATCTCTGAAATTAAGCACCTTCGCAATCATCGGCCGGGGGGAGCCCCAGGCCTTGGTCTCCCACCCGGGACTCTATGTGCCCGTTCGATAGTAAAGAAATTACTCAAGCCTTTGGGCTGAAGGTGCTTGAGAACAAGGTACTCCACAAACAAATCCGGCGCTGGGCCCTCCGGTACACCAACAATTCGGACGTTGCATCGCCCGGCCCTCCCTTCGTAGCCGTCCAGTTTCCGGCTCGTAAGATCCCCAACCCATTGAAGGTCCCGCACCTCCTGCTGTAGTGACCCCACATCGTCTATTAAGCTAGCAGTTTTAATGTCTAGGGACTTGACCTTTTCACTGGTTTTGGTGAGATCGGCACAGAGAAGGTTGACCTCAATGCTCACTACATCCAGCTTTTGATCAAGCGATTCCATTTTCTGCCCTAAAGACGTTGTCACCCCCACTATGGCCGCCATCACATCCAGCAAAGTAGGCTCTGGCAGAGCATCAGTCGAATCTCTCCCCGCGTCCTGCACCTTCCTTGAATCAGACGGGGAGCCCCTGGGCAGCGTGTACCGGTCCAGTTTATTGGCCTGGACATAACGGGATCCTTTAGTGGACCGAGATTGCGGCTTCTTGCTTTCGAGTTTAGTTGCCATCTTTGATCCACACCAGGGCTTCGACCTGTGCCAGCAAACCCGGTTTCGCTGATCCGAACCGCCAAGAGGACCAATTCCCAAAGGGAGACAGCTTCGTGACCGTCAATTGCTCTCCTGCTGGGCCCGCACTCTGATCGATCACAGCCTTGTCAGGATTCGATGGCCGGAACCCCACTCCTCTCTCCAGAGCAACAAGGTGGTCCGGCTCCTGCACCGCGGCCACTTACCGCCACCCGGGTCCAACCACCGGCACTATCTACTCCGGAACGGGGGTGCCGCTACAGTTGCACCTCGAGTCTCCCGTAACCGGAGATATCACCCAGTCATTTCCCGCTCCAGCCCTTGACTACAATCTGCCACCGAAGACTTGTACAAGGGGGGTATCTGTCCACCGGCCCACGGGCTCAGTCGCCTACAACCAAGGCCGTCTCGCCCCGCCACCAAACGACTTCGGCCGCTCACCGGTTTCACAGTGTTCTTAGGTTGCTCTGCCGCCGCTTTACAGGTGGGCACCGTCGGGCATGCCGTCAGGAACGCCGCGAACTCCCCACCTTTAAATATGGGCCCACCTCCAAGTCTACAGGGTCGGCTGGGTGCCTTTGGATTTCGCCGCTACCGCCGTTCACACCGGGGCCGGCCGTGCTTTCAATTCAGTCCCAGATTCTCCAAGCCTCGGTGGCCCCGACCCCTACAGCTCTTCGTTCCGGTCCTCCCCGCAGCGGGACCGGAGCTACATCCACGGGCAGCGCTGCTCGCTCACAGGGCCGGTGCCACAGAATCGGCGCAGGATGCAGAGGCAGGGGCTTCACAACGCTCTCAGGGCCCACCGTCTACCCTCCACCAGTAGGCACTGCCAGGCAGGCTCTCTGGACCCCCACTTCCCTTTTCAAGGCCCACTTACAAAATCATTGAGCCAGCCGGCTACTTCCGGGTCCTGCCGCGGCTGTTTATCATTTTGCGGCCGGCCGCAGCTTCAACTTTAGCTCCAGGCTTTACAGCGACGGAGGCCCCAAATCTTATTTCCTCCAGCTCCGGTCCCCGATCTCACAGCGGAACCGGAGTCGGGCCGGGAGGTACCTCAGGAGTTCTGCTATCCGCTCCTAGGGTAAGCGCATCAGGAGCGTATCAGGATGTGGGGGCTAGGGTTCCGTCACGGCGGAGCTACTACCCTACGCGGCCATCTTGGGCGCGCGCTCGGCTCCTCCTCTTCATGGATATTATAGTTAGGAATTAGCATTTAAAAAACGTTAGAAATTTACAGAATAAAAACACAGGTTTCAGAGCGGTTATAGTTAGGAATTAGCATTAAAAAAACTTTGAAATTCATTGAAAAAACCACAGGTTACAAGAATGTTATAGTTAGGCTGACATTTCACTTGTACAAAACCTGTGAAATTCAGCTGTTCTAGTTAGCTGGGCTAACTATAACTCATTCCCAAGCAATGCACTGCTGATGACTTCACATATTACATCACTGATGACATTTTTAGTGACATCACTGATGACATCTCAAATGGCATCACTGATACATTAACTCCCTAACCCCATTGGGCAGCAGTGCCATTTCACCTGCTGCTGTATTTCATATGTGCATCCTTGTTCATACCATTCCGAATGTAGACCTAATTTGAACCCTGTGAATTGCTCCAGGGGTACAACCTTTGTTGCAGATTGTTGCTAGTGAATGAGGAGTAATTTATTGCATTGAATGTCCATGTTCTTTATTCTACATCGGTAAAACAACTCAGGAAGTAAAAAAACGTATTATGCAACATCAATCACGGATACGTTGTAAAGTGCTGACTGCTCCATTAGTGGAGCATTATATTGAAAACTTACATACTCCGTCTGATATGCAATGGTTTGTACTTGAAAGTGTTAAGGGTACTAAGGGACGACAAAATATGATCAGCTGCTCACACTCAAAGAAAATAGATGGATTTGGTCCTGCAAGACTGTAGAAAAGGGATTGAACTCGTTTGTTGAATGGCAGACACTTGCTACACTGTAAGAGTTGTGGGAAGTATACATGTTTAGGAAATCATGTTTGACTATGTTACAGCTATACTGCACCCATGCTTGGGTTAAGTCTTGAGGGATTGGCATCGATAGATCTGGTATCTTGCCTTTGCTAGGTACTCTTCTGTGAGGCTTCATAAGTATAGATAATTTAGAATGTAGATCCCCCTTTTCAATAAATGTTATAAATGTTTGGGGTCCTGTGAAAAGCGATTACACAAGTTCTAATCTGACATCAGTGCAGTTATTTTATTAGTCTTCACTCTGATGAGCATTCGTTGTTTGGTAATCATTCCCCGTTCTCCATCCATATGGGACTTAGATTTATTGTACATTTAGTTTAGTTGATTTTATACTTCCAGTTAAGTATTGAAGCATTTTGCTACTTACTCAAGATGGCCGACAACTAAGACGCGCGATTGCCAGTAAAACGCGGGAGTTCAAAGGTCGTCTGTGCCGGGGCCGCGCTACTCGGTCTCGTTAGAAGTCGGGCAATGAATCAAGCCACGCTGATTCCTTCCAAGTAAGTTCAAACGTTCATATGTATAGATATCGCATACGGGCAATAGTTACAGACTATGGCCAAAAGATTAATGGATTGTTCTGTTTCTGTTTTTGTTCGGTTTGGCAGGATATTGATTGATATAAAAACAGCGCATTTGTAAGTATCTGGGGTGCCCCGTGTTGTGTGTGGCAGCTTTTTGGCAACAGATTATGTAGAAATAGGTCATTAGAATGGAGTTTTATTTTTGTTTCAGACTGGTTGAATTTGGTGGAGGTAAGAAGATTTTGTAAAGGCTTCTCTGTGTCCAGGGCATAGCAAACTTTGTTTCACTTGCTTTATGGTATAGGTGATAGTTGGTACAGCACTATTAAGTTTCTGAGCCACATGGTCTGGTGTTAAGGTAGCACTTTTTGTGGTGTGTTTTTGGAATGATTTGGCATTCACCACTTTTTAGGGTTCTTTGGGTGATGAGCAGTAGACACGTGTATATACATAGAGTATTACATTGTCTCTTTTTACATATTGTGTTGTATTTTTATTGTGTCAGATTTTAGTGCAACAATTCCGTCCTGAAGATGGTCTCGTGGATCGTCTAGACCGTCAAAGAGACCGAAACGTCGACGATAGTGCATCTTTTTGTTACATCTATACACTGCAAGGAAAACAATAGCAATGTTAAATACAGCTGTTTAATTTTGCAATATGGTGGATTATTGACCCATATTGATAATAAGCAAAAGATGCATTTTTACTACTGTGAAATATGTGAATCAACTCAGTAGTGTTTGTGTTGCCATATAGCATTTTGAAATATTTATTGATTTCTCCAAAATTGGATTAAAAATTTTTTTTTTGTATACAACATTGTATTGTGAGACTACCTTGGTTTGGGTTAAATTGTGTTCACTTTGGTGACATTGTGGAATTATAAGATAATGTGAAATGATTCCTCCTAGGACATTTATATAGTGTTATATTGATTATACCCAGTCCTAAGGGGATTATTGGGTTGCCCCGTTTTTGTTAGTGAATGAGGAGTGGCGTATCTACTTCCTTTCAAAGGTGTTAAGTTTTCTTCCTGGCAAGTGAAATGAATAATTAAAAAATGCTCCTCTGTTGTTTTCAGCCTCCTTGGCAAGAACCTGTAACACCCATGCACTGCTAGGTCTGAATGGAGACAAAAATAAGCTCCAGTGTAAGAGCTGAGCTAATGTTGCTTGTAATTTGTCTGGAAAGTATGGGCTGCTTTACAGTGCCATTAATGGTCTATTCTGCTATGATATGGTATGTCATGCCACAATATCATTACTTGTATTGGGTATTTCTACCATCTGTATAGTACCAGATTGTATTCCTAATCTGGATACTCTTTGCAATCGGTGAGTGTAAAATGTGATCCATCCAGAGATTCTTGCAAATGTTTTATGTGTTTGGATGGCGGTGTCAAAGAATTTTATAACTTTTCTGTTGCACATAGTGGTTGGGCACTCACTGGACCTCTTGTATTTTAAGACAGCATTCCAACATTTGCTTGAAGTTATCACATTTGCGTGTTTTTATTTGAATAATTCTTTTAGCATTACTCTAAGACATATTACCACCTGCAATGTCTGGTAAATTTACTTTAACAGCATGCATCAACCCTGAAGGTGTCTTGGTGATATAGAAATCTATAGACTGATGCAGCCAAACTCTAGAGGTAGCTATAATTGGAAGAGCCATGTTTTCAAGTAATTCTTAAATTTCAAGAGGATGATTTTGTTTTCTGAACATCAGGTGGGGAATTCTAGGGCTCGAGTTGGACTGTGGGAATGAGAATCGAATATTTGGAGGTGGAGCATACAATCAATTCTGCAATTTGAAGTCACTAATCAAGACCAAAACCAACGAGTCTACTGATAAAACATCCCCATTAAAATTAAATCATTAACACCTGTTATTCTATAAAATATCAACAGTAGGGGTCCACATACCAAGCATAAACATGAGGGCAGCAGCAAATAATACTACAACTTCTGGTGAGCACCATTTTGCTTTGAACTGCCATTGGGGATCATTGTGGGCCGGCATGCCAGTAGAAAGATTTTGCATTACCATTCACAATGCAGCCATCATGGGGGATTGGAATCATTCACTTGGTGCTCCTGCCATTGTATTTACTGCCTTTCATCACACATATCTCACATGTGCCCGTATTCATGTTTTATGTGACTGCATGTGTGCCCATATTGGTGCTTTTCTCTACAAGCCTGTCTCTGTGTAGTCTGTCTCCAAATGTGCTTGTTTGTGTTTTGGTTTGTGTGCATGAGCATATGTTTCTCTGCGGACACCCAATTGAAGTGTGTTCTTTAAGGAGAGACACAGATTTGAATGGGTGTATAATCTTTACTCATTTTCTACCCCCAATGTGACATTCTGTGCAAAATGACTAAGGACTATGTCTGCATTTACCTAGCTGGTATCCATCTGTCCATCCATTTGTCCATCTATCCCTGCATTCATCTATCCCTCTATCTATTTTTGTTCCATCAATTTATTCATCCATATGCCTTATAGTCTGTGCCAATGTTCATGTGCCTGTTTGTGTGTTTTCTGTTTCTACATGTGTATGTATATGTATTGTCTTTGTCAGCATGTTTCACTGCCTGAGTGACTCCACATATATGTGCACGACAGCCTGCATTTGTGCCTTTATATGTAATCTATGGCTCTGATTGCGCAGGTGTCATAATTCATAGTTGGGTGGAATTTACTACACTCCTTAATTACCGCGTGAGTTAAATTCCTCACCCTTTGTCAAATAAACATATTTCTCCTCATTACACCTCACCTCAGGAGGCATACAGATTTGGTGCTTCCCCAGGTTTTCATAACTTTGTAAATCTGGGGAGCCGCAAATTCCATGGATGTTGTGTGGGAAAACCCACTGCAACGCCTATGGAATGCCTCCCGGGCGCAGAGTAAGGTGACACAACGATTTGCGCTGTGTTGCCTTACTCATTATTTATAAGGCCACTCAAAGCCATGCAAGGTGGCTTAGCATGCCTTTATACATTGAAATGAGATCCCTGCTTCACGCATGTACGTGGTGCAAAGTGACGCAGGGCTCTCATATATGAGCACCTTAATTTAAAAGCCAGACAACTAAGGGGCCTATTACAATCTCGGTTGGAAAGCCTCCGACCTTAGATCAGAGGCTTTCAGTCCGAGATCGTCGGTTTCACTTCCGACCGCCTAATTAAAATTTAGTCGGAGACCGGCCTGTATGTATAAGGACGGTGTTGTACGTCATCCGGATTACGATGCATTGTTTCCGCCAGGCTTTCAATGTCGGGCTTTCAGACATGGAAAGCCAGTCGGAAAGCCTGTTTAAGGGCCCCTAGCAGGGCCACCTTCTCTTTGCGGCCTCCGGTTGGGTCCCCTTGTTCATCCCTGCTCCGTGTAATGCCTGCCACGTGGTACAGGGATGAACATAATTTCCCTTTTCTGTATGGGAGCTTGTGCTATGGCTGGTTTACGGGCGTAGTACAAGCCCCCATACAGAAAAGGGAGCTATTGTGCGGTCGCATCAAAATTAGGCGGTCAGGACCTCCAACCCGAGGTGGATCGGAGCCGTATCCATGAAGGTGTCGACATCATAATTGGCCCCTATTTTGGAGCCCTGTTTTCATTATAAAAAAATCATCATGGGTGAGAAAAAGAAATTCATATTTAAGTGATAAGGTGAATTTTCATCCTTTTAACTTTGCAGGAAACATACGAATGGTGCTCTTTTAGGTGACTTTTTCTTCTTCTGAATTAAGAGAAATGATTTACACATAACCTAATGAGTTTTAAAAAGCCTTGTTTGTTTGTTCATATGTTATAAACACAATTCACAGTCATTGCAGTAATTTAGGGGTTTAAACAGGTTGGCAATGTTTGTTAAAGTGTATAAATAGGGCTACTGTTTTTATGGTATTTATTTTCATGACATTTTCACCTGTATTTATCCATTTTCTTGTACAGCACAGTGATATTCATCCATATTTATCCTTTGTTTTCTGAAGAAATAAAATTTGCAATAGCCTATAATAATATGAATTTAAGCTAAAAATGTACACTCACACTTTAGAGTTTGTTCTATTTTCATGCTATAATTCTTCAGAGTCAATACAAAAATATACAAAAATACATCCATTGTGATGTTTACGGAGGTTCTCTTCACAGTGATACTTGGGAACTGTAGTTTACTTTTTGGCAGCTATTAATTAAAGGCAAGAAAAGAGGGTATACCACTCACCTATGTCTCTTTAATAAAATTAAGTTTTTCTTTCACTAAAGCTAAGAAAATCTCTATGTTATCCAAAAGCATCCTCCTCTGCTTTCAACTGCTAAGTTGGGGCAGAGGAAGACAACTGTTGGTATGTCATAGCAGTAAATTACCAGATTTAGAACCTTGCATTCACGCTAAAGGTTTCTAACTGAAGACATATATAATAGTATAAATGTACCTTATACCCATTTATATTTTTATGTTATGTATGGCCTCCAAAATCAGCTGTTCATGCTTTCAACAGCTACACAAGGGCATAACCATACATAACACTGCCTCTTCTCCCTGACCCAAATGTCAAAAGAAAGAATCCCCCATACCTGGTATCCTTGTCCAACCCTCACCACCATCCCTGCCTTCCTTTCCACTCCTGCAGCTGTGCTTTATGTCAAAGCAGGCAAGCAGCCCTGCCCTGACAGGCTTGTCAGCCTGGCCTGGAAGTTCTTTATGATGTAGTAAGAGTGGGTAATGAGTTTTTGTTGCCAACTGTTGCTAGTCATAGAAGTGAATTACCAGAATTTAGAATCTGTTGTAAAGCAATGGAGGCATCCCAAGCAAGCCATGCAAAACAGTATAACTGTACACAGCTACACAGCTACAGCTATAATTGTTCATTAATCCTATCCATTGTTTTTACCTTTATATGCTGTTGATCTCTGGGCCATTGCCATAAACAATTGTATTTGGTTATACTCTGCTGAAATAGGATTCAGACCCTTACTCAGCATAGAATCTGCTCTATATTCTGTGGTCGACAATCTTAGAGTCCTTTTGGACAAAGGTGATACTGCTGCTACAATTTTATCACATTTAGATTGCAGGGGCGACTCCTCCGTTATGGCAGAGGAGCGTCGCTTGACTGAAAAATAAAATGATAATAAAACCATTTTATTATCATTTTATTTTTCATTACTGCCAGTCGAGCTCAGGGCGGGGGCTATCCTGCTGAGTGTCAGGCTTTAGGGAGGAGTGTTGGGCATTTGTACGTGCACATGTCTGTTTGGCCCACTGTCTTAGACCGGCCAAACAGATATGACACTCATGTTTCTCCAACCCGGCTCTGTGGCAACAGCTGGGTTGGAGACAATTCCCAGACTCCTTAGGCCTGAGCAAGCGTCAAGTCAGCCGGTCCAGGCCAATTACTGGTATAAGAGCAGTGCCGTGATTGGCCCCGAGATCCTGTGCAGCGTGAGCAGCAGCACGAGAGGAGCACTGAGGCGGCGGAGCAGGAGCACTTAAGTGATTTTTTAAAAATAATTTTCCCCTCCCCGCACCCACCCCCTGCATTCGCGTTGCTCCACCACCCTAAAATGAGAGCAGTCACATCTTCTAGATTGGCCTATGGAAAATCTTTATATTCAGGGATGCTGGCTTACATCACTCAGTCTTTTCAGAACAATCAGAATGCTGCAGCTCGTCTCATTCTTAAGTTATATTCTGATACACATATCTCATTTCATCCAAATAAATCTATGTTGGCTTCTTATCCAGAAAGAATAGTTTTTAAATTCGTTGGCCTAGTCCAAAGAGCAGTTAATAAAGTTGGACCTAAATATTCCAGCAACAAATTCACTTTGTACCAACCTTCTTGTTCACTTTGCTCAAATTAAGTGTGCTAACAAGATCTAAAACTTTAAAGGTATGCAAGCTGGAAATCACTCTTATTAGGTCGAGCTTAGGTAGTGCATGCGCTGTCTCTTCAAGACATGCTGTATTCACTTTGTGGGCTTCCAGCCAATCCAGCACTCTATTTGCTGTGATTTATTTGTATATGCTGGAATTTTGGAATCCTTGCAAGCTCATGAGGGAGGTAGGTGTTTATAATGGCCCACGGTGGAGAGTTTGAAGTTGAGCCTGATGGAAATGTGAGATTCGCACAATGCCTGCCAGTGTGTCCGGAAGGTGTTGAGAATACTGTGTGTCCAATTGTTGGCCTCCCTGGAGAGCGCACCAAGCAATGCTGCCATTGTAGCTGAGATTATATGCAAAAGCATGTGAACAAGATAGAAAGAACCGTAAACAGGGCGAAAGTAAATGAAAATGCAGTTCTTACAAGTAAGCAGGTGACTGTGACAGTCTAAAGATCACTACACCTTCAACAAACCCCAGTCACAGTTACACTTCTTTTTTGCCAGGCCCCTTTTAGAGACTCACACTTTTTCATCCCACTTAAAGCCATGGTGACAAGTATGACACATGAACCAGACTGAGGAGCGGACACTCTGTGCCATAGAAGAGCACAAATGAACTTCTGTGTGCGTTCCAATGCAGAGCAGGTAATGAGTACAACAAACAATCAACGGGGAGAGCTGAGCCAAGGATCGGCTCTGGCTCTAAGAGCCGTTTTACGAGCCAAGCCCTGAAAATATTTAATATCTAAATCCTGCAACAATCATTACTTTAGACTATGATGAGTTGTCTTCAAGATTCAAGAAAATGTATTTCTTTAATAAGCAGAAGCATTTCACCTTAGCAAATCGGTTTATTTGAAAAGAATAATAAGCAGAAGCATTTCACCTTAGCAAATCGGTTTATTTGAAAAGTATTTCTAAAAAGTGGGAGCTTTTAAACATGAACTGAAAGACATTCCTTTCCGGGCCCTGATGACAATGCTATAAGTGAACAAAGAGGCAAGGCAGTTGTCATATTGATTATGTCGCCCATATTCTTATTTTAGATAGGGCAACTTAATAAATGAATACATCAAACAGAAGATACATTTTTTGTACAGGCATACTCTGAACTTAAATATTTGAAGGTGCTCTTATATGTGAAATTTGACAATAAAGTTGCTCAGTGAAATCATGTATTTGACTAGGATCACACAATTTCGTTAGGCAGAAACTGATCCCAGGTTTTCCAGTTTCATGCAGTGCACTTCCGACGCTAGATTGGTATCTCTTTCTGCCATCAAAGCCTAATGCTTTGGGCTTAATTCTTAAAGAATGTGATTAGATGTTGGTGACAGACAGAATTCACCTTTTATTTTGCGCAGTTTTTCCCAGCTCTTTCCAGCAGATACCAAATATTAAGGTTTTACAGCACCACTGCCAACAATACATGCATTCCTGCTAGGCTCCCAGAGGTCGCTGCTGCAGTTGAATCCTTGTAGGTTCCCTCCAGCCAACAATATTGAAAGCAGCATATTGACAACTGCCTGCTCCGAGCTGTGATCCACTGTAGCAAAATCCAAGCAGACGAGAGAAAGACTTTGCAAGTCCTTTTACACACATTCTGCTCCTCCACCTGGCCTTATAACATACCTATCATTGCAATTTAGCTCCATGAAAGTAGCATTTTGTTGCGCCGCTTACACGCCATCTCTTGGTCTTGCATGGAGCAGTGAAGTATGTGCTTGGGAGAATGTGTGTGCACTGGGGAAAGACAATGTGCATGCCTGCTCATGCGCACATGCTACAGGGAACAACTATTAGGATACGGTGTGTACGGTGTCTAAGACTGGCCATGTTGCTCCCTCATTGCTAAGGAGACCTAGTATAACGTCTTCTGTTGTGTATGGTAGGGCGCCATCAAAACAAGTTCTGTGTTTTTGTTATGTTAAATGTATTTCTATTTCTTCATATGGTTTGTAGTTATTCGGAACTTTGTCGAGTTTATATTTGCGAAATAGCCCTGTTGTGTTGCCTGCTGCCGAGACAGAAACCTATAAATAGAACACCTCTGTCCTATATGCTTTGTGAACCTCAACCACGTAGGAAACATCTCCACCCGTAAGTGTAAGACCATGGTGTAATAGTTTCTAAGTAACCGCATGTCTGCAGTTCTAAGCAATGTTAAGTGCTGCTGGGTGTTTTGGGTCAGACATATTTTTTAAATGGAATTCAGAGAGGGTAACACAATGGGAATACTCCTTTGAAAGGTTCAAGCTTGAACACCCTACAGCCATTACATAGGGTTTACGTACTCAGCTGAGGAGGATAGTCTCTACCAACATGGACATCTCCAGTTAGGAGGTGTGTAGGGGTCTCTGGATATGCACGAAAGAACTACTCAGGTGATCCATTAAATAAGAACCCAATCTACCTATTTTGGCAGCGCAATGTCGTGTGGTTTCCACTTTCAAGTAGAAACTGCTAGTTTGTTGGACAACATAAACATTGGGATGGTACCAGAATTATTCTGTGCACCCCCTTACAATAATGTTGGTCTACAGACCTGCTAGCTCACCCTGCCACCACAAGTTCACTTGTAACCTGACAAGGTATCAAATGGCTTGGGAAACCTCAGAACATGACAACCTAACTCCCCAGGGAATTGCGGTCACAGATCTAGTTCCTTTTCGCTCAGTCATTCGTGCGCACTCAGAGAGATACACAAGAAATACTCTTAGGGGTGTTTCCAATATTTATTGAACTATTCTGATTCTTGTATAAAATATGTGTGCTGCAATGATTAATAGACATAAGCGGATAAAAGTGATTAGCACAATAAGGACATTGAAATGAATGAATGATTTCACCATCATGCTAAAGCAGTATGTATATGCTGGCATATAAGAAATGGGTATAGTGTACTCCTGCAATGCTCTACCTAACCTAGTTGTCTAGGGTGGGTGTTCCGCCAAGGTATGTAGGTCCCTGTCTTTATCACAAGTTGGACATCCCTCCTCACAGAGGGTAAACAGGAATCAGCTGGTCTGAGACTCAGACACAGTGACGACCTCGCAATGACAGCAGAGTGTTTCTCTGATTTGAGCATGGAAATCAGTATGTATTTATAATATTATCATCCATGCTTCCTGGTCGAGGCTTCAGCCGGGCTGACATAGTTTATTGTATATGGACAAATAATAAACAAGATCATTTGCAGAATGTGTGTTCAGGCCTTGTACTGAATGTTCAAGGTGTTGTGATAATGTACTTATGAAGTGGAATTGTAAGCAATGTGGGTTCAGAGAAACTAATCCTGCACTGTCACGCAAGCAAATGTGTGTCAAAAGTCATCATGTGGAAAAGAAGGCAACTTTAAGAAATGTGTATATATATGGCAGTGTTTCTTCTCAGGCATAACCTAGCCACATTTCAGTATTTGACTGTGTTCTTGGATATGGACATGTACGCCATCCCTGCAGGGGCAAACCACCCCTCGGGGTTGACCCACCTTTGTCTGCTACGATCCAAAGGGATTCGGCCACCACCTCCTCTGAATGACTGAGGCTGGACTCTGCTCTCAAATGATAGGAGGGCAAGGTACCCAGGGTCGATGTAGAGGCAGCTGACAGTGGACCGTCCAAGTTGCACTCATGATTAAGCTGTGATCCTGAAGACTGTTGAGCGGCTTGCTGAGAGTCTTCTCTTGCCACTTTGGTAAGACCCACCTGCTTCATTGGGAGGCGGGTCATTCTCCTTGTTGACCTACTATGGGTCACTTCAAGTGGGGTGGTGAGGAGATTTCTACTTTAAGCATCTTGCGGCCCATGCGTTGTGGAAGCCTGGCCATGCCAGAGCACCTGTTTACCCTTCCTCCTTCTTCCCTTGCAGTGCTGTGCTGGGATAGAGTTTCTGCGATGGATGTCTGTGTGTGATGCAGGGGAGCTGTTTACGTCCATGAGCCTGGAACCGCTCTTTGTTCTTACTGCTCGTTGGGAGTGTTGAGTGGGCAAGGGACTGGGTGGTAAGCTCGCCTGTGTAAAGGTTTTTTGTAATTTGTTATTACCTTTGTGCCTATTTTCTGAAGATGTACATCCTTTTCCTGGGCCTACAGGGTTTGTTGCCTTGCTGGTGGTTGCTGCACCATTTATTACGTCCATTCCCCAGCCTTGGTGCTGCTTTCCCCTTCCCTTCCTTGCTGATGGTGGCTTTCCTCTGAGCATGCCTGAGGCTCCAGGTTTGGATGCACATGTCCAGATGCCCACCAAGACCACACCTTTGAGACCCAAGTGCCTATGTATTATATCCCTTAATGTGAATGGTGTTACCCACTTCATTAAGTGTAGAAAATCACTTACGTATGTAGCGACACACTCCCCTGAAATTGCTCTCCTGCAGGAGACCCATTTATTGCCCCTGGAGTCGCACACACTTGGTAGGGCCTGGTTGGGGAGGGTTGTCAGCAGTAGCCTTCTGCCTTTTGCTGTTGGGGTGGGTAGTCCTACCGGTCCCCCACCTTCCTTGAAGAAGTGCAGGATTGCCATCCTTTTTTTTTCAACATCTTGAAAACTTGGACTAATCCCCTGGGTTGTTATGTGTTCGCAAAGGTCAAGACTTTAGGCCAGACCTTGATTGTTGGCTCTGTGAATGCCCACGTTCAGGACCATGTGCCCTTCCTATCCTCACTGTTGTGGCTCCTGACAGAGTTCGGCAGCACAGGGGTGATTATTGGGGTGGACTGAAATGTGGCACTGGACACCCACCTTGACTGCTCTAGTCCTCTGGATATAGCCAACGTAAGAGATAGGGGGTCCTACAAGATGGCATGAGGGTTCATGGGCTGCTTGACCCCTGGCAGTTGATGCACTCCCGGGACAGGGGATACATCTTCCTTTCATATGTACATGGGACGTGTTCTCAGATTTCCTTCCTCCTCTTAACCCACTCTACCTTGCCCTTGCTGAAGGCCTGTGGTATAGTGGTGGGGGGATCTTAGGTTGTGCCCAGGTCCTCCTGGAGCTCTAATTTCACCACGTATCATCTCCCTTTAAGTGATGGAGGTTGAACATCTCCCGTTATTGTACACCGGAGGTCAAAAGAAAGCTGCGGGAGCACTTTTGCAGCTATCTCAGGGACAACATATCTTTTGCATCTTTTACACTGCTTCGTTTGCCGGCGGGCAAGGGGACCGGGAGGGGGACATTAATGATAGACTCGGTGTTTCATAAGCGGGTGGCCTGGGATGAGCAGGTTGGAAGGCCACAACCGGTGTCTGTTGGAGGCTTACATGAGGCATCTGTCCCTGGATCTCTTGCGTCAATTAGAGTGCACCAAATATGAGTTGAATACCCATTTCACCTCTCTACTTCGTCTGAAGTGGCAGCACTATGAACAGGAGGAGAAGGTGGAAAGGCTGCTGGCCATGCAGTTGCGCCAATGAGAGGCTAGTAGTACCATTCCTGCTATATACAAGGAGACAGGGAACTTCTGAAACACCCTGTGGAGATCATTGAGGCATTTGCTTGCTTCCTTGGAGCAGGTTATTGCTCGGGAGCTCCTTCTGACCAGACCTTGGAGCAGGATTTTTTCAGGGATGTCCACCTTATTGGAGGCGTGCTGTCAGCTCCTGGAAGGTGAGAACATGGAGGATGAAATTGTGGATGCCATTGGAACCATGTCCAATAATAAGTCCCTGGGGGATGCTGGGTACCCGATAGAGTTCTATAAGATTAATGAGGACCCGGTGGTCCCCCTAATCCACAAATCCTTCAAAGAGCTGGTGTTCTGCAATGAGATGCAAACGGCTATTGTGAATTATTTCGACCTCAACGCCGGCTCAGTTGCTTCCCCTTTCACTCTTTGGGAAGGTTTTACGGTAGTGATTCGGGGCAAATGTATCTCTAAGCAGGCTGGCATATTGCGCTCTATTCGGGGTACCCTTGAGCGACTGGAGGGAGAAATTAAGGCTCTTGACTGTTCGCATTTTCTTAGCCCTAACCCTGACACCCTTGCGCAGCTTCGGGACAAACTTTCTGACTTTAATGATGAGGCTGACAGGGATCTTTCCTTTTTGGGTAGGGAGGTGAGGGCACGCGGTTTTGGCGAGGGAGATCGTGCGGGCAAGACTCTGGCCAACCTCCTGCTCCAACCTCACACTGCCTCCTATATCACGGCGCTTCAGGACGGTGGCCCAGACAGAACGACCTCTCCCGAGGAGGTGGTGGCAAGATTCACTACCTTCTACTCTCAACTCTACACCGCCAGGGCAGTGACCTTGCACGATGTCCTCAACCAATACTTCGACACTGTGGAGCTCCTCTGGCTGGGCAACAGCCACAGAGAGTATCTCGATGAACCCTTCTCCAGGGAGGAGATCCTGGCTGCCATTAATGGTCTACCTCGCGATAACGCTCCGGGCTCCGAAGTCCAACCTGCATCCTTTTACAAAGCCTTTGCGCTCCTCCTGGTCCCGCATCTCGCCGCTATGTATAACGACTCCTTCGAGTGCGGCCACTTTCCTCCTTCACTTCGCAAGGCCCTGTTAACGCTTCTCTTGAAGCCGGACAAGTCCCCTAAGCTCCGGGATTCTTACAACCCTCTGTCCCTCATCAACACCGATAAAAAGATATTCGCTAAGCTGTTGGCCTCCCACCTTCTTCCGCTCATGCCTCTGATAGCTCACCCTGACCAGTCCAGCTTTATTCCTGGCCGCGCCACGTCGCATAATCTCCGGACTATATTTGCCGTTCTCCATCAAATCAACCCCGCACTCTCAGCCGTGGCTGCCCTTCTGGAAGCTACCAAAGCTTTCGACACTCTTGAGTGGCCCTTCTTCTTCTATCTTCTCCCTCGCTTATGCTTTAGCCTGATTTTTCTGCGCAAGATCCACCTTCTTTACTCCCTCCCCACGGCTCGCCTCCGGATCAATGGTCAAATCACAGAGCCTATCCCCATCGCTAGGGGTACAATGCAGGGGTGTCCCCTCTCTCCCAGGCTTTTTGCTGTAGCTATGGATCCCCTCGCCGCTAAGCTCTGGCAGCATCACACCCAGAGGGGTCTTGGCTTTGCGGCTCGAGCCTTGGTTGACTTCATGTACACGGACAACGTCACACTCCATGTCCACAATCCCCAAGAAAATCTTGGCCTCGAGGTGGTGCGCTTCGGGGGTCTGGGACCCAGGTCAACTGGGGTAAATCTATTCTCTTTCCCCTTATGGACGCCACAGTCCCCTTCACTCCAGAGTGTCCATTTGTATGGGCGTCGGGCCCACTAGATATCTGGGCATCTGGCAGCTGGGATGTGGACGAACTCTGGAGGGCCAATTTTGTCCGAATGGTCGACTGGCTTGAAACAAAGATCCACCTTTGGCGGCGCCTGCCCTTGTCTCTGGCGGGGCGCATAGCCATCGCTAAGATGGTGGTGCTTCAGGAGTTTCTTTATTTGTTTCTGAACATTCTCTTCTCCTTACGGCTAATTTTTTTCATAAACTCCGCTCCCTGATTATTTCTCTTGTGTGCGCCGGGCGTCAGCTGTGAAACTATACGCTCTTAGCGCCCAGGCCAGCTTTCTTCACTTCTGGCTACACCCGACTCCTTTCCAGCCTCACGTTGCGGTGGAAGCTGATCTTGCAGTCCCCTGGCCGCTCCAGACCGCCCTCTTTGCCCCTGTAAAACCCCCTTGCGGTGAGATTGACACTGTGGAGACCCTGCGATGGGCCTGGAACGCCCGTCGTAGATACTCCGAAGCTAGTATGTTCTCTGCCAGTGCCATGCCCCTCGCACACAATCCGGTATTACCCTCATTGCATACCGCCGGGATGGCCAAACGTGCGACGCGCCTGGGACTGTCCACATTGTCTGACCTCTATCGGGCCGGCGGCTTCTTTTCCCTTCCGACCGAGTCTGGCCCCATGGATACTCTGCTGTATTACCAACTTAGCAAAACACACAAGATGATGGGCGGAATGTTGCACAATGGCTGGGTTCAAACTGGAATGGCATGGTGAGCAAAACAACAATGGATTTAGGCCCAGATCTCTGTACTGGGGTGAATGTATGAGACTGTTCTGCATTCTGTCCATCACGTGTTGTTTTTGCATTTGTCACCCCGAGTGAGACGGGTATGCTCAGACGTGAGTCCCGTGCTCTCCATGCCACTGGAATCAAGGTATCCAGGCTGATGAGGGCTGAAAGCCCGAAACCGGTCCTTGGATGCTTGCTTCCAGTCTAGGGAGGACCTGGCTTGGCAGTTCGGGCTGGAATGTTCTCACAGGGCACAGGGTCAAGACTGATTTGCATATGGCTGGGTTCAAACTGGAATGGCATGGTGAGCAAAAAAACGATGGATTTAGGCCCAGATCTCTGTACTGGGGTGAATGTATGACATTGTTCTGCATCCTGTCCATCACGTGTTGTTTTTGCATTTTTTTGTATTACCAACTTAGAGCATCCTGTAGAGAGTAGCACCCCGCGTTTCCTCAGCCCCCCCTCCATTGGCTGCCCTCGACTTTGCATACATATCCACCTCCCCAAACAAACTTGTCTCTAGACTTTATGCCCTCACGCTGGTGGCATCCCAGATCTCCACTGACCGTGCCCGCGTGGCTTGGAGCGAGGACCTGGGAACCGATCTCTCACAGGAAGATTGGCTGAACTGTTGCAAGCAGACCAAAAGGCTGTCCCCCAACCACCCCCTGTGCCTCATACATTTCAAATACCTGCATACACTGTGCCGTTCCCCTGTCCAGCTGCACAAAATGGGCCTTACTCCCAGCGTTAGGTGTCTCCTCTGCTCTGCCCCGCAGGTGATTTCTCCCATCTTGCCTGGCTGTGCCCACAGGTCTCTGTATATTGGCCCGCTGTGCGCACCGCCATTGCTGAGATCACCTCTACACCTGTTACGCCTGACCCGCTGCTATGTCTTTTAGGCTTCGTGAAATATTGTCCGGACACCTCCCGCTGGCTCACTGCCATGCTCCTTGTTCTCGCATGGTGCAGGGTTGTCATGCACTGGGGTCGGAGACCTGCGTCCACGGTTAGCACTTGGCTTGAGGACGCTGCGCGCTGTCAGACGCTTTCATCCAAATTCTGGGATTTAATGCCGGCTGCTTCCCGCCGGCTTGACATTTGGGCCCCCATCGTCTCTTACATCCTACTCCAGAGCGCTTTGGCACCCGCAGCCTCTCCCGCGTCCCCCACTGCCATTCTGCCCGCTCCGTTCACCGGTGTTAACTCGTAGAGTGCTGCCTTCCCTTCTGTCTTTTCTGTTGGCTCCGTGCTGCTTTTCTCATCAGCACCCAATCTCCTCAGGGCGACCCTTTATCTCTTTCTTCATCTGCCCCCTGTCATTTTGCTCCAAGCTCCGCTAAGTGCTGCATATGTACAATTGTTGTCATGATGCATGTACCATTTAGTGTGGAATTCCTGCCTATGTACATTGTAGCTTGATGTGCAAGATTTTCAATAAAGGTTTTTGAAAACGTAAAATATATATATATATATATATTCACTGAAAAAACCATAGGTTATACACCATATATAGTTAGGAATTAGCATTTAAAAAACCTTATTTTACTCACACAAAACCATTGAAATTCCATATATAGTTAGTTGCACTAACTATATATCGCGCACCCGCAATCCACTGCTGATGATGTCACATATTACATCATTCATGACATGGTCAGTGACATCACTGATGACATCACTGATGACATCTCAAATGACATCACTGATGACATCATCTAGTGTCTGTGTGTTTTTGTAAAGTTTAAATACGTTTTACATATTGAAGAATGACTGGATGTATGGAAGACTGAGTGTGTGTGTGGCTGGCTGGGAGGTGTGTGACTCTGTGCATATCAATGTGTACTTGTATCAGTGATTGTATAAGAGAGTAAGTATGTGTTAGTATATGTGTGAAAAGTATGGTGTTCTGTGTTTAACTATAGATGAGGAAATCGAAGTGTGATTGATTCTTCACAGGACTGACTAGGTGTATGAGTGCATATGATAGTGTTCTAATAATAAGTGACTGTATGTATGAGTAATTGTATGGGTGAATGAGTGAATGTGTGTGTAGACGTACGAATCAGTGAGTGTGTATGTAGTAACTGGTATTGGTGTGTCATGATGTCATCAGTGATGTCATTTGAGATGTCATCAGTGATGTCATTTCAGATGTCATTAGTGATGTCATCAGTGATGTCACTGAAGTATGGTGTTCTGTGTTTAACTGTATAGATGAAGAAATGGAAGTGTGATTGATTCTTTACAGGACTGGCTTGGTGTGTGAGTAACTCCATGGATGAGTGGCAGTGTGTGACTGTCTGCATAGGTGTATGAGTGCATATGATAGTATTGTAATAATAAGTGACTGTATGTATGAGTGATTGTATGGGTGAATGAGTGAATGTGTGTGTAGACGTAGGAATCAGTGAGTGCTTATGTAGTAACTGGTATTGGTGTGTCATGATGTCATCAGTGATGTCATTTGAGATGTCATCAGTGATATCATCAGTGATGTCATTTGAGATGTCATCAGTGATGTCATCAGTGATGTCACTGACCATGTCATGAATGATGTAATATGTGACATCATCAGCAGTGGATTGCGGGTGCGCGATATATAGTTAGTGCAACTAACTATATATGGAATTTCAATGGTTTTGTGAGTAAAATAAGGTTTTTTAAATGCTAATTCCTAACTATATATGGTGTATAACCTATGGTTTTTTCAGTGAATTTTCAAGGTTTTGTAAATGCTAATTCCTAACTATATATGGTCTATAACCTATGGTTTTTTCAGTGAATTTCATTGGTTTTTTAAAAGCTAATATCTACAGAAGTAAAATGTATTCTTCTTTAAATCCAAAAATATATTTTATATGTTTATTAATAATTTTTTTTTAATATTTTTTTTGTTTCGCTCCCGGTCCGCTAACCGGGAAGCTTCCCGTTAGCTCAATTCGATTCCGCGATCCGGTCCGCGAACCGGTAACAAATCAACATAGTGACGGTATTGCGTTGCCGCGTAATGCGTCTTATGACGTACTGCGTTAGCGCACCCGGAAGTGCCCCGGGGCGCGGACCGAGGCGCGAAACGCAACTCCCCGGAAGCGATCCGCGGCGCGAAAGCGCGACGTATCGCGTTGCCGCGAAATGCGTCTTGTGACGTATCGCGTTAGCGCACCCGGAAGTGTCCCGGGGCGCGGACCGAGGCGCGAAGCGCAGCGAACCGGAAGCTAACCGGGGAGCGTTCCGCAGCGCGTAACATGAAAGTTAGAGGTCATGTTACTTGTTAATAAAGCTTTTCATTGGTTCATTTCACTTTTAGTTTCATAATTATGGAAGGCTAGGTCAGGTGACCTAAAAATAACACTTTTCATTGGTTGAGAAGTATTGTTTTTTCCAAATGATGAAAACCACTCCTTCTTTCCTCACTCTGACTTTCATTATTGTGAGAGGAAGACCTATTTTGCTTCTTGGAAGACCTATTTTGATTGTATGAAAATGGCTTCACTGATTGCTTCAGCTGGTGCACCCCCACCACCACCTCCACCTCCTCATGGGAAGAGAGGACCACCTCCCCAGGTGGTTACCAACACTGAGGAGGAAGATGAAGAGATGGATGAGGAGGGAGAACAACCACAATTTCTTGAAGAGTTGCCCCGGGTTTCAAGAAAGAAACCCAGTTTCATCTGGCAGTTTTTTTCCATCCCTCGTGGCCAAAAAAAGGTCAATGCCAGGTACGCAACATGCCTCATATGCAAGGAACAATTGTCCAGAGGGACGGACAAAAAATACAGCTACGGTAATCATACCATGCATAGGCACATGACGAGGAAACATCCCTTAAATTACAGCCGGGCGGAATTAAGGGATATGATGGACAATCCTCGACCAACTCCTGTGACGAGACCAGCAACATCGGTTTCTTTATCACCAGAGGAGGCACGGGAAACTGTGCCAAATATCCAACCCAATTTTGGGAACATGATACACTTATGTATGCGCTGTCGTGCATTATTAGCTTGTGGCAACATGAGCATCAATGCACTGAACCTGGCGTATGAACACCATGATTGCCCTAACCGCCCCCAGTAATTTTTTTTTGCTCCTGTTGAGCCCTTTTCAACGCCTGTTTTTTGTTGTTTCCCCCCCCCCAAAAAAACCAAAAAAAATATAAAATCGTTCAAAAAATACAAAAAAAACAAAAAATGTTCAAAAAATACAAAAAAAATATAAAACAACAAAAATATTTAAAAAAAAGTTCTTTTCAGAACTACCTTCCCTTTCCAAAAAAATTGCTACAATGTTTAGCACTCTGGCAAGCTCTCTTTCTTTTGGTTCGCTCCCGGGTTAGCTTCCCGGTACGCGGACCGGGAGCTAACCAAAAAAAATTTTTTTTTTTTAAAAAAGAGTAAGTATAAGGAAAGTAAACAGAGAGTGATGTTTCAAGAAAGACAGCTATAGGGAGTAAAGAAGAGATACTGTTTAATAGATCTATTTACCAAAGAACAGACAGAAGAGGGTATAATTGTGAAAAACAAAATAGATAACGAAGTGAAAGAAAAACAAGCATTGGCATAGCCAATAGGTATCGACTTTGGGACCTTCTAAGTATTTAGCTATGCAGCATAATATCCTTGGTGCAGCAACATCAACTGTTGCATGGCTAAACACGTATAAGGTCCCAAAGGCGAGACCTATTGTCTATGCCAATGCTTGTTTCTTAAGTAGAATTGCAATACGTATGGCTCTTCCATGTAAAAAAATCTTATCTTGTGCTCTAAAGATTGCTAAAGTCTCGACAGAGAACAGGCTAGATTGTAAGTAGGGTAAATTGCGCTTGGTGATCTGTTTGAGGGAGCGTCTGCTTTGCCTGGTGTCTTTGGAGAGCAATTTTGATTGTTATACTGGACAATATAGCCCTAATGTAAATAACATAGGGGCATATTATCAACATAGGCAATAAAAGTTTTGCAGCTTTTATCGGCAGAAATGTGTCGCTAAAGCTGCTTTTGCGGCAGAAAACTGCCGCTAAAGCCGCTTTTGCACCAGTTTTCTGCCAATAAAAAGAGCAATAATTTTATTGGCTGCATTCATAATATGCCCCTTAGTGTGCTTCAACTACACAGAGAAAGCATTATGAACAAATAGTGATACAGTGATCAGTCAAAGACACTAATAGTAATAGAGACGGAGTGAGTGAACAAGAGTGAGGAACTATGAGAAGAGAGGGACTGAGAAAAAGAGTGGAAGGAGTTGAGTAAGTAGGTAATAGAGAAAGGAATGAGGGAAGTAGCAAAGGCAGGAAACTGAGGATTAAAGAAATGAAGCAGTGGAACTAATAGTAGTTCAATGTGATAGAAATGTAACGAAAAGAGTACAAAATACTTACCTTATAATTGTCGTTAAATTCCTCACTTTTTATTTTTATACTTTCAATCTGTGAAAGAGAGAACAAACATTTGAAAAATATAAAAACATGTATTAAAAAATTACAAAAGACAAGGGCAAAGATTGAAGGACAAACAGTTTTTCAATAACTTTGACACTTACAGAAGCTACACAGTCCTAAAGATATACATTTTAAACTAACACTATCTTGATGCAGATGAAGTGAGGCCTATCTTAAAACATGGTGCATCTTTTGCATTGCTGTTGTCTCAGAAAAGTGTCGCAAGACACTAAAATTTAAAATAAATGCTTCAGGATGCCAATAAGATGTCTACTATCCAGAGTTTTGTTTCAGGTGAGGCCTACTCAGGGTTGTAGATGAAATTTCGAGTTGTTGAAGAGAATAGAGGACATAATACATGTGAAGGTCTACCAATGAAGTGAGTCATGTCCACTGCAATCTTCAACAAAGTCCAAACCTCCTATGTTTCCCTGGACAGACCTAAACTTGATCTGCACAATGTGATTCGTAATGATAGGAAACACACATGATGTAATTGAAATACATGCAATTTATTTTGCTCATTTCACAATCACATCACTTGTGTTTCCTTTGCTTAGGTATCTCATTGTGCAGATGTAGTCTAGCATATCAAAGAATACGCAGAAGTGCAGCACTGCATGCAACAACTTTGACACTTACAGAAGCCTCACCTTCTCCATGCCTCCTACACAGTTCTACATATACAACATAAATGCAAACAGTACAGAATTAATTATACATGTTAAATGGTTTATTTTTGCTGTTCTCAGAATGTATCAAAATTCACTAAAAACAGTGACTTGAAGGTATTCATCATGTAACAGCGGGGGAAAAAAAACACAATCAAAATGATTGTGTTTAAAAAACCCATACAACATCAGAAATCAAAAATCAGAACTCCTTAAAGTTAACTTACTTTCCATGACGTCCAAGGATGTCCTATGAATAGCTTACACTCTTTTGTGCTGTTATTACTTTCAGCCCGCCACTTTCTGAAAGAAAATCTCCATCGTTTTTAAAAACATGTTACATACAATAAATGACTTCTTGCTCTCTACCACAAGATTCCACAAGGCCAAATCTTGTCAGAGCCATGTATAACTCTTGGATTTCTTGTTAGCCAATCCCATCATTTGGCATTCCCGCAACTTTCAGAATTAAAATGTTGAAGATCATTTTCACAATCCTGGAATAGTAATATCTTCCCCTTCTTGCTCAGTCATGTTCTACATTTCCTATGACACTGATACTGCTTAATATGAAGCAGACTTACACTACCTCTATGACTACAACAATTATTTAATTCTCTACATCACTTTTAATCACAAAGCAATATAAAACAGTAGACAGCATTGCAGACTTACATTCCCTCTACTCCATGTTTTGATTGGCTGCTTCAATTAGCTTATAAAAAGAAACAGTTTTTCTGAACTCATTCAAAGTGCACATATATCTCCATGATGTCCAGTCCTATGATTAGAAGTTGTGTCTCTGAACTACACTTATCCTCAAGGCCAAATTGTGTAGGAGCCATTAGAACTTCTTGAAATTCCACAGAGCACATCCCGAGATTATTTCCCTAAAATTTTGGTTTTAAAAACACCAGGTAAGAGTTTTTAAGGTCATACGGCAATTTTTTTTTGAAAATTAAAACAGAATCATTGCAGAATGACCAGCCATTTCTAGACTTTAAATAAGCTGTGTAATGTCCTGATGATATTGAAGGGCCGTCATGATATATAATTGCTGTAGTTACAAAAGTCCTTCCTGATATTGACAACTGCGAAGCTACAAATTTTTTTATTAAAGTTGTCAATTTTGTTCCATCAGGCCTACATCGTTGGAACATTAAAATGACGTACTGGCCATATGTTCGTATAAATAATGTGGACATCATTTCAGATTTACATTGGCTACACTCCATGTTGTGATTAGCAGCTTTTACTAGCTTATTAAAGGAGACTGATTTACTGTCTGGCAAAGTTAAATATATAAATCTTTCTGAGTCTACACTAGTAGTACTTGATATCATACAGTTCTCGCAGTCATGCTGCCATTGATAAGAAAGCCCAAACAGCTGATCTACATCTACACCTTCAGCATGTAATACATCAAGCATATACATTAAAAACTCCTGACAATCTTGCTGAATATTTTGAGAGAATTGTGTTTGGCCTGAACATCTGTCTAACAGATTTCGAATTTCAGACACACTTTCTATGTTTCTTCTATCAGTGGTACATTTCTCTAACACAGAATTTAACAAACCGCAAAATCTTTGATCAGAATTGACCACAATCTCTTCTTTTACATTTTTTAGAGAAAACAAAACATTAATTACTACATTAGCATAGCAGTTGACACCAGAACTGTTTTCAAACTGAAAACCAACAACATCTTCAACAGAATCCTTTTTGTTTCTGCTTGTAATTTTAGGTTCATTCACTTTTTGTCTTTTTGCTATAACCTCCCCAGTATTGTTCTCATTTCTTCGTTTCCGGCCTACCAGACGTTTCTCAAACAAAGGAAACTGAGGCAAATGTGGCGCATACTCTCTTCTTAACCTATTGTATTCCTTAACACAATCTAGATCTGCACAAATGTTTGTGACATCACACTCAATCAAGTACAATCCCGATAAAGTTCTAACTCGTGACAATGCCACATATGCCATACCCTCCTTGAACACAGAACTGCCAATATTCACCAATGCACTGTCTACACTTAAACCTTGCGATTTATGGATTGTCACCGCATATGCCAAGCAAACTGGAAACTGCTTACGGCGAACATATAAGTCTTTTACAAGCAAAAATCTAGCAGAACAACGAGCAATTAGCTGTACTTCCTCAATGCCATCAAATTTAATTTTTAAAAATTCAATTCCATCTCTATTTCTGTATTTCACAAAATCAACAACATTACCCATTGATCCATTTACCAGACCTCTTTCAACATGTAAATTCCTTCTTAAAATTATACGGCAGTTCAAGCACACATTCAGAGTCTTTTCAAAACCTGCAGTTTTAGATATACTCTTCTCTAATGAATCCAATTTTGTTTTCAGATTCTCAGACAAAATAATTGTTGATCCCATATGCTCTACTCTATCAATAGCTTCCAGTTTCACAATCTCTTCCTTTTCTAAATGCAACATTTTGTTGTTAAATTTGGCACATTCTGCAAGAGTTGGCATCAAACATATTCCAGATTTCTTTTCAGTAATTTTCTGAAAAATATTCTCAGGCACAACATCTTGTTCTGGATATAAATTTGACAGTAATCGTGCATGTAAAGCTTCTTTCCCATGCTCGGTCACTTTTCCAATTCTAACATCTTGTAGAATAGTCTTGTAAACTTCATCCTTCGCCTGACGCATATTTTCATGCAGTTCAGCATAATTGAAGTTTAACCATATATTGACGTTGCCAATGCTGCCTAGGCACTTCCTGGTATCTTCATGCGTGAGCATTTTGAACACAGGTTGCCCTTTCACTGGTGTCAGCTGCAAAAGATCTCCGAAAACAATGATGTGTTTGCCACCAAATAACACATCATACTCTGTTTTGAGAACTTCTTGCATCCTCAAATGCACAAAGGCAAGCATGACATTGGAAACCATGCTTACTTCGTCAATGATAAGAAGTTTCATTTTCCTCAAGATTCTTGAAACTTCAAAACAAGCATCTCCAGATAGCTTGTGATATTCTAATTTGTTGTCATGCTCCACTGGCAGCATCAGTAAACGATGTAAAGTAATCCCTTTAATATTATGTGCTGCCAGTCCAGTTGGAGCAGTGACAACACAAGACAGCGATGACTCTGTCTTTTCCTGCAAATAGCATGAAATTGCTTTAATGAGGAAACTTTTTCCAGTTCCCGCTTCTCCACTCACGTACAGTCGGACAGGCTTCAACGACGTACATGAGCACTCTTTCTTATCATGACTTAATCCATGATCAATTTGCATGGTAACTTCGTCATATATTTTCCTCTGCTCAACGTTGAGTTGCCTTTCCAACTCTTCTAAGTTAACCGCATCCTCTTGAGCATGTGCCATGGCTCTTTCCACTTCATTCATAGCAGTGGCAGCTTCATTTTCGATAAGAGGTCCTCCTAGTGGATCCTGACTCAATGAAGCAGAACTCTGACTGTCCTGAGAACTGTCTCTGGCAATCTCGGCTGCAATTGTTGCTTCCTGCTCAATTTCCGCATTCAACATTTCTACATATTTGGGAAAAGCAGGACATTCTATGGTCTCCTTGGCGGCATTGAAAGAGTCTTCGTAACAGAGGAAATCTCCAAGCAGTTCCTCTTCTGCACGCCAAGGCTTGAAAAGTTGCAAAAGTGCTAAATAGAAAAACTCCTTTTTTTCAGGAGATTCGCCACTCAATTTTCGATGGTTTATCAAGTGGCATTTTCTTTGCTTGACCAGACATCCCTCACTTCCTATTACAGCATACACTCCTTTCTCAGTATCTTCTTTGATGTTCCTCTTGAATATGTAATTTTGCAGAACCTCATACAGACAAACATTCTCGAGGTGACTGCTTCGATTTGGATAATATGTATCCAACATGTTTGTCTTCAAAATGTCGGTACTGTTTGGCTCCTTTTCCGCCAAATACTCAATTTCCCGCACAGGTTTGAGAACTCTATTACGCGTTGCAGCAAGACCAAGACTCGCCCAAACGATACTCCTGGACTTGGCATAGAGACTTGCTGAAGACAACCGGTCAGAACATTCGTACTCTCCGATTTCTCGATGCGACAACATCTTCAGACTGAAACTGTACAACTTCTTGCTGAGGCTCTTTTCATGGGAAATGTCCTCCCACATATCCTTCAATTCTGTCTTCTCTTTTTTGGTGATGTAAGACGTCACATACCGAGCCACAGCCATACAGTTATCAGCCACAAACTGTATATCCATGTTAGCATTCCACATGGACAAAATCACCGGGTTGTAGTCGTTGATGTACTTGGACTCTTCGTTCCTCTTCAAATTGTATGTGTTTTTAGGTGATTTCTTCATCACATTGTGTCGCAGCGAAGACATCAAACTGTTTACTCTTCCTTTAGAAATCACCGGTCGTGGAAAGCCGAAACGACATTTGGTGTAGAACTTGTCTTTGTTTCGGAATTTACGTCGGCAGTACTTTCCACATCGATGGCTTTGGAAACGCAGAACTTTTTCTCTTAGGCTTTTCTTCTCCTTTGCGTTTGGAACAGCACACGTAGAATACTGTTGGATGAAACTCATCACTGAGTCTTCTGGATCCGTTCCAAATTTAGGTGCATCCTTGATCCACAGCAACATATGTATATGAGGAGCACCTCTTGCTTGGTACTCCTTTCTCCAGAAGAAATCCAACACCTCTCCAAGAGGTGGATTCTTCTTATTCATGATGAAAGACATCATAGCTTCAAATCTATGATTGAAGTACCTACATACATTGACTGGATCCAAAGAGCACAGTTCTCCGGGTGTCTTGAATTCGATGTTATCTACGTTAGCATTTGCCTCTCGTAGAAATTCAAGTAAGTCTTCCCAGCCATACTCGGCACAGCTCAGAGTGAGGAACCATGTGGGAGTACCTAAGTTCCTCAGCATACATTTTAAATCACCATGACGACGGTACCAGTACTCATTAGTACCACGCTGACACGCCATGAGATTAATCAGGTGAGAATCCAAAATACTATCTTGGACATTGACTTTATCCATAAAGTCACTTGCCGAGATGTTTTGCATGTGTATACCACTTTTCAAGATGTGGTTCACTGCATATGACAGTCCAGACAGATCGCTTTCAAACAGGAGATGAAACAAATAGGGAATGCATTGTCGAAACCTAGCATCTCCTGCATACAATCGCAAAGTCCGGTATTCAGAAGCAGGAATTTGATGAGGTCGCTCATCATATCTTCCTCCCTGACCTGTTGGAAAAAGCTGTGGGAAACACCGAGCTTCCAAACTTTCCTCCCAAACACTAATGGGACTCCCTTTGGCTTGTTTCATTTGAAACAACTCAATAGCATTCCCCATGACTTCCTTGGAATGCAAAGGATGAACACTATAATGTTCATATATTTCTTCACTAGTAGAGGTTTCTACTTTCTCAATTTGACCAGCACACAAATCGCTATCCTCTTCCTCACTTACTTCCTCTTCTGCAACATATACATTCTTATAGTATTTATTATTTTTTTTCAAATACAATGTTGCCTTTTTAACTTTCCTAACATCTACTAAATCTTGCCATATTTTCTTATTCTTTGTCGGAACCCCATTAACTAAGATAACCAGAGGTTCCTCTTCCACTTTTTCTACTCCAATTGTGTTAATGTTTTTCTTGAAATCTAGAGGCAAATAAACAACTCTTCCCTTTAATCCTCTCTGTAAATCTGATGGAGGCAATTTCCCTGTCTTTGGCTCCATTCTTACAATAGCCTGAAAGGGATGGATACTTTGAATCAAAATAGATTCATAAGTATTTAAGTCCTTCAATTCAGAAGGAATCTCAACCAATTCCAGATTATTATGAACTGCTCTAGCAGGCATCTGGTTTTGTTTTAATTTGTTACAACAATAAGTACACACACGTTGATCCAATCCCAAATCAAAACAATTTTCTACCATCAAGTATGTTGCAAAATCCTTCCATTCACTATTATTTTCCCTTTCACTTTTTGCATATAAATCCACTAACTTAGTCTGATTCTTATAATAAGTGCGTCGACAACACACACAAGTGAAATTAGGCCTCTCACTTGATTTCACCTCAAACGTCGCAATTTCCCTCTGGAAATTATCTGTACTGGAAACCTGTACACTATCTTCCACATGACCCTCTACTTCTTGCTCAATTTCAACATTCTCCTCTTTACTTCCAAAGTAACAAAACTCAATTTCTTCACACATATTCTTCACATCTATTTCAGAACCATGCAAAAGAGCAGCGCATAATTGTTTCAGCATAATTGCTGGACTCTTAGCATAATACAACATTCTAACTAATTTCCTCACTTTGTTATGATGCACTGCTAGCATCCTGAAATGATGAAAAACACTCTGGCATACTCTCCTGGAAAGACAAGCCAGTGAATGACCATGCAAACCTGTCACTTCTCTTACTCTGCAAGGATCTAATTCTTGCAACAACATCATTTTCTGCTTCAAACTTTTTTTGTTAAATGACCGTACAAAATCACAAAGCAAATTGATGGAATCCTGTCGCACACTGCAAATACTACTACACTTCCAGGTGTACACAGGACCCTTAGCACGTCTTCCTAAAACCTCATTACCTAACACCTCTTCTGCCTCTGTTGTCACAAGTTTTTCTTTTTCAACTGGACAACCATCTTTCACTTCATAAGCACGACCACTGGTGTCAACTGCATGCACCAAATCATTATCCTGGAAATAACTCTCCTCATTAAAAAATGCCTCAGAGCTTGAACTATGCATCCATTCTCCAGAAAAAACTTCACAAAAATTACTACGATTAACTATTCTCTTCCATCTACTATTTCTTTTGAAATCAAAAATTGCCTTGTTTAGCTTCCTAATTCTATTGATTGTCAAAATAAATAACTTACGTTTAATTTCAAATGCCTGATCAATAACTTTCTCAACTATTTTTTTTCTCTTATAAAAAACTAGTTTCTGTTGACCTTTCTTAATATTTTTTAACAAATTGCCAATTATCCTGTTGCGGAACATTCGTTTACGAATCTCCCTAAACTGTTGTTTCCTTCTACTATCATGCACAGATTTATCTCTTGCTCTAGCAGTAACATTTTTCATTGTCCTTTTCTTTCCATTTGATTTCCTTCTCGTGTTATGGACTGAAACATTTTCTGTAGTAATATTTTTTTTATTACAAATATTTCTTATGAAATATTTAGAGCTCTTACCCGGTGCTTTCTTCGTGGCTTGAGAAATCTTTTTGTTAGAGGACTGCTGGGTTTTTGTTTTCACCTGCTGTCTTTGACATTTTGCAGCCTTAATCTGTCTTTGTATTGTAGGCATGGTAAAATCTTGAAATGATCTGCAGTTGAATCTGAGGAAAAATATAATAAAAAATGTTAATAAACATTATTACCAAACAGTAAATCAGTAACAGTGATCAAAAACTTAACACACTACTTGACATTTTAATTTGAAGATTTTTTAGTCATTGGCAATCTTACAATACAAAAATACCAGAAAAGAATCTATGCTATTTTATATGTGAATCTGATCTAATTTTATGAACATATTTTAATATTTTATTGAAGACACTACACATAACCTGTTTTTGAAGGTGTCTTTATTTTTAAATTAAACGGTTTACCTTTTTACTTTTTATTAATTATAAATTTTAAAAATAAATGTTTATATTTCCAAAGGCTCAAGCAGGTCAGCTTCCCATCCTATATCATATAGTTCGGACAAATCTGCATCCTCATCACGCTCTTCTTCATCCTCAGGATTTAAATCATCCAAAGGATCAACATCCACTGATGTTTCAATTACAAGTTCAATGATGAGGTCAAAATCAACTGATTGCAGATTGTCGCTCATGTTGAGGTTGTCTTTATCTTTAAAGAAAGATAACAACAATGAGATGTTGCAGAGTAAGAGACAAATCTCAGAGATTATATTAGTAAAATTGTTTAACAAGATTAACATTTAGCAGCTATTATTTAGCCATGTCCAGCAATGCTGAGCAGGTGAAGCCTATGTCTAATTATTCACTGAACAGGACTCATCTCTTCTTAACCTTGGATAAGCCTCACCGACTCTGTGTCCCCTGCACATACTTAAATGTAAAGGGGCAGATTTATATTAAATGGCACATCCCCAGGCATGCACCAGTTAACGTGCACCACTGCTCTGCCACCCATGGTGTGCCGCATTTACAATCAGATAGGAGAAAGCTGCGTCAAAACCCTGCGCCTGCTTGAAGCTGGCATAGGTCTTGACGCAGCATTGTGGAGATGCGGCACCCCTGAGCCTTGCTGGAGCTGCATCGCACTTGCAATACAACTCCAGCAATGCGCCACCTTTACGGCACATATGCGTCACGCAGCTGTGCCATTTTTGCCCCATGCTGCGCCGCATTGTAAATGCAGCACACCATGGGTGGCGGAACAGCGGCGCAGGATGACTGTCACATCCCTGGTGATGCGCCAGTCATCATAAATGTATCCCTAAGCTTCTTATCTTGTTAGAGATGAACTGCCATATGTATCATCAAAATATTTTACATTTCCTAAATAGCGAATTTTAAGGAATAAATAGCGATTCTTTACCATTCCTAATTTGCGATGAGCAAATTGCTAATTGCAAGTTACCCATTCATTTCCATGGGCTAGGAGGCTCATAGGAATGAAGGTTTAATTTGCGATTACCATTTTGCTCATCACAAATTAGGAATTTTTCCAAGGGTGAAGGGGTGTCTCAAGAACACCCTGCTGCACCCCTGAAAAAGAAAATTGGGGGCATATGGCACACATACATGCCCTAAGGGCATGTGTTGGCGTCATATAGCACCTTTTGTTTTTTTGAAAAAAAGCTTTTTGAAAAGAATTCACAAATTACCACCAATTTACCACAATAGTTTCCAAATCCTTAATGTCATTTTTTACATATTTTTTGTTTGATACATTGCATTTAAGGAATCACAAAATTTGCAAATCCTTCAGTGCAATTGCAAAATAAGGAATAGCAAATTTTGCTACTCCTTATTTTGCATCAAACTTGTTTGATACATACCATTTGTCTAATTAACATTAACAAAGGCTGAAATTCGTAGAATTTTGATCTTTGCAAATGCTAATTACCTTCATACATATGGCCCCAAGTGAGGCCTGTCTTGCGGCATGGTGCATCTTTTGCATCACTGCTGCTTGGGTTTTATGTGGTACGTTTTTTTTACACCATGACATATCTGCCTAAATGCATCAATTTGTAATGTTGTCGCCTCATAGCAAATCTTTTGCACCACCGCTGCATCATAAAAGTGACGCACAGTGGCACAAAAGAGGCATACACCTATCATAAATCTGTCCCTACCATTTTAAATGATTAATCCAGGATGACAATAAAGTGTGTCCTATCCAGAGGTTTGTTTAAGGTGAGGCCTACTCAGGATTGCAGATTAAAGTTACGCTTGATGAAGAATACAGAGGAGATAATACATGTAAAGGCCTACCAATGAAGTAAGTAATGTGCACTTTATTGCGCTAGTCATCATAAATGTATCCCTAAGCTTCTTATCTTGTTACAGATGAACCACCATATGTACCATCAAACTATTTTGCATTTCCTAAATAGCAAATTTTAAGGAATAAATAGCAATTCTTTACTATTTCTAATTTGCAATGAGCAAATTGCTAATTGCAAATTAACCATTCATTTCCATGGGCTAGGAGGCTCATAGGAATGAAGGTTGCAATTTGTGATTAGCAATTAGCTCATCACAAAATAGGATTTTTTTCAAGCGTGCAGGGGTATCTCAAGAACACCCTGCTGCACCCCTGAAAAAGAAATTTGGGGTCATATGGCGCACATAAATTTTAACAACATTCCTTTACCTCAACAACGATTTTCAAATCATAACTTCAAAACACTACACATGGGAAAATTACTTAAATTGTCCTTAAGACACATAAAAGCGTTTTTTGATTGGCTTTCCTGCATGGTAGGGTCACTTTTAACATGGCTATGTAACACAAACATTCTAAATCTAAATTTTCCATGCACATGTGGGAGCATATTTACAAGCAATTTGCGCCACAGAGAAAGGTCTTACACTAAAATGAGAAAAATAACATCAGGGACAGTCAATTGCCTTATAAAGAAGCATACACCATTATGTCCTTGTCATGATTTTAAAAACAATTCCTTTTCCCCAAAAACGTTTTTCAAATCATAATTTCTAAACACTGCACATGGGAAAATGACTTAAAATGTCATTAAAACACATGAAAGCGTTTTTTGATAGCCTTTCGAGCATGGTTGGGTCACTTTTAACATGGCTATGTAACACAAAAATTCAAAATCAAAATTTTCCATGCACACGTGGAAGCATATTTACAAGCAATTTGCGCCACAGAGAAAGGTCTTACACTAAAATGAGAAAAATAACATCAGGGACAGTCAATTGCCTTATAAAGAAGCATACACCATTATGTCCTTGTCATGATTTTAAAAACAATTCCTTTTCCCCAAAAACGATTTTCAAATCATAATTTCTAAAAACTGCACATGGGAAAATGACTTAAAATGTCCTTAAGACACATAAATGCGTTTTTTGATTGGCTTCCCTGCATGGTAGGGTCACTTTTAACATGGCTATGTAACACAAACATTCAAACTCTAAATTTTCCATGCACATGTGGGAGCATATTTACAAGCAATTTGCGCCACAGAGAAAGGTCTTACACTAAAATGAGAAAAATAACATCAAGGACAGTCAATAGCCTTATAAAGAAGTATACACCATTATCTCCTTGTCATGATTTTAAAAACAATTCCTTTTCCCCAAAAACGATTTTCAAATCATAATTTCTAAACACTGCACATGGGAAAATGACTTAAAATGTCAATAAAACACATGAAAGCATTTTTTGATTGCCTTTCCAGCATGGTTGGGTCACTTTTAACATGGCTATGTAACACAAACATTCAAAATCAAAATTTTCCATACACATGTGAGAGCATATTTACAAGCAATTTGCGCCACATAAATCATAATTTTCTCCTTAAAACACACTATTCTCTATCTAAAGTAAAGAAATATTTTCTCACCTTAGCAAATACTTTGAGTTTGAAAACAGTCTCAGAAACACACCAATTTGTCTGCAGCAGAGCAAAAGGTATGCACTCCAGAGTCTGCAGCTATGAAAAGCACAGAAATGCTGTAATTCTTCACACATATCTCTCATGTCACCCAATCAAAAGTCTTCCCTCACTTTTTTCAAATGAAAACCCATCCCCCCTCTGCCCTTTCTGCTTTATCTGCATGGCAACCACCTCCTGGAAGAACTCTGTTGTTTGCAAGTTCACACAACAATGTTGCAATTGAACTCTGAACTCTCAGTGCACCTGCATATCCAGTGCATTCTTTCATTTAATGACTTTTTATTGACCACTCAAAATACATCTTTCAAAGAACACATCCGTGCACCCTAACTTTTTGTTTTCAGCAATCAAAATCCACCAATCACTGTTACTGCTTCATGAACACAGAAACTCCACAGTTTTTTTCATTTCAAACTCTCATTTTTTCAACTGCCATTTCATTGCCACACTTCATCTGACTGCAGGAGAACCTTCTCTCACCATGTTTTCTGTCTGGATTGTTGGTCATAGTTATATTCACTGGGCTCAAAGGTACGTTGAAAGCAGGAATTTACCTAACCTCAATTTACAAGATGTGGAAATTAAGTGGTTTGGCCACAGAGGATTAAAATGTCACCAATTGATACCATTGGTGAAAACCTTTATGCATTTGCCCAAACCTGACCTGTTAATTGTGCACTGTGGAGGTAATGACTTGGGCACTTTGACTGGGGTAGGTCTGGAAATGCTTTTAAAGGACACCTTTGAGCAATTGATGGCACTTTTTCCTCAGACTGCCTTGGTATATTCAAATATATGCCAAAGACAGAAATGGAGGTGGTCAAACCAATTTTGTCCACAAATTGAGAAATCGAGGAAGCATGTAAACAAATCTGTTTCAGCTTACATGAGAGACCATGGAATGGGCTCCCTGTACAACAATAACTTGCGTTACTACATGCAAGATATCTACAGAGGAGATGGAGTTCACTTCTCAGATGAGGGCAACAGAATTTTCACTCTGAATTTAAGAATGTGCATTGGTACCTACTTATAAGTACCTAAATGTACCATAAACCCAAAAACTCTTCTCAGAGCTACCCTACATCTGATCACTCACAATTATTATTTAACTCTAACATTTTTCACTAATTTTCAACAAAATACGCTACCGGGGCCGCTACCCGGTACGCGAACCGGGAGCTAACCTCGCGAATTTTTTTTTGAAAATGTTTTTTTTTCGCACATATAAGCCTCCTCAGCCACCCTCAGAAAACCTAGGGGGTCAAGATAACTCTACGGTGCCCCCTTCTACCCATTCTGAACATTATTTGCCCTCCATCTTGTATCTTAATTCGACCGAAACACAAAATGGTGGACTCCTGGAACGCTTAAGGTCCGCGAACCGGGGCGCTCAACGGTTCGCGTACCGGGTCGCTCCCTGGGAAGCGCACCATCAAAAAAGGTGGGAAAGTAGTTCACACAAAAGCCACTTGAGACAATTTCACCAAATATAGATTAGCTCATACTACATACCAATCCCTACCATTTTCACAAATTTGATTGGAATTCCATTTAGCCATTTAGCCTGTAGACCTCTCTAAATACCGTGAGGTAAATTACTTCACAAAACACATCTGAAGTGTTGGAATTGACAACCAATTAAAATGTTACTTTCATTTTCTACTTTTTTTACCTGACATTTGATTGGTTATGTACCCGAATATATATAAAGGAAGAGAAGGAAACACAGCCATTTTGACTACTACTTCCTGGTGTACATTTCAATAGGATTTTCATTAATAACTTCAACTTCTTTTTAAAGGTAAGTTGTTATTTTTAAAACTGAAGTATATTGTGCACTTTAAGTTAATATGGCAAACTTTTTCTGTTAGTTATATACTATCCCTCTGTAGTACTTATACATTTAGATACAATTTTTTATATTCCTACTTCCACTCTGATACTATACACTGCCCAAAGATAAATTCACTGTTAAAAACTGCCTATCTAAAATTAATCCCAACAGTGCCCTACCTCTACTAATATATATTTTTTTTATGCAAATTTCAGGGAAAATGGAAAGCGAACAAAAAATTTCATTTGAAATTGTCCTTCCAGAGTCCAACACAGAAATCATTGATCCAAATGAGATTGAATTTATGGATGAAACTTGGGACCAAGAACTACTGCAATGTGTACAAGCAGTAGATAACCTCCTTGCAAATGAGGACATTTTACAACCTCAGAGACTACAATGTATATTCCATGATAATTTTGAAATTTCTGACAATGAAATGTTAGAAAGTTTAATAAATTATGAAACACAATAAAAAATGCTTAAAAAATAAAAAAAATAAAAAATAATCAACAAAACCAACAATCAATTAACATACAGCATTTGAAAAGTCTATCATTCATTTTTCATTGCAGTACGCTGCCCAGAACGCTTCCCGGTTCGCGTACCGGGCGCTACCCATGCCCCGCGGGGCCCTTTTAAAGCCTCCACATTAAACCTAAGGGGTCAGGGAGGATCTACTATGCCCCCTTATGGTTATTTCCCCCTTTGTTTTGGCCTCCTCTTGTCTCTCAATCCTACCGAGAGACAAGATGGCGGCCGCTCCGGACTGTTTGGAATGTTTACAGACGCCGGATAACCAATCAGCTTCGCTACGCGAAGTTTTGGTACGCGCCCCGGTCCGCGAACCGGATCGCTGCCCGGAGCGCTGTTACAGATATATATCTTTTTTTAAATGTTAATTTCTCAAAATCCACTGGAGCACATATATTGAGACCTACAAAAGGCACATCGGGCTACCAGTCTCTACAATTTTGCCAAGTTTCGTGCAAATCCATTCAGCCGTTCGGGCTAAAAGTGCGACAGACCGCCCTATGGAAAACTCAATGTTAAAAACACGTTTTGGGACCCCCCTTTTTTCTCGGCCCCCCCTGGACGAACCCCCCCCCAAATTTCCAGGGGCTGCTCAGAAACAAAATGTTCCATTTTCCAGAAAATTTCAGCCAATTCCGTCCACAAACGCCAAAGTTATTAGACATAGAATTTTCAAAAAACCCATAGGGAAAAAATCCTAACTATATATACCTACTGGCGACTGCCAGTAGGTAATATATATATATATATATTCACTGAAAAAACCATAGGTTATAGACCATATATAGTTAGGAATTAGCATTTAGAAAACCTTATTTTACTCACACAAAACCATTGAAATTCCATATATAGTTAGTTGCACTAACTATATATCGCGCACCCGCATCCACTGCTGATGATGTCACATATTACATCATTCATGACATGGGCAGTGACATCACTGATAACAACATCCAGTGATTTTTTGTTTCTATAAAGTTTAAATATGTCTTACATATTGAAGAATGAGTGGATGTGTAAGTGTCTGGACGAAGGATTTAGTAGGTGCATGACTGACTGTATGAGTGAGTGATTAAATGTGTCTCACTGACTGCATGGGTTAGTGACTAAACTGTCTTAATTTGTGCATCATTATGTCTGTTGTTCTGTAAACTGCTGCATGTGTTGATCAGTAGCTATATGAGTAACTATATGGGTTATTGATTGATTGCCCAAGTATTTGTATGGGAGACTGAGTGTGTGTGTGGCTAGCTGGGAGGTGTGTGACTCTGTGCAGATCAATCTGTACTTGTATCAATGATTGTATAAGAAGGTAAGTATGTGTTAGTATATGTTTGAAAATGTAAGGTGCTCTATGTTTAACTGTATAGACAAGAAAATGGAAGTGTCATTGATTCTTTACAGGACTGACTAGGTGTGTGAGTAACTCCATGGATGAGTGGCAGACTGTGAGTGTCTGTATAGGTGTATGAGTGCATATGATAGTGTTGTAAAGATGAGTGCTTGTATGTATGAATGATTGTATGGGTGAATGAGTGAAGGTGTGTGTAGACGTAGCAATCAGTGAGTGCGTATGTAGTAACTAGTATTGGTGTGTCAATGGTTTCAAAAATTATACTCTCTTTTTAACACTGGGTGAAACAGAGGTTATATTAAAATGTGAGGAGATGCATTGTATTGTCACATGAATGATATCATCAGTGATGTGGTCATTGATGTCAAATGAGATGTCATCAGTGATGTCATCAGTGATGTCATTTGAGATGTCATCAGTGATGTCATCAGTGATGTCACTGACCATGTCATGAATGATGTAATATGTGACATCATCAGCAGTGGATTGCGGGTGCGCGATATATAGTTAGTGCAACTAACTATATATGGAATTTCAATGGTTTTGTGTGAGTAAAATAAGGTTTTCTAAATGCTAATTCCTAACTATATATGGTCTATAACCTATGGTTTTTTCAGTGAATTTTCAAGGTTTTGTAAATGCTAATTCCTAACTATATATGGTCTATAACCTATGGTTTTTTCTGTGAATTTCATTGGTTTTTTAACAGCTAATATCTGTAGCTGTAAAATGTATTCTTCTTTAAATCCAAAAATATATTTTATATGTTTATGAATAATTTTTTTTTTTAAATATTTTTTTTTCTTTGTTCCCGCTTCGCGAATCGGGAAGCTTCCCGTTAGCTGACCTTGATGCCGCGAAATAGACCGCGAGCCGGTAAACGTTTCTTTACCGCAAGTGCCGCGTTAGAAAACAACATCGTGACGCCTCCCGTCCGCATGACGTTTCACGTTGTCGCGTGATACGTCATATGACGTGCTACGTTAGCGAACTGGTACGCGAAGCGAGTCGCAAAGCGCAGGTTTCTGGAAGCAAACCGGGAGGCCCTGCAAAGCGCTTAACGTAAACACAGCAAGTCATGTGACTTGGTAATAACACTTTTCATTGGTTCATTTCACTTTTGGTTTCCTAATGATGTAAGACTAGGTCATATAATCTAAAATGAACACTTTTGATTGGTTGAGAACTCTTGTTTTTCCCAAATGATGAAAATCCCTCCTTCTTTCCTCACTCTGACTTTCATCATTGTGAGAGAAAGACCCTTTGTGATCACTGAGCAATGGCTTCTTTAGTAGCTTCAGCTGGTGCTTCCCCACCACCTCCACCACATCCAAGGAAGAGTGGACCACCTGCTCAAGTTATAATTCAACAAGAAGAAGAAGAAGAGGAACAGGACGACGAGCACGAAGAGAGGCAGTTTTTGCCTGAGCAGCCCAGGACGTCTCACCGGAAAGAAAACTTCATTTGGCAATTTTTTAAAATTCCCAAAGGTCAGAAAAAAGTAAATGCAAGATACGTAACTTGCCTTATATGTCAAGATAGACTGTCCAGAGGAACCGAGAAAAAATACAGTTTCGGAAACTACACAATGCATCGCCATATGACTAGGTGGCATCCTAACAACTACAGTGCTGCACAGTTTCGGAACGACCTAGATAATCTCCCTATTATGGCCAGAAGATCTGTTGTACCGGAAGTAACGGGACCAGAGGGCAGGGAGATGGTGCCAAATATACAAATGAAATTTGGTGAAGTAAAACACACCTGCGTATTTTGCGATGGATTCATTTCCTACGGAGAAAAAAGCATCACTCTGATCAACAGAGCTATTGACTATCATATGCAAGTTTGTACGAAACGCCCAAAATAATAAATACTTCTTTTTTTGTTTTGTTGCTCCTGTTGAGCCCTTTACAATGAATCGTTTTCATTGCCCCCTCCAAGAAAAACCCAAAAAAATATAAAACTTCAGAAAAATTCAAAAAAAGTAAAAAAATGTTCCGAAAAATAATAAAAAAAATATAAAACAACAAAAACAATAAAAAAAAAAGTTCTTTTCAGAACTACCTCCCCGTTATTAAAAAATTGGTACAATATTTGGAACTGTGCCAACCTCTATTTCTCTTAGTTCGCTTCCCAGTTCGCTCGCCGGTACGCGAACTAGAAGCGAACCAAAAACAGTAAGTATAAGGGAAGGAAACAGACACTTATGTTAAAAGAAAGACAGCTATAGGGGAGTAAACTAGAGATACTATTACCCGTAATCCACTGCTGATGATGTCACATATTACATCATTCATGACATGCTCAGTGACATCATCAGCAGAGGATTGCGGGTTTTTTGGCAACGTGCCTTATCCACGGTTTAATAACGCTGCCTTTTGCTTTATATAAGTTTTCAAATTGTATGAAATATATACCAATAGGTCGTTATGAACCTTTAGGTAGTGCTTTTCTTCATGAGGTCTGGTCGCTTCCATACACATACAGATGTTTCAAAGATGATCAAGAAGTTTATCTGAATGGAGAGGAATGCACTGAGACGCCAGATCATTCACTAATGTGTAGGCACATACAGTTACACGGTTCATGCAACAAACACCGACCAAATATGGCTTGCGTGTTGCAAGGCACGCCAGTTCCTGCTATCATCCCCACGTTCAAGTTGTTGGAAAATGGTAGTTATTTGATGCTCAATAATGAAGATTGTTCTGAGTTAATTGAAAAGGGTCTGCACCTCTGTACGGGTGTTCGCTATGTGAAGCACGAAAGTTTCACGGGCCGAACTCAAGGCCACCTCTCTCTGAGACAAAAGAGCTCTTATTCTTGCCATGCCGTTGAAATCTGTCCCAAGGTTGGTATTTGTGGCCAGATTGAAAACTCCCTATGTTCATGTGTGGGAGGAAATAGAACATTTCTGCAGCAAATAACCCGTTCACTTACTGTTACAATAAAAGGAATACTTTTAATTCAGATTTGCCTTTCAATTTCAGCAAGATGGTTCCGACTATCTTTAACGCATCCTCCACAAAGACCCTGGCGCACTTTTTTAAAGTTGTTACCAGTGGTCTCGTGACTTCATTTGAGAAAATCTTTGGAGTCATCCCTGCTTCCTTTCATTCTATTTTCTCCACTCTGGTTCGTGGATTGGCATTTTTACTTGCATTACCAGCGGACGCTCTTGTGCTTTTTTACATTTTTAAATATGGATGTCTCTCCTATGCAACCTCCCACCATGCAGCTGCTGACACTGTTCCGCAATCGCATGCTAGAATATTATGGCACAATGCCGTTGGCGATATTAAGCACGGCATATGGATTATCTTTTCGATTCTCCTACTTCACCTGTGTCCAGCCTGTATTTCACTGCCTGACCTGTGATTTCGATTGGGCCATTGATTTGTGTCTCTGCGGACCGGTTTCTCCTGACGTCGACTTTAATCAGCTGATGACTCCTATCATTACTCACGAGTTGGTTTGTCCTGGCGAAAGGATTATGGCTGTGGCATTGATGCATGGACTACTTGGTCCCTGGAATTTACTGGCGGCAGCACAGTCTTTCTTGGAACAGAGCTTTCTTGAAAACCCACCGAGCTGTCCTCTGATGGTGATAGAGGATCCGGTGCTGGGAGAGCACGTATGTTCTTTTCCGCTTTTAAATTGGATGGCTGAACTGTTTTCGGATGAAGACGGTGACTTCCTATTGGAGGCTGTTGCAGCTTATTTTGCATACACAGTTATGTCATAGACCTTTTTCATGTTTGATATGCTGAGTACTAGCATTTCATTGACAATTCATTGACTTATTTGTCAAGTTTTTATTATTTACCTTGCCTATTGGCTTAAGACTAGATAAAGTACTTGGCTGTTTTATTTTTCTTTAGCATTACATTTTCCTAGTTTTTAATGCTTTACCTTGCGGACCGTCCACATATAAACTTGCAATCTGCTCTCATGAGATGGCACTTCTATTATCTTATTCAGTTCGTTTCCGGATCATGGGGAGGTGTCATCTAGGTCCTGGATATCTTTACACCGTGTTAAGTTAGCATGGGCTCATTACCGGTTTAAACGCCATTTTTCCTTTTTTGCAACTTCTGCACACGACACTTAGTTGTTGCTTTAGCTTTCCACCTAGTAGTTCATCGTGGTTTACATGAGAATAATATGTTATTGCTCTACTATCTGCTTTGCTTGTTAAACTATATCTGTACAGCGAGTGCTAAAGTTTCAAGAACAACACGATACAGAATTGTTATGAGGTCTGATCTCCACGACTTCATACTCATAACATAAGTGCAACTTCTGCCAATTCTGGGCATGAGGCGGGTTTTATATTGCTTTGCCGAACACACATACACAACAGTTGATGCGGTTCACATGAAGAGAGAGCTGGTGTATGCTGATGTGATTCCTTCAAATCTAAGACACTAAAGTATGGGCACGCCCTAAACCAACACAAAGAGACCTTCTTAGCAAATAATATAATATGTGTATTAGGGAGGGTGAGATATAAGCAGCCGCGGGCCGTGGAGGGAGTTACGGTGAGGCAGGGAGGCGGGGAGGGGGAGAAGCAGGGTGGAGCCCTCTCTACCTTGCCCCTCCCCCTCCCCGCCTCCCTGCCCCACCGTAACTCCCTCCACGGCCCGCGGCTGCTTATAAGTGTTGCTAACTCTTATTCATTTACAGCATGTTAACATACTGTCACCATTCGCTTTTTATGTACTAGTAACTATGCTGGTAATTTTGCTACTGATAATATGTGTACTTGTATTCTCCACCCTGCTTCTCCCCCTCCCCGCCTCCCTGCCTCACCGTAACTCCCTCCACGGCCCGCGGCTGCTTATAAGTGTTGCTAACTCTTATTCATTTACAGCATGTTAACATACTATCACCATTCGCTTTTTATGTACTAGTAACTATGCTGGTAATTTTGCTACTGATAATATGTGTACTTCTATTATCTAAGATACTACGCCTGAGAAGACGGCATTAGTAAATAAACATTTCAAATACACATGTGTTCTTCTTAACTCCATGTTCTGGTTTCTAAGAAATATATAACGACCGACTGTTCATGAGTTCCACGTATCCTGAGGTACTATAAGTTCATATTCTGGATTGTCTAAACATTGAGAGTTTGTTATATCCAATGTGACACTGTACCTAGCTTGCTAAGGAGTTTTTGATTACTAACGTGAGTTTTGGGACACCCTAATTCGCCGAGGTTCCAATCCTCTGTCCACAGTTCTGTGTGAGAACAGAAACCCTGCGACAGGGGCACCCCCGACCCTTGCTGGAGCTTCATTACACTTGCGATACAACTCCAGCAATGCGCCACCTTTACGGCACAGATACATCACGCATCTGTGCTGTTTTTGCCCCATGATGCGCCGCATTGTAAATGCAGCACACCATAGGTGACGGAACAGCGGCACAGAATGACTAACACATCCCTGGTGATGCGCCAGTCATCATAAATGTATCCCTATGCTTCTTATCTTGTTAGAGATGAACCGCCATATGTATCATCAAAGTTTTTTGCATTTCCTAAATAGCGAACTTTAAGGAATAAATAGCGATTCTTTACCATTCCTAGTTTGCGATGAGCTATTTGCTAATTACAAATTACCCATTAATTTCCTTCATTTCCATAGGGCGGTTGGACTCACTTTTAGCTCGAACGGCTGAATGGATTTAAACGAAACTTGGCAAAATTGTAGGGACTGGTAGCCCGATGTGCCTTTGCTATGTCTCAAGATATATGCTCCAGTGGTTTTTACGAAAATTAACTTTGAAAAATATATATTGGGCTACATTGGCCTATATATATGTTGGAGCCCAAATGTAGCACAATGTAGCCCAATGTAGACCAATGTAGCCCAAAGATGGCCGCCAGACACACAAAAAAACAAATGTAGCCCAAATATCAGCCAGATGTAGCCCAACTATAGCCCAGTGACAGAATGACCAATCAGCTTCGCAAACCTCCGTTACGCGAAGCGGAGCGCTGTTACAGATATATATCTTTTTTTGAACGTTAATTTCTCAAAATCCACTGGAGCACATATATTGAGACCTAGCAAAGGCACATCGGGCTACCAGTCCCTAATATTTTGCCAAGTTTCGTGCAAATCCATTCAGCCGTTCGATTATTATTATTATTATTTTTTTTTGCCCCGCGGGGCCCTTTTAAAACCTCCACATCAAACCTAGGGGGTCAGCGAGGATCTACTATGCCCCCTTATAGTTATTTCCCCCTTTGTTTTGACCTCCTCTTGTCTCTCGATCCTACCGAGAGACAAGATGGCGGCCGCTACGGACTTTTTGGAATGTTGACAGACGCCGGAGAACCAATCAGCTTCGCTTCACAAAGCTCCGTTGCGCGTAAAGTACGCGTCCTGGGACGCTGCCAGGTCCGCTGTTACAGATATATATCTTTTTTTAAACGTTAATTTCTCAAAATCCACTGGAGCACATATATTGAGACCTACAAAAGGCACATCGGGCTACCAGTCCCTACAATTTTGCCAAGTTTCGTGCAAATCCATTCAGCCGTTCGGGCTAAAAGTGAGGCCAACCGCCCTATGGAAAACTCAATGTTAAAAACATGTTTTGGGACCCCCCTTTTTTCTCGGCCCCCCCTTGACGAACCCCCCCCAAATTTTCAAGGGCTGCTCAGAAACAAAATGTGCCATTTTCCTGAAAATTTCAGCCAATTCCGTCCACAAACGCCAAAGTTATTAGACATAGAATTTTCAAAAATCCCATAGAGAAAAAATCCTAACTATATATACCTACTGGCGACCGCCAGTAGGTAATATATATATATGTATATATATATATATATATATATATATATATATATATATATATATATATATATATATATATATATATATATATATATATGGTGTAGCTAGCAGGTGAATAAACTACTCCGTGTGAAGGAACCTCCCGAGTGCTGTTTTCTTTCCTGGGGATTATTGCCGGGATTTGATGAGCGCAATATATATATATATATATATATATATATATATATATTACCTACTGGCGATAGCCAGTAGGTATATATAGTTAGGATTGTTTTCCATAGGGAAATCGCAACATTCTATTGGGAATAACTTTGGCGCGGTTGAGGAATCTTCCTGAAATTTTCCTTAACTTTGCCTCGCGGCGCTCCGCTCCTTACCTAAAAGTTTGGGGGGGATTCGTCAAGCGGGGGCCAAGATAAAAGGGGGGTCCCAAAATGTGTTTTCCCCATGTTAATTTCCATAGGGCGGTTGGACTCACTTTTAGCCCGAACGGCTGAATGGTTTTCCACCAAACTTGGCAAAATTGTAGGGACTGGTAGCCCGATGTGCCTTTGCTATGTCTCAAGATATGTGCTCCAGTGGTTTTTACGAAAATTAACTTTGAAAAAATATATATTGGGCTACATTGGGCTATATATATGTTAGAGCCCAAATGTAGCCCAATGTAGCCCAATGTAGCCCAATGTAGCCCAATGTAGCCAAATGTAGCCCAATGTAGCCCAAAGATGGCCACCAGAGACAAAAAAAAACAAATGTAGCCCAAATATCAGCCAGATGTAGCCCAACTATAGCCCAATGACAGAATGTCCCAGAGTGTTCTAAAGAACAACTAGAGCGCTAACAGTCTTACTTATGACAAAAGTATGGCACACCTGAAGTCATCTTGATTGGAATAAGTGTTAACACTTAAAACATTTAATTTGCAAAGGAACAAAATGAGGGGGTTCATTTTGCCATAGAAATTATGATTAGTGCTGAAGAAAGAAAAATTAGGGCACATTTTGAGTGACTTCTCAAATCTTCTTATATTTCATTAAAAAAATTCTGATATGCAGTCTCCCAAGATGGCCACCAGAGACAAAAGAGCCCAAATGTAGCCCAAATATCAGCCAGATGTAGCCCAACTATAGCCCAATGACAGAATGTCCCAGAGTGTTCTAAAGAACAACTAGAACGCTAACAGTCTTACTTATGACAAAAGTATGGCACACCTGAAGTCATCTTGATTGGAATAAAGTGGTAACACTTAGTACATTTAATTTGAAAAGGAACAAAATTAGGGGTTTCATTTTGCCATAGAAATTTTATTACCTACTGGCAATAGCCAGTAGGTATATATAGTTAGGATTGTTTTCCATAGGGAAATCGCAACATTCTATTTGGAATAACTTTGGCGCCGGTTGAGGAATCTTCCTGAAATTTTCCTTAACTTTGCCTCGCGGCGCTCTGCTCCTTCCCTGAAAGTTTGGGGGGGATTCATCAAGCAGGGGCCGAGATAAAAGGGGGGTCCCAAAACGTATTTTCCCCATGTTAATTTCCATAGGGCGGTTGGACTCACTTTTAGCCTGAACGGCTGAATGGTTTTCCATCAAACTTGGCAAAATTGTAGGGACTGGTAGCCCGATGTGCCTTTGCTATGTCTCAAGATATGTGCTCCAGTGGTTTTTACGAAAATTAACTTTGAAAAAATATATATTGGGCTACATTGGGCTATATATATGTTAGAGCCCAAATGTAACCCAATGTAGCCCAATGTAGCCCAATGTAGCCCAAAGATGGCCACCAGAGACAAAAAAAAAACAAATGTAGCCCAAATATCAGCCAGATGTAGCCCAACTATAGCCCAATGACAGAATGTCCCAGAGTGTTCTAAAGAACAACTAGAACGCTAACAGTCTTACTTATGACAAAAGTATGGCACACCTGAAGTCATCTTGATTGGAATAAAGTGGTAACACTTAATACATTTAATTTGAAAAGGAACAAAATGAGGGGTTTCATTTTGCCATAGAAATTATATATATATATATTCACTGAAAAAACCATAGGTTACACACCAGTTATAGTTAGGAATTAGCATTTAAAAAACCTTTGAAATTCACTGAAAAAACCATAGGTTTCAGCCCTTATATAGTTAGGAATCAACATTTAAAAAACCTTTGAAATTCACTGAAAAAACCATAGGTTTCAGGCCTTATATAGTTAGGAATTAGCATTTAAAAAAACCTTTGAAATTCACTGAAAAAACCATAGGTTTCAGGAGTTATATAGTTAGGAATGAGTTTTTAAAAAACCTTTGAAATTCACTCAAAAAACTATAAGTTTTAGTGGTGTTATAGTTAGCTGGACATTTTACTCATACAAAACCAATGAAATTGCTCCTATATAGTTAGTTGTACTAACTATAAGTCGCGCACCCGCAATCCACTGCTGATGATGTCACATATTAGATCATTCATGACATGGTCAGTGACATCACTGATGACATCTCAAATGACATCACTGATGACATCACTGATGACATCATCGACGTGACAATCACATACACCTTTCCATACACTATTACAATTTTTCATCACTGTTTGTAAAATACAGAGTATCATATTTAAATCCATTGTCACAGCAATACAAGTATCTAAAAATCCACTCAGTGATTCATAGATGTATACACACATCTAATCACTTACCTATGGATTCACTCATACATGCTGTCAATGAACAATAGAACAATATCAAAAATACTTATACATCTATATCGACATTAAACAACAGCACGCATCCTATTCACATATGAAGTCATCCTACTCACTTATGCAAACAATGGATCATACTTACATATTTACTTAGCAAAACACTTATACAAACACCACTTCTTCTATTCATTTAGATAGTAAGTCATACTTAGTGAATTATAAAATCATTATTACAAGTATGCAGTTATCCATACAGTCACTCACACAATCATTGTGTCTTATGTATACTTATTTATATACAACAACGGACACATACACTGCCTTTTATTTTTCTAGTTTGTTGGACCTGTACCTTTGAGAAATATATTTGCTCATCACCACACCCATAAAGAGATTCCCTCACCCAAACTGTTAGAACATGTAGTTTTAACTTCATATATCTACTGAATCAACTATTCACACATCTTTGGACAGTCACACCCCCCCCACCGAACCACACACACTTTCACACTCCCATACAAATACTCAGTTAACTAATCAATAACTAATATAGACTTTCACATAGCTAGTAACCAACTGTAGAATCAGTTTACACAACAACTGACAAAGTGAAACAGATATTCACACAGTTTAGTCACTATCCACTATATTTAGTGAGACATTATAAATTGGTCAAGTAAACAGTCAATTACACTGCTACTAAATCCTCCATCCAAATATTTATTTATATATATCCACTCATTCTTCAATGTAAATTGCTATATATATAATGCATATTTAAATAACGAAGCAAACCACATTCACTGGATGATGTCATCAGTGATGTCATCAGTGATGTCATTTGAGATGTCATCAGTGATGTCACTGACCATGTCATGAATGATCTAATATGTGACATCATCAGCAGTGGATTGCGGGTGCCCGAAATATAGTTAGTACAACTAACTATATAGGAGCAATTTCATTGGTTTTGTATGAGTAAAATGTCCAGCTAACTATAACACCACTAAAACTTATAGTTTTCTGAGTGAATTTCAAAGGTTTTTTAAAAACTAATTCCTAACTATATAACTCCTGAAACCTATGGTTTTTTCAGTGAATTTCAAAGGTTTTTTTAAATGCTAATTCCTAACTATATAAGGCCTGAAACCTATGGTTTTTTCAGTGAATATATATATAAATATATTTGTTAAGGACCCAAAGTAGAGGTGGTCTGACAGAATGTAATAAGGTAAAATGGAGAATGTATTCTGTTGCACTGAAAATGTCCTCAAACAGTTTCCTTTGCAGGCTATGAACACAAGCAGCACGCTTGAGGGCCCCCAGAGTGTGAGGACACTGCAAAATTAAAATCAAGAAAGATACCATGAGACTAAGAATTTGAAGTCTCACAGGTTTTCACTTACTGAGGCCATCTTGCTTCTCACTATAAAAAGGAGAAGGAGTGTTTCTGAACTCGCTTCTCAAAATTGGATGTCGGAACTGATGGAGCATAAAAGTTAAATGGCAGTTGCTTCTGTCAATTCTCACCATTAAAAGAGATTTATGATAAAACGTACTTGATGTAATCATGTAAAATGGCTGAAACGAAAAACGTGAGGTTTCCTACTGCATCGTAAAAGCATGCAGAAATGTTTTGAAACATGGAAATGCAAAAAACTTAAATAAAGAGAGAAACAATGTTTATTTTCTCATGCAATGTAAACACGTGTTTGAAAACTAAACATAGTTAACATAGAAAATGTGCTGACAATAACTTCTAAAAGGTGTCAAATGAAATTAATATCTTCATAATGAAACACTTGAAATTATAAAATGTTCATACAAAGATAATTAACAATATGTAGATTCATAGTTTTCCTTAGCATTGTGTGATAAAAACGTGTAATTCAGAGTGGCAAGTATAACATTTTGTTTTGAAAATGATTAAACATCCAAATAATTTTTATGGGTATTACTTAATTTGGACATGAAACTTCTAAAGAAGGATACTAATTGAATTAATTAAGAGAATTTAAATATACATATTCATGTGTGTATTATATTAATCATAATGTGGTAATGATTCAGCTAATTCTTGTGTAGGCCTCAAATGCTTTTCTTTTTTTGTCCCAAAGACAGAGTCTAGTGGAAGTAGTCATTTTAAACACTGTGAGAACTTTTGGTGAAGTTTCATTCTTGTGCGCTAAGACAAAGAAACTCTCTTTTGATTCGGCAACACTTTTGACAGAAATGTATTGATCAAATTGCAATCCCAGAGAGAGCGCCTGGGAATGGACAGCCAGTGAACAAAGTGAATCTTCCACTTCTGAGGAAAAGATGGAAATATGAAATAATTGAATTTGATGACTTTACAAAAGGATTACTTTTTGGTTCTGGATTTTTCAGTGAGGTATTCATCACACAATGAACAGCCCACTGTGGAAATCATGTGGAGTGACCAAAACGGATACTTTGTGGGTGTAAACTAAACTTTTGGAAGTATAATTGCCCCTTAGAGGAGGAGTTGGGCTGGCTATCATTTTCTATTTTTCTGTCTGGCATATTGTCGGACTGAACTCTGATTTCCCTTTTAATGCCAAACCCATTACCCGTTACCTCTCCTGAGACTTGAGCCAGGAGACTGTTAGATTGTGTCACCTTTCTTGCACTGAAATTGTGTTTTTGCACAAACTGAAAACTGATTCTAATTTCAAAAGGGAAAACTATATTTTAAACAGAATTGGTTTTACCTTGTTGCTGGGTGGGTTACTCACTGTTATTCCTGATTTTACAGCACACATCGGCATTGTTTGGCGGGGGCCGCCATCTTGGGGCTTCTTCTTGGTGAGCAGACGACTTTTTCACATCATCACAGTTAGACCTGGCATCATTGGCGTGGGTCTCCTTCCTCTTTTCGCTTCCTATCTTTTATGTTGGCTGGATTTATATGCTTCGGGCGCTGTGCCACTGCTAATCAGTGCCACAGCGCGAATGCTGCCTGTGTAAAGATGACGGTATGAATTGGGATAACCATAATTAGCTCGTTTGGATTACCTGTGCGTGCCCAGGGCTGGTAGACCAAATACTGCTGGTAGGCCTGCAGCGCTGATTTGCGCTACCCACAGAAGCAGCTTTTAAAGTATGTTTCAGGCCTGCCATTGCAGAGTCTATAGGCAGTCTAGAACTGCCTCTGTAACTATGAGGTGCACCCACTTCCCAGTCCCTGCACCTTCCCGTCGCACCATGTAAGACACCCCTATGGTAGGGTGCGTTGCCTGTGACAGGAAGAACATGCCTAGGTTTGTGTAGCATGTTCTAATAGCGAGTTACCTTCCATTTCACGGTTTACTATTGTGAGGCTGTCCGACATCATAGGCCAGAATGGGCTGGCTGAGCCTTAAATTCCATATTCCTACCTGACCCCAGGAACCTGATAGGAAATTCGAATTTGATATGTTTAAGCTCAGGACATTGAGATACATCTTTTAGTAAAGATCATTTGTATATCCTGTGTGCGAAAATGCCTCTTCTAGAAACAAGGTATTTTGTTGCCTAAGCTTTCCTGTAGGCTTTGCTAGTATGTGTATTGACCGTCTGGTTTTGGAGCAGCAGGGCCAGCTGGGTCAGACCTGGCTGGAGAGAGAGATTGGCATTCAGAGCATGGGGAGGGGTGACTCTTTGATCTGAACGGAGCCGTGCTGTCAAGGTGAATGATGGCCCCACCTCCCACTGGGCATCTGATAGCAGACCCCCTCATTCTCAAAAGGCAGGATGTCGCCTTGTAAACCAAGTGCTCCCCGACCCCACCGAACTGGTTCTGGCTGGATTCAGTGATTTGTGACTTTAGAGAACAAAGACTTTTTAGGTATAAAACGCTGTGCTGAAACCTTTTCAAGTGTGTTCCTTCTGGATGTCAAGACGAAACTCTGTCCGAGTGAACAGAGGAAAGGACTTTGAAACTTTCACCAAGCTTGCTAAAGAAACTACCCGAGGGCCTGAATTTAGAGCGCCTCCTGCTGAGGTCTCAGGGACATTAGACTTCACCCCGTCAGCCGTCTGAATTCCTGTGCGAGGAATTCTACTTGTCAATGAGGCCTCCGTTGAGTAATCCGGAGCCTCTAGTTCTACTGTGAGGAACGCGGTCTGGTAACCCTTGTTAACTCCATGTGGGCCACCGCAGCTAAGAGAGAGCTGCCGCCGCTGAGAGCATGCCTTAACTTGAACCTTCAGAACCTTCGCTGAATCTTTAAGGGCCGCCCCAGTTAAGAGAGAGCTGTAGCCCCTGAGTGCCTGCCGTTGTGCCAGCCTGGCCGAGATCATCCTTTGTCCTGTGGGCTGCCGCTGCTAAGAGAGAGCTGCTGCCCCTGAGTGCCCGTACTTGTGTCAGCTGTGCATCATCGTGACTTGTCCTGTGGGCCGCAGCAGCTAAGAGAGAGAGCTGCTGCCGCTGAGTGCTTGCACCTTTGCCAACTTTGCATCATTGTGATTTGTCCTGTGGGCCGCTGCAGCTAAGAGAGAGCTGCTGCCGCTGAGTGCCCGCACCTTTGCCAACTTTGCATCATCGTGATTTGTCCTGTGGGCCATCGCAGATAAGAGCGAGCTGCTGCCGCTGAGTGCCCGCACCTTTGCCAACTCTGCATCATCGTGATTTGTCCTGTGTACTGCCGCAGCTAAGAGAGAGCTGCTGCCGCTGAGATCCCACCACGGAGCTGCATGACGAGAGTCATCGCCTCCACCAGCTCGGGCCGCCGCAACCGTGTGCTGCTGCCGCTGAGAGCCCACCTATCCCAAGTGCCCAAATCATTGTGAGTCCACACTGCGGACCACTGCAGCCAAGAGCTGTGGTCGCTCGGAGTCCACCTGTCACCGTCTCCGCTTCTTTGAGAAGCTGCGTGCTGTGTCCCCTTCAAACGGCAGGTACCTGGTGCTCAACGGGTTGCGTAGACCCAGGCCTTGAACTAAGTCAGTGCCACTTTCTAGTGAAGACGTTATTGCACTTTTAAGTCCATACTAATTTACGTGCATTGTGGTTTGTTGAAATGCTTTTGAGAGTCTTGTGTTAAACCTTAGATTAAGATACTATTTTTCGATACCTACTTGAGTTGTGTCCTTTTGTGGTATCCTTGCTGCCTTATTGTGCATGGTCATAAATGCTTCACACAATGCCTCTGAGATAGGCCTTACTACTTGTGCTATTTTACCAGAGGGTTGAGCAGGGGTTATCAAAGGGGGTAGCCCACTTGCCCTGACTTAGGAAGGAGGGTCCCTATTTGGACATTGGCGCTAGCCCTTGCCAACTAGAGACCCCATTTCTAACAATCACGCTATAATTAGCGAGGCTGGCGTGACCGCACAGCGTTACCTCTCCTGAGGCTTGAGCCAGGAGACAGTTAGATTGTGGCATGTTATTTGCACTGAAATTGCGTTTTTGCACCAATTGCAAACTGAATCTGATTTTAAAAGGGAAAATTATATTTTAAACAGAATGGGTTTTAATTTGTTGCTGGGTGGGTTACTCACTGTTATCCCCGATTTTACAGCACACATCGGCATTGTTTGGTGGGGGCCGCCATCTTGGCGCTTCTTCTTGGTGAGCAGACTAGTTTTTCGCATTATCACGCTACAATTAGCAAGGTTGGCGCAAGGGCCAGACTTGGTGAAGGCCACTCCTACTGGGTTCCTATGTCATACTCTGAGTAGGCCTCTGAAGAAGCTGAGATACCTGTTTGGGACTCACTTCCGGGTTCAGACAGACCACAGGCCCCTTAGATGGTTGATTCATATGAGGGGTGAGAATCCCAAGTTGTTGAGGTGGTCCATTTCCCTACAGGGTATGGATTTCACGGTGGAACACCGCCCTGGTACAGAACACGCCAATGCTGACGGTCTGTCCAGATTTTTCCGCCTTAGTGATGGGAACTCCCAAGGGGATGGTTAGTTCTACCCACATTTCGGCGGGAGGGGACGCGTGTTAAACCTGGCATCATTGGTGTGAGGCATTTGCTGTGGCCTGAGCGCTGAAGAAGCTGAGACACCTGTTTGGGACTCACTTCCAGGTTCAGACAGACCACAGGCCCCTTAGATGGTTGATGCATATGAGGGGTGAGAATCCCAAGTTGTTGAGTTGGTCCATTTCCCTACAGGGTATGGATTTCACGGTGGAACACAGCCCTGGTACAGAACATGCCAATGCTGACGGCCTGTCCAGATTTTTCCGCCTTAATGATAGGAACTCCCAAGGGGATGGTTAGTTCTCCCCACATTTCAGCTGGAGGGGACGCGTGTTAGACCTGGCATAATTTCCTCTTTTCACTTCCTATCTTTTATGTTGGCTGGATTTCGATGCTCTGGGCACTGTGCCACTGCTAATCAGTGCCACAGCGCGAATGCTCCCTGTGTAAAGATGAATGTATGAATTGGGATAACCATAATTGGCTTGTTTGGTTTACCTGTCAGTCCCTAGTATAAGTGCACTGTGTCTGCCCAGGGCTGGTAGACCAAATACTGCTGGTGGGCCTGCAGTGCTGATTTGCGCTACCAACAGAAGCAGCTTTTAAAGTATGTTTCAGACCTGCCAAAATCCTAACTTTACTACTACTAAATGCCTTCTGTGAATACCAAAAGTAGTAAGTTTAGGATTTTGTCTTAAGTTAGTTCTGTGAATCGGGCCCACTGTATGCAATTCGTTGCCTACCACTACATCTCAAGTTAAGTATATAACAAGTATTTGTAACTCTACCTCTACTTACCTGAGGGCAATTAGAGGTGCAGTTAAGAATAGTAATAAGATACATACCTCACAAGTATCTAATTGCTATTTCTAGCTCCACCTATTCTAATCTTGAGAGGTAGGTATAGGTGGAGCTAAGAATACTAATTATATACTCACCTTGCTGTGTATTAATAGGACGTTGTAGTGTATATTTTGTTATTGTGAAGTGAAATAGCACGTAGAATACAATGACCCACCACAAACTGCAACCTGATAGGACTGATGCAATGTGGCCACATCTCTTCAGACCCACATGAGGTACTCCACAGCATTCTGAACTCAGTGGAGCCACTGGACGAGGAAGGGAGACACAGAAAAATGCTGTTACCAAAGTCTCTTCTAAATGAATGAATGACATGACATTTTCTACAGCTACTTACCAGGCAAGAAACATTCCTTGAAGTATAAAAATAACAGAAGCAGGAGATGATGACCACATTAGGAGCAACACTGAGATCATGTTACTGTGGATGCAATGTTTTTGACTGAGGTGGATGCTGTAGGGCGCAGACCAATGGTTGATGACCAGCTGAATGATGGTCAATGCTGAGGATTTGAATTGTTGATGAGGACCTCAATGTTATCTTTGATAAGTTTCAGTCAGTTATCATGCATTTAGATATGGATTGTGGTCATGCTTAGGATGACTCTTTGAAAGTATGAGAGGATGAAGTTTTGATAAACTACATTGAACACCATTAATGTATCAAGAATGCTAGAATGATATGCATCCAGAATATTGAACCCTCAATATTGTTTGGGCAGTATATCACTGCTAAAATATGCAAAACAAAATATTGACAGGTAATTAGGTCTAGATTTTCAACACCCAACTCTGCGTGTATGTATCTGTGTGGTGCATGTATCTCCAGGGTGTGTACATGTGGATTTAAGAATAGTAAATCTATAATTCCCTATATGCACTTACTTTTCGATATTTTGTCTCTTGATAGTCTGTCTCAATATTCTTGTACCACAATATTGCTGGGGTCGATATTCAGTGGTACAACCCCCAAGAATGATAATGGCTGAAACTATGGTTATTGTCTGTAAGTATTTGCATTTCAACCAGAATTGAATAGTTTAGTGACTCGAAGAAGCCAAAAGCCTGTTTGGTTGTCCTCAAGCAGATTGTTGTCCTCAAAGGAGTTCAACTTTAGAGCAAAATTCTTGCTAGAGGTTTGGCATTTAAATGAGAAGCCCGAAGATGGGCGGCAGTTGTTTAGTATTTAGGGCCAAGAGAAACCTTTCTCAGGTGTGGCATGATTACAGCCAGTTTGAATGAAGAAGGAATGTCTCCTGAAGTCGGTAATTTGAAGACTATCTCCATGCCAGGTGGAGAAGAGCAATGCATGAGCCTTGAACAGTGCAGGTAGCCTGGCATCAAAAGCGAAGGTAGCCTTCCATCTTATGAATAGGAGATCATGGAATTCTGACTCCAATAAGTGGGTTGAAGTAACAAATGCCAGGATTAGGTGCCACAAAGTAATTTGTGGAAAAATTAGGTAGTGGCAGAGGATGCTAGGAGCAAATGGGCAGTGTCATTATGGATCTTTGCTAGTTTCTCAATGTTGCAGTTGATGACATTTTTAAAAGGTTGTGATGTTATGGTTAAAGAAGCTGAAGACATTTATTTAAAAAGTTTTGTATAGCGTGAACATGACCCAAGTGGGTATCAGAGCGCTTTACAGAAGAGGTGTGACATACAAACGGGGACAATTGTGGCAAAGCAACAGCAATATATAGCAATAGTAACAGGAATGTAAAGACAAAATAATGGAGATATCGGAGCCATGACAATGCAGAATAACATAGGTGGGCAGCGGTGCAAAACAAGTACGGTCGAGACTAAGCTTTTAGTGCAGAGAAGTACTCATAAGTAAAGCTTTCATTTCCCTTTTGAAAAACTCCGTTGATGGAATTAGTCTAATTTCCGTAGGTAGGGAGCTCCAGGTACTCAGGGCAATGCCTGAGAAGACTCGATATTATAGGTTTTCATTTCTTTAGTTTAAGCAACAAGGTACTAGAGCTCCTGGAGGAGTTGGTACCTCCCTAAAGAACTACCTTATTTGCAAGGTACAGGGGAGTGTTGAAATGAAGTGCTTTGTGGGTCATACAGGCAAGTTTTAGTTGTATCCTTGCCTCGAATGGTAGCCAATTTAGAGATTTCAAATCAGGGGAAATGTGCTTGGTTTTCTTGGAGCCAGTGATGATCCTAGCAGCAGCATTCAGTGAAGCCCTGAGAGGGGCCAGACTGTACCTTGGTACACCACAGAGGGTTGCACTGCCATATTCCAGTCAAGAGATAACTAATGCCTGCACAGCAGATTTGAAGTCATCATAGGGAAGGGAGGCTTTTAGGGCCAGATGTAGGTAATCTGAATTTACCGATTCTTAAATACCGAATTTTACCGATTCGGTATTCAAAAATCGGTAAATGAGATGTAGGGAAAAAATCGGTAATTTTTACCGAATCGGTAAAATTCGGTATCGGACTTTCGAAATTTACCGATTCGGTATTTACCGATTCGGTATTTACCGAATCGGTATTTCCCATTCATCCCTATGGGCCAAAAGGTCCATAGGAATGCATTGGAAATACCGATTCGGTAAATACCGATTCGGTAAATACCGATTCGGTAAATACCGAATCGGTAAATTCCGAATCTGAAAGCAAGCAAAAGTGAAACTAATGAAAACAGCCAATCAGGTGCTACCACCCTCCCCCTCCCTACCAGGAAGTGGCTACCCCGGCAGCTGCAATTCATTAGAAGGTTCTGGAGAGGCAGTCAGAGCTGAGCAGAGACACAGAGCAGCAGGGAGTGATTTTGGGGAGTTTACCACAGGGAAAATGGCAAGCAGCAGTGAGAGTCAGAAGGCAGAGAGGAAAAGGAAAATTAAGTTCAGCAGCATGGAGCTGCAGGTACTGGTGGAGGAGGTGGTGAGAGTCCACAAGCAACTATTTGGCAGGCACTCCCTCACTGTACCTGAGTCTGCAAAACGTAAGATGTGGCTTACAATTGGAGAAAAGGTCAATGCAGTGGGAGTCACAAGCAGGAGCATTGAGGATTTGAATAAACGCTTCTATGACATCAGGAGCCTCACAAAAAATAAGATGTCAGAACTACATAAGCAGGCTGGTGTCACCGGTGGAGGCAGGAACCCAGCGCCCCCCTGACTGACCTGGAGGAGTTGGTGGCCTCAACCATCGAGCCAGACAGTGTTGTGGGACTTGGAGATGTGGACAGCTCAGCCAGAGCTACAGGAAAAGGTAAGACGCATGCGCAGCATGACACCCCATACCAACCTGCTTCCCTTTACCCTTTGTGGACAGGCCAACCCCAGTCCAGTACTGCTAGCACTATACAGGAGCAATGCATTATGGGAAATGTAGTCAGCTAATGTAAGACCATGTGTAACTGCACAGACATCAGCAAGGCACTGAAAGTAATGCAGAAAAATGAAAGTTAAATGTGTAAAGCATTTATTGTAGTGACTGTGACACAGTAGCACTCAGTTGACATACGCTTATTTATACCTAGGGGCAACATCAGGCAGTCGAGCCACAGCAACAGAAGGGACTGCACCAGCGAGGGAGGAGAGTGACGAGGCAGGGCCAAGCCATGTACAAAGCCTCGCAGGAGGAAGAAGCCACGACTGCCATCTCCCAGGAAGATGAGATAGTACAGACCCCCGAGTTTCCCCACTCCCCACACCTTTCACAATCCCCTCCATTGGTTTTCTCTCCAGAAACCTCCCCATCACTGTTCCTGTCTGTACCTGCAACCTCACCAGCCAGGAGGCGAGTTGTGGCCCCACTGCCAGTGATGGAGGCAGCAGAGGGTGAGGCTCAAGCCACTGTACCTGTGAGTCCTGCTGCACTGCAGCCCACCAATGAGTCTTTCACCTAGCGCAGACGGCAACGCAGGCCCAGCAGTGCAGGTGGACCTGGAGATGGCACTGTGTTCCGTGGGCTGGAGGGGAGCATGGTGCGCATACAACGGATGCAGGGAAAATCCATACAGGCCTGCCACCGCCAATTTCGGGTCCTAAATGAACAAATAGGAGACATGGGGAAGGGCATCAGAGACATTGTAGAAACTAATAGGGAGGTAGCAAAAACAAATGCTGACCTTGCAGCAGGAATGCAGCAAATGAGCAATTCCATCACCCAGCTCTGCTCAAAACTGGACAGCCTGGAACACACAAGGCGCAGGGACGCCCGTGTCCACAATAGGGCCATAAATCGTCTGGCTACTGCCACATCCCAGCTATGCCGTAGAGGCATTAATATGCAGGAGAGCCTCACACAGAACACGGCCGAGGTCACCAGGGGCATGGCCAGGATCACTAGTGCCCTAGAGGCTATGATCATATCACACACTGCACTGAATCCTGCCCTGGATGTGGCAGAGGGAGACGACAGCAGTAGCCGCAGCAGCTTGGCAAGCGCTGTAGTTGAGCCACGTAGGAGCAGCAGGTGCCCAGGTGAGGCTGCAGGCCATGCGGAAAGCAGTGACCAACTTCCCAGTGGCTCTGGGAAGCGCGGGCGCAAGTGACATTGCCGGTGTGGGTGAAGTAACCCGCGACATGCAGTCCCCACGTTTATTATGTTCAATTTGTTGCACTTCAGTGCATGAACATTGTGGCAACATTAAATTACGTTCTTCTCATTCACAACCTGTCTGTGTCTCATTACTTACTCAGAAATAGTTGCGTGTAATCTCCTCACGTCTGTATCTGCCATCACTTGGTGTTGTCACTCCAGCAGGTTGTGGTTCAGGCACAGCAATGTCATCGTCATGATCCTTGTAGTCAGACAACTCTACCTCAGTACCCTTCTTAACAGCAAGGTTGTGCAACATGGCACAGGCAGCAATTATCTTACAGCAGGTGATTGGGGTATACTGCCTTGCACCTCCACTCTTGTGCCAGCATCTGAATCTGCTTTTCCAGATACCAAAGGTCCGTCCAACAACATTCCGTGTGCTTTTGTGGGCCCGGTTATATCTCCTTTGGCTGGGTGTTGAGGGGTTGAGGTAGGGGGTGAGTATAAATGAGCGGAGGGCATATGCACTGTATCCTAAAAGGAAAAGGGAATACATTACTCACATGCATACATGTACTTCTTACTGCAATAGGTATTATGGGGGTCAGACACTGTATCTTGCCTAGGAGGTATCCTTCACCAAATTCCCCTGCAGTCAGCCGTGCATAGATGCCGCTGTTTTGAAAAATATAGGAGTCGTGGGTACTCCCAGGGAATTTTGCAACAATGTCAGTGATGGCGCACTTTGCATTGCAAATCACCTGCACTTTGATGGTGTGGGTTGACTTCCTATTCCTGTAGATATATTCTGTGGCAGCAGGGGGACAAATGGGAATGTGTGTGCCATCTATGCAGCCAATTATATTGGGAAATCGAGCCATCTGGTAAAAGTCAGATTTTGTTTGCACCAGTTCAGCATGGGTAGCAGGAAAAGATATGTAATGCTCCATCCTGTGTAACATGGCGTCAAGGAATTTGTGGAAAAACCTTGACAGGCTGCTCTGTGTCACCCCACCTACCACAGCAACCACGCTCTGGTAGCTCCCAGACGCAAGCAGGTGGAGGCTGCACAGTACCTGCACATGGGGTGGAATTGCATGTGCCCTTGGGGTAGTGTGCTGCAACAGTGGTTGGAGGTCCCTGATGAGCTCCAAGATGGTGTCTGGGGCCAACCTGTACCTCTGCAGTAACTCTGCCTCTGTGAGCATGAACAAGGGGACCCTCTGCCTGTAGACCTGCTCCTCTCTCTGCCATCCCCTCTCTCCTTCCTCCTGTAGCCGTAGCCGTCTTGCAATGACATAAAATGCCGCCATTGTGCAAACAGAATTGCATTTTGGGTCCATTTTTATAGGTTGCACCTGGTTACCACCTGATTCCAATCCATGGTAAATACCGACTCTTAAATACCGAATTTCAAGCAAATTCGGTATTTCAGAGCTTCCCTACATCTCAATATCCATTTTTACCACTTCTTATTTACCGAATCGGTATTTTACCAATTCGGTAACTTTACCGATTCGGTAAATTTACCGAATCGCAAACCGTTGCAATTCGGTACATTTACCGATTCGGTAATATTTCCGATTCGGTACTTTACCGAATCGGTAACTTTACCGATTCGGTAAATTTACCGATTCGGACGATTTTCGGTCTTCTACATCCCGAAAGCTCAATACCAGTCGGTAAAGGCCGAAAATACCCATTTTCGGCCGTTACCGACCGGTAAAGGGCTTCCTATATCTGGCCCATAGTTTCCTATGGATGCTCAATTGAAAGTTCTCTCCTTTGGTAGATGCACTGATGTGTTCTTGCATGTTCAAGTTCTTATCCAGCATTATTCCCAGAGATCTTGTGGAATATATGGTATGTGGTGTGCAGTTGAGAGCTGAGAGATTTTTCATATATTTCTCCACGGTGAGGGCTTCCAAGGGAGGTGAAATAAGGAAGAATTCCATTTGAGGGCATTCAGTTTGAGATGGTTTAAGGTTAACCAGTTTTGGGTTTTGTGCAGGGTACCGTTGAGTGTCTTGATATCATCCGGTGAAGAGATTTTCATGGTCAACTGAGTGTCATCCACATACATGTGATAATGTATGTTAGATGTTTTAAGCATTTCAGTAAGAGGCTCAATGAATAGGTTGAAAAGAGTGGGAGAGAGAGATGACCCCTGAGGCCCCCCCAGAGTGCAAGGACTGGATTGAAGAGGGTTTGATCGGTTTTAACTCTTTGAGTTCTGTTAAGGAGGAAAGAGGCAAACAATTTTAGTACTGAGCCAGAGAACCCCATCCTATGTTCCAAAAGGTTCAGGAGGTTATCCTGTTTGACAGTGTCAAAAGCATATCAGAGGTCAATGTCAAGTAAGATTAAAAGGCAGAATTTGTTCCAGACAAGCATTGTTAAGAGCGTCGTCAACTATATGCGTGATGGCTGTTTTGGTGCAGTGGCCCTGACGAAAGCATGATTGGAGTTGATTTAGCAGTTGGAATTCCTCAATGTTGTTACACAGTTGTACCTGAACACATTTCTCAAGGAGTTTTGCCAGAGTAGGGATGTTTGTGATTGGTCGAAAGTTATTAAAATCCTCAGGGTCGGCTATAGGTTTTTTAATAATAGGCAGCACCAGACTGGACTTTAAGCAGTCGGGGATCTCACCTTGAAGAAGGGATGCATTAATAATCTTGGTCTAGAGAGGGACTAGTGACCTTATCATTTCTTCAAAGAAATTAGAGGGAAGAAGATTGTTGAAGTGATTGGGAGGGTTTCAGGGTAGAAAGAATATTGAGAATGGATGTGTCGTTGAAGGGAGAGAATTTACTCCAAAAGGCATTTTCGGGGGGAGTGACCTGCAACAAGCTGGGGCTGCGAAGGTAAGGGGTAGTCTGGTAAGAGTGGTAGATAGAACAGGGAGGACCTTAGATCAGATTCAATCTTGTTAGTATTTTCAAGGAAGAAGGTGGCAAAGTCCTCACAATTTGGTTGTAGACTGGAGATGAGTATTGATTGGATGTTAGTGTTGTTGGATCAACGTTTAATCAGATCAAACAGCATTATGGGGCGATTTTTAGCCTTGTCCAGTTGGCTTCTGAAGAACGATGCTTTCGCCATTCTGATATGCTTGTTGTACATACTCCTTCTCAATCTCAGAAGCTTAAGGAGTTCGTCGATGGAGAGGATCTCCAAGAGCGTTCAGCTAATCTCAGGTTGCATCTGTCTGAGTTTAAGCTGAACCATGGTTTGCAATCTTTGACCGTAGGAGGAGGCAGGGACAGATTACAACAAGATATGAGCTCATTCACATTTATATTTTGCAACAATCTTTTCCAGTGTCTCTGTTTCTTGGGTTGGCATCTTTTGGTGTTCCAACGTTCTAAGATGAGGAAGGTGATGTAGTGGTGGTCTAACCAGTCACAAGGGGTAATCGATTGCAATTGAATGAGTTGGAGTTGGAGATGATTAAATGTTCATTGCGATCATGTCGAGTTCTTTGGTGATGATTGGAGTCTCACAGATGTGGTTGAGAAATTGGCTTTCTTGCATTTCTGATCTTTTCAGTATTGAGAACCATTCTTATTCTTCATGGTGTTACCTTACCCCGGGCAGAGATGAAGGCGTTCCATTGGCCAGACCAGCGGGTTACTTTTTTTGGGCCTGTGGGAGATTAGCATAACACTCAGGTAGAAGGAGGGCATTGGTTGGGTGATATTTTTCTTCCATCTGAACAAGGATTTTTAAATTTCTTCTTACTGCTGCTCACTAGCCCTCACGATCTTCCTTCATCTACCTAATGCAAAATTGTTCTTTACCCCATTCTCCCTGAGGTCACTCATTGCACCCTGCTTTCCATTCAATCACCCATCCATCAATGCAATCTTTGGTCAATTCTTATTCATCCATCTGCTAACCTTGTTATGCTCATTCAAATGAGGTCTCCAAATCTGAATATCACAGTTGGAACCAGAAATGGAAACGATATTCCAAAGAGAGTTCGCAAACTTTACTCAACATGCCAGAGATGACCCACAGAACTGGAAATAATATGACCTAGAAGACCTTGAGAACTCGATACAAACTAAAGATCATAATGAAATTTGCCAGAGACAGCCTCCAGAACTGGACACAATATGCCAGAGGTGATTGCCAGATCTTAACACAATAAACTATTGAACGAAACTAGAAAATGACACAATATGCGACAGGTGGCTTCCAGAACTGGTTACAGCACTTCAGTCCTGGCCTCCAGAACTGAACACAGTACATCAGATGTGTTCCTTAGAGCTGTCCACTATAATCTATAACTGGACACAATATATCACAGGTGGCCCCAAAGCTAGATAACATTTGTGGTTATCAAAACAGGACACAATGGTCCAGAAGTGATGGTCAGAATTGGACCAATGCCTCCAAATGTGGCCTTTAGAACTGTGTGCAAGGATACACTTGAAGTCTTTAGGTGAAATGCAATATTTTGAGTGGCTCTCCTGATTTGGACACAAAAAGGGTGAGGTGATCCCAGTACTGTACAAAATACTTAATACTTGGCATTTAGTAGTAGAAACTATAGACCAGATGGAGAAATCAGAACTCGAAACAACATGCAATATACCACATGTGGCCCAGGAAATGACACAATAAGCCAGAGATGGCCTCCTAATTAGACACAATACACCTGAGATTGCTTAAGAATGGAACATAAGACCTCAAACTGGCCTCCAGAACTTGACAAAACATTCCAAATGTGGCCTCAGTCATACTCAGTCATTGTCACAACATTTCAGATGTTGCCCAGAGAGCTGGACACTTGATGCAGCTTTCAGAACTCCAAATCTTGATACCACACTCCAGGTGTGGCCACAGTATGCCAGGACTCATCTGAAAAGTGCTTTTGGCACTTAAGACAATGTCCCAAAATTAGTATTGGCATTTCCATAACAGATTACTACTACTGGTTTGGATGTGAAGTACTCTGCAGGCTTTGCCCAAATTACGAACAAGACAAAGCTTGTGGGAATAATTACCTTGTTTGATTTGGGGGAAGCCAGATTTTGTGAGCCTCGTTGTTAGAAAGCACAATTGTAGTGAGCTCTTCATGGGAAGCATTAGTATTGTGCATGAGGGTCTGAAAGGTGCTTCGAATTTGTCACTGGGATTTGACATTGCCCTATGCATGAGTGTGTTATGATAGGTAATAATGTGGACAAAGTAGAATACATAAGGTTGAATACATATTTCTACTGGATTTGTCCATGGGTGTGATGTGGCACTGTTTTGCTTGTGTAGTCATTCAGAGCGGACATGGCATGGCAGTTTGGGTTGGACTGTCCTTTTGGAGCAGGACCAAGGCTGATTTGCTTGTGGCTGGTTCCTGTCTGAGGTGGTATGTTGGGCAAAACATTGATGGATTGGAATTCAGCCCTGAGTAATTTCCAGTGGCTTAGATTTATTCTGGTGCTCTATCGATCACTTTTATGTTGTCTTCACTGTTTTGGACTTGTCCCAACGGTCACCTGCTGGTACTTACCTGCTTTGGTTTCCTTGGCTGATCAGATGCATAGGTGAGCCTGCATACGTGATCACCTTATCAGATTTGGTGCCTCCAGAAGCTGGTGAATTATTGTTGACTTTGGATACAGTGTGATGCTTCAGTACCGGTTCAAGCCAATCATATGGCCTGCCTGAGGTAGTCTGACATAGGTGCAGGTAAAGTTTTATAACAGTTTTACCACAGAGATTATGTAGTTGAATCGAAAGTGGCTAGCACAGATGAAACAATGAACGGTGCAACGACCCGAACTGGCCGTGCCGGGCCTCAGGCGTTTCCCCGGGAGTCTGGAAGGGTGGGGGCCAGTTTTGTTACTGAGGTCTGGTTTTGCAGTGTTGTTGCAATATCGGCCCTCGGTAACAAAAGCAACAAGCAAGCATAATCCACTCACTTTCTTTTCCAGCCTCCTGGAGCCAGCCAGTGCTTCACACTTGCACCCCCCCAACCTTCCCTTGTTGTGGTCAGGCTTGCTCACTATGCACCGTGCAGGGGCTTGGCCGACAAAATTGCATGGACCTCTTTGGGTTCCCAGTCTGGCTCTGATGGTGCAGTAACCTTTCTTTACAATAATTTTAACCCAGAGACAATGAGGTCCACTGAAGAGCAGCATATACGCCTCTGGTAGAAGGTGAATTGTCCATATTTTTACAACTGCTTTTCTCTAGGTACATTGACGTTCAAATGGCAGTGGTGTAAGTGACACCAGAGTGACGGACGGCATGATTCATGGCATGGCTCAGTCAAATGGCTGCTGGACTGGAAATGTAATGTAGGCTTGAGAAGGTATTAGAAATGCCCAAGCCTGCACATTTGAGGGATACAGGAGTGATGTTTAGATATCTCAAAAGGTATTGTTATAAGAATAATTTACATCAGCAGGGTCTTGAACAATAGTTCAACTAGAGAGGCAGGTCTAACTTATTATAAGTAAAACCAGAGTAGAATAGGAGGTTAATACGATTTTTTAAGAATAAGCATAGTCCTCGGCCCTAGCCCATTCTAGACCTGCCAACCTAGAACAGATTTCCACTGTATGAGAGAAGTGGTGGAGCCTGGAAAAGGGGTGGAGCTCATGGTTACCAATGCCTGAGTCACCAAAGATGGATATTGCAGAAGGCCTGGCCAATAAGAGAGTGCGGGCCTTTTGCCCATCATGGGGAGGGGGCGCTCTTATCCTCCACCAAAACACTGTTTTCCATACCCATGAGATTTGTGAAGCTCAGGAATCTAATCAAACTCTGCAGAGCCTCCACAAATGAGGTGAAAACACCTCTAACTAAGGGTTTCCAGACACCATGCTACTACAGCTGTTAATGTGATCTGGCATGTTGCAAATCCATTTCCTAGAGAGAATTGCAAATGTGCTTTCAGATCTGAAATGGTTGTGGGTCGAAATGGGGATCAAGCATAAGATCAGAAATTAATATTACACAACGATTGAAATAAGTACTGGTCAACTACCCTTGCTTTGTAAACCTAGTTACAGTTGTTAACACTTTGTATTGTGACATCTCATCTGCTGCATTAGACATAGGGCCTCATTACGATTTCGGTTGGAGTTGCCTCCGACCGACACCGTCACGGAGTCAGGACCGACCAACCTCTGGTCGGCGGTCCCGACCACCTAATTACGATGCGACCGCACTCACATTTCCCTATGGGAGCTTGTGTTACGACAGTAAACTGGCCGTAACAAAAGTTCTCATAGAGAAATGTGAGATTTTGTTAATTCCTGCACCCACAAGGTGCAGGGACCAGCCCCCTCGTCCTCCAATCAGAGCCCGAAAACAGAAGGGCGCCCTGCTAGGGTCCCCCAAACATTCTTTCCGACAGGCTTTCCATGTTGGAGAGCCCGGCATAGAAAGCCTATCGGAAACCGTGCAGTGTAATCAAGACGGCTTAAAACACCGTCCATATGTAATACGGGCCGGTTTCCGACTGGCCGGTGAGCTCCTTGAGCCAGTCGGAATCCAGCCAGAATGACAGGCTGGTTTCAATGCCGACTGGCTGTATTGTAATCAGCTGGTGGGAATTTAAAACAACGATGTCGGTCGGAAAGCCTCAGAGGCTTTCTGACCTACATCGCAATCAGCCCCACAGTGGTTATGTTGCACCAAAACAATTTTTCCAATACTCTCACCAAAATGTAGAAAAATAGAAAACTTTCTAAAACAATGATTAACTTTGTACATAAAAATGACCTTATTGCTAAAACGTTCTTCGTTCTTTTTGTAACACAAAACCATTCAATTCATGTACATTTGCTTGGTGAACATAACACCTATGGTGGGGCTAAAGAAAGCAGAGACAGTACTCTAGCTAGCCCTCACTATCTTGATACAGATATCAAGTGAGGCCTCCAGAACAGGACATAGCACGAGAGAGGGGAGGGCCACCAGAACTGCAAACAATATTCTAGGTGGGGCCTCCATAACTGGACAAAACTCTTTAGAAGTGACCTAACATTTCAGAAAAGGTCTTCAGACCTTGACATATCATACGATATGAGACCACCAGAACGGGATACAGTACGAGAGAGAGGGGGGGGCTCCAGAACTGCAAACAATATTCTAGGTGGGGCCTCCATAACTGGAGAAAACTCTCTAGAATTGACCGAACCCTTTAGAAAAGGTCTTCAGACCTTGACATACCATCCCATATGAGACCTCCAGAACTCGAAACAAGGTGTGGCCCCAGAACAGGACAGAGTACATCAGAAGCTGCATAAGCGAGATATGGCCCCTGAGCCTGGACAATATGACAGAGATGTAGTCTAGAACTGGGAATGTTGCTGTAGATGTGGTCTCTAGAAATACGCAACAAATGGTCTCCAGACCTGATTACCATACTCCTAAATTGGTCTCCATATTTGGACATGATCAACTCTCCAGATGTTGCATACAAAACCACACACAATGTTAACTGATGTGACAGCTAAATATATTAACACCACACTAAACAAGGCATTGAAAAATGAACGCAATATTCTAGGTAAGCCATCTGGATGTGTACACTGTACTTCAGGTAAAAGCAAACCAGTGGTCTGCACACTGTTCAGTGTTCAAGCAATCTCTTTCTGATGGGTGTATCTCTCCTATTAGCGACCAACTTTGATGTCATCTGATATGAGAACTCCAAGATGGTGTTGCTTGTGTTGTGTTTGTTCTGTATAGGTGAGGTGAGCAAACAATGGCGCTGCTGTGATGTACAAGGTGACATCCTATGGTGTGAATAAAAAAGATAAAAATATTTAAGGATGGAAAATGTAAAGCAAATAGAAAAAAGCTAGTGAGGAGATGAAAGCTGTAAATAACGTGGAAGGGAAGGGAGAGGAACGAAGTAGAGAAAATAAGGAGAGAAAAGTAAAGAACAAAAATGAAATAGGAAAAGGAGATGAAAATAAGCAAAGCTAGAGATAATGAGGAAATGTAAAGCTCAAAAAGGGAGTAAAGAGAAGGAAAAGAAAAAAGAGAGGAAATAATGATCAAAGAGGAAGTATCAAGATAGGCCAACAAGAGAAGTTAAAGAGTGAGTAGCTGAAAGCAAGAGAGAGGCAAGAAGAGAAAACACGTTATATGTTATTTTTTCTTAAATACAACGTATGAAGCACTCATCCACTCAAAGAATGTCTTGGCACTTGGAAGCAGATAGACATATGGCTGACCATCTGAAGCATCAGAGATTTGAGTAATATACACATGGCCTTAAATTAAATTCTTGTAAGGACAGACAACAAATGTGGATTCTTCAGGCTGGGAGTGGTGTAAGTACATGTGGATAACCACTGCATAGCCTTGATGTTTTATTTGTAATTTTGAATTATTTTCCCCGAAGACTTTTAGGCGCACTGACAAGCCAAGTCCAGGAACCACTATCTGGTGACACATATGTGATCCAGAGAGCAGCACTTCCATCATTCACTAGGATATCCATTTTTATTTGAGTGGAGCTTCGCCAGATTTTTTCCCAGACAACATCTGATCCCTCAAATACATTGTTGGAACTCAGCAGCTGTGATACCTACCTCTAGCCAATGTCTCCTCTCAATTGCCTATGACAATGATTGTTTTTTTGCTATAAAATATGGCAGCCTGCTGCACACCAGAAATGTATTTGCGCTGTCTGTACAGTTGTGCTGCAAGTTTTGTCAAAGTGAATAGCCAACTTGGAATGGTATTTTGTACTTTACTGTAGTTATACAATCCCAGATGACAGTCAGATTACGACTAAACACAGCATCTAGACGGAATGTGATGGTCATCTTAGAATGGTAGAACAATAACAAAGTCAAACATAGCACTCCAAAATGACCACCTATCCCTATTGCCTTTACCACTAGTTAAGCCATAGTTATGCAAGCCAATACTTGTGATCAGAGATGGTGGGCAAACACTGGCCATCTTTGTTTTGTCTGGGCTCCAACAAGCTGTCTGGACTTAGGCGAACAAAGGAGGGATGGCGGAGCACCGTTATGTGGCATTGGAACCAGGGAGAGAGAGAGTGAGAAAGAGAGAGAGAGGAGGGCGAGGTAAGTGAAGCGATGGGTAGTGAAGAAAGTTTTCAGGCAGGTCGGGGTGGGAAACATAAGGGTGGTGGGGAGACCAGGCAGGCAGGAGGGGTGATAGTGGGGAGCAGCAAGGCGTGAAAGTGATGACGGGTAGGTAGGAGGTGGGATGCAATAGGGCAATGGGATGGTGGGCCGAGAATGAGAGGGTATTGACAGGAAACAATGTGGAGTGAAGAGCGATGTAGACAGGCGTGGGACTGGCAGCAATACAGTGTACAAGGGGGTGGCAGGGAAATAAAATGGTCCCTGTGTACTGTAACCCAAGTAGTCGATGGGGGGGAGGGGGTAAAAGACAAATAAAAATCCAATAGCGTGAGGTGAGAGAGCAAGTCACTTATTGGATTGACAGTGCCTGAAGCCTTTGGCTGAAAGAGGCAGAACAAAACAAGGTCATGATTGAAGTGAGCTGACTCAAAATCCACTCTCTGGGTTGAAGTAAAGTATTGAAATCAAAAGGTCTGTTGACGACAGACACCAAAGGCTGTCTGTACAAAAGACTTGCAAGGGATCTGGGTGTGCGGTGCGTTGGTGTTGATGTGTAATGCATGGGAGTGAGGGAGACTGGCTGAGGGGCCAAGATTGACATTAAAAAGGTAGGAAGAGATTGTGGCTCAATGTGGAACCATATAAGCTATGGTTAAAGCTATAAAGATGAACAGAAAAAGAAGCCCTTACTTGAGTAATTGATTAGAAAAAGCTCACAAATATTCATGGCAGAGTTTCCTATGCCTCTCTTTCCAGGCTAGCCAAGCAGAAGATGGAGTTCAAATTTGCTAAACTCTGCTGACAGAACTAAAACAACAAATGCTTTGATACTGTTGTTGTCAGTAACCATGCAGAGATCATCAATAATGGCGACTCGGACAGCCTCTGGACTGCGGCATGGACGAAAACCAACTTGGACATTATCCAAGGAGTCATTATCCTCTAAGAATCAAACGCAATGTTTAGCCTCATGGCTATCAAGAAGAATAACAGCAACCTGTAAAAGAGAGATAGGCTTGTAATTGGTGGGTACAGCCAGAGCCTAACTTTTCATTTTAAGTGAAAGAATGATTACTGATTTTTTTTTTAAAGGAAAAGCAAAAGAGAGTCAATAAGGACAGGCATATTGGAGAATGCAGAGGAAAAAACACAACGAAAAAAGTGTGCCTAAATGTAAAACAAGATGTGCAAAGACTGGATATTATCAAGAAATGTTAGTGAATAAGAAAGTCCAGTGATAGAAATTAGGGAACAAACAGTAGAGAGCAATCATGAGCACCAAAGAGAGGAAATACTGAAGGGGAGCAAAGGATAATAAGAAGGAAATTTAAAGAACAGATTTTGAATCAAATTGTAAAGGGTAAGAGAAACCATGGACGTATGGTAACTAACACATTGGAGAAAGAGCACAAAAGACAAAACCTAAAGATGGAGACAAAGAGAAAATAACAAGCTAGAAAACAAGTAACCAAATGCAGAGCAACAAGAGAGGGATAGAGGAGCACAACATGAGCAAGCAGTAGTGGAAGCTGAAAGGTGAAAATGATCAGTTAATAAGAGAAAGCAACAGAAAGCAAGAAGAGCAAATGGGAAGGAAGTTGACGAAATCATATGATGGCTGGTAGAGAAACAAGAACAAATGTGAAACAGCAAGGTGGGGCGAGAAATAGAAATCAGATGAAGGCATAAAAGTACGACAGATCAAAGGGGATCATGAGGAGCAAATAGGAGTTAGCAAGAGAGGTAGGACAGAAAATAAAATGGAAAAGGGAGGACAACCATGAAGAAGCACAAAATAAATATGAGCATGATATAGTCTTTCAGTTGCAACCAAGTGTTGAATATTATGGAGGTTCAGTGAAAATTATGTTATGTACATTCTGGGTTTTCTCTATGAATCGAGCTGCTTATGGTATGAGAGGTTATCTGCAATTGAAGGGTGTAGGTTATGGGTTTCAGCTGTTATCGAATTGGGTATGTTTCAGTGATTTGGGTATAACGTGTATCTGATGAGATTGAGGCATAATGAAGGTCTTGTGACTGTTTTGTTGTGCTGTAGCTATATTTCAGTTGGAATTAGTGCTCTGTTGTGAAAATGTGCATCTTTTACCAACTTACTTCGAATATTTAATTCCAGAGGTGGGTATTATTTGTTGTAATTCCTCCTTTCCAGTTAGAAGCATGCATGCACGGTGTACGACTTCGAAGATAAACCCTGTAGTAAGGTTCCGTCGGTGCTTATAATTTCTTCTGTAGCAATTATTCCCTACACTGCATGAACTGAGTGCATTACTTACTGGTAATCTTTATTCCACCTGGGGCCATCTTAATTTGTCTCATTGTAAATGTAAATGTAAATGTACATGGATTTGTATAGCGCAAATCACCACCATGAGCTCCTGCATGCCTCCCAATCGGGCTTCCGCCCTAATCTCAGCACAGAGACAGCACTCCTGGAGGTGTCGGAAGACATCAAAGGAGTTCTGGACTCGGGAGGCAAGGCCATGCTGGTCATGTTGGACCTGTCGGCGGCTTTTGACACCGTCCCCCATGATGGCCTTCTCTCTAGACTCCACGAGATAGGCCTCAGGGGGACGGTGCTCAGCTGGTTTTCATCATTTCTAGCTGACCGCCGACAAACGGTCTGGGCCCCCCCGGACTCTGCTGTGATGCCGCCACTGGGTGTTGGGGTCCCCCAGGGCTCTATTTTGAGCCCGACCCTCTTTAACATCTTTATGACCCCTTTGGCGGCACTGGCGGAGTCTTTTGGGGCCCGGATCGTGTCCTATGCCGACGACACACAGCTCCTCTTCTCCTGTGAGAGGGGAGGAGATTTTAATGGAGAGAGCATCCGGGATTGCCTTGGGGCTGTCTTCAGATGGTTTCATCTGAGTGGCCTCAAGTGCAATTCTGAGAAGTCTGAGGTGCTCTTCTTTGGGTGTACGTCGGACCCTGACTGGCATGGCTGGTGGCCTATCAACATGTTTCCACCCTCCTCCCCATCTTCAGTTGCCAAGAATTTGGGGGTCAAGATGGACAAGGGCTTGACGATGAGAGCCCAGATTCTGGGGGTGACGGGCACTTGTTTCGGTCTCCTCAAGGTACTAAGGAAGTTTCTACCCCTTTTGTCGGAAGAACACCGGAAACTGACTGTGCAGGCTCTGATCGGGTCCAGGCTGGACTATGCCAATGTCCTCTACCTGGGCCTGCCGGAGTATTTGCTACAGCGCCTCCAGGTGACGCAGAACGCTGCGGCAAGAGCCATTTATGGCTTAAATAGGCGAGCCAGTGTGGCGGGTCTCTTGCAGGCCTTACACTGGCTGTCTATCCGCAAGCGCATCATTTTCAAGACGCTGACCTTGGCCTATAAGGCCCTTCACTCCGGGGGCGCAAAGTACCTTCAAAGGAGACTGTCCTTTTACCATCCGGCCCGGGCTCTCAGATCGGAGTCACAGTTCCTGGCTGTGGTGCCACGCGTGGAAAGAGCTCGTATCGGAGGTCGCTCCTTTGGACTGCGGGCACCACAGCTGTGGAACTCTCTGCCGCTGACACTCCGGGGCGCTACCAGCCTGTTGGCTTTTAGGAAGGGTCTAAAGACCTGGCTGTTTACTCTATAGGCCTTTCTTCCCCTTTTTTTCACTGCATTCCCTTCTCTGTTTTTATTGCCGTGTTATGTTATTTTGCCGTAGGTCTCGCTGTTAAAGCGCCGGGACACTCTTTTTGAGTCGCCGCGCGCTATATAAAAAGAAATATAACATAACATAACATAACATAACTGGTTTCTAAGCGCTTGCTTAGGGAACCCGTCCTGGTATTCCCCTGTGAGATACCCCGGCAAGGTATCCGCAAGGTGAAAGCCAGGCATCCCGCCGCGAGGGGCCGTTGTGGAGATTAAGCAATCTATTGCCCAGAGTCGCAGAGTGTGAACCCATGAATCGATTAGGCACCGGAGCGAGAATTGTCGAGTCCATGGACATTTTAGGACTCAAGACCCCACCGAGCCGGGAATTGAACCCTGGTCCCAGGCTGACCTCTGCTTCCAGGTCTGCCTCCTCTAACCAGTGAGCCACACTTCTCCTAACCAGTGAGCCACACTTCTCTACTGTGTGAGAGGTAATAGGATAGGAAGATGGCCCCAAGAGTAGGGAGTGAAGATTACCAGTAAGTAATTCAATCATTACCTCCAGTGGGTACTTCCTTATCGCCTTCCTTACTGTACAAGAATATTAACAAGTCAAAGTGGAAGATCTCTGTAACCCTCTATTGTTAAAGAAACTTCGCGTGAAGTCAAAGATATGCAAACAAACATGAAAAATGTAATGAAATAATAGCATTAACTAAATTTGAAGCATAATTCAGAGATACTCCTAACTTCAGCCATGTCAGACAGGACAACCTTGTAGTCCTGATCCACCGAGAGCAATGTATGCTTCCAATCATCACCATATCCACTACCAGCCGTACACAGTTGCAGTATGCTAGTTGGCAGTCGAGTTGGGGAAAAGGGGAATGGGATAAGAGAGAGACTGGCAATCAACACCGACTCGTCAGTTCTGCTCAGCATGAACGTCAACTGGTCTTAAATGGGTAAAACTATTAGTGTACATGAATTATACTGCATCTAAGTCCAAACACATGTATTCTAGATCTTTGTATATGTACAGGATGCACAGGCATATGTACAGGCTGCAGGCTGCTGTTCAAAAGTCAGATACATTAGAATCACTAATGCTTATTAGTTTAGGAAAATCCTGAAACTGGAGTAGTCTTTCTGAGGCAACCAAAACATTGCAGCAAGACAAAGCGTCCAAATGTTTGCTCATACTACATTTAAGTTTAGTTTTCTTATTGCCTCTTATAGGCTCAGCTGCCAAGAAGGGAGAGTAACCTAACATAGCCTTGTCCATGCAGTAAATACCTGTCTGCCGGATAGGAGTGCGCTCCGGGCCCTTTTTGATTGTTTCAGCACAGTATGGGCCCAGGGTGTTTCCCTGGGACCAGCATTGCCTTTTTGCACAGTCATGCTGAATCTCGTTGAGTCTTACTAGATGACACTGTGTCTGCGTTTTACGCAGGAGTCGTAACTCATTACATCCTTCCAAGATACAATTTCATTTGTAAGGTAAATGAATACAGGGTGGACTGGGACAAACAATACTCCCGTGCACCAAAATAATGGTGGTGCCTATTAGCGATCCAGTTAGCTAAAAAGGGGCACACATTTGAAAGTCAGGCCAGTTTTCAACTTGTAAAGACATGCTCTATGGGTATTTTGCAAGGTATGGCAGACTGCATGCATTTGTGTCAATGCTTGTTGTGGTGGTATCTGGGATAGCAACAGTAAAATCTGGCCCACCTGGCCATAAAACAGGCCTACCGGCTGCTAAAAACCGGCCCACACACTCACCTGTCAGACCAGGCCATCGGGCCCCGCCTGATTGCCCCATAGGTCATTATGGACGAACGACAGAAAAGCACATGCTCTCTGTCGACAAACATTTTGTCCTCGTGAGCAAGGCGGGCGGTCTGAGCACTCGAACTGTTTCCAGATTAATTTTTCCTGCGCTTTATTCTTGAAACCGAAGACGGAAATGGAAGCCGGGCATGAATAAAACACCACGCGCGGGCTTTTGACACGCGCGAGCCAAACAAAAGAAACGCGAGACAGGATGCTGCTTACTTATTGATGGCGCCGTCAGACGGAGCCCGGACGTTTCGAGAAGGTGCAGGCCAGTGTCTCGGTGGTTTATTCCACGGTTTCCAAGGCACCCTTTCCTAAAAAAAAAACAAGAGACCCACGAAACTGGTAAAACGAAAACGCCACCAAGCAACCAGTGGCTTCCTATTCACCTGTAGAACACGAGAAGGAACGTAGCAAGGTGTTAAAACTTTTATGTCAATATGTTGGCAACTCATGCTCTCAGTTTGCAATGTGGATGTTTAGTTAATGAACGAATGAGGCAAGAGCATCACTACACTTACATCTACATTTCCTTAAGACTAAGACCATATTCCTGCAGGATATCTTATGTTATTGAAGTTTGTAAACACACATTCGTCCATCGTAATGGCATGTATTTGCTGTGCTTTGGGTAGGGGCGGGGGCGATATTTACATGTCTTTTGAGGTTTCCATCATAGACTGGTGAGGAAATTAATGTGAGTTGGTTTGATCCTTCCAGGAGAATGTTACCTTATGTTCCTCATGTTATGTAATGTTGTGTTGATTGCTTCCAAAGCCCTGTATGCATGGCTGGGACAAAGGCAAGGCAGGGATCAGGGAGAGAGGATGAAGGAAAAGGCCTTATATGTTATCAAACATGCCTAATGCACCTGTCTTTACGACCTGAACGTTAACACAGAATACATTTGCTTTTTTTTTCTGGCGCTGAGTAGTATTATGTTATTTCTATTGCAACCGTGTTCAAATATTTTTTCTTTCAAGGTACTGAATCAAAGCTCTATCAATAGTTTATCATTATGTTCATTTTGGATGTATTTGAATAGTGTAACCCAGATATTTAGCCGAGGGACCTCAGCATCACAATTCGGTTTTAGACAAATGCAAGCGACGGAAGTGGGAAGTGAGCAATGGTTTTGCTGGCTTTCTCTTCCTCGTCTTTCTGAGCTGTGTTCTTTCTCTCTCTTGATCTCGACATATATCTGATGAGGAGAAAGAAGTGCCAGTAGCCCCCACCGGCAACCACTGGCTCAAGCTCTGCCCTTGGTTCTCTAATTCTACAATTGCTGCTGATATCTGCGTTCCAATCTCTCAATAGTCGTTACTGTAGCTCTGAGTGCACCTCCTTTATGTTCTGAAAGACACAAATGAGGATACCCTATATATAGATGCTGCCAGTCCCTTGTACCAAAGCTGGATTTTCTTTTTGAAAGTAAAAACAATTGCCAGGCAGTAGGGGGCAGTGAAAACTGACTTGTATGTCTGCCCATCTAAATTAGGTGGGTGGACAGAGAGGTCTTTAGAGTCTCATAGAGCCTCTTACTGTCTCATTTATGGCTGGGGATGGCAGATCAGTAAACGAGCATGCGTCATCCTTAGATCACAACCTATCGTTGCACTCCATCCCCGTAACCCAGAAACTGTGTTTCCCAGCAATAGGGCTAGCGCGTTATGTATGGAACTCCAACGCGTAATAGCATTTCCTTGAAGACGTGGTATACATGTCACATCTAGAGCATAACCAATCGCTGCACTCCATCCCTGGTAACTACAAACTACGGGGCATATTACCAACAAGTAGTGATATTTATCGCTAAATAGGCTTAGCGAAGATTTTTTTATCGCTGAGCATCGCCGGAATTTATTGCTGAGATAACGTGCTATTAGCAACGTTTATCTCCAAAGCGATACATTTTCCAGCGATAGCGGCGAAATGCGTGAATATCGCTAATAATACAGCGATATTCACGCATTAGCGACAAAATGCTCTTAGCCATGTTATCCACCTCCCATTGGATAACATGGCTAAGAACTGGTCTGGGCAGGTATTAGTATTTGGAGATATTCGCGCTTAGAGCAAATATTTCCATCGCTACGCCTGCCTTGATAATAGGCGATAGCGATGTTAGCGACTGTTTTCAGCCGCTAACAGTTTGGGTACGCCCACTTTGCATGTCATCAGCGATAAATATCGCTAACATGCAAAGCGGGCCCCAAACCGCTCGCTATCACCTAAAAGCTGTTGCTAACTGCTGTTAGCGACAGCTTGCTAATAGGGCGATAGAATTATCGCCGCTTAGCGGCCGAAAACGGCCGCTAAAGCGACGAAAATTCCCTAACGCCACCCTTGATAATATGCCCCTACATTCCCCAGAAACAGGGCCAGCGTGCCATGCAGGAAACGCCTATGCGTCATTACGACACCTTGACAACAGAATGGGGGCATTGATCTCAATCAGCATCTCTCCCGCGCTACACAGGAGTACTTATACCTCGATCTCCGACATCACATTGCGAAAGCCGGGGACTGAGACCAAGTAGGTTTACGGGCGGGGCAGGACCCTTGACGGAGTGAGTACGAAGCTTTGATTTTGGCAACTTTAGACACAGTGTTTGATTTATTGCTCAACGGAGGCTCGCTCCCCCAAGTCCTAAACATTAGTTTTCGCTTACCCTTTTCCCACCCATGGGATTCCTACTAGGGTTTGACTACAGGGCTACCTCATCATGCCTAGCGGTGTCTTGTGAAACAAGCTCTCTCCTCATTTTGGGTAAGAAAGTATGTGGTTTTACAAGTGCATGTGGTTTTTACATTTTCAATTTTTTAAATGGTAGCAGCTCAATGCTGTTTGTAGAGATTGTCACGCGGTATTTACACTATGGAATGTACACGCACTGGCATGCAGATAGTGTCAGTATGCGAGCAAAATAGCCACCACACAATTATCTGCCACATAACAAATTTGTGTTACAGATAGAGATGTGAGTGGCACAAGTTGGATGAGATTCAGAACATTCATTTGCACACTCACCTGGCATCTACTTAATTTTTGGTTTCAACCAACGCACTAATATGGGAAGTTACAGTACGGAATTACCGGAATGAAATGTGCTCATATCATGTTGTGTGGTGTCTGTCTTTGTTTTTTTTTATTTCACAGATGGAGAACCACGCATGACAGATCAATTATCTGTTGTATCCGCAGAAGGACCAGCTACTCTGCCCTTATTCAACTGACAGGATAGGGACTCCCCTCTTTCTGTTTCCCAGGGTGGATGACCCTTGCCCTGAAGAAAGTCCAGGACCTTTACGGCCGACTCAGGACTGAAACATGTTGGCAATAGGGACATAGGACGATAACACTCCCATTGACCCAATTTTTAATAATTTTAACATCCCTGACAGACCCAAGAATAAAGGCAAATCGGGGGTCTGTCTGAGGTTTTTTATCTTTAATCCCCCTGGTCTTCATTTATCACAAGAGCTCCTAATACTGTGGTTGAGCCCACCCCGACTTGTAGGCGTCGGGGTGACCCGATGATGAAGTATGACACCACTAGGGTGTGTGAGGGTAACTAAACAAAAAGGAATTGTTTCCTTTCTCACCTTATGGTGGAGTCAGGCATATATCCCCACACAAGATACTTCCCTTTTCGTAGTTAGGTACTCTTTTCTCTCACCACATGCTGATCTATTGGAGTATTTTTTGTGGTCTAATACTTTGACATGGGAGGTTATACTCCAAGCTAGGATCCTCCCAACCCTCCAGGCACTGGGAATTCTTTCTCCATAGCCTTTTGTATACACATAGACGGCAGATCAGTTCCATAAGGTCACTGGAGGCCAAACTATGATCACCAGTGTAGGAGTGCCTGTCTGATGTTGGGATCCCCAGCATTTTGTGCAGAATGCTTCGACAAAAGTGCATCGCTAGTGTGGAGGCTGCAATAGTGGCAAAAGTGAACACAGTGTGTACTGCCATATTGTTTCAGAATATGCAGCATTCTTTTTCCATTCTTCTAAAACAAACCAACAATGAAGGGGATTGTTTCTAAAAATGTAAAAGACATGCCCATGATGTGCATGGAGTTTACTCCGTGTATGTTGGTACTATTTCTACCTTTTTTGTAGCCAAGACAATGTTGTTGCCAGATAGGAGAAATCAGTGGCAAAATACCCTACCTAAATGGGGAAGAGCTTCTGTCATTTTGACCCGGCTGCCCTGTGGCAAATGGGCCAGTGGATGTAGTGTGTGTGATTGCAGAGTCAAATGAGTCTTTCCTTTAACCACATGGATGCTGCACATATTTATCTGCTGTGCTGCAGATGCATATTTACCATTGTTCATGACGAGCTCAGCTCATCATGAGCACACAAGCAGTGTCCTGCATGACGAGCTGAGCTCGTCATGAGCATGGAAGGGGTTAAATAAAGATGATGGTTACCCTACCTGTCAATGCAGTGGGGAAACTATGGTTTTGGCATGGTGAGACCTTTATCAAATTATGGTGGGGCACCCACTACACCAACGTTTGAACGAGGCCCTTAAAATGATGCACCCAAACTTCACGTTTCCCCCTTCTAAGGCCTAATCCTATCTCTTTACGTTGGAGGAGCCAAGAAAACCAACCACCCACACTGTCCCAGTTGTTTGTCTGCCTCTTGGAGGGTCTCCTAGTGGACCTGGTCCTGAGCACAGATAATTTTTTCCTAGAAGTAGCCATCCCACCTGGGAATGAGATCCAAACTGCTGAGTGTAGAGGCCCTTATTTGTGTTAAGCAACAGGACATCGATTGGCTTCTTGTTGATGAGGTGAAATCTACCATCGAGGTATACTAACTCAGGCCAAGTTGTGCCTGCAGGGTAAGTATGCCTCCCCAGAGATCAGTCTGCCTAATCTTATGGGTGAAGAGGAAGGTTACAGGAGTAGCTCTATTGCTTCCCAGTTGCCAAAGAAAAAAAAATTTGTGTACATCTCTACAGACTCTGTATGTGGTGCTGCACTCAGGACTTCATACACTGGGCTGCTAGCTGACTGTGGATGGAGTCCAGGCAGCTAAGCCACGTGGTCCCTAGAGCAAAATGTCTCCAGAGGCTGTGGCCCAAACTGGTGAGATGACTGGGAAAGGGGAAAAGGGAAAATAAAGTTACAAGGATCCTTGGTGATGTCATTTGGAATTACCATGGAAGTGCTTGTTTCTTTTTGGTTTTCCACGTAGGTTTCTCCAGTAGGATGAAACTACCACAATTCAAAGAACCTACATATACATCCCTCTTTACATGCTTGCTAACTGAAGCCACTTGAAACACCTGACTAAATTTACTCCTAGAACCCTTAGGTATTTCATCTATTATGCCAAAAGCAGAATGAACATAGCAGTTATAGTGTCCAACAACATTCTAATATGAATTCGCTTTTATAAACACCCACATTCATTCTCTAATATGCATTCATTCACCCACCAACACACACCTAACACCTTACACTAGTAAGAGTTAAATAAATATAATGGGGCCGATTCACAGAACTAACTTACAACAAAATCCTAAACTTACTACTTTTGGTATTCACAGAAGGCATTTAGTAGTCTTAAAGTAGGATTTTGTCTTAAGGTAGGATTTTGTCCTAAATTAGGATTTTGTCTTAAATTAGGATTTTGTCTTAAATTAGGATTTTGTCCTATATTAGGATTTAAGATAGCCCTTCTGTCGGTGCATCTGTGCGAGGGTTTCTTGAGTGTTGGCGCAGTCTTCGATCCATTGCCTGAGGTTGCGGGCGGCTGTGTTGGTGTTGGTGTGGTTTATTGGTGGGTCTTGGGTGAGGGTGGTGATAAGCTGGTCTTCAGAGACTTTGTTCCAGCTGCGGTGGGGGATTCTTTGCTGGTGATTGTGTGCAGTGGAGTGGATGCAGTGGTGGTTGGTCAAATCGAGTTCGGTGGTGTGGCTGAAGGTGACGTGGCTGCTGGCGGAAAAAATGGGGTCGAGTGTGTGTCCGGCGGAGTAGGTGGGTGTTGTCATGAGCTGTTTGAGGCCAAGATTGGCGAGGTTGTCCAGCAGTGTGGTGGAGTTGCTGTTGTTGGTGTTCTCGAGGTGGAAGTTCAGGTCTCCGGGGAGGATATAGTCTGTGGAGACTAGGGCATGCGAGCTGACTGCGTCTGTGATGGAGTCGCTAAACTGTGGCAGGGTCTGGGGGGGTCTGTACATGAGGGTTCCTCTGAGGGTGGTGTTGGGATCGATGTGGATCAGGAAGTGCAGGTGTTCGGCGGTACTGAGGGCGTCTTCGGTGTTGGTTGAGATTCTGAGGGTATTTCTGTGGATGATGGCGATTCCTCCTCCCGGTCTGTTGGTGCGATCCATGCAGGTGATCTTGTAGCCATCTGGGTTGGCTATGGCAACGTCGGGTGCCAATGAGGTGTTCATCCAGGTCTCCGTCAGGAAAACGACATCCGGGGAGGATGAGTCGAGCAGGTCCCAGAGTTGGACGGCGTGCCTGCGGACGGAGTGGGTGTTGAGCAGTATGCATCTGAGATGGTTGTGGCCTGCCTTGGTGGGGGGGTAGGATGTTCTAGGGTACGCTGGCTGGTAAAGCTGCAGTTTTGGCAGGTGAAGGGTCCATGGGTGCCTTTCGGGGTGGCCTGGAAACAGGTGGTGGATCTGCAGCGTTGAATGCGTAGAGGATGTTGGTGTTGTTGTGGCATCTGGTGTAGTGGGGCCTGCGGGGTGAGGGGGTCTGGCGCTGGGCGTGGTCCAGGCACGGATGGGTGCAGACGGGCTTGCCTTTGGTGCGCCAGCTGCACGGTAACACAGCGGCCTCCATAAGAATGGGAGGTGGGTGGGCGGAGCAGCTGGGAGGCGGGGAGCAGAATGGGCGAGTAAGGGGGGTGGGCCGCAGGGGATGCAGCAGCAGGAGGGGGAAGGAAGGCTGGAGTGCTGGAGGGTTGACAGTGAAAACGGGCAAAAGCAGAATACCAAAATGCAGAATTGCAGAATACCAGACAAAATGGAATTCAGCAGCAGCACAGAATACAGCAAAGTAACACAAGTGAAACACAACAGACGAGTAAGCAGAAAGGGGCTGAGCGAGCACACGGAGACCTACTGAGTAGGACCTCGACCTCGCGGTAGCAGCGGGGTCAGGGACACAGGCACAGGCAGGTGGAGCTGTGCGGTGTGGGGAGTGACCTGCCTGTAATGGCATGCGTTGTCTCACTTGCGTGGTAAACAATTTTTACCAGAAAAAGGTGGCATAGTAACACAGGAAAAAACAGCAGTGCCTAAAAGATAAATCAAGTGCACTAAAATGTTTTACAACAATGCAAATCCTCCAAAGGAATTAAATATATTATTACACCTATACACTGTTTGCAAATAAAAATGTAAAATAACCCCAAAAACAAATTTCTTAATTTAATCCAATGCCATCCATGACCTAAATGATTTTCCAATTCAACAGACACCACAGAAACAGTTGTTTCATGCACCCATGACTAGTACTGGGCCTACTGGCTGGAAGATCCATTGGCAGACTAGGGCACACAGTGAGTTAAATGAATACGTTTATTAAAAACATGGGGAAAATGTACTAAACTGTGCAACATTTTTCCTTTACAAAAGAACAAAAAATGACAGGCAAGAAAATAACTAGGCCCCTACTGAAACTGCAGGTTATCCACCAGAATAAAATAAAAAAAATCGAATAAAAGTACAAATAAAACCCTGGTGCATGCCCCCAGTCAAACAAACAAACCCCTTATACAACAGTTTTTGAACTTCCTTGTGAAATCTCAAATACAATGTCCTTAAATCCAATAGTACATATGCAGCAGAGAGTGACCCTTCCAGCTCCAAATCTCAATGAAAAGTGACCAGGAGATGGGCATAGCAGTGGGAGGAGCCTTCTGGACAGGAACAGGAAGTTGGAGAATTTGGGCACTTCCTTGTTGTTGGAAAAAAAAGTTTTAAAAAAAGGTCTTCTTACACAAAAAAAAACTGTGTGAACAGTCTATTTGAGAAGGTTTTTAACTCCAAATTGTCATTTGGAGGAGATTTAGCTGCTTCTTGAGGAGAGAATCTTCCCCAGATTGCAGCTGCTGTCAATTGTGTTCACTCGCGTACATCACAAAAGATGTTCAAAATCATGTGGAAACTCGCAGGCTGCTATTAAATTTTGTTGGCACTCGCAACCGCCCGGCAAGTCTCTTGTCGCTCCACTGCGCAGGTGAAACCAAATTTTGAGTGCGCCAAAAAAAAAACTCTCTTTGTTGTTGTTGTCTCATAGCTGCCAATTATCTGCCTCAATCAATTAATCAATCAGGGTTTTTATAAAGCACGGCTAATCACCTGTTAAGGTCTTAAGGCGCTGGGGGGGGGGGTCTGCAGGTCAGTCGAAGAGCCAGGTCTTGAGGTTCTTCCTGATTTGTGGCAGTGAAGCTGATTGCCTGAGATATAGAGGTAGAGAGTTCAAGGTCTTCAAAGCGAGGTAGGAAAAGGATCTTCCTCCAGCTGAGGTCTTGCGGATCCATGGGATAGTGGTCAGGTACATTTGGGCGTAGCAGAGATGTCTGGTTATTGTGTACATTGAGGATCAGTTGTTGGGATATGCAGGTCCGGTGTTGTGGAGGGCTTTGTAGGCATGAGTTAAGAGCTTGAAGGTGATTCTTTTCTTGATCGTAAGCCAGTGAAGGTCTCTCGGGTGACCGCAGAGGTAGCTATGGCAGGGGGTGTCCAGGATCAGTCTGGTAGAGGCGTTCTGGATGGTCTGCAATTTCTTTTGGAGTTTTTGGGTGGTGCCGGCATAGAGTGTATTGCCATAGTTAAGCTTGCTGTTGACATGCACCTGGGTGTCCTTTCTCCTGGACTCGTGGGGATCAACTTGAAAATCTTCCAAAGCAGGAGGAGCGTGTGGTAAAAGGAGGATGATACGGCCTTGATTTGGTGATTCATTAAAAGCTAGGAGTTAAGATGCCGTGGTTGTGTGTGTGGTAGGTAGGTGTGAGGGGGATTCCGGGCGTTGCAGGCCACCAGGAGTCGGCCCAGACGGAGAAAGTGGTGCCAGGATGAGGACTTTTTTTTGGAGTTGAGTTTGAGGCAGCAGTCCTTCATCCAGTGGGTCACTGCCTTCATTCCCATTATGAAAGTTGGTCTTAGTGGCTGTAGGTTTGTCGGTGAGGGAGAAAATCAGCTGGGTGTCATTGGCATAGGAGACAAAGTTAAGTCTGTGGTTTCCCACGATGGAAACAAGAGGTGCCATGTAGATGTTGAAGAGGGTGGGGCTCAGAGAGCTCCACTGAGGATCTCCACAGGTGATCTCTATAGATCCTGTGAAGTATGGTGGGAGCTTGACTCCCCGTGTTGGGCTGGTGAGGAAGGAGAGGATCTACTCTAGGGCTTTGCCGTGGATTACAGCGCCATGAAGTCATGTGCAGAGGGTGTGGTGGGAGACAGTGTCAAAGGCGGCGGAGAGGTCCAGGAGGATGAGGGCTACACTTTTACCTCAGCCAAGGACAGTTCGGATGTCATCTGAATGAATGACTACTCATTTATATAGCGCGTGGTTACCCGGAGGCATCCCAGCGCTGCAGTGGTCCCATTCATCCCCAGAGAGATTACAGAAATAGGAAGGTTTTTAGCATTTTCCTAAACCTAGGATGGTTCTCCTCCATCCGAATAGGGTCCGGCAAGTTGTTCCAAAGTTTGGCTGACTGGACAGAGAAACGTCTGCCACCCATGCGGCTTCTCCTTATTCGTGGGACTGCCAGAAAGTTCTTACTGCTAGATCTAAGGGTCCTATTGGTTTGGTAAGGGCGAAACAGAGTTTGAGTTAGACCAGGTCCTGTCTTAGTCAAGGCTTTATGGACAATAGCCATAGCCTTGAATTCGACCCTTTGTTGTATTGGCAACCAATGAAGTTGCCGAAGAGCTGGTTTGGCAGAAGTTCTACGTGATATCTTTAAAAGCATCCGGGCTGCACAATTCTGTACAGTCTGTAGAACCCTGAGTGTCCCTAGTGGTGCCCCTAAATATACTGCGTTTGCATAGTCCAGGCGCGTTAAGATCAGGGCCTGGACTAATATCCGCCTTGCTTCGAACGGAAGCAGTCCAATTATTTTCCTAAGAGATCTCATCAGGGCATAGCAGGTCGCTGCTACCCTCTGAGCTTGCACCAAAAAGTTAAGAGCTGGGTCCAACCAAACCCCTAAACTTTTGATTTTCTTTTTAGGGGAAGGGGGATGACCCAGAATAGTAGGCCACCATCCGTCCACCGCGGAGGGAGCATCATGCCCAAGCATCATGATCTCGGTCTTTGTTCCACTAAGTTTCAGGAAAGAAGCATCCATCCACTCACGAACCTTGCTAAGGCAGGAGGAAAGTTTGTCATAAGATGACATCTGGCCAGAAAGGGTGATGATAAGCTGCGTATCATCAGCATACGTCACTAGTTGCACCCCCCAAGGTAACACCACCTCAGCCAGAGGCCTCATATAAATATTAAATAAGGTCAGGCTGAGGGACGACCCCTGGGGAATGTCACAGTGAAGATGTGAAGGTGGAGAGGAGATGTCATCCTCAAATACTGAGAAAGTCTGATCGGAGAGGAAGGATTGCAGCCATTTCAGCGCGGTCCCAGTGACACCCACCTCACCCAACCTTTGAATCAGGATAGAATGATTAACGGTGTCAAAGGCCGCGCTGAGATCTAATAACAGTATGGCTGCACAGCTGCCTTCATCTACAACCCTTCTTGCTTCCTCAATAACTGCCACCAGGGCCGTTTCAGTGCCTTGCTTGCACCTAAATCCGGTCTGGGTTGGATGCAGTAAGTTCTGGGTTTCTAGATGGTTGGAAATCAGGGAATCGACATATTTTTCAGTAAGTTTACTAATTGTGGGCAGCAAAGAGATAGGGCGATAGTTAGCCCAGTCGTCAGGATTGAGACTGGGCTTCTTCAATAGCGCCTTTACTCTTGCGTGTTTCCAGTGGAGGGGGACTGCCCCAGCTGAGAGAGATGTATTAATCACCTCCTTAATCACCGGGGCCACAACATCTGAGACCAGATTGAGAATGGTGGGAGGTGCTACATCAGCCGGTGAACCTGATTTAAGGTTACTCAGAAGTGATTGAACCTTAAGGCAGTCAAGAGGGGGAAATGTCTCAAGGAGATTCAGTTCTGAACTAGAGGGCGAGGCTGGTATCCACGGGGGATCATGGAAAGTAGAGTAGATGTCTGTTATTTTTGATACAAAAAAATTAGCCAATTCCCTACAACGTGTATATGCAAGACTGGGGTCAGCGATGGGAGTAGGTGGGGTGACTAAGGACTTGAATATTTTAAAATTTTCCCTGGAGGAGCTGGAAGCAGAGGTAATTTTTTCCTGATAATAATTGGACTGAGTAGATTTAATAGCTATTTTTATAATTACGTAAAGCAGTCCTATAGATATCTTTACTGGCTTTAAGGTAATCTTTTCTCCATGGCCTCTCTTTCTGTTTACAGAGTTGTTTAAGGGTTCTGAGCTCTGGAGTATACCAGGCTTTTTTGTTTGCTCCAATACGATGGGAAAGCTCAACCTTAGGTAGAGTCAGGTCCAGTGATTCCTCTAACCAATGGTTATAACAATCGTTTGCTTCTGAGGGGTCATTACTAATTTCAGGTATAGTTTCCAAAAGATTGAGTGTCCATTTCTCAGTTGCTAATTTAGACCAAGGTCGCCTAGTTTTTTTTAAGAAACAAGCCTGGCCTGTCTGTTCCTTGCGAGTAAGGGAAAAAGACAGAAGTGAATGATCAGACCACGGAATTGGAGTAGAATTTATAAATTCGAGCGTGCTTAGGTTAGTGTAACAGTGATCCAGTGTATGTCCGGCTTTGTGTGTAGGGCCGTGAATAATTTGTCTAAGTTGAACCGTGTTTAACACTGTCAACAGGTTCTGACAGATCGGGGTATCGGATTTATCTAACTGGATGTTGAAGTCTCCCAATACCGTAAAATTGGGGGTGTTACAGGATAGATTAATGACTGAACTTAGCAGATCTTCACAAAACTGTCCGGTCGCCCCTGGAGGCCTATAAACCAAAAGCCCCGAAAGCAAGCATGTAGGGGAAAGGGTGGCTGAGAACATCATACACTCCGCCCCAAGGATGAGGACTTTCTCTATTCTACAGCTTATACATTTTTTATGCACTATGGCAATCCCTCCTCCTCGTCCATCCGTCCGATCTTGCCTTACCATAACATAATTCGAGGGGAGGGCCCGAACAACATCAGGGTCGGAGCCGTCGTTAGTCCAAGTTTCTGTGAGGAAAAGAACCTCAATGTCCGATTCCTTCAGTAACAGGGAGATCTCTAGGGCATGTTTAGGAAGGGAACGACAGTTAAGCAAAGCAAGTGAGAAAGGGTGTTGCTCAGGGGCCATTATGTCTGGGGTGAAGTGATAGTGACAGCCCGAACAAGACTCATGATCCTTATGGGTGTTTAACAGGATACAGGTCGGTCCAACCTTACCTCTTATTGGCAGGAGTGGGATCCTGTCATATGAAATCCGAGGTATGTTAACAGGCAGAGGAGCAGGGGAACTGGCCCCTGGACCTGGCGTGGCCCGGACGGGCCCAGACGGGCTTGCTTTTGGCGTGCCTTCAGCGCGCCGCCGGCGTGCCCACTGCGCGGATGAGATCCTCCGTTCATTTTATGAGGAATAAAGGGCGGGAAGGTGGCCTGACAGCTGGTGCGGTGAGCTAAGTTCCCTCACCTAAGATGGCGTCACTCCGTTTTTTAGCCGCCCCAGAACCTTAATCGTTCTGGGCGGGGACCAGGGTTCGAGCCCAGTGATTGCCAGGAGAATTCCTTAGTTATAAAAACAATTTGCATACACAGTAAAAAATCACTAAGGATTGAGAATATTATAAACCAATTTTTATTCAGCCAACCCCCGGCTTTCCGCCTCAGGGGACATGAATTAAAACGCACTGGTCTGTGCTGGCGTGCCGGCGAGGCTTAAATACCCCGAGCAGGAAGGCGGCCTGACAGCTGGTGTGGTGAGCTAAGTTCCCTCACCTAAGATGGCGTCACTCCGTTTTTTAGCCACCCCAGAACCTTTATCGTTCTGGGCAGGGACCAGGGTTCGAGCCCAGTGAGTGCTAGGAGAATTCCTTAGTTATAAAAACAATTTACATACACAGTAAAAAATCACTAAGGATTGAGAATATTATAAACCAATTTTTACGCAGCTAACCCCCGGCTTTCCGCCTCAGGGGACATGAATTAAAACGCACTGGTCTGTGCTGGCGTGCCGGTGAGGCTTAAATACCCCGAGCAGGAAGGCGGCCTGACAGCTGGTGCGGTGAGCTAAGTTCCCTCACCTAAGATGACGTTACTCCGTTTTTTAGCCGCCCCAGAACCTTAATCGTTCTGGGCGGGGACTAGGGTTCGAGCCCAGTGAGTGCCAGGAGAATTCCTTAGTTATAAAAACAATTTACATACACAGTAAAAAATCACTAAGGATTAAGAATATTATAAACCAATTTTTACGCAGCTAACCCTCGGCTTTCCGCCTCAGGGGACATGAATTAAAACGCACTAGTCTGTGCTGGCGTGCCGGCGAGGCTTAAATACCCCGAGCAGGAAGGCGGCCTGACAGCTGGTGCGGTGAGCTAAGTTCCCTCACCTAAGATGGCGTCACTCCGTTTTTTAGCAGCCCCAGAACCTTAATCGTTCTGGGCGGGGACCAGGGTTCGAGCCCAGTGAGTGCCAGGAGAATTCCTTAGTTATAAAAACAATTTACATACACAGTAAAAAATCACTAAGGATTGAGAATATTATAAACCAATTTTTACGCAGCTACCCCCCGGCTTTCCGCCTCAGTGGACATAAATTAAAACGCACTGGTCTGTGCTCACGTGCCGGCGAGGCTTAAATACCCCGAGCAGGAAGGCGGCCTGACAGCTGGTGCGGTGAGCTAAGTTCCCTCACCTAAGATGGCGTCACTCCGTTTTTTAGCCGCCCCAGAACCTTAATCGTTCTGGGCGGGGACCAGGGTTCGAGCCCAGTGAGTGCCAGGAGAATTCCTTAGTTATAAAAACAATTTACATACACAGTAAAAAATCACTAAGGATTAAGAATATTATAAACCAATTTTTACGCAGCTAACCCTCGGCTTCCTGTTTAATAGTGTAAACTAAGATTCTTTCCCATGCTCTGTTATCTGCTTTTATTTTCCCCGCGCCAGGATACTCTCCAGTAACGGAGCGCGTTATAAAATGGTTTATACTTATACTTATACTTTCCGCCTTAGGGGACATGAATTAAAATGCACTGGTCTGTGCTGGCGTGCCGGCGAGGCTTAAATACCCCGAGCAGGAAGGCGGCCTGACAGCTGGTGCGGTGAGCTAAGTTCCCTCACCTAAGATGGCGTCACTCCGTTTTTTAGCCGCCCCAGAACCTTAATCGTTCTGGGCGGGGACCAGGGTTCGAGCCCAGTGAGTGCCAGGAGAATTCCTTAGTTATAAAAACAATTTACATACACAGTAAAAAATCACTAAGGATTGAGAATATTATAAACCAATTTTTATGCAGCTAACCCCCGGCTTTCCGCCTCAGGGGACATGAATTAAAACGCACTCGTCTGTGCTGGCGTGCCGGCGAGGCTTAAATACCCCGAGCAGGAAGGCGGCCTGACAGCTGGTGCGGTGAGCTAAGTTCCCTCACCTAAGATGACGTCACTCCGTTTTTTAGCCGCCCCAGAACCTTAATCGTTCTGGGCGGGGACTAGGGTTTGAGCCCAGTGAGTGCCAGGAGAATTCCTTAGTTATAAAAACAATTTACATACACAGTAAAAAATCACTAAGGATTAAGAATATTATAAACCAATTTTTACGCAGCTAACCCTCGGCTTTCCGCCTCAGTGGACATAAATTAAAAAGCACTGGTCTGTGCTCACGTGCCGGCGAGGATTAAATACCCCGAGCAGGAAGGCGGCCTGACAGCTGGTGCGGTGAGCTAAGTTCCCTCACCTAAGATGGCGTCACTCCGTTTTTTAGCCGCCCCAAAACCTTAATCGTTCTGAGCGGGGACCAGGGTTCGAGCCCAGTGAGTGCCAGGAGAATTCCTTAGTTATAAAACAATTTACATACACAGTAAAAAATCACTAAGGATTAAGAATATTATAAACCAATTTTTACGCAGCTAACCCTCGGCTTTCCGCCTCAGGGGACATGAATTAAAATGCACTGGTCTGTGCTGGCGTGCCGGCGAGGCTTAAATACCCCGAGCAGGAAGGCGGCCTGACAGCTGGTGCGGTGAGCTAAGTTCCCTCACCTAAGATGGCGTCACTCCGTTTTTTAGCCGCCCCAGAACCTTAATAGTTCTGGGCGGGGACCAGGGTTCGAGCCCAGTGAGTGCCAGGAGAATTCCTTAGTTATAAAAACAATTTACATACACAGTAAAAAATCACTAAGGATTGAGAATATTATGAACCAATTTTTACGCAGCTAACCCCCGGCTTTCCGCCTCAGGGGACATGAATTAAAACGCACTGGTCTGTGCTGGCGTGCCGGCGAGGCTTAAATACCCCGAGCAGGAAGGCGGCCTGACAGCTGGTGCGGTGAGCTTAGTTCCCTCACCTAAGATGGCGTCACTCCGTTTTTTAGCAGCCGCAGAACCTTAATCGTTCTGGGCGGGGACCAGGGTTCGAGCCCAGTGAGTGCCAGGAGAAATCCTTAGTTATAAAAACAATTTACATACACAGTAAAAAATCACTAAGGATTGAGAATATTATAAACCAATTTTTACGCAGCTACCCCCCGGATTTCCGCCTCAGTGGACATAAATTAAAACGCACTGGTCTGTGCTCACGTGCCGGCGAGGCTTAAATACTCCGAGCAGGAAGGCGGCCTGACAGCTGGTGCGGTGAGCTAAGTTCCCTCACCTAAGATGGTGTCACTCCGTTTTTTAGCCGCCCCAGAACCTTAATCATTCTGGGCGGGGACCAGGGTTCGAGCCCAGTGAGTGCCAGGAGAATTCCTTAGTTATAAAAACAATTTACATACACAGTAAAAAATCACTAAGGATTAAGAATATTATAAACCAATTTTTACGCAGCTAACCCTCGGCTTTCCGCCTCAGGGGACATGAATTAAAATGCACTGGTCTGTGCTGGCGTGCCGGCGAGGCTTAAATACCCCGAGCAGGAAGGCGGCCTGACAGCTGGTGCGGTGAGCTAAGTTCCCTCACCTAAGATGGCATCACTCCGTTTTTTAGCCGCCCCAGAACCTTAATCGTTCTGGGCGGGGACCAGGGTTCGAGCCCAGTGAGTGCCAGGAGAATTCCTTAGTTATAAAAACAATTTACATGCACAGTAAAAAATCACTAAGGATTGAGAGTATTATAAACCAATTTTTACGCAGCTAACCCCCGGCTTTCTGCCTCAGGGGACATGAATTAAAACGCACTGGTCTGTGCTGGCGTGCCGGCGAGGCTTAAATACCCCGAGCAGGAAGGCGGCCTGACAGCTGGTGTGGTGAGCTAAGTTCCCTCACCTAAGGTGGCGTCACTCCATTTTTTACCGCCCCAGAACCTTAATCGTTCTGGGCGGGGACCAGGGTTCGAGCCCAGTGAGTGCCAGGAGAATTCCTTAGTTATAAAAACAATTTACATACACAGTAAAAAATCACTAAGGATTGAGAATATTATAAACCAATTTTTACGCAGCTAACCCCCGGCTTTCCGCCTCAGGGGACATGAATTAAAACGCACTGGTCTGTGCTGGCGTGCCGGCGAGGCTTAAATACCCCGAGCAGGAAGGCGGCCTGACAGCTGGTGCGGTGAGCTAAGTTCCCTCACCTAAGATGACGTCACTCCGTTTTTTAGCCGCCCCAGAACCTTAATCGTTCTGGGCGGGGACTAGGGTTTGAGCCCAGTGAGTGCCAGGAGAATTCCTTAGTTATAAAAACAATTTACATACACAGTAAAAAATCACTAAGGATTAAGAATATTATAAACCAATTTTTACGCAGCTAACCCTCGGCTTTCCGCCTCAGTGGACATAAATTAAAAAGCACTGGTCCGTGCTCACGTGTCGGCGAGGCTTAAATACCCCGAGCAGGAAGGCGGCCTGACAGCTGGTGCGGTGAGCTAAGTTCCCTCACCTAAGATGGCGTCACTCCGTTTTTTAGCCGCCCCAGAACCTTAATCGTTCTGAGCGGGGACCAGGGTTCGAGCCCAGTGAGTGCCAGGAGAATTCCTTAGTTATAAAAACAATTTACATACACAGTAAAAAATCACTATGGATTAAGAATATTATAAACCAATTTTTACGCAGCTAACCCTCGGCTTTCCGCCTCAGGGGACATGAATTAAAATGCACTGGTCTGTGCTGGGGTGCCGGCGAGGCTTAAATACCCCGAGCAGGAAGGCGGCCTGACAGCTGGTGCGGTGAGCTAAGTTCCCTCACCTAAGATGGCGTCACTCCGTTTTTTAGCCGCCCCAGAACCTTAATCGTTCTGGGCGGGGACCAGGGTTCGAGCCCAGTGAGTGCCAGGAGAATTCCTTAGTTATAAAAACAATTTACATACACAGTAAAAAATCACTAAAGATTGAGAGTATTATAAACCAATTTTTACGCAGCTAACCCCCGGCTTTCCGCCTCAGGGGACATGAATTAAAACGCACTGGTCTGTGCTGGCGTGCCGGCGAGGCTTAAATACCCCGAGCAGGAAGGCGGCCTGACAGCTGGTGCGGTGAGCTAAGTTCCCTCACCTAAGATGGCGTCACTCCGTTTTTTAGCCGCCCCAGAACCTTAATTGTTCTGGGCGGGGACCAGGGTTCGAGCCCAGTGAGTGCCAGGAGAATTCCTTAGTTATAAAAACAATTTACATACACAGTAAAAAATCACTAAGGATTGAGAATATTATAAATCAATTTTTACGCAGCTAACCCCCGGCTTTCCGCCTCAGGGGACATGAATTAAAACGCACTGGTCTGTGCTCACGTGCCGGCGAGGCTTAAATACCCCGAGCAGGAAGGCGGCCTGACAGCTGGTGCGGTGAGCTAAGTTCCCTCACCTAAGATGGCGTCACTCCGTTTCTTAGCCGCCCCAGAACCTTAATCGTTCTGGGCGGGGACCAGGGTTCGAGCCCAGTGAGTGCCAGGAGAATTCCTTAGTTATAAAAACAATTTACATACACAGTAAAAAATCACTAAGGATTGAGAATATTATAAACCAATTTTTACGCAGCTAACCCCCGGCTTTCCGCCTCAGGGGACATGAATTGAAACGCACTGTTGCGGAGAGGAGTGTAGTCTTGGTACTGTGTTTGCTTCTTAAGCAGGATTGGGAGGGGTCCAGGGTGTGGTTTGTTTTAAGGAATTCAGTGAGTTGGGCTTTGATGGACTTCTCGATGACTTTAGCAGGGAAGGGGAGCAGTGAGATCAGTCTGAAATTCTTAAGGTCAGTTAGGTAGGCAGAGGGTTTTTTCAGCAGGGAGTTGGACGCTGCATGTTTCCAGTCTTCAGGGAAGGTGGCAGACTCGATGGAGCAGTTGATGGTGTGGCTGAGTTTGGGGGCAATGATGGTGCCGGCTCAGTTGAAAATGTGATAAGGGCAGAGGTCTGAGGGGGCTCCAGAGTGGATGGTATTCAGGAACCTTAGGGTGTTGTCAGTGGTGATGGTGGTCCAGTTGAGAAGGTTCGGCTGGGATGTGGAGCATTAGGGTGCGGTGGTGGCATCCTGAGTTGTGAACCTGTCGTAGATATTTATGATCTTGCACTGGAAAAGGGAGTTGATGTTGTCGCAGAGGTCTTGGGAGGGGATGTCTGTGGCATCCATGCTGGGTTTGGCGAATTCTTTGATCACGGTGAAGAGATTTTTGCTGTTGTGTGCATTTGCATTAATACATTCTTGTATGGCTGTGTTCTTTGTGCTTCTGATGAGGTGGTTGTGTGTGGTGACGGCGGTGACAGCCTCAACTTTCTTCACTATGTTCTTACATACAGAACACACTTATGAGTTAAATTAGCCCTGAACAAAGATCTGTGGTGGAACGTGGGTACATTCTATATGCATACAAACATTAAGGTATCACAACAAACACAAGTCCTTCAAAAGCTTTTGTCATTTTATTTCATTCTTTTGTCATTTTTTTTAATCATTCAACTAGGCGTATTTGTCTGAGAAGGGTACAAAGCTGATGTTGTTTGAATTATTGCACATTTCTTCAAAAACCTATTTTCCTTCAGCATTTTTTGTCATCCTTATCTTCATGAAGGACTACAGGAAACACTTTATCCTTCGTGGACTTTGGAAAACACTCCTTATTTACTCATACATTTGGTCATTTTGACTAGTGGTCAATAAGGATTAGAAACTAATGAACCCCCTCATTAATCATTGAAGGTCTCATGATAACCATTTCCACCCTCTTCCATTATTCCCCCAAGCTCCCACATGTAGTACAAGGAGTGAATCGCTGCAACACCTCCTCACTATTTGAACAATGTACATAATCCCTCTCAACCTTCTAAAAATGGCCATCAGGAAGCTCTTCTGAGTCATTTTCCTCATCCTGGTACATAAATGACTATTAGAAGTAAAATGGCACTCATAAATATCTTCTCATCAACATACACAATGCCTCTTGTGTAGTCCAAAAGTCAGTTTCCCTTTACTTCTTATCAGGTCATTTGCCATGTGCGAAAGAAGAAATTTGAATTGTTCATGTTGACAAGTGCACAATGCTAGTCTAAAAAAATAGAAGCTCTGATTTCCTCTTTCTTATGATCAAAAAAATCCCCTAGACTAGCACTGAGCACTTTATATTTATCCTCCACACAAGGAGGGTTGTCCCTTCCAAATATTAAAGAATATTATTTTGCGTCTTTTGCACATTACAGTCATAGGTTTTTTTTTTCTTTGGATTGCCATGAGACAGACAATTTGACAATTTTTTTATGAAAAGGATGCTGCTAGAATTGAAAATTTATGATCCGGTAAGAACCACGAAAGACCCAAAAAAAGTACGATATAAAACTTTGCAGTGGACTTTCAAGGTCAAAACTCAGTTCTTAAAATTCTATGATTTACCCAAAGTAAGTAATAAGACGAACTTAATGAATTTCAGCATGGGAGAAGCAGGTTGTATGGACAAAAATATAATAACTCTCTGGAAGCAAAATGGTTTTGAAAAAATTGAAGACTTCCTATTGGGAAATAGGTGGAAATCTTGGGATGAAATTTACAGCCAGTTAATCCACTCGCACACAATTCTGAACTGGTCATTTATTACGTTATGTCCAAAACTTAGGGAACTTAATATAGGAAATTTATCCCACAAAGAAAATATTTCCACTACCTTTAATAACATAACACAAAAGAAAATGTGTATCTGGATTAAAATATTAATAGAAAGTAAGGAACGGGACTTCTACAGCAAGATAATTGAACGTTGGAAAAAAAGGGAAGATATAATAATTAATCAACAGGTTTGGGACAAAATAAACAAATTCAATAAAACTATCTTTCGAGGAGCAAACTTTAAACGTATGCAATTCTACAATAAATGGCTAATATATAGAACCCCCTCCTTTTTACACGATATCTTCCCCCTCGTAGCCGACAAATGCTTCCGATGTGAAGAAAAAGGCACTTGGAAACACATTATTTGGGAGTGCCCAAAAATCCAGGTTTTATGGAAGGAAATAGAAAGATATCTTTCAATTGTCCTTAAAACAAACATCATATTTAACGACCTAATTCCCCTCATAGGCTGCTCTCCTTTCCACACCCAATATGATGAGCCCCTTTTTATAGCTTCTCTAATAGCTAAATCCCTTATATTACAGTCCTGGAGAACAGATTCCGTCCCATCCTTCCAAGCATGGAAGGTAAAACTACAGCGAATCCAGGGTAGGGAGAAAAAATATGCCCTTAGGTCAGGGGCTCTCAAAAAATATGATAAATATTGGAGTGTGTTCGATGTTTAGCTTTTTCCTGTTATTACTTAACCTTATTTATGCTTTATCGAAAACATTTATTAGTCTAGTTCGACGGTTCTATTTCCGCACACTGCACTTTTGAACTTAGCTTTGGAATATTAAATGTGAAAACATGAGAACATTTATTATATATGTATGTTATGTATTCTTTCAATTCTAAACAAAATCTTTTGGTTATTTGAACCAGTTTACTAATTGTCTGCTCTTACACAAATTTGCACTTTATAACTTAAAAGGTTAAAATGACAACTTGTATGAATGTTTTTCAGCTTTTTTCCTCCGCGTACTGTGTTAATTGGATTTCTATTGTATTGCTATATTTGAACTCTCAATAAAAAAATTTTTTTTTTTCAAAAGTGCACAAATAGCAAAATAAAATAGTGAAATCATTGCAAAACTACTGATTGAAACCAAATCACTGTACATTTTTAAGAGATATTTTACCAAAGAAAACTGCGGGCCAGATGTACTAAGATTCCGTTCGTCCTTTTGCAACCGTTTTTTTTGCGATCAGAAGCTTATTTTATGAACCAACCTATGTGCAAATAGGTTGGTTCACAAAATAAGAACTCAGAGTAGGTTGCAGCCCTGACTACCTGATTAATACTTATTAGGTAGGTTGCAAATTGTGATTTTCTCAGATTGCTGACAATCAAAGGGATTGTGGCCTACACGTATAAGCAGGCCGCCATGTCAGTGAATGTATTTAAAATAAAGATTTTTTTTGTTTTTGAAAGAAGCCCAGTTTTTTTTTTAAATGAAACGAGGCTTTTTGTACTGAAAAAAAGATTTGCTTTAAAAAAAAATCTGTGAGAGTTGCCAGTGGTTCATCGGACCACTGTCTACTCCTCCGAAGTGTTATCCACAGTTTGCTAAGGGGAGTGGTTTCACAATGGCCCCCTTCTCTTTTGCAAGTGAATTACCATCCAGCTTGGGAGTCAATACATTTTCAGTGTTTGATACATTGCATATGAGTTTGAGTTATTACAAGCATTGATAGCGCAAAGATTCTGCTGAAGAAACCAATTGACCGCTTTTTTGATTCTGCTATTTGGACGTTGCCTCCTGATATATACTTTATCGAGCCTTCGAAAAATCAAAGTGTCACGAAACACGTGTTGGTTGTTTTCTGAACTCTGAAGAAAGAAATTTAGGAAACTGCGTGATTTATTTATTTTATTTTAAGAGTTTTATATAGCGCTGCTAGACCCGGAGGTATCAGAGCGCTTTACATGAGGAATTTAGTATTTAGCATATTACAAACGTTACAAAATTTACATGAAAGATCGTTGCGAGGAAGAGGAAAAACAAGGTTATACAAATACATCTAATGATTAGATCATTACAAAAACAGAAGAAGATATTAAGGAGCAATGGGAGCGAGGGAAAATAGGGGTAAGGGAAAAGAGGGAGAGGGGAAACGTGATTGTACTGAATAATATACAAGCATTTCATGCCAACAAATGAATAAACTACACATCTGTTGCATAAACCAGTCCTTAGCATTTGGACCATATACTTATTTTCATACTGTTTGAGTTCTTTGGTTGCTTGTTTCTATATTTGTATGCATTCTGGCTCTTAGGATCCAGCATGCAATCTCACACTATGGGTAGTAAGGTGTTACAACCCGAAAGCACCATTCTGTCTCACAAGTAATTGTGTTACACATACTATACCCACTACTAATGCTGGTGAAGTGTGAATAGTAAACCACTACTACCCTTTACCCTGTTTCCAGTGTCACAAATGGGAACTGGGTGTTGGCAAGACAAGCCATCCTAACAAGATGGGTGGTGGTGGACCTGTCACCCACCACACCTGCATTTCAAAGTTACTGCCTCAACACACTCATACATGACTTCACTGTAGCCTTATGTCACTCCAGATATCCTGGGACCATTCCAGAAAGGAAGCAAATTCCAAAGTAACTGTGGGGAGAAAACTCCAGAAGTTTCTTCCACTTCAAAGCTGGCACTACATATGAAAAAAGAACCCTCAGGTCCATTCTTCAGTATACCACTAGAACTGTAAATACTACAGAAGAAGGGTTGCCCTGCTGCCAGAGGACTGTCCTGCTGCTTGAGGCCTTTCCTGCTGCTTGACACCTGTCCTGCTCTCTGTGAAGAAAGACTGGACCTACTCCCTTCATCCCTAGCAGAGTGAATCCAAGAGTCAGGTGGCTAACCTCCTGTTCTGAGCTCCAGGGACACCACAAGCTCCAGAAGCCTCCCTGCTAATGTCCAGCTGACCTGCTGCACTGGACCAGCAAGTGGACCTGTCTGACCCCTGCTGGCCTCTGCTGGAGAGAGTTCCTGATACCCAAAATGTGCCTACTCAGGTCCTGGACCCTTGACTGGCATCATTTGTGCTCCTTCTTGTAAGAAATCCTGAAATTTGGTCTCTTTGTGACCGCAAAATCTCACTGCCTGCGCCAACCGCTGCAGCGAAGCATCGGTTGACCTAACTCTTCACGCTACAGTGACTGTTAGCAATGATCGGCATTGCAAGATCTGCTTGTTAGATCATTGATAGACTGCTGTGATCGCCAATGCGAAACTCCAGCAATGACAGTCAATGTTGCCCAACAGGATCCTCACACTACAGCAATGACTGTCCACGTCTCCCAGCCGTCTGTTTGTGCTACAGCAACGACCATACGTGACGCTCTCCCTGGTGCTCGTGGCTTTCTCCACCACAAACTGGACTTTTCATGCTAGACTTTGAGAAGGTAACTTTTTCAGCAGGATTAACCTGGTCCCTGTATCCAGCCTTTGCTTCATTGTGGTCACCCTGAACTTATGACTTTCACCCAGTCTAGGACAACCAGATAGCCGCGAGTGGCGCTTTATGCTTTTAGATGCTATACTTACCTAAATCTTTGAAACTGCATATCTCTGGGTCTTCTGATTGGCTTTTTGTCATTTTTGTACCAAATAATCTATGTGGCAAATAAAGTTTGCTCTATTTTTCTAAATTGGTGTTGGATTTTTCTTGTGTTCTGTTTTCACTTTATTACTGTTTGTGTGCTGCAGAAATACTTTACACATAGCCCCAAAATTAAGCCTGGCTGCTCTTGTGCCAAGCTATCAGCAGGTTTAAGTTGCTTGAGTAGAGTTCCACTCCGCTTAACCAATAACCCAAATTATCTCTCTTTGGCAAATCATACAGCAAAAAGAAATTGACCTACAGTTGCTAATCGTGGCAGTTTTGACCTTGAACAGTCACAGTGTTTTGAAAGATATAAGAGACTCTATGCATTTGTGCTTGCTGCAGGCAATGCTTGTGGTAATATCAGGGAAATCAACAGTAAAATGCATCTCACCAGAGCATAAAGGAGGCCCACAAACAGTCAAAAACCCAGACCACACACTGACCTGTCAGACCAGCCCTTCTGGCCCTGCCAGATTGCTCTATATGCCACTCCAACCCTGCCTACCAATACTCCTTTTTGGGGACCAGCACTTATTTTTCCTCCACAGACTTTGACCCAGAGCAAGAGAGAGAAAAACACACGAAGGGAAAGAAGGAGGAAGAGAAAGATGGGAAAAAAGTGCTAAATAAATAAACCAGGGATGACAAAGAACCTGAAGGAGTGAATTACAGGAGCAGAAAGTGTCTGGTGGTGGATGAAAGAGCCATTAGGTGGAATCAGGACTATGGAGTCCTGGTATTCCGCATCCCGACATTAGATAGCACCTTGTCTTTCACAAATTAAAAGCTGTTTATGAGGCTTGAACAACTATTTTAATACATTGAGTGTTTACTTCTCGGTTATGTTATGTTCTTTTTGGGCGTAAAGTAACTCAGAAGTGTATCCTAGGAATGCACACAATACCTGTGAATGAAACTTTCCTAAGTGTCTGCAAGAGGCAGTATGACACAGCTGAGTATCAGGCTTCTCTGAGGTGGATGCCAAAGCATATAAATCTATATATAATCTATACTTCTGGAAAGGTTTGGAATATTTTACATAGTTGCCAGGCCTACTTTATTTTAATTCGAGTCTTATGCATGACTGGTTCCACAGCAGCAAGCTTTACAGCCGCCTTCAGCATGAACACCGCCACTATTTCTGGGCACATGGCATACCTTCCACCACTATTGAACTGTTCGGCTAAACAGTCCCAGTGAGTTCCAACAGCTGCCCTAACGCCCATAAGCTCCTTCAGAGGCTGGACGGCAGCTGCCTCGCTCTTGAGGACTTACTGTCTCCATTCTTGCCGCGACATTAGTCCACAGCCATGCTCCGCGCGCACACACTTCTTTCTCCAAATCCTTCATCCGACTTTGTCTCAGAATATCGAGCAAAAAAAGTGCTATGTATACATCTAATTCGGTGCACTGAATCTTTTACCCATGGATTCTTACAGACACAATATTGTGATATCAGGCACTTTGGCTGCAATATTTTTGTAGCACAATATTTTGTTTGAAATACTGTGATAAATACCCTTCATGCAGTGCAAAGTATAGGCCACTCCAAAAAAAATTTGTACAATTCTTGCCGCGAAAATAATTTTTAAATTAAAATGAAGCTTTCATAAAGTTGAAATATTCCAAAATATAGATATATTGATGGGTAACTGCATAAAGATGATGTTTTCACTTTTGTTTCCCATTGCTATTACATCATAGCATTGAATACCCAGTTTTCGATCCAGCTCTTCACACTGACACAACACATTTACATTGCGCTAATTATCCTTAACATATTGAGTAAAATTGAGATATTAAATTCAAATAATTATTCATGCATTATTTGTGTGCCATTAACAGGATACACTGATAAAAGCATGCAATTTACAACATGTGTTACACTGTGAGTAAGAATTTAAAAGAGAACAAAAACACCTTTGAACAAAAAACAAACCTATGGTTTGAATATTATTAATATTACTCTTATATACTGATGATATGTCAGTGCTAATTCGTAGCCCTTCCAAACAAAAGACTAGCCATGTACCGTCATGAGAAACTAAATCATGGTGGGGTTTGTGCACCGATCCTCCCCTTGGTGTGTCAGTTTCTTTGAAGGTGACCATAGATGACAAGCGCCAGAGACACAATGCTGCCACAACATATAAAAACAGAAAGAGCCAGTTTCAGAAATATTGCCTGTGACTTGTTCTTATACTACTTCCTAGCTTACTCCTGGAGCAATCTTGGCTTACTCCTGGAAATCAGGAGTAAACCAGATGAACTGTAAGATTTAGCCACACCACATAGCAAAGTCTTTTCGAATCAGCCCCATTATATTTTCTGAATATTTTGTGGGAATATATATATTTTTTAGAAAATAAATTGAGCGGATCAAGGTCAGTAGTAATCAATGGGGAAGTCTCTGAAAAATATGTGTGAATTTGGGGTTATGACCTTGCATTCCTCGACTGACACTGTTGGCTCTTTTCACAAAGGTTTAGCTAATAGTAGGCGTGACTTACTTAGGTAGCACTCTTGGCTTACTCCTGAGTTTCAGGAGTAAGCCAGGAGTACTCCAGTTTTTCTCCTGGCTCACTACTGCAATGAATGAGTAAGTCAGGTGTAAAACAAGAGTAATTCATGACAAAGTCTTTGTGACCCAGGTCCAAACAGAATTATAGAACATTAGTCAAAGTAAGCTTAAGTGACCAGTATCAGTCTGAGTCGAATACGGCACCTTCTGCCTCATTGCTGACATTTTGCATGGGTGTAAACAACAAGGCGAATAAATGTTGCACTATTTTCATGCTTGTGTAATTTGTAAAAAAGGAAGTAATTTTGCAATAGTCCCTATTACAGAACTGAACCATTGATGAACATGTTTAAGAGACTGTTTTGCTTATAATACGTTTTAGTTGATTAAAGAGGTTACAACATAAAAATCATAGTTCATGAATAACTCTTTTTAACAATAAATACAGCATGCTGATTTGCCACTTGTTGGGACGTAAAAGTCATCTGCGTGGCTGAAGACTTGTACCCCAGTCCTGAGATCCCAACTATATTGTTGTCTGCATCCCTAATGCAGATTTTTTCGTCTTAGGTGAATACGAATCATTCGTGTGCGCCAAGACATAGGCCTGTCTCACGAATTGTAGTATTGTTGGACTGGGAGGGGCGCCCAAAGAGCTACCTCTAATAGTGGTGGGAGGCTATTGCCTTCACCAGGAATCTAGCAGCATGAGCCCTGTGGTGTCAGCATACCGTGTAGTGATCAGTATTAGTGAACCAGATTGTTTTACTATGTGTCACTGTAGTGAGGCCGCCAGGCTCACTCATCTTCTTAAATGTTCCGCTGCTGTGTGCATAACTCACCCTTGGCGTAGATCAGTTAGATGTAGAGTGCTGCACAGCACAGGAGAGGTGACTGCACTGGATGCATGTGTGTCTAGTAAGGCGCATGTGTAGTTAGTGCATGTACTAGGTGTACTTATGTTTGTGAGGAATACATTACATAAGAGATGTAGTGCTCTGCAGTGTGTGCGCAATGAGAGCATGTACTGTGTATATGTGTCCTTGCATGATGTACAATACATTAAGGGTTAAGTGTGCAGCATGCACATGTAAAGTGTGTGTGCTTGCAGTGTGTGTGTTTGAAAATCGCAGACCCTGGGTGAAAAAAGAAAAGGTTCACTGCCGAACAGTGCATGCAGTCTGAGTGTGTGTGCCGAATATATGTGTACCTGTAAGGGTACAATGCATAAAGGTATTGGTGCTGAACAGTAAGTGTGCTGTGAATGCACATTTGGTATGTATGTGTGCTTGCAGTGGTACATTACATGGGGACCTTGGGTTCCATTTCGGGAAGCCCAGGCCTGCCTGGTAAAGACATGAGGAGGAGAGGAAACCCCCCAGACAGATTTGTGTATTGTTGCATTTCTGTGAGCTGGGTGGGACACACACTGGAGGGAGAAAGGAAGAGACTTTCCTTACACTTTAAAAGCATACTCTTTGATTCAATGATAGATCACAGGGAAGGGGCCTGGACACATCTCAGGAAGGGAGATGGGGCTGAATGGGAATCATAAACAGTAGGCCTGGGCATCTGGGATTAACCTTTTGCTGCACATATCTGTGTGGTTGACATCCAGGCGTGAGCACTGGCCACTCTCAAGAATGGTGTTGTGGGACAGTCAGCTTAGAAGTCTTGCCTGCTGTGACAGACAGGCGTTCATGAAGAAGTAAGAGACAGAGAAGTGACCACTTTAATTGAAACACAACCCCAACAGGAAACTTCATAGACTCAGACCCTAAATTACATTTTGGTGTCTGGAAATGGATTATAAGAAGGGGGGGTGGTGTTGAGACCCCAAACTTTGTCAAGTGCCAAGCAGCCAAACAGCCAGATGTGCTGTGTGGGAAGGAGAACTTCTACCTGTGACCAGGACTGGGGCAAAGGCCTGCTAGTCTCCCTGCTTGGTGAAGGGACATCACCCAGGACACCAAAATCACATACGAAGGAGCCTGAAGCACCAGTACCTGCCTGCTTGCCAAGACCAGTGTGCTCTGTGAAGAAGACAGCAAAACACACAAGATGATGGACGGAATGTTGCACATTGGCAAAACATTCACCCCCAGTCACAGATCTGGGTTTAATCCCTCGTTATTTTGCTCACCAGCCACCCCAGTTCAGACATGGCCATATGCAAATCTGTCATGACCCTGTGCCTCACGGGAACAGTCCAGCCCGAACTGCCAAGCCATGTCTTCGCTGGAATCAAGCATCCTAGGACCGGTTTCTGGCTATCAGCCGTCATCAGCCAGAATAGCTTGAATCCAGTGGTGTAGTGAGCATGGGACCCACGTCTGGGCATACCCTTCCCACATAGGGTGAACAGCAAAACACACAAGATGATGGACGGAATGTTGCACATTGGCAAAACATTCACCCTCAGTCATAGATCTCAGTTTATTCCATCGTTATTTTGCTCACCACGCCACCCCAGTTCAGACATGGCCATATGCAAATCAGCCTTGACCCTGTGCTTCTTGGGAACAGTCCATCCCGAACTGCCAAGCTTTGGAGGGAGTGAGGTTCAATGGGGAGCCCTGCAAGAGGAATCCCTGAGTGACGTGTGAGGCTGTGCACTGACAGGTTCATTGACTGTGTGCTGTGTTGGCTCTGCGACCCCCGTATGCCAGGAGAGGGCCAGTGGAGACTGATCCGAGAGTGAAGCACTGTGCGTGCCTGTACAAACACTTACCATTGCACTGCGGTGACCCCGTTTGCCAGAGGGGTCCACCGATAAAGTTATCAATGCTGAATGGCTGGGACCCGTGACGTCTCAGCATGGGCACTTGAGCTAAGGACATTGCGCCAGTGTTTTTGTAAGTACCACAGCAACCCCTCATGCCAGGAGGGGCTGCCGTTTCCAACGTGCCAAAGTATCATTACTTGAAGGCAAGACTGAGGCTATGTTCCACTGGTTGGACCCACTATACAAGGGAACGGCACCTGAATCTTAGAAGGCTGCCAAGGATTCTGTGGATGATGTCGAACCCTCTCCAGGCTCTAGTCAGGAGTGAAGAAAGGAAATAGGCCTGGTGCACATTTTACCTTTATGAGAACAGCATTTGTTATGTCCCCTTTACAAAAGTAAGAACAATGGCACACAAAAATGAGCATTGATTTGTTGCACTAGCGCAGTTTCTGCAAAATATGAATATGATCATTTATGAAGTTTCTAAGTCAATGCCCGAGTCAGTAGACCACAGAGTCCTCCAGTTCTTTCAGGTAGCTCATATCTTTGAATATTGTTATTCAACTTCTGCATTTGTTTTCACATTAGTCATGAACGAAGAATTCTCAGACAGTTGTGAAGATGTCATTGGTTAGAGAGAGGTAGAGAGAGGCAAGGGAGTAGCTAGGCCTTCTGCCGGCCATGGCGGTTCCAACCTTTGCTGCCCTGTGGCTACCGTAATCCAGTGTTTGCCGCGCTGTGCGGCCGAATTGCAGGAGCATGGTAAAATGTTGATACAAAGGCCTGTTGGCACCTCACACAACTGCCAGCACTGTAACCCTGTATTTTCATGACAACTCGTGCACATTGGGCTTTCTGCCCCTGCCATTTGTGAGTTGCGCTGTTGCCCAAGAGGATGTTGTCACGCTCTCACCCAGGTCCTGAATGGAATTCTCTTGGGAGATGGGTAGGCATGAAAACAACATGGCAACCCCGTACTCAATACACCTTATGAGCCCATCTTAGACTAATAATATAGTCATCTGATGATAATGGAAATGAGAAGGAAACTCATTCCAGCATGGCTGCTGCCCCCGAACTCGTGCCACCCGGGGTGCACCGCCCCTCCTGCCCCCCACTCGCTACATCACTGGAGAGAGGTAAAGTGTATGCAGTTGTTTCTATCTACTAAATACAGACATCCAAAGCACAGAAGACAATCAATCCAGGCACACAGGGGTCAACCACATGCTCTCGAAGGTAATCTTGTCTATTATTACGAGTGCCAAACTGAAGCATTAACTTTTACAGAGATGCCACAATATTTAGGGGTGGGTGTTCCGTGAGGCATATATGGTATCAGCCTACCTAAGAAATATAGGGCCCGATGTAGGTATCCAATTACCGGTTGGTAACGGCCGAAAATACCGATTTTCGGCCGTTACCGACCGGTATTTGGACACTGAGATGTAGGGGATAAGAAAATGCAGAATCGGTAATTTTACCGAATCGGTAATTTACCGATTCAGTAAAATTACTGAATCTGCATTTTGATATGTAGGTAGCACTGTAAACAGTGCTACAGTGCTTTCAGGATTCGTTATTTACCACAAATTATTATTTGGTGGTAAATAACGAATTCCTATGCAAATGCAAATATGTGCATTTACACCTGTGCCATGTGGCACACATATAAGCCATTAGGGCATGTATGTGTGCCACATGGCACACAAGCCCTAATCAGGGGTGCAACAGGGTGTCAAAGTGACACCCTGCCACCCTTGAATTTTTCGGTATTTACCGAATCGGTAATTACTGATTCAGTAATTGACATTCATTTCTATGGGCCTACAGGCCCATAGGAATCAATGGCAAATACCGAATCGGTAAATACCGATTCGGTAAATACCGAATCCTACCGATTCGGTATTTTTTACCGAATTTTTACCTACATTGGATTTACCGATTCATAAATACCGAATCGGTAAAATTCGGTATTTATGAATCGGTAAATCCAAATTACCTACATCTAGCCCATAGTCTTGAGTTTGAAGATGGCTATGGGGACTGCCAAATAACTTGAGGCACTGGGCCTGATTCACAAAGGCAAACTTACACTTTTGTGTTCGTTTACGATTGTCTGCTGTTCACAAAGGTATTTTACTAGTAATTTCTTTAAGACTACTGAGTCTCTGCACATAAAAAGATAGGACAGTTCTTTGTGAATCAGGCCCACTGTCTGTTTTTGGGATATACATAGGATAGGCAGCTATCAAGGCATAGGCATGTTTCCTGTCAAATCTTGTAGTGTTTGTTTTTGTCAACCACATCCTCACCATTCCACACAAGAAAACAGGTGGAAACGGAGGGAGTGATTAACACACAATAAAACAAAAATTCATATTTCAAAATGAGAAGCTGCAGATATGCTTTTCACGTTTTGAAAATGTTTGTTGCCCTCTTAAAGTAAATTGAAGTTGTGTGCTTATATTTATTAAGCAACTAGGTGGCTCAGAAACACCAACATTTGTTTCCTGTGACAGGACAGGACAGAACAAAGAGGTGAAAATAACAATGATCTTCTGTGTTCATTATATAGCACCTGATATCCTACTATGTAGACGGTAATACTCAAAGATCATTTGGATAAACTTAGGACCTGATTTAGATATCTGGGGAAGGATTACTTTGTCACAACGGTAATGGATATCACGTTTGCCGAAATGCGATTATTTCCTATGCGATTTTGATTTCGGCGTACTGGATATCCATCACCGTTGTGATGGAGTAACCCGTCCTCCGAGATCTAAATCAGGATCAATGGGCCCGATTCACAGAACTAACTTAAGACGAAATCCTAAACTTACTACCATTTTCGTATTCACAGAAAGCACTTACTCATTTTGGTATTCACAGAAGGCACTTACTCATTTCGGTATTCACAGAAGTTAGGACTCCTAACTTTAGGACTCCTAAATGCATTCTGTGAATACCGTAAGTCTTAAAATTAGGATTTTTCTCAATTTAGTAGTAGTAAAGTTAGGACTCCTAACTTTAGGACTCCTAAATGCCTTCTGTGAATACCGAAAGTCTTAAAATTAGAATTTTTCTCAATTTAGTAGTAGTAAAGTTAGGACTCCTAACTTTAGGACTCCTAAATGCATTCTGTGAACGCCGTAAGTCTTAAAATTAGGATTTTTCTCAATTCAATAGTAGTAAAGTTAGGACTCCTAACTTTAGGACTCCTAAACTGAGAAAAATCCTAATTTTAAGACTTTCGGTATTCACAGAAGGCATTTAGGAGTCCTAAAGTTAGGAGTCTTAACTTTACTACTACTAAATTGAGAAAAATCCTAATTTTAAGACTTTCGGTATTCACAGAAGGCATTTAGGAGTCCTAAAGTTAGGAGTCCTAACTTTACTACTGTTAAATTGAGAAAAATCCTAATTTTAAGAATTACGGTATTCACAGAATGCATTTAGGAGTCCTAAAGTTAGGAGTCCTAACTTCTGTAAATGCCGAAATGAGTAAGTGTCTTCTGTGAATACCAAAATGAGTAAGTGCCTTCTGGGAATACGAAAATGGTAGTAAGTTTAGGATTTTGTCTTAAGTTAGTTCTGTGAATCGGGCCCTTAGTCACCAAAGTACTTTTCTTCACTATACTACTTCTGGTCTTTTATCCACGGTACTGCTCTTTGCTGCTTCTTCTTGTTTGTTCTCCACCCTCCTTCTTCCTCTTCTCATTTAAATACTTTCTCTCTCGCATATGCCATGCAACTTTAGTTTTGGCTTTCTATGAACTACTATTATCAGTAAGACCCTTCTTTTACAGCATTCTAAAAGAAACTAACTTTATTTCGACTCTCTACCCATCTGTGGAATCGTACTATGGTCAATCCGACCAGCAGTGTACACGTCCTTGATCTGTATTGCTCCATAAATGGGCAATGTCTTCTTCTCTCTCATAAGCCCAATTTTTGCCCTGGGCCTTACATGATACGAATGGTCCTCAATATCAATTTTCATTGCTCTAAGCCTACACCTTGCCCTCATTCCTGGTTGTGAAATCTTTATACTGAAAAATAGATATATCTAGACTACTAGGCATTTGTGAATAGCCACATCGCCCCCTATGTGTGTGTTTGCATCAGTGCAGCTCCGCACTAGTGTGTTATGACCAGTTAGTACAATATTACATTTTCTCTCTGAAATATTTGCTCCATAATATATTTGCAGCTTTTTAAATGCCCCGGGGGCGTTCACCAACATGGGGCAAAACACATGTTGGCTGTTGTACCCTCCAGAATTCCTTATCATCTTGCATCTGTAAATAAGATGCTGCACAACAAAACCTCAACTAGTAAACTAGTAACAATGAACTAAGGAATAGTGCTTTTTGTGTATTAGATAAAAACCCAATGAATTGAGGAATTATGCTTTCATATTCTAGATGCAAACCCAAAATTATGTTCTGAAGAGTTGTTTAATATCTTATGAAATTTGTGTGATGTTGTGCAATGATTTGTGCATAAAAGTAACAATTCTCATCCGTTCGGCAGCTCTTCTGCATTTGGGGTGAGTTGAGATGCACAATGGAAAAGCAGAACAAAAGTTTATTTTTATATTCTTATAGCTGTGGGTGACCTGACACCTGACCTCGCCTATGATGTGACAGATAACATCACAACAAACTTGATGGCATCACTGATGACATTACGTATCACTTTATCATTGACATTATGGGTGATGTCACTAAAGATACAGCATAATTTCTTTGTTTCGAGAATGTTGTTAATAATGGAAGAATGTATATTTCTAATATTTATAGCTATAAATATTGTGAAGTCAAAAGAAGAGCATTTGGTGGGCGATTTGTGGTTTTCATGGTGGAAGTGCAAGTAATAGCTTGTATAACTAATCATTACTGCACAGTTTTGGGGATTCTTAGCTTTTATTTCATAAACGTAACTGCATTGTAAATGTGCTTTTTTAAGTTGAATAAAAGAGAGTTTGTAAAATATAAATTAATGTGTTATTACCAAAGCTAAGCATGACTTTAACTGTGTGTTTTTTTCAGTGATATTTTTGAGGATATACAGCATTCAGTTTCCATAAAAGCAACCCCCTCCTCAGGCAGCCAAGGCCTCCTTTTGGGCACGCTGAGCATTGGTCGGCCACAAGGGTTGGCTTATATCCAAGTTCTTTGCCCTGTGTTGAACTGGTATGTCGGGCAGTCTCATACTCTTGTATAGCTAGTGTGTGGGACATTTTTAATCCCAAGCGCTGCAGCAGGATTAAAAAAGAAAACAGCCCATAAAGTGGCTGTTTCAAACTTGCTCATCTAGCCGTGTCAGAGGGACTGAGTGTTTGAGAGGCAAGTCCAACACTGTTGGCCCTATTTATGACCCTTGTGGTGCAGGATACCACTGCAAGTTACCTTGCTGCTCTGCCCTGTGTCACAGGGAAAGGGCAGGAATACAACATATTTATCCAGTACGGTGCATTCCTGTTGTTTACCCTCATGATGGTGCTGCTTTGGCAGCCTAGCGCCAACATAGGCACCCTTGTGCAATGGTACAAGGGTGACTGTGTTGCAGCAGGATTGTTTTTGTGTAGGGAAGTGGCACCTTCCTGCACAAAAACAATCCTGGGAGGCTTTTTCCTCTTTCTGTGTGTGCTGCAGAATGCAACACACATAGAAAGTGGAAACAACAAAGAGAAATAGTGATCAGGGCCGGACTGGCAGTAGCGGGCACCGGGCGTTTCCCCGGTGGACCGGAAGGGTGGGGGACAGTTTTCGACCAGTGAGGGATGTTTTTTGTTACTGGGGTCCGGTTTTGCAGCAGTCCCCTTGTAACAAAAGCACAGCAGCAGTTATCACGCCAGCACCACCCTCCCATACCCGGGGCCGGTCAGACGTAACTGCCAGGGCTGGTTATCTATCCCAGTCCGGCCTCGATAGTGATATTTATCCTCGTTGTGCCTCCCCCAGTGAGGCATATGGCTTTGGTGCATCCCCAGATTGACAAGGTCTTGTAAATCTGGGGATGCGTCAGAATCCACGGAGGCTGCCTGAAAACACCCTCTGCAACTCCCATGGCATGATTCCCTAGCACAGAGTAAGGCAATGCAGAGATTTGAGCTGCTTTGCCTTCCTCCATATTTATGAAGCCTTTCAAACCCACGCAAAGAAGCTTTGCATGGCTTATTAAATATGATTTAGTGGTTTGCGCAAGGGCCTCGTAAATATGGACCTTGGATAGGCTAACAAAAGTTTCCCATAATTTCACCAGGAAAGATGCAGCTGTGCACATAACTTCAAAGACACTGTTTAATTTTAAACATAGAAAATAGTCGTGAAACTTGTGGTCCTCAGTAGATTTCACACTAGCCCAAATGCATTCAGCACCGGGACACTCCTGGGAGTAGCCGTGCGCTCTATAAATTCCAGATAACATAACATAACATAACATAACATAACATAACATAACATAACATAACATAACATAACATTGCAGTGACATTGGAGGGATCAATCAAGATTTTAGTGAAAAACTATCTTTAGCCTTGATAGCAAGACGCTACAACAGGCAATGTGCCACACTGGTAGCAACCATATCCCAGAAAATTCATAGTGGAGCAAAACAAAATCCACAGAACATGTACAAAATCCAGGTTTCATAGTTTGGTGTGTAGCACGTAATAGTGGAAATGGTATTTGAACCACTGCTAAATGTGCAGCAAACTGATTTCACACTGTTTTTGTTGTCAACATAACAAGACATGCATAACGTACATGTCCTCCATGTTTCAAATGTGAAATATGGATCTGTGACTGAGGCAAGATTAGGGTACTGCATAATTGATTGCATAGATTATTTACATAACTACAGACAATCATGAAAAAAAGGTTATTCGTGGATTTCTAGTACTTTGTAACTTTAAATGATTAAAAAATATATATATACTGCACGAAGTTTCAAAATATGTAGTCTTTATTTTTGCATGGTGCTTAAATCTTTCTATGAAATGGACTTGATTAAAATCAGTTTGATTGCATAACTGCTGGAGTTCTGAGACATTCCATTAAGACCATTCTGATTCAAACGATTCTGTGCATGTAAATAGGGGAGAGGATTGGTGGGCCCTGGGGGAAGCACAGTCGCAGACTAGTCTTCCCTCGGGGTCTTTCACGCAGGGGAGGACCAGGCAGGGTCAAGGGGTTGGATTAGCGGGTGGGTATAAGAATGCAGGGGAGGAAGAGAACTTCCTCTTCCAGCACTCTCGGCACCATCGGGAGGGAATAGTTTAGCAAGAAGGTAGGAGTAGGCCTAATTGTTTTAACGGTTCAGGACTCGCCGAGGATGGATTGCGGAGCCACTGGCCGGTGGTTGCGGGTGTTGCGGCTTGGTAGAAGTTGCTTAGGAGTTTCAGCATGGCGGCGGTCACCAATGATGAGGTAAGGGAGGCCCTGCGGCTGCTGGGCCGCGCGGGCCGGGAGGACCTCCCCCGGCCTGGTGTGCTGGGGGAGGGCTGGGTGGGCATGTTGCGCATCCCGCGGGCGGCCTCCGTGGGCATTGCGACAGCGGTGCTTGATTGTCTCGACGAGCTGCTGCCGCTGGGGAGGTGCAACAGGGCGAGGAAGGGGCCTGAAGAAGAAGGAGCCTGGGTGCGGGGGTCGGCGTCAGAGCCTGCCTCCGCAGCTTGAATACTCCCAGCTTGAGTTTCGAGCGCAGGGGGTGGGGGGCTTCTGACTGTGCCGGTGTCTGCGGGGGAGCTGCTGACAATGTCGGGAGGGAGTGCGATGAGAGAACAGGGCGGGGGTGTGACTGCGGGACCTCTGCCAGGCCCGTCGGGGGCCCAGGTGGCAGGGCGATGAGTGTGTGGGAGTGGGGTGGACCCGGGATCCCAATGTTGAGGCTCCAAATTGCAAGGGGACGAATACAGCAGTGGAGGAGGACATGGGGTAATGGGAGGACGCTCCCATTGAACTCTCCAGGAGGTCACGAACGAGCACACCTGTGCCAGTGAAGAGAGTGGTGGCGGCCCATGAGGTGGGTGACAGGGTTGAGGGTGAGAGGGGGGCCCATAATCTCGTTGAGGCGCCAGTGCCTTGGTCGCTGATGCCTGGCAGGGGGGTCCAGGGCTATTGCCCCCCTCCTCCCCCGGTTGGAGTGCTTGGCCTGGGAAGATAGGATCAGGAAGCAGAGCCTATTGGTCCAGCAGATGGAGGTGCGCTAGGCAGAGCTCAATGCGGCCAGTGGTGGGGCAGTCTGGGAGGAGGTGGCAAAGGGGCCACCCCTGCCAACCTCGGAGGAAGAAAGGTGGGCTGAGCAGGAGGAGAAGGACAGGGTTGAGAGGGGTAAGTTGGGGGGTGGCAGTAAGGGGTTGCAGCCCAAAGCAGGGATGGCTAAGACGGCTTTGAGGCCCGATGGTGCTCGGGCCCGCCCAGGTTGAAGCGACCTGGGGGATAGGGATGATCCAAGCCGGCGGAGGTCATTGGAGTGCGGGGTGGCAAAACGGCCTCAGGATGTTTGTCTTAAGCAGCAGGGTGTCCGCGGCGGCCATCCCTCCGGCGCGGAGCGGGTAACGACGTCGTGTGTGGCGAGCTGGAGTGTTTAGAGTGACAGAAAGAGTAAGGGTGTGAAGAGAGCGATGAGAGAGGTGTTGTGGGCACCTATGGATGTTGAACATGAGGTGGAGTTGGACTATGATGAGGACAGTGATGAGCTGGAAGACGGGGAGGTGAGGGATCACAATGACAGGACAAAGGGGGTGCGGAGCAGCAGTGGATTTGGTGTGTTGCAAGCCCCTGAGTCAACGAAGGGCTAGGTGAAGGCTGAGACCAGTAAGGCCACCAGCAACAGAGGACAGCCCAGAGTGGCACACTCGTCATTGGCAGGAGAGGAGACATGGTGGGCGGCCTGGGATGGCGGGTCAAAAGGGGGAGGAAGAGGTTTGCTGGTCAGTGGGAGTGGGGGAGGAGTCTGTGAGGGATGTTGAAGGGTTGCCGCAGACTGCTGCTAAAATGGGTGACAAACCAGTAGGGGTTCGGAGAGTGACCACGGCGGGGGCTCAGACAGACAAGGCGGAAGGAAAGGACGAAAGTTGCCCTACGTGGGTTTGGCTATGCCCCTGGGGTCACATCTGTTGGAGAAGAGAAAAAAAGAGAATCTGGAAACACGAATATAGTGACATGTTTAAGTTGCTGCACAGGGAGGTGCAAGCAAAGGAGGGTTCTAAGGAGGAAGAATGGGAGCTGACCAGGAGGCCCAGGGTTCCGGTGAACATGGAAAACTGGACATCGGTGTTTCTCATTTATGCGAGTATTTACTGCGAGAAACACCTGGATAGGGCCATAGCGCTTCTGAAATACATGGATATCATTAGGAAGCCCAGATGCAATTTGTGGGGTTTGTAGGGCTGAGCTACAATGAGGAGTTCCGCGTCAGGGTTAGCCTGAACCCGGACGAGCACTGGGGGAGATGGATCTGGAACTATGGATGCAGTGGATGGCATCCACACACTCATCGGCAGCTACGCACACGGCCAGTGGCTTTCCGGTCACGTATCAGTCTTTTCCGCCGCGTCCCACCCACAGCGGGGCGGGGGGGAGTACCGCTGGTGCGGGACCCACAGGTTAACCTGCTAAGCCAGGCAGTGGCAACACCGGTGCCTGTTGGAGCTACAACAGGGGCTACTGCTCCCGGTACCCGTGTAAGTTCAAGCATGAATGCTCCAAATGTGGGGGCATATTATAAACAACATGGTTAAACCCATAAAGTCAGAGGGACCTGGGTGAATATTTTGTTATAGACAGAGGGGTCCCAGACTCGAGAGATAACCAAATAGTGTAAAATATATACAGATAAAAAAGAAAGATCAAAAAAAGTCAACAGAAGTGCAGTGTTTTATTCACAACGCACTAATATAACCTTTCCATGGTTAAACAGTATGCATCATACAAAAGTTCAATATCTTCCTTGTATTCGTTCATGTGCCCATATAGGAAGAAGGGGAAGGGGGAAGATGTGTGGGGTATAGTTAAAGGTAAGATAATTGTGACTCACTTTACGTAAGATATAACATTAAACATACATTGAAATTCATGTATACTTTCTTGTTAGATGGTCCCCATCTGACGGGGCCTCAAAGAGCGTGCAAAGATCAAACACATTAATATATACAATCAAGCTCCTGAAGGGCTGTATAAATCACGCTGATATTAGGAGTTGATGGGGTAGATAGCAGTCTACATTTCGACCCATAGATTGGTAGGATGACTGATCCTTACATGGCGGGTCTTCATCAGGACATGTGAGGGAAGGGCAAACCTCCTAGGGTCAAAAAAGGGGAGATGAAAACTATTTTCATTAAAGGACTCAAAAGTTCCTAACAACCTAGCGGAGAGACCGCTGGGTATTCTACATTAAAAACACTGAGGACTATATACACATAGAGCCACATGCTGTGCTCTCCTGAGTAATAATGGTTACCTGCCCCGTTGACTGTTGGGAGGTAAGTGGTGAAACCAGAGGTTGTTCGTCGATGATCTATGGATCTATGGAGGCGAAAGGACCGTGTGAGGGGTATTTGCATAGAAAAGCACTATGGACAGTAATAAAAAAGGGGGGTGTAACATCTGAATGAGGTTACCTGTTAGTCAGCAGATAGCGCTGGAAATGTTCGGCAGCCTGATTCTGCGGGGGGGGGGGGGAAAGAAATGTAGATCGGTAAATCTACGCCCCCTCCCGTCTTACTTCCTGGTTACGGGTTTTGGAGACGAGCGTTTAGCCACACGACCACCCTTCAGTTTCAGGCATCGGAATAATTAGGTGAGCTCATTACGGGACCCTTGTGTCATGTTTGAGTGGTTTTTGGAAGTTTGCCCGACATTTTTGTGGCCCGTAGATTTACCGATCTACATTTCTTCCCCCCCCCCCCGCAGAATCGGGCTGCCGAACAATTCCAGCGCTATCTGCTGACTAACAGGTAACCTCATTCAGATGTTACACCCCCTTTTTTTAACTCTGTCCGTAGTGCTTTTCTATGCAATTACCCTTCACACGGTCCTTTCGCCTCCATAGATCATCGACGAACAACCTCTGGTTTCACCACTTACCTCCCAACAGTCAACGGGGCAGGTAACCATTATTACTCAGGAGAGCACAGCATGTGGCTCTATGTGTATATAGTCCTCAGTGTTTTTAATGTAGAATACCCAGCGGTCTCTCCGCTAGGTTGTTAGGAACTTTTGAGTCCTTTAATGAAAATAGTTTTCATCTCCCCTTTTTTGACCCTAGGAGGTTTGCCCTTCCCTCACATGTCCTGATGAAGACCCGCCATGTAAGGATCAGTCATCCTACCAATCTATGGGTCGAAACGTAGACTGCTATCTACCCCATCAACTCCTAATATCAGCGTGATTTATACAGCCCTTCAGGAGCTTGATTGTATATATTAATGTGTTTGATCTTTGCACGCTCTTTGAGGCCCCGTCAGATGGGGACCATCTAACAAGAAAGTATACATGAATTTCAATGTATGTTTAATGTTATATCTTACGTAAAGTGAGTCACAATTATCTTACCTTTAACTATACCCCACACATCTTCCCCCTTCCCCTTCTTCCTATATGGGCACATGAACAAATACAAGGAAGATATTGAACTTTTGTATGATGCATACTGTTTAACCATGGAAAGGTTATATTAGTGCGTTGTGAATAAAACACTGCACTTCTGTTGACTTTTTTTGATCTTTCTTTTCTATCTGTATATATTTTACACTATTTGGTTATCTCTCGAGTCTGGGACCCCTCTGTCTATAACCAAATGTGGGGGCGGCACGCCCTTACCCAATGTTTTACCTTGGTCACGCCTTCCAAGCAGTGGCAAAATGTGAAAGGCAGGGGACAGACTGGACAGAAGGGCACCTACATCGCTTAGGGTGGAAGTGATGGCCCCGTGGCTCTCGTGTTACCCGGACAGAGCGGCGGCTTTGAAGATTCAGTGGGGTTTCACGGAGGGTTTTCAAGTGGGCTATCAGGGACCTAGGGTGTGGAGATGGGCGGACAATTTGAAATCAGCCAAAGAATTGCAGGGAGTGGTGGTGGCCAAATTGCAGAAAGAGGTGGAGGAAGGGATGATTGCGGGCCCGTCTGTCGGATGGCCAGTTGACGATTTGCTCATCTCCCCATTGGGAGTAGTGCCGAAGAAGGAGAAGGGTGAGTTTCGCATGATACATCACCTATCTTGGTCTGAAGGGCAGTCTGTGAATTATTTCATCGCTGAAGCAGACTTGAGGGTGCTCTATGCATCGGTGGATGACGCGAGCCGCCTGGTGAGGGTGTGTGGGCCGGGGGCGGAACTGGCTAAATGTGATGTCAAATCTGCCTTTCGCCTTCTGCCAATCCACCTTGTGGATTTGTCTCTGCTAGGGATGCAGTTTGCAGGGGCCATCTACGTTGGCAAGGTCTTGCCCATGGGGTGTGCGATTTCTTGCGCGCTTTTCGAGATGTTTAGCTCATTCTTACAGTGGGCATTTACACAGAAGTGCGGGCATCGCAACGTCACTCACTATCTGGATGATTTCCTCTTTCTGGGGAAGGCACATTTCGGGGATTGTGGCAGGGTCCTGTCGCAATTCCAGGAGATGGCACTACAGTTCGGAGTCCTTTTGGCGCCTGAGAAAACAGCCGGGCCTAGCTGCTGCTTGACGTTCCTGGGTATTGAGCTGGACTCCATTCAGTGGATAGCTCGACTCCCCAACGCGAAAGTATCGGAAATACCGGCATGTCCCTTGTGGGCGATTGGAGAAAAGCAGATCGCGTTGAGGGCGGTGCAGCAGCTGCTGGGTTTCCTGAACTTTGCATGCAGGGTGGTGAGGGCTGGATGGACGTTCTGCAGGCGGCTCGGCATGGTCATGTCGGGGACAGTTCTACCCCCACCACAGGGTCCGGATTTCCATGGAGATCCAGGTGGGCTTGAGGACATGGTTGACATTTTTGTCTGATTTCATGGGGTATCATCGGACTTTGAGGACGAAAGAATAGTTTGCAAGTGCAAATTTATTGTGATGCAGCCGGGGCAGCAGGTTTTGGGATCTTCTGGGACGGCAGGTGGTGTGCGGAGGATTGGCCAGCTCATTGGGTGAAGCAAGGGAGGAGCATTGCGTTTCTTGAATTTTTCCCACTGTTGGTGGCACTGGAGGTGTGGGGATCAGAGTTTCAGAGCAGGTCAGTGCTGTTCCATGTGGACAACATGACAGTGGTCGAGTTGGTCAACCGGCATAGGGCAAGGGATCTCAGAATGCTGCAATTGTTGGGAGTTTCATGCTGAAAAGTCTGAGGTTGAATGTGTTTTTTAGAGCCAAGCATGTCCCTGGGGCGAAAAATGACATAGCAGATGCTTTGTCTCGTTCGCGGCGGTTCCGGCGATTGGCACCAGGAGTGGATCAGTTCAAGACCGAGCTGCCTGACGGCATCTGGGCCTAGGGGGAGTGAGGGTGATAGGCCTGGTGGAGAAATCTATAGCTGCTACCACAAGACGGACCTTCAGACTGGCATGGGCAGAATTTGGATCCTTTATGGGATGGAGCGGGGACTCTGCTTGCGGAGATCACTCAACTGTGGAACAAGGAGTGTTGCAGTTTATATTGCATTGCATTGACAAAGGGCTGCCTTCCGCGACGATCTCAGGAAAATTGGCAGAGGGGTCGTTTTATTGTTGCTTGTTTTTTTTATTTGGCCCGACCACAGATATGATTATAGGTAGGGTACTCAGAGGTTGGGGCAGAGAGAGTAGGAGTGGAGGGGTGTTGAGGGAGGTGGTTACATTTGATTTGTTGGTTTAGACTGGTTGAGGTCTTGCTGCTGTGTTGTTATGACAGTTTTGAGGTCCGGGTTTTTTGTTTATGCATGGTATGGATGTGTTTTGGGGCTTTCAGAGTCTCTGAGCTGCTTGGGACACAGAAGGGGTGCGGCAGGTGATATGAGGAGATCAGGTTGGATGCAGGCCATCTAGGGATTTGGTTGGGGCAGTCAAAAATGGATCAGTTGGGGAGGGGTAAGTCGGTTTGGCTGTGTGAGACTGGTTGTGAGGGTGTGTGCCCGGTGGCGGAATGGAGGAGCTTTCTGCAAACCTCGAGATCTGTGAGTGGTGATATATTTTGTCACCCGTCTGGGGCAAAGGTGACGGCGGGCGAGCTATTGGCGGTTCTGCGCATGGCATTGAACCAGTTGGGGCTGGATCCGGCGGGTTTTGGGATGCATTTCTTCCGGATTGGGGTGGTGACCGCAACAGCATGGCTGGGATGGTCCTGGAACAGGATCCGGCAAATTGGGGCTTGGCACAGCACGGGGCTTGGTGAGGGGGGATTGGTTTGGACCGACTAGGCTGTCTTACTAACGTCTTTTTCTCCCGTAGGTTGCGTGGGTGGACCGGGGGCCAAGATGGTCACTTGGATTGTGGGGCATTCGTTCGTGCATTGGGCCTCCAAGTATGCAGAGCAACAGGTGTACGGCCGTAACCTGGGACTCAAAGGACAACATCATGAGGTGCACTGGTAGGGTAAAGGGGGGATGCGATTGGGGGCACTATTGCCCTGGCTCGCGAAGATGGTCCCCCAGAAAGGATGTCCTGACCTTTTGATAATCCATTTGGGTGAGAACGATTTGATTTGGCTGTCAGGTTTGGCGCTCTTACAGCTGATGCAGAGAGACTTGGAGGTGTTGAAACACAGGCTCGCAGGGACATGCATTGCCTGGCCTGAATTTATTTCTCGAAGAGTATGGAGGGGAGCAATTAAACACGGGGCTGTGGAAAAAGTATGTAGGATACTCAACAGGGCGATGCAAGTTTTTTGTGGGGAGAAGGACATCAAAGTAATTGCTCACACTGGACTGCGACTGGAGGAACCACTACTGTTTAGGGATGACGGTGTGCATCTTTCTATACTGGGGAAGGCTTATTACATAATGGTGTTGAGAGACAGCGTGAGCAAGTTGTGGGATGAGGCGATTTGGTGTCACTGGAATGCTTGAGCAGGTGGGTGTAAAAGATCCATAGTTTGGACCCCGGGGTGGGGGGGCAGGTAACTGCCCTAAAGGGGGTTCCCTGGTTGGCGATACTTGAGAGGGGTGGGGGAGTCAATAGCGGGCGCACCCATCCCTTGGGGCGGGGAAGGAGTGAATGATGGGGGGAGACGCAGGCATGAGTGGAATGCCAGGTGATACTGGGGAAGATGGTAGGAGAGCTGTGGAAATGGATGAAGAACGGAAGGGGTCATGGAGTGATAGGAGAAGTGAGTTTGGAGCGGGTAAAGAGAGTGAATGGATCAAGAGTGATGTTGGGGGGTATTGGATATTGTTGTTGTTGTTATTTCGTTATTGATTATGTTGTGCAGCCTAGTCCTAATAAATGGCCTTTTACGCTTAAGATACCAGCATGGTCTGTTTATTGCGCGAGTGGTCTCATGGCTAAACTGCCTACCTTGTGATTGGGAATGCAAGGTTTGAGCCTCGGGCCGATTCCACATCCTGTGTTTCTGGGTAAATCACTTAATCTCCCCATGCCTTTCAAAAAAATGAATGCGTCCTTGTATAACATAACTGGTGCTCATATTAAGCAGCTTCAATACCTTCGGGTCGAGTTCCCACTACATAAATCTGCAAAAAAACATAGAAGTGAGCTTTTACTAAAAAGACGTGATTCGACGAATTTTTTCAGTAGATATATATGAAATGCTGCCATCGTGTGGCCATTTGCGGTCTTACACTGTTAAACGTACCGAAATGCTAAGTCAAGTTTTTGTTTGTTTAAGTCATATTATTTGAAATGAGCTGGGAGTCACATCACAGCAAAGACTGGATGTCAATATAAGTACTGCTACAAGGAGTACACATTGTAAAAATATAGCACTTCACACCCCCACTTGAAACACTTCCTAGTGATGAAAATATAATGTTACTACTAACTAAATTAATGGTACTGAATTCACTGATCAGAAAGATGGGCGGCTCAATTGACCAAGTCTTGATTTACACTCATGACCTGAAGATCAAAGAAAATATCAGAAGCATGGTTTTAACATCCTGAAACAATCCTTTGTTTATGCAGTTAATTGCCAGCAAAGACCTGACAGGTAAACAGCTGTACAGATGGGGTGTGGTGGAGGAGAAAGCTTGATTTGAGAATGTAACCTGATGGGACCATTCCATGTCTAATTATTTTCAGACGTCTGGTCAAGAAGCTTCTCAGCCACATAACTAGAGCTTGAAAAGCAAGGGCGTTGTAGGTCCAGCAGCAGGTCTTAATTGAATCCTACAGTTAAGGCGTAACCAATGACACTCGACAAAATCAGAGGGATGCGATCACACCAATCAGAAGAGCCCCTGCCGTCAGGGACATCTTAAGGATTTCGGGGGCCCAGGGCCAAACATATTTTGGGACCCCCTGTTCGGAACAGCTTTAAATTTATGATCCAATTCCAGCTTTTTCAAGTCCGCTTTGGCCATGTCACTGACATTGCACAGGCAGACTGGTCCAAATTCTCAATGTGTTTACTTTTAAGAGATAGAGAAGTTTGTTTGAAATACTCTAAAATAGCAGCTTACTAATATTATTGCAAATAAGCGACCACTGCCATTTCTCAAATGTGAGGTCCTGTTTTGATTTAAAAGAAACTTTTTTATAGATGTTGCATGGTGTTGAAAAACATAAGCAACCCGTTTCTCTGCAAAATGTCTGTAATAGGCTCCCACACATTAGCCATATTGAAGGAAAATGTATTAAATAAAATCTATTGTTAAAAATCATTCAAGGTCATCAGGGTAGGACTGTGTGGAAAACAGAACCCCTAACAAGGGCCCCCCTGAAAGGCTGGGGCCCCCGGGCCAGAGCCCACTTTGCCCATGCCTTAAAACGTCTCTGCTTGCCGTTCTTTTTCAAAATCACTAACACTTGGAACGAAGAATTGAAATTTGAAAAAAAAGAAGGAGCTTGAGCTTCCTCCAAAGTTTCGAATGAGAGCGCTTGGAACAATTGAACAATGTGGTTGTGGGTGAACACACATGAGCCTGGAGAGGCAAGTGCTAAAGTAGGCGCTATGTAGAGTGAAGCCTTTATTGTAAAAGCTACATTAACTAGAGCTTACCTAGACTTTAATTTACATGTCACAAAATTTACAAAGTTCGGTGGGTAATCTAAATGTTGTACCAAGTTAAACATTGTAAATGTTATATTAAATAAAAGACACTCAATGTAGAACTTGCACAAACTAGAAGTTACACAGCGTAGAAGATACTTATCATAAAGCTTAATACGTGTGTAATTGCCTCACACATCCTCATTTATACTTTAAAAATAAAGGAATTTATGGGGAAAATATGAGGAAGAAACGCAATCAGTCACCCTCCTCCTTCGTATTTTAACTGTGACCGCAATGACAACAAAAGGGAGGTCAAGTGTCATAGAGGTCACTTAGAGGTCACCAGGGGTCGCAGCTGTTACCCCGGCACTGCTTTTGCGACCCCTGGACTCATAGGTGGCAAAATCAGTGCCAAGAACACACTCATGGCTCGTATTAGCAGCGTCAGCCTTCAACCTCCTTTCTGCTCCTTTTTTTGTCACTTTAATAGTGAATAATAATCTATCATTTACTATTAATGTAACAGAAAGTAGAGCAGAAGGATCAGGAATGGGACCTTCACTGGCATCTAATGTAAGTAAAACAAAATGCTTTTCACTGTTTGCTATTTAAAGGGTAGCAAATTACAATGAAATCATGGATAGCTTAAACCCTTTATAAAGATAACATTACTTTGATAACCAATTCATATTTATCATTTGAGTTCACAAGCTAAATGGAATGATGATCTTTAATGTATGAACTGTAAGAGCACTTTAATGATGAAAGGCACTAGAATAATGATATAAAATTACCAAACAAATAATTACTTTGATTCTTGTGTGAATCTGCTAAATAATTGATCCATAAAAGCTAATACGTTAGAATCATATATTGGACGAAGATTGTAACTGTATTGTTATTATGGAAATCTGTGTCTTCTGACTTATTTTTTTCTCTCCCACTCATTCATTGCAACTATTCTTTTCGTTGATATTAATTTGGTATTTCACTTCACATTTGCCATGTTATTTCTATTTTGTAAAAACAAATGGTTTTCTCACTCACTGCACCTTGCCTTGGCCTGAAGAAGCAGCAAATCTAACATAATGTGGCATTAAACATGTTGACATAGTGGAAGTTTTGAGAAAAAAAATGTAACATGAACATTATTATGAATTACAGGTAAATTAAAAATTCTAAGGGGCAGATCTATAAAAAAGTGCCGCAGCACGGCACCGCAAACCCTTTGGCTGTGCCACGCTGCGGCACTTTCAGAGCACAGGAATGCGACATATCTACAATGATATGTGGCATTCCTGTGCTCTCCCCAGTGCTGGCGCAGAAACAACTGCCATGTGCAGGCACAGGCACCCTTGCACATGGTGCAATGATGCCTGCGCCATGGGGAGATTGCTTTTGTGAAGGAAGGGGCCCCTTCTTGCACAAAAGCAATCACTGCAGGCATTTTCCTCTTTCAATGCGTGCTGTAGAATGCAGCACCCATTGAAAGAGGAAATAAAATGAGGAAAAATGAAAAATTGTCCTCGTTTCGCTTGGCTACGCCACCCCTATGGTGGCACAGCAAACTGACGCATTTCCAGGTTTACGATTTCTCGTAAATCTGGAAATGCATTAGTGGACATGGGTGTTGCGTGGGAACACCCACAGCAACACCCATGTCCCGCCCCTAACACGCAAAGTGCTGCGTGAACAGGGGCGATATTTACAAGCACAGGTTAAGTCACGCAGGGTGACTTTACCTGTGCTTGTAAATATCCATTAGCGGGCTGCGCCACCGGTGCATCACGCAATGTGATGCACCGGCGGCGCATGGGGCTTGTAAATCTGCCCCTATAATTTTTGTGCCTCAGCTGTCTGTCCTGTATGTACTGAACCATTTATGCAATGTTAAGGGTATGGACATTACAGTTTAAGAGGTTTAATCAGAGATATTCTTCCTCACAAATCTGAAAGTAACAGTGATTTTCGTGGTGTTGGAAGTGGATGCTAAATCCTGCCCATGCTATCTGAATATGCAATGGTGACATCATAGGTGAATCACAGCCTGACACTGAAGAAAGTGTTATCATGCACTGCATTTATTATGATGCATCGGGGCAAACTGAGTGCTGGAGTGTGAGGCAGTGTGCGCCACCCCACTCCTATTTGAAAAGGCTCCCTTGAGCTAATGAACTGACAAGCTCTGGTTGATGCACCTACGCCCAGCGAGTGGTACTGAGACCTGAGAAGACTTTGGCCAGCATCTCTAGCACCCCCAAAAAAGTGTTGCTCTCTACTGAAGTACAATTATCCAGAAACACGTGTCTAGAGATACACAGCACTGGCTGCACCGACAAGGGTGACAAACTAAAGCCTGACACCGAAGAAAGTGTTATCATGCACTGCATTTATTATGATGCATCGGGGCAAAGTGAGTGCTGGAGTGTGAGGCAGTGTGCGCCCTCCCCCCTCCCATGGCGAATCACAGAAGTTCACGTCATGAGTACGTGGTTGACAGGTGGAACTTTCTGGAACACCATCAGTAGCCCTTTTGGGCCTAGACGTTGTTGGCTTGCTGAAATCTTTAAATGAGCAGCAATGTGAAATTATGTTTATTGACAGGCCTGGTCCATTTGGCCTAAAAAGAGCAGATACCAAAAACTTTTAAATGTCAGAGTTTAAATTTAACGTGTGGGCGAGGAACTTCAGTGTGAAGCCAACCAGGAGCCAAGCAGAAATGCATGCAGTTAGTGTGTGATGTGATCACGCTACGCAGGATCGGTAGCTTTGGACATATTCACAAGTGCCCCCTGTTGAATGCAATAATGACTGCACCCAAAAACATCTGACACAGAAGGGTTCGAAACTCATCAGATGCAGTCATTGTCACGTATTCTCGAATTACATGCACAGTTTGGTGCTTACTTCACCGATATCCACATGCCCCGTTGAAAACTAGGCCCTTTTACCCTGTTAAAGTTCAGCAGGTTTGTTCTGCTGAAATTTTATGAAAAGTATGAACTTTATCACACTTGTTAATTACTCTCACTGATAAAGATTGCACCACTTTTAATGGCTATCCCTGAGCAAACAGATGTATGTGAAGGGAGTTCAATTTAATGGGCCCAATGTAATCTGACCCTTTTGTGATGTGTGTTTCTGTTGCAAATGTGTTCTATCTTTTAAGTGCTCCTCTTTATCTTTCACAAAGTCAGTCTCCTGGTAATACACAACTAGGGGCCAGATGTACGAAGCATTTTACTGGTGGCAAATGGCCCATTGGACTGCTTTCGACAGGTAGAATGCTTATTGTCATGTGCTAACTCTGTTTTGCGAGTCGGTAATCTATTACTGACTTGCAAAATAGGGTTTGCGAGTCGCAATTAGGAAGGGGCAGATTAAGGGTGCTCCTTCCTAATAGGAGTCACCCTGGTATGTAGGAATGTTTTGCGACCTAGTATGCAGTCGCAAAACATTTGAAGTTACCACCAACTTCAAGTTGTAATCCATTCGCAAAAGGGAACCAACGTTTTTAAGAACAGGCATTGGTCCTACAGACCACTGCCTACTCTTAAAAAATTAAAAGGTAGCTTATCATTATTATTTTTGAAATGCATCACGTTTTCCTTAATGGAAAATGTGCTGCATTACAAAAAAAAATTACTTTATTTAAAAAGCAATCAAAGACATGGTGGTCTGCTGACCCCAGCAGGCCACCATCCCTGTGAGTGCTGGCTATTTCCAATGGGTCTCAAACCACTACCTTCCTCATGAATGTTAATGAGGTAGGTCTATTTGCGATCCCCTGTAAATCTCAAAATGTGTCTAAGACACATTTGTACATGGGTGTTTGTGATTTCCCAATTGTGAATTGCACAAATGTGCAATTAGGAAATTGCAAACTTACTTTTTTGCACATCTGGCCCTAAATGGCTTGGAACCTCTTGCAAGTGTTCACCTCTCAGGTGCCAAACCTAGACTTCCAAGTTCTCTGATCTCAGGCCACAGCACCTTCACTTCGAGACTGTAAAACACTAGTTTGAAGGAGTTACCAGAGAGGACTTCAAGGCACTTTACATAACACACAGAGCGGGGAATGAATTCTCAAGCACAAGCTCCTATTCTAACTGCCAAAACTACTTCTCTGTTCCATCACCTCTGTCCCCCAATGTGCCCACCTCCCTTCCTCAAAAGATGTTTAGGAGGAACAGGCTTTTCTTTTGCTACCCCTATGATGACCCACTCCACCATGTCTTTAGGAAATCACTAACAAGCACTGACAAAGTCAATAGGTCTGGGTTCATTGTTCTAACGTTGCAAGTATTAGCACTGTAGAAAAAGAGACACACAGAGGATGGAACGAGTAGGCTTGGACAGAGAGGGCTGTAGTTGTAAAGAAGCCCTTAATACAGTTCTATACAAGTAGAGTCGAGGTGGAAGTATATATCCAAACATCCAACAGCTTAGGTGACAGAGGAATACTCCACTGGGCTGCACCAAGACTCGATTGACAGTGTCTGAAGCCGCTGCTCGCTGAAAGAGGCTGGTTGAGGAAAGCCAATGGTTGAAAGGGTGAACCCAATGCCAACCCTATGTTGTGGATGTATGACGGTACAACGCATGGTATTACCACGCGTACCGTTACAACGCAGGTTTTACAATGCAAGTCGTTACAACGACTTGCGTTGGGGGGCACTGGATAGTGAATAGTTTAATTTACTATTTCAACTCCAGTCCCCGTGGATAGTAGGGAAGTTGTTGGAAACTATTCCCTATCCTAGAGCGCCCTCCAGCGAAAGTCGTTGTAACGACTTTCGTTGTAAAACCTGCGTGGTAATGGTACCACGTTGTAAAAGTTTTGTGGTAAAGGATGTTCTCCATGTATTTTGTAATCGATACATCTATATGATAAAACCCAGATGTAAATATGTGCCTTTTCTGTAGCAATCATGTTCAAGACCGGGAGGTCTATTTACCTAAAGTGATGCAAAATTATGCATATTCTTTTCTTACCTATTTATTTTCCAGTGTATAAACTATTTTATGCTGGAAAATAACTTGAAAGTAATAAAAATCAGTGTATAGTGCATCAATTAGCGCCAAAGGGGCATACCATGGGTGGTGCATGGTCGTTCCATGCAACCACCCAAGGTTTTAGATGCTAAACCCTTTTTACTTAAAAACTTAAGATAGCGCCCTTTTCAGTATGGCTCTATGAAGGAGAAATGCTTTTTTTCTCCTTTATTTTCTGAATTTGCATGTGTGCTGCAATGTACAACATACATAAAAAGTGGGAAAATGTTTACATTTAGACTAAGCATAGGGCCTCATTTACAATATTTTGACACACAGGAGCACAGCAAGCCTTCCTGCTGTGCTGCCGTGCATTAAAAAAAAGCGCATTGCTGTCCTTTTCCCATGCGCTGGTGCTCAATGGTCCAGCCGTGGCCGGTGCAGGTAACAGAGGTGGGAGGGGGTGGGGGCAGCGCGGGGAGGGGGGGAAGTAGACAGATGACGGAATAGGAAAATAAAAATAAAAAATGAAGAAAACCACTTACCTTGCACTCGCTGCATCCCCGAGTTGGCAATGCGCATAGTACAAGGTAAGTGGGTTTCTTTTTTCTTTATTTTATCTTCCCTATTCTGTCAGCTGTCAACTTCCACCCCCTCGCCAAGCCCCGCCCCTTTGATCTTACCTGCACTGGCCATGGCTGTGATGGACTGCCATGAGCCAATGCAGGCATCGTAGTGCCATGGTACAAGGGTTTCTGCATTGTAGGGGTGAATGTTTTTGTGCAGAAAGGGACACTTTTCCGCACAAAAACCATCAATAGAGGTGTTTTCCTCTTTCTATGCAGGATCCAGCAGACATAAAAAAAGGAAAACCAAGGAGAAATAAAGGTATTTCTCCTTTTTGCACCTCCCTTACACCTCCCCTGGGGAGGCGTAGGAATCTGACGCTTTCCCAGATTTACAAAACCTTGTAAATCAGGGAATGCATCAGGGTCCATAGATGTTGCGTGGGAACACCCACAGCAACACTCATGGAAGGCCCCTTTCATCAGAGTAATGCGCGAAAGGGGGCCATATTTACAAGGCCATGAAAAGCCACACAGGGTGGCTTTAAGTGGCCTTGTAAATATGCGCAGGCTCAATGCGCTGCATCACAAAAAGTGACGCACCTGCGGCGCATTGGGCTTGTAAATAAGCCCCTTAATATTTTGTACTGGAAGGGCATCTTTCGAGTGCAAAACCTATGCTACACTCATGGAGACATCCTTGCACCATGGTGCAAAGGTGGTCCATGGCGAATGGCTTCACATTTCTGTGCCAGCGTCAGGGAGACGGGAGGAGAGTGCCATATTTTTGAAAATATGGCACTCTCCTTCTCACGCAGCTCGGCGCAGCATTTGCGGCTGCTGCACTGTGCTGCGTGAGAAACTGCTAAATCTGGCCCCTGGTGGTCTGCACTGCAATAGAGAACTGCGATCAGTTCTGTATACATCCCACCGACGACCCTTGCCGCTCTAGACACACTCTGACCTGAACCTCTTGAGGCTTGTCTGCCATCTTTCTCATCCCTGTTCATGAAGTCTGCCACGTGGTCCAGATACCAACACCGTCACACTATGGGCAACATGTCACTCTGCAACCAATCAGCGTGCTCGCACGCATGACCTTTCGCCCAAATGATGCTATCCATGCAACTTTATCACTTACACCAGACAGCTTTCCATGCCCTTTCCTGGTGTCTCTTTTCATAAGCACTAAGCATTAATGCACCCGGGTAGGTTATTAGAGTCTAAATCAGGGGTCTCCAAACCGGTCCTGGAGGGCTGGATCCATGCCAGATTTTGTGCATATCCCCATTTAGATACATGTAGTTATTTTAAAAATCTGGCAGGGATCCGGCCATTCAGGACCGGTTTGGAGAACCCTGGTCTAAATAAAAAAAATGTTTACTGGAAAGACATGTTGTACTCATCCTCTTACACCCGGCTGAAAAACGCCCTTCACCAACGTATAGCAAAGGAGCACTGTTGATATTTATGAGCCATTTCATGGGTTACAGTCAAGATGTCAGGCTAGTGGGGAATGTAAATAAATATACAACATTATCAATAAACTCGATATAATGACAAAGCCCAGCATATCCAAGTCAAAGAGTGCGTTCTATCAATGTATTTCTTTGTTGTCATTCATTTTTATTAACAATTAAACGAAAGCTTCTTCAAATATGGTATTCACATTTTGCCACGCTCTACTTTGATGTCTGTTTTTTATGTTTCGTTTCATTAACGACAAAAAACGTGCATGATTGTCTCTTTAAACAGATGACAGTAGAACATGTTCGTAAAAAATCTAATACAACGCTGACATCTAGTGGATAATTTGCTAAATCCAACTATTTAGTGATCTATGTCAATAAAGCCTTTATCTGTTTCTAGTGCTCCCAGTTCTAAAGGCTCTTTTATCGGGTTGGTGTTTACTTCTTTTCCATGCCATCCCTTGCTTGTTAGGGAAAGGTCCATGAAAAAGAAAGGTGGAGACCTTCAGTAAGGATTTCCATTAACCCGTTCTGTATGAAACTATAATTCGACATTTTATTATTTTATTTTTAGCACCTACATTTGGGACTCCTTTTCCGGGTGAGTCCATTTCCCTGTCAAGCACTGTAAGCTCCAGTGAGATAAGATGAACAATATTAAACTAATTAAGGGGCATATTATCAAGACAGGCGATAATTATCGCCGTTTTAGCGGCAGAAAATTGCCGCTAAAACGGCATTAATGGGCTTGATAATATGCTCTATGGAATTCCAATTGAAGCCCATGTTAGATGTCCTTCACATTAAACATGGGCTTCAATTGGAATTCCATAGAGAATATTATCAAGCCCATTATCGCCTTTTTAGCCGCAGTTTTCTGTCGCTAAAATGGTGATCATTTTATTGCCTGTCTTGATAATATGCCCCTAAAATATTAAAATGTATTAAAACACTTGAGTGTTTAAAATTGCTTGATTAAATGATTTTGGCGTGCTGGAATAACAAATCTACAGTTGAAATACATTCTATGCTAATAAATTTGCATGAAATGCAAGCATCGACTTACTTGAACTGGAGATGCTTCTAAAGTCAATACAAACCTGCAGACATGAATATGTCCAGTTTTTTAAGCTCAGGAAAAAAGGATTACAAAGAAGTGTAAGTAAAAAAGAATGTAGAGGCATATTAACAAGAGCCGGCGATAAATATAGCAAAGTGCGCTTAGTGCTAGCATATTTATCGCCGGCTATCTCTGGAATTTATCGCCCGGTTAGCGCGTTATTCTCAACGCGCATCGCCGAGGTGATAAAAATTCCAGAGATTGTGTAGATATCGCCGTTTTCTATGGTGGAAAACGGCAACATTCTAGATGATAGGGCCTGTGGTCTTAGCCACATAATCCACCCCCAATGTTAAGTATGCCATAGTCAGGAATTTAACAGACGTTAAATTCCTGCATTAAGGCATACTTAACGCAATTTAAATAATCGCTACCCTTCCTTGTGAATATCGTCAAGCTGCCTTTGCGATATTTTCCCTGGTTGGTTTCACAGCCACGCCTACTTTGCATCTCATCAGCGATGCAAAGTTAGGCGTGCTGGAAACGTGCGCTAAGTCAGCAAAACACGCAATAGCGTGTCTTTGTTGATAAGGCGATAAAATTATTGCCGCTTTTCGGCCGAAAACGGTGTCTGGTGGATGTATGATGGAAATGTCTGTACCGTACAAACAAATATCCTCGTAGAAACACATTCACAGTGCTGCCTGATTAAGTGTGACAGTGATGATGGTATGTGGTTAATAGCAGGAGCATAACAGACAACCCCCACGCCCTGCAGTGTAGTGGTCCCCCAGACTTCAGTACATAAAGGGATCCCCCCTTAGCTTGTCTGGGGTGTAATTGTGTGTGTGCCTCTTAACCAGCTGCAGTGAGCAACATGATCTGAGCTGAACCAGGACTGAAGAAATACAAAGCAGTTCATTTCTTTCGCATCCAGGCAGAGTCTACAAGGGCCGTTTCAAGAGTGAGTGGAGACTCCCTCTTTCATAAAGCACTGCTCATCTTAGAGGGAAAGAGGTAGCACTGGACTGACCAGGACCATAACGTGGGTCGCTAGAACCTCTGTGGTGCAAGTGAGCTCCCAATCCATCAGGGGCCCCCAATCCTTTAGGAAGCCTCCTCCCACCCCAAGGCCAGTGAATATCTGTGCTGTAGACTCAGGGGCCCTCCAATGACGTAATAATATACTTGAAGGGGCCCCACAAGGTACATAGAGAGCCCCCCCCCTGCTCCAGAGCCAGTCAGGAGCTCTGAGACCAGGGGCCTGCCACCCCTGCACAGTGCCGGAGGGGGCCCCCTGGAGTTCTCACCTCCCATACCACAATAGCTGTGGGGCTAATGTTACGCCACTGGGGCCCTCTTCATATTCTGCAGGGAGGCCCCATCATTTTACGGTACGCCCCTGCTTAATAGGATTCTTCTTACATGATGTGACGCTTGAGGGCAGACTTGAAGGAGGTGAACAGACTGATAGAGCAACTTTTTATAGGGTGAGAATTCCAGAGGAGTGACTCTAGTAAATAGAAGGTCTGACAACTGAAAGCAGAACACTAAGGTTTGGGCTTAGCCAGGAAAATAAGACTGGCTGAATGTGGGTTATAATGATGACATTTGTTTATGACTTAGGACAGGTAATGTGGGAGGAGCCATTTATGACTTTGCACACCAGCATCAATATTGTAGTATTTTCTAATCTGACGTCACACTGCCATGGTGACAGTAGACTGAGGGAGGTGAGTGTTCAGGAACGTTATAGAGTGAGTGTCCTTGTGGCAATGTTTAGTACCTTGCGTAAAACTGTGAAAGCGTACAAGGGGAGGAGGACCTGTTACAGCCACTTTTTCAGTCACAGTGATATGGATTATCTGCATTGTCAAATAATACATTTTTATTCCAAGCCCCTTGCAATCGAAAACTGCTTTCCGCATTACTAACAAGAAATAAAAGAATGCTTGGCAGCATATTCTTTCTATACACGCAGTTTTCTTCGGAAAACTAACTAAGAAAACAGTCTAGTGTTGTGGGCCCTAGGTCCACATGGTACTAAAATTAATGATGCAGACACTCTGTGTATGCTAGTTAACTGGCCACAAGCGCATGCACTCCGGCCGTTTTAATAGAAGGCCCACGTCACTCATGACCCCTGTGTTGGGTGGGTGTGGGGTGTTAGTGTGTCTAGTCCTCGGGAGAGTGGCTGGTAAAAAAAGCAGTAAACTACCCTGACCACAAAACCGTCACCTTGCATGCTGTTACAACGCGGTCGTTACAACCAACGCTTTATAACAACGCATACCATTACCCTGCAAGTTGTAACAACGACTTGCGGAGCGGGGAGAATGTGTTGGATTTAAAATACAACACCTTCCCTTCTGTCTGCACAGACTGGAGTTGGAATAGTAAATGATACTATTCCAACATCCAGCGTCCCCCTTTGCTAGTTGTTGTTTTGACTTGCAGGGTAATGGTATGTATTGTTACAACGCGGTCATGGTAACGACCGCGTTGTAACAACATGCGGGGTGACGGGCTGCGGAAAAAAGAGCCATATTCAAAACAAGCACCTGCTGAGACACTCAGTCAATCAATCAGTTGTTTGTTGAGCTCGGCTACTCACCGGTGAGGGTCTCAAGGTTCTGGAGGGGTAGGGCTGCTGATCTATCTGGGTGTAGAAGTTCAGTTGAAGAGCCAGGTCTTGATATCCTTACTGAATTGTGGCAACTATGCAGACAGCCTGAGGTGGAGGGGTAGGGTGTTCTAGGTCTCCAGTTTTGGTCTCGTGGATCCTGGGACGTAGGCCAGAGCGAGTTAGATGGAGCAGAGTTGTTTGGCGGGTGTGTAAAAGGCGAGGCGGTGGTTCAGATATTCTGGTCCTGTGTCACAGAGAGCTTTGTGGGCATGTGTGAGGAGCTTGAAGGTGATGCTCTTCATGGGCTTGAGTGTGTCATCTGTGGTGAGTGGAGTTAAGTTGAGCACAATCAGGTGGGGTGTTGTGTGGTTGCGTGCAGTGGAGGTGGGCATGATGGCAGGGTCTTGGATGCTGAAGCCATCGTAGATCTGCCTGACCTTCCTACGGAAGAAGGAGCTGAGTTTGTTGCAGAGGTCTTGGGGGGGTGGGACATCTTTGGTTTGCTGTTGGGCCTGGCGAATTCCTTGACAATGGCGAAGAGTTCTTTGCTGTTGTGTGTGTTGGTGTTTATTCTGCCATGAAAGGCCATTCTTTTTGTGGTTTTGGGGAGTAGGTGCTGTGTGTTGACGGCAGATTTGAAGGTTGTGTGCGTTTCTGGGGTTTTGTTGTTCCTCCATCTCTTATCGAGTCATCGGCAGTTGCATCCAGATTTGTGGAGAGCGGGAGTGAACCAGCTGGCTTTCTTGGGGTGTTGCTTGCCTGGTGTCTTCTTGAATGGTGCCAGAGTGTCAGCGCAGTTGGAGATCCATTGGTGAAGCTTGTGAGCTGTGGTGTTAGCGTCTGTTGGTGTTAGTGTGGTGGTCGTGCAGAGGAGGTCAACAAAACATTCTTCAGTGACCTTGTTCCAGCTGCGACGGGGGTGATAAGGGCGGTGGTGTACAGTTGTTGTGTGAAAAGTGAGATGCATGCAGTGGTGGTCGGTCCAGAAGATCTTGGTGGTATGGCTGTAGGTGATGTTACAGCTGGCAGAGAAAACCGGGTTGAGCATGTGTCTGGCTGTGCGGGTAGGTGTGGTCACTAGCTGCTTGAGTCCAACACTAGTACGTGTCCAGCAGGACCCTACATTCTTCCAAAACTTTTTTGGAAAACAAAACAAAATCCAGTCTAATCTGTGGGTATAAACAACAATAAAATAAACACTACCGGGTTCACCAGTCTCCAGAATCATGCAGCGGGAAAACAGCAGACATGGGGCTGATGACTCATACTGCAGCAGGACATCTTCGCTTGCACTCATAATTTAACCTGAGTGGTTCAGGATACGAATGCTGGCTTGGAGACGTCAGCGGAACTCTGGCAGCATAGCAGTGGAAGCATGTTCATTGGTCTGAAGTTGCTCTACTCCGCTGATGTTGAGGATAATCTGACACAGTTCATAAAACAGGGTGCGTATGAGCATGGTTGGAGTCCCTATTGAAGGTTCACAAAGGTGTTACTTGATCGTCTTGGTGTGCTGTGACTTACTGAAATCTCCATTATACGGGCTCGCTGCATCCTGGATTGCATCGGTGAGTCAATATGAAGTCCAACTCTCATGCCTATTGGAGACCCCTTGCTTGGGTTGCCACAGGACTGCTTATGGGCTATGCTGGGGCTGCTTGTATGCCTACATTGAGGCAGCTGCAAGACCACCAAGGAGCCGCTGCTTAGTCACTCACACATACCTCAGAGGTGGAGGGTCTTGGTCAAGACGTGCTCTTTCTACCGGGATCGAGATGCAAGCCAGGTTAGCAGGTAGTCACGGTTTTTTCTTGTCAGCTGGAATGGCACTGGTGTAGTACTCCATTCCACTTTTTGAGTACTCCAGGGATACTAGTGTTTGACACATTTGACATGGGCTGGCGCGATGGGGTTGCCAGCCATGTGGTGATTCTGGATGACATTTGGCGACAACTTGCCATGGTGGTTGTAGGCCTTTGTTCTTGAGTCCTTGATCACCAGGAGTGAGAGTGGCCAGTCATTTCCATTTCTTTTGGGGACGCATCTGCATCCTTGTGCTTGGATGTCTTGGGTTACTGAGCCGTCGATGGATCTGTCTGGATAGATGCTCTAAGAAGCGTGAGGCAGAGAATCTGGTCGCGTATGCTTGTGGCTTACTTACGGGTCTCCCACTGTGCGGTTGCCAGGTCACTCTTGTGTCATGTCACCTTGTGGGCATGCTGCTTGCGTGTCTGGATTCACTGCCACAGCTTCCCGAGTCTTCTTGAGTTTCAGTCCAGCCTCTCCCAACTTCCCTTCTGAACTTGGTCGGTGGTCAGGTTCATGGTGTAGGCCAGCAGGTCACACCTCTAGCTCTTCCTCTGGGTGCAGTGGCATGCACCATCTTCCAAACAGGCCAACAGGGCCTATCAACATTCAAAGGTCTCTAAACCATTCAGGCGAGACTTCCTGTTGCTCTTCTCTCTTCTTCCTCCTGAGTACTGGGTGGCATCCAGCCACTTGTCTCATGTACCATCTTCAGGGACCTTCTTGAAGCTCCTACTCAGGATATTCCCTCATCTAGGAATTGCTTTCACAGGCAGTAGGGAGCTTGGGTGGTGGCCGCTTGCCGCTAGGGGTGTGCGATTCTCCTCTTGATTGTACTGGACCACTGGTGACTCCATCTTGAGGCAGTGTGGGGGAGGACACTCTTTGCTGTCTCAGTGGAGGTGTAGATGCTCTCCGCCCTGCATCTGAGCCACACTAGGCCTTTGCTCCTCTTTTGTCCAGGGAGCACTGGGTATGTGCAGTGTCTCTTTTGCTGTCACTGGGTGAGCAACCAGGCTCTTCGTGTAACTTGCTTTTTGTCTGTGAGGGTGCCCCTCATCTTCTCACTTGCTGTGGTGGCCGGCTACCACTGAGGGGCATGCCATGCTCTCTAGGCTGGTCTCATCTTCTTACTCTTTGTTCACGCTTCACTGGGATACTGTTCTTGTGCTTGATGCCTAGTGACAGTTACCCTGCATGCCTCTCACATACCTTTCTCTAGCAGGACAACTGGGTGCAACCAGTGCTTTCTTTCCACTGCCAGTGATGGCTGGTGGCCACTACGGCGCGCACGGTACACTCAGCAACAGTCTTGGCACCTTTTGCCTTTGGGCTATTATGGCAGCATTGGGCTTTGCCACTAGATTCAGGATACGTGCTACAGTGGCTGAGGATTGGGTTCATGCCGGGGTTGGCCTTCTTGCCATTAGCATAGAGCGTGTGTCTAGCTATGCTTGTTTATAGGTTAGTTAATGTATTTATTGTGCTTGTGTGTGTAAGCAGGGCTGCTGTTAGAGGCACAAAGGGGCATATTATTAAGGACTGCAGTAAAATTATCGCCGGTACAGCGGCAGAAAACTGCCGCTAAAGCGGTGATAATGGGCTTGGTAATATGCCCTGGAGAATTCCAATAGAAGCCCATGTTCACACCACAACAGGGACTTCTATTGGAATTCTCAAAGGCATATTATCAAGCCCATTATCACTGCTTTAGCGGCAGTTTTCTGCCACTAAACCGGCGCAAATTTTTAATGCCGTTCTTGATAATATGCCCCACAGTCCCTTCAGCGGGCACAGGGTGCAGTCAGTGCCTGTCCTGGCTGTCCTAACAGACTCAGTCTCCATTAAGAAAGGGAGGTGTAGAGCTGTATATGTTTCCAGCCAGTGAGTTTATGTGGGGTAGTCAGTGTTAGAAGTGGGCGGGATCGGAAGGGCACGGCGTGCCCCTACTTTTAAAAATGATGTTAGTCCGTTCCCCTACTTCTTTGTTTTAAAAAAGCATACCGGGACTGCAGGATTAGCCCTGCTTTAAAAATACAACTTTATTTTTCAGCCTGTGTGGTGCACCGTGCACATCGAAGAAGGCCTCTGCAGTGCGCCTGACCTCCTCCCCTTCCCCTCTGTGTCTTGGGGCCTGCAAAGTGACACTGAACGGGCCATCCGTCTTAGCATTGGCGCCAAAACGGCTGCCTCTGATGGCCCTGCTTGCTGCTGTGAGCCTGTGATTCACACCTCATTGAGTGAGGACAATGCCTGCCTGCCCCCACTGTGACCATCAGAATACTTTGGTGGTGCCGCCCTTGACGCCACCTGGAAAGAAAAAAAAAGAGCTTCACTGAGGACTTTGTGGATTGCTTAGGGTGACCAGATTCTCAAAACAAAAAACGGGGACAGGTCATAGACATAAAAGTAGGACTAAGGTGGCGCTGTGCTGATGACGGAGCGGTTCCGTCATGGCCCGGCCACCACGCCTGCGCAGCGCGGATTCCGCGCCTGCGCTGGGCGTTCTATTGAGCGGGCGGGGCCATGTCGGAACCGCTCCGTCATGAGCACAGCCCAACCGCGGCTGATGACGGAGCAGTTCCGTCACCAGCATGCGGCCGCCGCGTGGCCGCCCCGCCCCCCTTAGCGCTGCGGCGGAATAGCCGCCGCAGCGATGGTGTTAAGTAACTAGAACTGAACACTTGCCGTCAAGAAATAATGTTTTTAATCAGAAACGGTCTTTGTCAGGTGTTTACAGGACGTTTATTGGACCATTCACATGGCAATCTTTCCCTAGCTGGGCTCTGGCTTCATCTCTTTAAACAAAGTCGGGCAAGGTAGTTTGCTGCAGGGAAGGGGATTACAATACTCATGTTGCAGGCTGGCAGGGCAAGTCTCGTTGTGTGGTTTAAGATGATCCTGGCTCTAGGCTGAGGCAGGTCTGATGTGGAGGTAGCGGGTCCCGACGACGGTGCAGGTTCGACTGGGCTGGGGGAGAGTCACAAAGCTGCTGCTGGATTAGAATGTCCGACCCTCGCTCGCTTTAAGGCACAGCAGGGCCACACTGACTGAAGGTAAAATCAGGGTCATGCTGTGCGATGGTGCAACGCAACAATGATGTAGGTGGTGCTGCGACGTGGACAAAGAAGGGAAATCCCTAGAGAAAATGTCTCTTCAAAGGATTTCCCCTGCTACGGCGCTCACCTCAGTGACGTCACACTCACACGCAGTGCGAACAGAGCATGCGTGCAACCAGAACAGTAAAAAACCGGGACATTTCTCTGTTTGCCCCGGACACTGTTCTAAAACGGGGACATTTGACTAACTTTGGGAAAAGGGTCGGGACACGGGGACACTTTGCCAAAAACGGGGACTGTCCGGGGAAAACCGGGACGTCTGGTCACCCTAGGATTGCTGTAAATCTGCTTTCCAGCCAGCCAACCAGAACTGAACAAGCACTGAAAATGCAATAGATTTCGCCTTTGATTAAGTTAAAGCCATTTGCTTTGCTAATGGTATTGTATAGCAAAGCAAATGGCTTTAACTTAATGAAAGGCAAGACCTATTGCATTTTTATTATTAATGCTTGTTTGGTATTGTTTTTTACTGTGCTGTTCAGTGCTGACTACTTGACTGCTGCATGCAAATAAATACAGCTAGTAATCCAGTAATTTACTTGCCACTAGTTGTTCATGTTAAATAGATAGGCTGTTTCTAGATTGATGATATTAAGGTACAAGCCCAGATGGCACACTGTTTCGAGTTTCCTGTATCAGATTTCTTCATCAGTACCTCTATTTGGTAACGTTTGGAGGTCTGACTGACCTTTGACTATTTGAGTTTGATCACTTTTGGCCCTACAGCACATGCTCATTGGCTTAGCTTGCAAATTGAATACGTTCTACTCTTTCCCTGCCAGTATAGAAACCAAGCTCATGGCTGTGCACAGTGAGTGACCCATCTATGTGCCATATCCCAGTAGCATTCTTTGGGACATATTAGCTTCACAAAAACTTTAATTGATCACAAAAGATACTGAGCCTTGCAGTTTCTCTCAGAGTGTAAAAGCATAGGCATGCACTGGCCATACACGTATCAGGGGAATCGGATAATACCTGTACTTGCGGTTTGTGTTTTTACAGAGTGGGAGGTTAGAAGAAATCGAGGCCTCTGTACATAGAATTATCTGTTTCACAAACATCAGAGACCACACTGTACCATGCCGTGCTGTAGCACAGAGCAGGAGAGGTCTTACTTTACCCACCCCATGTTTTGGCAAAATGTACAATCATCATAAAATCTTTAGTTTGTCAATCAAAGCGACCGAAGAATTACAACCTACATTAAAAATGAGTATATATATATATATATATTGCACAGATTACAGTAAGATAAAAACATCATAAAATGAAAAATTGAGAACAGAATTATTATCCATCATCAACTAAAGTGACCTATTGCCTCTCGCACCTCACTGTAAATTGTCCAGCCAGTCCCCTGCAACCGGGTCCTTCAACCATCCATGAGGGACATGAATGCTGTATGATGCTTCTTTTTGCTTGTATAGAGGATATTTGTATGGGTCGTTTATGATACAGGTGCTCCCAGCCATGCTGGAATCCATTTAGTATTTGCTACAAGTGGTATCTAAGATGAAGGGATGGAGCGAAGTCAGACAGCAGATGTGAATTCCAGGGCTCTTCCAGGGCAGTGCAGCGATCCTTTGTACCGGAACAAACTTGTGGGTGTAGAAGAGGAGACAGAGAAACCCTTGAAACTGTAGAGTTAACCACATACCCTTCCCTGGCCTATTGTTTGCTGGAAGGCCACTACCCACCGGTTATCAGAACTCTTGCTTACCCTCACCTTCCTGCTAATATCTTGTGATACAGATCTTGGTTGAAACAGTCTCAGTGAAATAACCAACGGGACAGAACTGGCAAGAACTACTCACAGGGCTGACTGGTGAAATGCATACCTACTTCATAGTATAAAGATGGACCACAAACTTCCAACCAGTGTGCAAGGTGCCAATGCACTTAGAAGGCAGGGCCAGGGAATGTTCCCTGCAACAGTGTGAGCCAGGATATAGTGTGCCAGCGAGGCTCACTAAATAATGAAAGATAATAGTCAGATATCAGATTTCTATAAATCGGGACACTTGTAGAGTGTGCTTCAGTGCTAAATTTGAGTAGGTTGTTTCCGGTGCTCGGAACCAGCACTTAATTGTCAACACCGGCACTTGTGACAGTCTGCCACAAGGTGGCGCCGTCTGACTAATTTAAAGATGATCTAAACAACAGATGATTATTAAGTCGCAATACACTAAAAATGACTATTTCCTCCACCCAACCCATTCTTATAGCTTTGGGGGCCTGGAACTGTCTAAATTGTTTTTTTGTAGAAGTAGTGTTGTTACTATCATTGGCAGCATGGCTGATTATATGATTCCAGGAAAAGAAGAGCTCCAAAACATATGAGGTCTATTTGCCATTGGAGAGCAGAAATGGTTAGAAAAAGGGAGGAGAAGTGTCAATGAAAGAAACTACATGGCTCGGAGACAAATGTCTTATGATTGCACTTATAAGCGTATTTTGGAATATTCTGTGATTGGAAATATGTCCCACATTGTAAATGAATTAATTATAAACAACTTATATATTAAACCTCAAATAAACATGTTTATCGATTGTTTGAATTAAATTACGTTATAAGCTGTAACTGGTCAGTGAAATGCCAAACGCACTAAAAATTGGTATGTTTTGCTATTTCTAGCCACAACTCTGACTCCGCCCACTAATCCAATCCTATGTTTACTCCCGCCCCCTGATTCTCCGCCCACAGTTCCCCTACTTTTTTTTCCCCACTTCGACCACTGGGGGTAGTGCATTTGAGGCGTGGTCGCGGTGCACTGCTGACCTTCTTGATGCATGGGCTTGTGTGCTGCACAAGTACGGGTGCTCCGGCAGCAGTTTACCGGACACAGTGCGGTGTGGCCTATTGACCACCAGGTGGTGCTGCAATACTTCACAAGTCCTCAACAGCCTTCCTGGTGCTGCAGGCCTGGCGACTGTTGGGGCTGTTGCGGTGCAGGTGAGTGGCACGTGACCTTTGTTGGGAGCCGGTGGCCACCGGCAGCATTAGAGAAAGACTCACTCACTGGCAGGTAGGGGCACAGCAAACTGCCGGAGAGTGTTGGAGCTCCTTTGCTAACGCTGTTTGGTAGGGCTAGGGCAGCTTGATGCTACAGGTCAATCCGCACACACGGGCGCAGCCGGCGCGGTCAGGTGATCACAGCTTGTGGTTCGGTACTGCATGTGACCGCTAGATGGGGTAGAAAGTATTCACATAGTCGCAGCATCCTTCCTCATGCTGCAGGCTGTGCCTTACTCTGTCGGCACGTTATGCAGGGCTGCAAGGATCATGGCCTTTTCTCCCTATACATACACTGTAGGACTGATCCAGGAAGTATCAGGGGCTAACCCTGCTCATACTAATGGGGGCCTCATTCCTTTCCCATTCCAGCGAGGCGCTGCAGATGGCTCGGGGCATGTGATGCAGGGAGGGTGTGGCCTCAGACCCTGAGCCTCTCTCCTGCAGGTGGGTGCTGTCTGGTTGGCCATGTACAAGTCTAAGCATTTCTTCTCGGGCACTGTTGGCACTGTAGAAGCGCCTTATGAGGCGGGCCAGTGTCCGATGCTTCTCTAACACTCGGGACAATTTCTCCCCCTTTACAGCACACTGTGGACTAGTGCCTGGGCTGGACCTGGCCGCTTCACCGATGCAACCATCCTTCATCTTCACAGCGCTTTACCTTGGGCAGCATGGCAGATGGGTCCTGAGGCATCAGCTCTGTCTGTGCACCCTGCGTTACTTAGCAGGTGGGTGACACAGAGTCGACAACTCGGGGCTTTGGAGGCTTGGTTCTGCTGGCAGGGTGGGCTTATGCTGTCCGACAGATTGTGTTTCCTTTCAGTTCAGGCCGCTGTATCCTGCTGGATTCTGCGGGCCTCATGGGGCACTGGAGACACTGGTGCGGGCTTTTCCACCCCTGCTGGCAGGGTGCCGAGTCATGTGGCGGGATGCCTTTCATCAGGCGGCAGCGCCTGTTCAGATACACCACGCTATACCATGCAGGTACGTGGCAGCCGTTATGTGATAGGGTGTAGGTGTGGGACTTATGCCCAGTGGATTCTTACCTTCCTCTTCCCGCTGGTGACAGTATTGATGGAGCAAGGTTTTTGTCTTATTAATATTGCATTACATGACATAATAGATATCTAAGGGAAGCTTGTCAATGTGCTTTTTACTAACAATCATCCGCATGCACTAAAATGGCTGCTGCTACGCGGGATTTCCTACTGCGCATGCGTCTGTCATGCCCACGTGATATGCTTGGAGGGAAAACTTCTGCTTCTGCGCAATAGAACTAAAATGGCTGTTATGTGTCATAACGTGCAAGAAGCTTGCACCGCTGCCTTGCTAAGCTGTCTGTTTTGCATAATCTCTAACGCAATAGTATAAAATAAAATAATGGGAATCGAGTAGAAAGAAATTGTATACAGTGTATTCATTTATTCTGTGTCTCTAAAAGTGTTCTTTTCTATTTTTACGTGATAAACTGAATGGGCCTAAACGCTTTGCTGAACTCCATCTTAGGACAGAATGCGCCTGTGCAACAAATGTCCTCAAGCCACAGAAGCTGTAGCCTTGAATCATGGCCAAGACAGACATGGATGGCGGAGACAAATGAATTTCTTGCCTTGACAGAGGAAGCTGAATTGATAAAATTGTTTATTAAAATAAAAACATTTGATACATTTCACTACCGGGAGGAATAAAAAGAACATGGGTTGATAAAGTTATGGGAGGGGATGTCATGAATACATGACTGACAAGTTGCCTCTTGAAAAATATGGTGTGATGGCTACTCCTCGTTCTTGTCCAATACAATTGTGGGATTTACACATTTGCAACATTTGGGGGTGGTACACTGACCTGAAAAATAGTATAACTAGGGTAGGCTTAGCTAGCTAGATTGACCGACTTGTCCGAATAGCTGACCCAACGCACTCAATAGATGATCGGGAGCAGAGTTGCTGGCGGAGCACTCTGTCAGAAGATTCAATAACCCAATCGGGGTTCTGCGAAGGAGATCGATGATCCATCGGGGTTCGACTATTAGCTGCAGAGAGGGTTTACAACGCTGACGTTTTGAACTTTAACTGTGGTGCTGGTCTTAGCCTGTGGTGGTCCTGTCCTGATCCAATTTGGTCTGTATCCTGTCCTGATTCTGATTTCTGGCTTGCACCTGTTCTTTCCTGCTGGCACCTGTACTTTGGGATTCTATATCTTTAACTCAGCTTATGACCAGGGTTGGTCATCACACCGGAATAGGTAACTATTAAGTGTGGGTTTGTCATTAAACTGTTTCCCTTTTCTCTTGCCCACCCTCTGTTCAAATGCTTAACGACAATTTCTCTCCAAGTTATTTGCAAGTGTTTGTGTTTAAATCTGCATTAGTCTAAAACATAATAAGAAATTAATTTGAGTTTTCATGTTTATAAATTTCAAAAGATTTTACGTAGATAAAGATTTAAAAACTTTCCAGAGTTTGTGGTTATTTATGAAATGTTCAGTGTTATTATTTCTATCTATTCGTCTGTAACTCCCTTGATCCTTTAGAACTTTAGGTATCGGTGAATTTGATTGGAAAGATAAATGGTATAAAATCCAAATGGTAAAAACCCCAATTGATTAGAGTGTGTAGGTTTACCTGTTTAATATATATATATATATGGGCCCAAGTGAGTATGTTGAGCAGGTGAGCCCACGCTCTATCAGTTTGTCTCTGGCCCTCTCACTGCAGAGTGTAGGGAGCATGGGGCATCTCTCTCTAGCAACAGAGGCCGCCTTGTCCAAGGGAGCAGCGGTGCAGCCAGCGGGTGGTTAACTGTGCCGTGGCTGCTTTACTTGCAGTGACGACCTCTCGCCTGGGTCACAGCAGCCTTGCCAATGCAATGTGCCAGTCTCTGCACCTTCGCGGGTGACGTTACCCTTGCTGGGTGGCCTTGACACCCAGAGCTGCGTGCTGCTTGGACTACTCTGCTTCGTCGCGACAGCACTTCTCCCATCGGGATTGATGGCAGCCTGCTCGGGGACCATGCGGGTGCTTCATACAGTATGAGGCATAGCTATGTCAGGCCCTGGCATACCCTGCAGTCCCCTCCTTCACCACCGTTCTGATACTGGCACTGCTTTCTGCTCCAGTATGTGCTGTGTTGGCAGCTGGTGCGGAGATGATTCAGGCTACTCATCCCCCCACGAGCAGAGTGATGGCCAGCAAACACATGGCGGCTTGACCCGCTCGTCGCCATTGTAGACAGTGTTGTGGGCCAGGCCCACATGCTACTAAAATGAATGACGCATACACACTGAGGGGCAGATTTACAAGCCCCTTGTGCCACTTTTGCGTCACTTCCCCCATGTTAAAAAATGACTCAAAAGTGGCGCAAGGGGCTTGTAAATCTGCCCCTGAGTATGCTAGTTAACTGGCCATGACCAACGTGCACTCTGCCCTTTTTATTAGGAGGTCCACATCACTCGTGACGCCGGTGTTGGATGGATGTGGGGAGTAGGGTGACCAACCGTCCGTAAATTTCACGGACAGTCCGTAATTTCGGCCATCTGTCCGTTGTCCGTGAAGGATTCTTTAACGGACGCCATTTGTCCGTAATTTTAACCGGGCACGGTCGCACCTCCCTAAAGCCGGCACTGCTTTCACTCACCTCACTTCTTGACTTGACATGACGCATTCAGGGCTGTTTGCATCTGAATAGATGCCCCTGCTCTTGAAGCTGCAGCCCCCACCCCTCACACCTCCAGCCCTTGATGAGCTGTTAAGAGGTGCTTGAAGGTGACAGAGGGGGGCTGCAGCTTCAGGAGCAGGGGCATCTACTCAGATGCAAACAGCCCTTAATGCGTCATATCTCTGCAATTTGTGTGAGACATTCCCTTTCTGCCCAGGGCCCCAAACATCCTACAACCGGAGGAAGGAGGCGGAAGTTTCCACACATCCTCTGGCTGTCACAACATAACAAAGTTTGGAGCAAAGTCAAATAGGAAAGATTTTTTTTAAGAATTTTTTTTACAGCTCGAACTAGAAGCTGCAAACATTAAAAGTGTCCAGCATTCATTGGCTATGTGGGTGGGATTGGGCGGCAAAGAGATTAACTGCTTATTCATTGCACGATCCCCAGCTAATAAGTCACACCAGCAAGACAGAGAAGTGCAACGCACTGTCACGCACGCCAGCAAAACACTCCCCTGACACTCCCACTGCCATCTAATCGGACTCAAATATGATGCTCAGGTGTGCTACCTCTCACCCTTCCATGCAGACGATGCTACAGGTGACAAGATAAGTGTATCACTTTGGTCATTAGGCACAACACCAAAACACTTCCAACACAAACACACTGCAATTCAACATCCTTCCAACCAAGCACACCCAAAGTAGTAGACTGCATTACACCGATTACACCGAGGCAGCACGTGGTTCTCTTCACAGCACAGAGCTTGATTACTGTTACTAAATTGTAAACAAACCTCGATTCTTCAAACATGAAGTCTTTAATGTAATAAAATAAAGAAATGGCACAATCGCACCCACACTGATTAACAAAGTATGGAGGACAATCAGTTAAATCAGTTCTCTTGGAGTATCTCCTGTAAGTACTGTACATCACAGTGGAGGATGGCAAAACTAACATTTTGGAAAGAGAGACTGACCTCGTTGTCTTGTCCAGGAGGGGGCGAGGAGCCCTACCAAGATGATACTAGAATACCGCATGCCCACCCCTGTGCCCACCCTGGTGGATCCTGTTCCCCCTCCTGCCCCCCTCCCCCCAGTGATGGCTCCTGTCCCTCCCCCTCTCCCCGCCCCCCCACCTGTGGTGGATACTGTCTCTGCCCTGGGTGGCTTCTGTCCCAGTCCAGGAATAGCTCCTGCAGCTCAAAAAGGCTCAGCTCAAAATGAATATGAAAAGGTGGGCGAGTGAGTAAGTGAAGGGATGGCTGGATGGCTGGATGAATTAGTGAAAGGGTGAATGGATGAATGAAATATTGAATAGATGGATAATAAAAGAGGATGGATGGATTGATGAGTGAGTGGTAGAAGGATGGAAGGGAGAAAAGGTAAATAGCTGGATGTATGGGTGGAAGGGTAGCTGGATGGGTAAAAGGGTGGATGGATGAGTGAAAGGATGGATGAGTGAGTGAGTGGGTGGGTGGATGGATTGATTAATTGATAAGTGCAAGGGTGAATGGATGGACAGATGAGTGAAAGAGTGGATGTAAGGATGGATGAGTGAGTGAAAGGGAGGGTAGATGGACTAAAGGATGAATAGATGAGTGAAGGAGTGAAAGGATAAATGGATGAGAGAAAGGATGGATGAGTGATAGGGTCAATGGATGGTTTCATGAGTGGATGAGTAGATGGATGGGTGGGTGGATGGATGGAAGGAAAGATTGCTAAGTGAAAGGGACGATGGAGACAGAAAGGGAGGATGATGGATGACTGAAAGGGTGGATGAGTGGAAGGAAGAGTGACTGGGTGGATGGATGAGTAGGAGATAGGATGGCTGGATGGGTGAAAGGGTAAATGGCTGAATGGATGAGTGAATGGATGGATGGGTAGAAGAGTGGATGGATGAGTGTACAGATGGCTAGGGTGAAAGGGTGGATGGATGGATAAAGGATGGATGAGTGAAAGGATAGGTGGAAGGTTACATGATGGATAGGTTTGCAAATGGTTGAATATGTTTGGATATGGCTGGGCTTACTTATATACTATTGCGCGACCTCCGATGTGTCTGTAAAACTTATCCAATTGTCCTGAAGTTTTGTCCTGAATTTTGACCTCCTGTCCTGAATTTGTGTCCTGAATTTTGACCCTTTGTCCTGAATTTTTACACTCACTGTCCTGAATTTGCACCAATGCCAGTTGGTCACCCTAGTGGGGTGTGAGTGTGGCCAGCCCTCAGGGGAGTGGCTGGTAAAACAAGTTCCTGTTGAGACACTATAACGTGCCCAGCAGGAAACTACAAACAGTACAGCATACTACAAGCCATGCAAGGCCTATTTTGGGAAATCTTTTATGCAATGCTGCCATCTAGTGGGCCCTTTGCTAACCAAAGGGATACAACATCAATTAGGGTTAGGCTAATAAAACAGTATTCCGTTGTTTCGTTATCAGGTTCTTTCAGCTGATTCACAGTTCCAATTTGTCTTGCAACAGGGATGGAACATAGAGGGACTCAGCCGGATCTGTGGCGCAGACGCATTCATTGAGCCAGATCCAAGATCTGGGCCGGCCCGGGCTCCAGCGGATCACACAGTGTTCCTAGATATTTCCTGTCCCAGTGCAGTGTGCGACCACCGGGACGTACACGCTGTGCAGCTTGTGGGGAGAGAGGGAAAACTCCCCAACTTTCTTTTAAGCTCAGCCTGGCGAACAGAAAGGGCAACGGGCGGCTCTCTTTGCCTGACCCGGCTGGGAGCAGTTAGATGTCAAATGATCACAGCTGTAACCCAACACTCACGTGACAAACTCAGACCAACTCCTCCTATTAGACAGAAACACACACGCGCCTATCACTTCACAAGATGTTTTATTTATTTATTTATTTATTTGTTTAATGCGATTTTATATAGCGCGAACTTTACCGGAAGGTGTCAGAGCACTTTACATAAGAACCAGTTGCAAAACATAAGGACTAAGGATTACATGCGTTACATAAGAGATACATACACACAGAAAAAAATTGCAAATGTACAAGATGTAAAGTCACACAAAGAAGAGACTGGTGATTATAGTTATCACTATATACATAGGGAAGGGATATGAATGGATATACTCTAAGAGTCACATAGGAATGGTAGAGAGTACAAAGGTCTACTGCATATACTAGTGATTAGAGTTATTTGCCACTTTCAAGCTCTGTGTATAAGAGGTGTAGGTCTTTGTAAGCCATTAAAGAATGTAAGGTGTATCTGAAGCGCACACTGATTAACATTTATTTAACCTCTCTACTCCCTCATAATCAGTTGCCCGTTTCCCCCTAACCCCGGTACAAGCATTTGCACCAGGATTGAAATCGTGAGTTTTTTGGTAATTGTCGCATCTCCTGCAGATTTTCATTTGCGAATTTCGAAAGTTCAAACTTGGTGAAATCTACCAGATAAACGTCGGATACATAAATACCAGTACATATGGCTTTTGATTCTATAAGCATCTTTAAAGTAGCCTGTATCACCTGTCACCTATCGAGCCTGTATCACTAACTAAACAATGGCTTAGCGCCTGTCCAAAACAGTCAGGGTCATATTTATCAAAGTATCACGAGTTCAGTGATAGGGAAAGGGAAGGAAGGCGCCGTATTTAACAATAAATGGCCCATTCCTGTCATTCTCCAGGGTTGGCACACAGTGTGCTGCCTAGCACCAACGCAGACACCCTTGCACCATGCCTGCATTGTAAGCAGAATTGTTTTTGTGAGGGAGGGGGCACCTTCCTGCACAGAAACAATCCTGAGGGGCATATTCCTCTTTCTGGCACACATAGAAAGTGGAAAAGAACGAGGAGAAATAAAGATATTTCTCCTCGTTATGGATCCCCTGGGAAGACGTAGCATTTTGGCGCATTCCCAGGTCGACCAGTAATTGTGAATCTGAGAATGAATCAAAATTCATGGGTGTTGCGTGAGAACACTCACGTACCACTCGTGGAATGCCACCCTGGGGCGGAGTAGCGCAATGCAGCGATTTGCTCTGCGTTGCGTTACACTGGATTTATCAAGCCACTCAGGGGGCTTGATAAAGCGCACTTACTTGCTGTTCATTGTCTAGATTTCCTTGATGTTGACAAAAGTTGGTAGCGTGAACCCCACACGTTCAGTTATTTCATAAGCAGTCCCTATTGAGTTTAACTTGCTGCATATCATCCACATTACATATATCCTTTTGGTGATCGAGTTGAACTGGCATTTAAGGACTCTATTAAGGCTTCAAATTCATAAACAACGTAAGGTTGAGGTTTGAGTAACCAATTGCATTCCTACTCCTCAGTTATTTGTGTCTTGTTTGCCTCCTCATGGTTATGGTGATGTGTTTTGTTAGATCTGGGGGTCTCTAGTTGGCAGAGGTAGGTACCACTGTCCAAATAGGGACCCTTGCTTCTAGTCAGGGCAAGGAGATAACCCTCTGAGATAACCTTCGCTCACCCTCTAGGTAGCTTGGCGCGAGCAGTCTAGGCTAACCAGAGGCAATGCGTAAAGTATTTGTACCAACACTCACAGTAACACAGTGAAAACACCACAAACTGACTCCACAACAGTTTAGAAAAATAAAGGTATTTTAATCTAAACTACACAAGACCAAAATGACAAAAATCCAACATACACAGTCCAAGAATATGGTTTCAAAAAGAGTTCTTAAGGTTGCGTTAAAATTCTTAGGTTGCGATAGAATTCCACAGATGCGTGAAAAGTTCACAGTTGCGTCACGTTTACTCACAGTACCTTTAGTTGCAACAAAGTTCCAAAAGCAGAAGCTGGTGCGGTGGAAAACAAGCGATGCGTTGCTCCTGAGACCCTGGGTAGGCGATGCGACAGCCCCGCTGCAGCAGCGGGCGTGTTGCGACGAATCCGGTCTGTATGGGGAGGAAGGCCACTTGTATGGATTCCGGTGCGTAGGTTCTGTAGGAAGTCTGTTCTCGCAAAGGCACGATGCGACGATCTCGTAGGGGCTGCGACGATCTCCGGGGCGACGATGCGCGGTCCAGCGGGGATCCTCTCTCTCGCAGCTCCTCGATGCGTTGGTTCTGCGACGACACTCGCAGCGTCGTGATGCGACCCGCAAGCAAGCGGTGCGGCGATCTCACCCAGCGATGACGAGCTCTGCGACGATACTCGCAGCGATGTTCAATTCTCCCGCACCGGTCTGGTGCGTCCCGCAAACGAAGGATGCGACGTCTCTGGCAGCGGCGTCAGGCGCTGCAACGATCTCGACCTCCGTAGCGGCGGGAAACTTCTCGCACTGTCGGGGATGCGCTCCGCAAGCTAGCGATGCGACACTTTTCAAGTTCCAAAAGTCACTCAAGCTCAGTTTCAAGCTTCCCAGCTCAGGTACAACTTCCAGAGGCCCCACAACTGGATCAAGCACTCTCGGAAGGACAGAACTCTCTCAGCAGAGTTCAGGGAAGCTGGGGGTGAAGTCCTTTTGTTCCTGGGACTTCAAAACAGGGAGCCAGCTCTTCTCAGGCCCTTGGAGATTCCTTAAAGACAGGGGACACAGCTCAGCAGCAAAGTCCTTCCCCTCTCCTTGGCAGCAAAGCAACAGGTCAGTCCAGCAGAGCAACAGCAGGATAATCTTCCTTCTTCAGTTTCAGCTTTCTCCTTGGCAGAGGTTCCTTCTTGATTTCCAGGATGATCTAATTTTCTGTTGTCAGGGGTCCTGTACTTATACCCCTAAAGTCTTTGTTCTCTTGGTGCATGTGGGCCCTGTGCCCGGTCTGAACCAGTTCTGGGTGGATCCTGAGCACTTTGTTTTGGTGGCTGCATCTTTCCTTTCAGAGTGAGGGGCAGGGTCCTCAGCCGCCCAGCAGGGGGGTGGAGCCAGCATTGTGGAAGGCAGGCACAGCCCTATTCAGCCCAGGTGCTAACTCCTCCCACCACTCAAGTCATTCAGCCTAGTGCTGACTCATCCATCCTGCCGGGGAGTTCCCCAGCCCCTGTCACTCACAAACCAGACAGTCAATACACAAACAGGCCCAGGCACACAGAAGGTTCAGACAAGAGAACAGCAACTTTCTAAAAGTGCTGTTCTCAAACACAGGATTTAAAAACAACCTTTCCTAAAAGATGTGTTATTAAATTCTGAGTTCAGGGATACTAGATACTTATGTCCTATCTTGTTCCTATGGGAAGAAATGCTGTTAACCACTGTAGCCAGCATCCCCCATGTTAACCTATGGAGCAAGATAGCCTTGCAGTAGTGAAAAACGAAAATGGCTGTAATCCACCACCAGAACATGTTACCTGCACCAGTACATGCTCTACCTTTCACATACACTGCACCCTGCCCAGGGGGGTACCTTGGGCCTTCCATAGAGGTGGCTGATGTGCACGAAAAGGGAAGGGTTAGGCCTGGTCAGTGGGGACACTGACCAGGAGGACATGGCAGTTCTAAACCGCCCATAGGCACTGCAGTGGCAGGCCTGAGACACCATTTTAGAGCTACTCCTGTGGGTGGCACAATCAGTGCTGCAGGCCCACTAGTAGCATTTGTCATCACCAGCCCTGGCACACCCAGTGCACTTTACTAGGGACTTCATAGTGATACAAATATGCCAAACATGTATATTCAATCAGAATAACAATTTATATAGAGAGCATATGCACTTTAGCACTGATCAGCAGTGGTAAAGTGCGCAGAGTTCTATTGCCAACAGCCACGGGTCAGGAAAAATAAGGGAGGAAGAAGCAAAAAGTTTGAGGATGACCCTGCAAGAAGAGCCAGTTCCAACACAACCCCCTTCCAGCCTAAAGCCAGGGTAGACCAAACGATACCTCGATGGGATTCCCTGCTTAAGGCGATAGAACACGGAAACTGGCCCACACAGCAGGGCAGTCCTGTTCTACGCCGTCCTAAACCCAGTCGGATCACTCTATCCATACTCTCAGGGTCCACCATGCCAATCCATGTGGAACCCGTCTCCTCACCTGTGGACACCACCTGTGCAGCACCTAACTTTAATTTCCTCACAGGTGTGTCCCAACAGACCGCCAGCAAGCCACAGTGACCACCAACAGTGATCAGGGATGAGACCCAGACCTCTTGCCTCTCAGGGCGCTCAAACCTATGTGGCGTCAGAGGGTGGGGGGCAGTAGCCCCAGGTGCTTGGCACCCTTTGTCCACTCCCTCTCTTGTCAGGTCAGGTCTGACACTCTTGCACTGACCCACCAGTCCTGGACCTGTATCCAGCGGCTGGACAGGAGGCTGTGGTGGGCTTCCCCACACCCGATCCTCCTCTTCCTTGGGGCTCTGTACCCTCCCACCGGGAGCGGTACCCCCTTCTATAATAGCCAGGGCACCTGTGGCAGGTGTCCCGCAGCATTCATCCACCAGTTCAGGGGTGCTATCCTGCAACTGGTTTTCCAGGTCAGGGGGGATACCCCGGGCCTGGCCCTCAAACCTAGGCTCCAAAGCCTCCAGGTCAGACAACACCTGAACCTGGCTTCCCCACCCAGGGACTAACCCCTGCAGTGGAACACTTGCCTGGCGCACCAGGACTTCACTCACTGAGGTGCCTATACTGGTAGGCAGTACCCACCTGGCCAACACAACGGTGTGGCCCAGTCCACCCCCAGGGTGAGACTCCTGCCCTCCTTCCAGGGGCAACCCTGTCCACCAAGACAACCAAGAACACCACTTTCCTACCAGTTCAGGACCTCCCTCCAGCAACTGGTCTCCCAACCTAGGGTTTAACCCCTCAGGTTGTACCGGGGTCAGGGGCGAGGACTCCCTCCCTCTGCACCCCCTTCCAGAGCGCTGCACCCTCCCTACTGGAGGGGTACCCCTGGGAACCATATTGGTCAGGACACTGGTTACAGATGTCCTTCCTTCCAGGTCAGGCAAATCCTGAACCTGGTCTCCCAACCCAGGGACCAATACCTGCGGTTGTGCACTTGCCTGGCACGCCAGGACTTCCGGGGACTCACATAGTACCCCCTTGAGGGTGACACACAACTCATGTGTCCTGTGACAGTCCGCCTGGCGCAGATCTCCTGACCCCTGTCCACCTGACAGTGCGGGAAGATCCCCCAGGACAGAAGTGAGGTCACCATGGTCACTCACTGGGGACTCAGCCCTTCCGACTGGTCCCTGACCCACTGGTTCTCCCGCTGGGGACTCCTTCCCCCTCTCACCCTTCAGTCTGGACTTCTGTACTCTCCCAAATGGAGCGGCACTGCCAGACACCAGAACCGATGGAGGCCTGGTTACAGGCACTCCCCGTTCAACAGACACTAGGAGATCCTCCTCAAATGGCCTACAAGTACAGTCTAGGTCCCCAACCTGGTGTTCTCTTAAAGAACCCTCCAGGCCCTGAGACTGGGTTTCGGGCACCGTGAGACACACCGTCCCACACTCATTCCTTTTCCACTGAGACCGGACATGAGCCCCTACACCCCTCCCACTACACTGGGACCTAACTGGGCTACACTGAACCTCTTCCACCTCACAGGTCTGGAAGATATCTGGGCCACTCCTTTTGGGATCCCTCCCCAATGCCTCCTCAGACTCTCTGGAATCCACCAAGAGGTCTGCCTCCAACGCAAGCTCTCTGGGGTCAGAGAACTCACACTCCACCGGGTGTTGGCATAGCTCTGGAAAACAGGGACTTAAAATATGCTCTCCAACAAATGAATCACACAGCCCCCCACAGTTGTTAATCAAGCTACCCTTTGCCTCACCCTCCAGTGCCTCACACAAGTACCCCACACCACTCTCCTGAGACTGGCAAGACAGTGTCTGACTGTCTCTGTCACACAACCCGCACTCTTCTGGCTGGTCTTCACACACACACACCAAGGTTTCTACCATGGGGGAACCCCTCTCCCTGTATCTCTCATCTAGAGTCAGTAGAGTGTCCCTCCCACCATTAGGAATATGGTCCCCTGTGCCAGTCCCCCAATCTACTTCAGGGACACTGCACTCCACTGGAACTACATCATAAACCTGAACCCCCTGGTGTATGTCGACCCCTTCCCTCAAGTCAGGCGCCACATCTCTGGGTGTTTGTACCTTTCTCTCAGCACTAGATATCATAACCATGCTGCCACCATCTGAGCTGGACTCCACCTCCAACTCAGCAAAGCTCACCTCTTGAGCTACCCATGTTTCTTCTTCAGCTGAGACCCTCATGGCCTCATGCCTCTTGAGCTCCAACTCAAGCTTCCTCATTCTTAATTCATGGGCCAAGGTCAATTTCAATTCCTCCAGGGCACGGGCATGTTTGCTCTCCTCCGCCGCCCTTTCTCTCTCTTTATCCATTTCTAATTGCTTCAGCTCCATTTCAAGCCTCAACATTTCTAACTTATGATCTCTAGCCCTTTGGTTTTCCTCCAACTCCTCTGGGGAAAAACCTTCAGCTGAATGGTTGCTGCCAGCCCTTGAGGCTGCTCTGGACACAGGCAGATCCTGTGGCCTGAAACCATTCCTTTGTGCATCCTCATCCACTTCTGCATCATCTGTCTCCCCAGCCTCTTTGGTCTCCCACCAGGCCCTTAAGGCCTCCTGTAGCTCCTCCTTCTTGGAGCGGCGCTTCATGGGGCATCCAAAGTTCCTGCAGAACTGCCTGAGTTGACCTACTTTGTAATCACTTAACATTTCAATATCAAACTCCAGTTCTGCAACATCACTTGCTGGTTTACCATTCAGAGACATGATGCTTGGATTCCTTCAGGGTTATGATCAAAAATAGAACCAAAAATAAAAAACTTAACCGTGGTATGCGGTGGCGTAGTGGTCTGCACTCACTAGTGATGTACACCAATCACTGTGGGTCTAGTACAAATACAAGTTCAAATCCCACCGCCTGACCACCAATGTTAGATCTGGGGGTCTCTAGTTGGCAGAGGTAGGTACCACTGTCCAAATAGGGACCCTTGCTTCTAGTCAGGGCAAGGAGATAACCCTCTGAGATAACCTTCGCTCACCCTCTAGGTAGCTTGGCGCGAGCAGTCTAGGCTAACCAGAGGCAATGCGTAAAGTATTTGTACCAACACTCACAGTAACACAGTGAAAACACCACAAACTGACTCCACAACAGTTTAGAAAAATAAAGGTATTTTAATCTAAACTACACAAGACCAAAATGACAAAAATCCAACATACACAGTCCAAGAATATGGTTTCAAAAAGAGTTCTTAAGGTCGCGTTAAAATTCTTAGGTTGCGATAGAATTCCACAGATGCGTGAAAAGTTCACAGTTGCGTCACGTTTACTCACAGTACCTTTAGTTGCAACAAAGTTCCAAAAGCAGAAGCTGGTGCGGTGGAAAACAAGCGATGCGTTGCTCCTGAGACCCTGGGGAGGCGATGCGACAGCCCCGCTGCAGCAGCGGGCGTGTTGCGACGAATCCGGTCTGTATGGGGAGGAAGGCCACTTGTATGGATTCCGGTGCGTAGGTTCTGTAGGAAGTCTGTTCTCGCAAAGGCACGATGCGACGATCTCGTAGGGGCTGCGACGATCTCCGGGGCGACGATGCGCGGTCCAGCGGGGATCCTCTCTCTCGCAGCTCCTCGATGCGTTGGTTCTGCGACGACACTCGCAGCGTCGTGATGCGACCCGCAAGCAAGCGGTGCGGCGATCTCACCCAGCGATGACGAGCTCTGCGACGATACTCGCAGCGATGTTCAATTCTCCCGCACCGGTCTGGTGCGTCCCGCAAACGAAGGATGCGACGTCTCTGGCAGCGGCGTCAGGCGCTGCAACGATCTCGACCTCCGTAGCGGCGGGAAACTTCTCGCACTGTCGGGGATGCGCTCCGCAAGCTAGCGATGCGACACTTTTCAAGTTCCAAAAGTCACTCAAGCTCAGTTTCAAGCTTCCCAGCTCAGGTACAACTTCCAGAGGCCCCACAACTGGATCAAGCACTCTCGGAAGGACAGAACTCTCTCAGCAGAGTTCAGGGAAGCTGGGGGTGAAGTCCTTTTGTTCCTGGGACTTCAAAACAGGGAGCCAGCTCTTCTCAGGCCCTTGGAGATTCCTTAAAGACAGGGGACACAGCTCAGCAGCAAAGTCCTTCCCCTCTCCTTGGCAGCAAAGCAACAGGTCAGTCCAGCAGAGCAACAGCAGGATAATCTTCCTTCTTCTGTTTCAGCTTTCTCCTTGGCAGAGGTTCCTTCTTGATTTCCAGGATGATCTAATTTTCTGTTGTCAGGGGTCCTGTACTTATACCCCTAAAGTCTTTGTTCTCTTGGTGCATGTGGGCCCTGTGCCCGGTCTGAACCAGTTCTGGGTGGATCCTGAGCACTTTGTTTTGGTGGCTGCATCTTTCCTTTCAGAGTGAGGGGCAGGGTCCTCAGCCGCCCAGCAGGGGGGTGGAGCCAGCATTGTGGAAGGCAGGCACAGCCCTATTCAGCCCAGGTGCTAACTCCTCCCACCACTCAAGTCATTCAGCCTAGTGCTGACTCATCCATCCTGCCGGGGAGTTCCCCAGCCCCTGTCACTCACAAACCAGACAGTCAATACACAAACAGGCCCAGGCACACAGAAGGTTCAGACAAGAGAACAGCAACTTTCTAAAAGTGCTGTTCTCAAACACAGGATTTAAAAACAACCTTTCCTAAAAGATGTGTTATTAAATTCTGAGTTCAGGGATACTAGATACTTATGTCCTATCTTGTTCCTATGGGAAGAAATGCTGTTAACCACTGTAGCCAGCATCCCCCATGTTAACCTATGGAGCAAGATAGCCTTGCAGTAGTGAAAAACGAAAATGGCTGTAATCCACCACCAGAACATGTTACCTGCACCAGTACATGCTCTACCTTTCACATACACTGCACCCTGCCCAGGGGGGTACCTTGGGCCTTCCATAGAGGTGGCTGATGTGCACGAAAAGGGAAGGGTTAGGCCTGGTCAGTGGGGACACTGACCAGGAGGACATGGCAGTTCTAAACCGCCCATAGGCACTGCAGTGGCAGGCCTGAGACACCATTTTAGAGCTACTCCTGTGGGTGGCACAATCAGTGCTGCAGGCCCACTAGTAGCATTTGTCATCACCAGCCCTGGCACACCCAGTGCACTTTACTAGGGACTTCATAGTGATACAAATATGCCAAACATGTATATTCAATCAGAATAACAATTTATATAGAGAGCATATGCACTTTAGCACTGATCAGCAGTGGTAAAGTGCGCAGAGTTCTATTGCCAACAGCCACGGGTCAGGAAAAATAAGGGAGGAAGAAGCAAAAAGTTTGAGGATGACCCTGCAAGAAGAGCCAGTTCCAACATGTTTCATTCAAACTCATGTAGTTTTTTGGCTATCACTTCTATCCAGATTTCAGTTAGGGGAAATTCTAATTCTTGGCTTCAGGATCATTCTGTGTACTGTCATTACACTGAGCTCTCCAAAACAGGAGACATTACTTCACAGGCATTACATCTTTAAATCAGGAGGCACTACACTACAGGCATTAAATATTTAAATTAGGAGACACCTCATCACAGGTAAGTATCACTAGTTGCATTAAAGTCACTACATTGCTTAGGACATTAAATCGCAAGGGTTCTGGTGAGATTTACACAAAGCACAAGACTGAAGGGCAAGTAGTTTATAACTGTCTCTTGAACTCTGAGATGGCAAAATAGACCATATTGCATGTTACTTGTTATGTGCTGTTTATATTACATGATTTATTGATAGGTTTTAGCACTCTGTAAAGATTTAGAGCATTTGACGCCATATGTTTGGTATTCAATGTTTGCCTGACATTGCAGATATGTCTGTCAATGTTTTGATACATGCTTCAATTACTTACAGGTAATTGCATTACTCCTGATGCTCTTTTGCCTACAATTAATTTTGCTGGGCCCGATTCACAAAAGTAATCTGAGAAAAAAGCCTAACTTTACAACTTTTGGGGTTCACAAAAGGCACTTAGGAGTAGTAAAGTTAGGGATCCAAAATGTACTACTCCTAAATGCCTTTTGTGAATATCGAAAGTCATAAAGTTAGGATTTTGTCTCAGATTACTTTTGTGAATTGGGCCCATAGTGAGAAGCACTGAGCCTCATAGGCACACCTTACCAATTAAGATTGTTTAAAAAGCCCTCCCGCCTCCCCTACTATCTGTTTTAGTTGACTCAAGCTTCAAAATATAGCTTACCTGGTCTGAACAGGGTGGGAGGGAGCAGTTAATTAATTGTAAGCAAATGCAGCATCCAGAGTAATGCATTTGCTAGTAAGTAATTTAGGCATTACACCCAAAGGGAAACATCCTTTATGACGCAACTTTTACCACGCAGTGCCTTTACAACGCAGGTTTTTCAACGCAAGTCATTACAACGATTTACGCTGGGGGGCGCTCTAGGATAGGTAATAGTTTAATTTACTATCCAACACCTTCCCTGCTATCCACGGGGAATGGAGTTGGAATAGTAAATTAAACTATTCACTATCCAGCACCCCCCAACGCAAGTCGTTGTAACGACTTGCGTTGAAAAACCTGCGTTGTAAAGACATGCATAGTAAAAGCATGCGTTGTAACAACCTACATCCCACCCAAATGCTGCTTTCACCTGATTAATTACATGGTGAGAGCTACCAAGGAATATATAGATCAGGGGCTGTGTTACATAAAGTGTCCTGGGGGCGCAATGGGCATTTGCACCCACTTTGCCCCCCCCCCCAAGGCACTATGGTGTTACAGAAGGGGGACCAGGAGCTTGTGCTGCTCCTTCTGTAATAATAATAGCGTTGGCGCACAGCGCTATCTGCAGGGGGCATTCCCTCGTTTGCATGGGTGCATGCCCTTGCAAATGAGGGAATCCTTTGACTCTGTGCCCATGCTGTATTACAGAAGTGGGCACAGAGCTAAAGAATCTCTCAGGCGGCACACTCACAATGCGTCACCTAAAAGGTGGCACACTGTGAGTGCGCATCCCGATGGCAGCCCTCTGGTGGGAGTAAAGAGAGTCCCATGAACCCCCAGACAACCCCCTGTCACTGACTGCACCCACCTGCAAGGGGATCTCTAATCCCCTTTAAAAGTGCAGGTGGGTACAGCCTACACAGTGAAAACACGGAGGGCTATAAAGCAGCTTCTCTGGTTTTCACCCTAGGGCAGCATGAGTTCGGGGATTCCCTGGGAGCAGAACACTTATGGTAATAGAGCGCATTTTCACTGTTTGCACCCGGTGCACCTTTTTAAAGGTGCGCCTGGCGTAAATAATGAAAATGCGCGTTTACCATAATACGGCCCCAGGATGACAGCAGTACTGCTGAACTAGAACAACTTAATTTATTAACCTAAGTTCACACTCTATTGCCACAGAGAATTAAGAACCTTAGACACAAACATAGTATGTATGCCAATTTCCTGAAGCACACTACAGTGCTATAAAAGTAGATGGAGATGCCTATGTAACTGCTCTGCATATCACTGCCAAAGGTGCACTTTTTTTTTTTGCAGAGTTTTATATAGCGCAAACTAGACCCGAACCGAATCAGGTATCAGAGCACTTTACATAGCACCAGTTACGTTACATGAGGACACACTTTCATTTTAGGCACAGGGAGATTCAGTGATTTGCCCAGAATCACAGGAGTTTTTGGCGTCTCGTTACCAAGACGCGAACCCAGATCCCCAGGTCCGAGGTCGAGCGCCCTAGCTGTTAGGCCAACTCCTCTCCTCACATTGTGCCTCAGCTAAACAATCTGACATCCCTCTCGTTGATCTCCCTTGAATTCCTGTAGGTAGAGAAGCCCCTGCTTCTTTGTAAGCTAAGGCAATAGTATCTCCTACTCACTTAGTCTGTCTGTGAAGCGAGGCCTTCAAGCCAGCTCTAACAGAACCAAAATTAACAAAAAGACTACTTGTTGAAGAGGTTCAAACCTCTGCAATTCTCTCAAGATAAATCATGATGGCCCTCTTCATAACAAAAGAGTGAAGTCATTCCTGGTCCAGATTCTGGGGATTCGGGTAGGGAGCTGGAAGGGTGATTTCCTGGTCCAGATGCACAAGAGTCTTAACCTAAGGGACAATGAATGGATTCAATGAAGAACTCTGTCCTGAAAGACCCGTAAGTAAGGGAAATGGCCAAGGAGCCAAGATCCTCAAGCCACTTTGCTGTTGTTAAAGCTACAGGTAAAAGGGATTTCCACATCAGAAATGTAACATTAACAGCATCAAGAGGTTCAAATGAGAGGGGGGGGGGGGGGTGTCTGAGAGGAACACCAAAGCCTGCAAAACCAGTAGCAAAGCCCATGGTAGAAATCTTTCACTTATCAATGGTCTAATATTATCAAATCCCTTAAATAAATGCTTCACAAAGACAGAGGTTGTGATTTAGAAGACGGAGGAGAGGAACACCCCATCACAAACGTGACGGATATCCCGACTTTCATATTGTGGTCACATTCTATCCTATGGAGATCATAATACGGCAGACTGGATATCTGTCATGTTTGTGACAGAGTATTCTCTCTGCCAACTTTTAAATCAGACCCAGAATCTTTTTGCCAATTCTCACGAACGCTTTTGGACGCGTTAATTGCTGCCCATTGAGTTCTCACTGTCGAGGATTTAAGCCCCAAAGAAAAAACATCCTGCAACAACTCTTATACATCTACAAATCGAGGGGACTGAGGGGGGCACATTTCTAGCAGAACACTACTTAAAAACGTAGCCCAATACCTTTTGTATCAAGCTGCAGTGGACATTTGCCAAAGGATTGAATGGAGAGAGTTAACCACTCTGAAATCCCTCTGGCTAGTAACCCCACCCCTTCAACTTCCAAGCCGTTAAACTCAACCTCCTGAGACAGTGGTTATGAAGAAGTAGGTAAGGATGAATTGGGAGCCTCCACTCCCTGTCTGCTCTCAGTCACTACTAAGGAGTACCAATTGGAATGTTGCCATGCTAGTGCAACAAGAATGACCCACTGAGATGATGGCCTGGTATATGATGTCCGCTAATTAAAGTGGGCACCTTGCACCAGTCTAGACAACCCTTATGGTGATTTAAGAGGTCTCAGACAACCTTAGAAAGCTATCCAAGTGGTAGCTGTGGAGAGCAATATAAATCAATGGGAGAGCGAGGAAGTTATCGGGGACGTCCCTATCCCCAGTTCAAATACATCTGAAACAAAGTGTACAGAGCCAACTGAGGAAATAATTGTGACTCACTGTTGTAGTGAACAGTGCCAGGGAACCATTTGGTTTTGTTAAAAGACCCCTCACACACCAAACTGGTTGCGGTCATGCTTCATCATTGGGGTCTCAACCGGGTGGCCGAATGCCCCCCGGTTGTGCTACGACACCTGATTACAGTGGAGCTGGTGTGGTGAATTAGTGTGAAGTGGTGTAGTGAAAATGTAAAAGTATCTCTGGGAATCCTTGCCTTATGTGTTTTAATGATGGTAGTCCAGGATACAACTAAAAATAGATAGTACAATTACTGGAGTGAATTTGCACTCTTAGATGTCTATGTTGTGGTCAGCTTAGTCTTGAATGAGCGTAAAACAGCTTGTTTTACCAGAATACAATTCTATAGTATACATTAAATGAAAAGAGAACCACACAGTAGTTATAAAAATATGTATTTATTATATAACACTATCTAGTACATTACACTATCTCCTACATGGAGATAGACACTAATCACACAATACTTCAGCAAATAAATGACAGTAAGTAGCACTAATACACAGTGGGCCGGGGGGAGGGGGGGACCAAACCAAATACTAAGAAAGTGGTATCAGAACCATGACAAAAGTCAGGATAATGTCGAGAGGATGTAGAATTGCTGGGACCCCAAGGAAAGACCAAAGGTGAGTAGATAGGGACCCCACGGAGTGTGTGTGCAGTGGTTAAACATGACCATGTGTTCCGTACAAATCTATGTTTAAGTCCGGTTGGAATTTGAAAGATTAGGGACCCTTCCCAGTGGACTTTGAACAAACCCCACAGAAGACAGAAGGTTGGAGAGCCACCCCACCCATGGATACCAAAGTACCCAAGTTACCTATCCCACAGAAGCCGGGTGAATAGGTGTGAAATGGCGATGGAAACCGCAGTCAAACCCAATGGAGGACTTTGAGAAAGTGCCGCTGCTGGAAGAGGAGAAAGTGTCTGTTGGAATCCAAATGTGGATTCTTGTCAAAGGATTACCTGAAAGCAGAGGGGACAGAGTCTGGGTCACTTGAAAGTGACCAGGGGCTCGGTGGACGAATGCCCACCAATGTTGGGTGCTTCATGATATTTGATGGTGACCTTGACTCTACAACTATGGGGACCAGGTGATGTTGAGGACAACCAGGAGCCAGTTATGAGCTGTATCACAAAGGATGTAGAGTGCTGAGGGGTTGGTGTCCAGCGGGAGTACGAACAAGCTTGGCAAAAGCAACCCACGCAATAGGTCAAGGAATTGTACAGTTCGGACCAGCAAGGTCCCGGAGACTCACCACAACCAGGGGAGTAAGGGCAGGCCCAGAGCAAACAGGGGAGCCCAAGGAAATCAAAGATGACCCCAATTGGAACCACAGGCCAGAGGCACAGGAGTGGTGAGAGGACCTCAAGCAGCTTCACAAAACAGCAGGCCACGGTGCCCATGGTGTGAGGTGGTTGAAGATCTTTGTGGGGGCAGTTGCCAGAAGTTTGGGCTACTTGGAGCCCAATGCACTTGTCACAGAATTGCCAACAAGTACATGCACTTGCAAAAGTACGCAGTGCACAGGGGTTTGGCCTCAAACTCGGTGAGAGGGCAGCTCGGGCCTTGTGGGATGTAGAAACCCACCTCCTGTGTTGTTGAACACTTCAGAGTCTGTAGGAGCTTGGGATCAGCAGACCAGTCAGCAGTGTTGCAGTGCCTGCGAATGCTGGGGACTGACTCCTTCACTCTAAGGGAGACTATGCTTCAGGTGTCTTGGATGTTCCACAGGTCCTGCACAGATCCTGTACGGTGTGCAGGCACAGAAGATGAGGCAGGCTTAGAGGGAGACGAAGTCAGGCCCAAATGAAGTCCAGCGGAGTCCAAAGTACCCAGACAGTCTAAGTGCAGTGGTTTCAGTTCTGAATCTTGTCAATGATGAATTGAAGGACCTACACGGAGGTAAACCCTTAAGTACCCTAAGGAGAGGGTTGGGAAGATTCAGGGGACCCTCCCAGGGGAGGGTCTGGACAGGGGGAGGTTACTCCCATGTCCTTTGTCCAGTTTCGCACCAGAGCGGGAGCCAACAGCTCACAGGAATGGTTTGAACTGGACTATGCACAGGGACACCAAATGTGCCCCTCATGCAGACGTCCAGGTGCTGGCAAGCACATCCACCCTTCCCTAATACACTAACTCCGGTCTGGGAGGTGGTCACACCTCACTGTGACAGGATGCCTATTGTCCTGCCTTCCCCTCCTGGAGCTTGGCTCTGCAGCAGGAGGGCAGAAATGTGTCTCTGGTCGGCAGCAACCATTTTGTGCTGCCAGGACTAGAAGGCTTGTACCAGGATCACCAGGGGCCCCATGAAAGGCGCTTCTGATGGGTGGAATCATACCTCCCACAAATGTTACCTGTGTGGGGGTATGATTCCAACATGTTTGACACCAAACATGATAGGGTTTGTTGTAGCCATTTTTTAGATGGTCATCACCTGGTCGCGTAATGCCCCTCTATAGTAGTATATGACTGCTGCACTGACAACCCGGGAGAATGGACTCCAAAGGCTGCAGGGGTGTCCTGCTCATGCAGGGGCACCCTCTCACGTAGAATCAAGCACCTTGCCCTCAGGATTGTAAAGGCCTGCTATAAGGATTACATATAGGTTTTAAGTGCAGTGACCCTTAGATATAGTAAACCTATATCTTTAGTAAGTGGTGCATGCACACAGACTGCAATGGCAGGCCTGTAGTTCCATTTTGAATGGTCTCTCATGGATGGCATATTACATGTTGCAGCCCATGGAAGACCTCTGGGGGTATCTATGCCCTGGGTACACGGGTACCATATACTAGGGACTGATAAGGGTACTCCAGTATCCAATCTGGGATGTACCTAAGTACTGAACACAACAATTTAGGGAGAAAGCAGATAGACTTGGGTCCTGATTAGCAGGATCTCAGTCAGACCTGTCAAAAACCAGCTTAGAACCAGGTGAAAAGTGGGGGTACACATGCAGAAGGATCCTACCTTCCTACACCTACACTTTCTCCCTCCTCACATTCATCAGAAACTTCAAAAGAATCGGAAAGAGAGGAATGCTGCACATTCAACCAGCAGCAGATCAGAGCATCAAGTCCCCATGCTCCATTCTCTATTGTCTTTGAATGGAAGATGCAAGTCTGAGAGTTCTCTTGAGTAGCAAATAGGTCAACTGTTGGATGACCCCACTTTCTGCATGAATTCTGAAAAAGTTGGTGACTGAGACAGAAGTCATGGGGCACTGGGATCTGTTGGCTCAAACTGTTCACTATGACATTGATAGATCTCTTGAAATAAATCGTCGATAGTGCCAAAGATGCTCCTGGGCTCAGGAGAAAATCAATTATTTGATGCGAGATATACTTGGCGCCAGTGTGTTCCCTTATTTTTTCAAGTAAAATGTTGTCACATTGTTTTCTGTCATTATAACCACTAACATCCTGTCCACGATGTGAGAAAGGGCCATCAATGTTAGGAGCATAGCCTATCATTACCTCCAATTGGAGGACTTTGCTTGATCTCTTGGTGACCAAAGGCCGGAGATTCGTTGACCAGTAGTCCACGCACCACATCTCAATGCACTGGCATCTGCGGTTGTGATTAAGGATCTTATCATTTCAAGGGTATGTCTTTCAGAATATTTGCAGTGGTTATCCACCACAAGAGTTCCTTCCTCATAAGATTGGTTATATGTATGCTCAACTTCAGATTTTGACTTGTGGGTGTCCAGTTGATTTAGAATGTGTCTGGCTAGTATGTTCTGATGCCGCCTTGCCCATATTGTCACTGCCAGGTTGCCCTGAACTTGCAGTAATTCGGCCGCTGTCAGAACAGAGGTAATCCTTTTCGGAAACATATCTCCAAAATGGTCCCCAGTCTGGTGGCCGATTGAGTTGCGCCATCTGCCCATACCGGTGGTCAAAGCCAAAAAGCCAGGAGTGATCATTGATGAAAAACTTAACTTTGAGCCACAGGTCAATGCCATCACTTCCTCTAGTTTCGATTAACTCAGATCTGTAAAGAAAACCATGCTTTCATCCCGGCCCATACTTAATAGACAGTATTTACTACCTCAATTCTATCAAAGTTAGATTACTGTAATGGCCTCTACCTGAACATGCAGGAAAAACCTCTCAATAAATTTCAAACGGTGCAGAATGAAGCAGCCATACTTATCCTAGGCATTCCCAAGTTCCACTCTGTGGCCAAGGATATGAAAAACCTTCACTAGCTTTCTGTAAGAAGTCAAATTAAATGTAAGTCATTATGTATCACCTACAAGGTGCTTTACAATATAGGTCCTCAGTTCCTTAGGCAGTCTTAGAAAGGGAAACAGTGTTTACAATGCTGTTGTTACAACGCAGTGCTTTTCCAAAGCGGTTGCTACAACAACCGCGTTGTTAGTACGCAATACCTTTACATCGCAAGTCATTAGAAAATTTAGGTAGGGGGCGCTAAGGTATTGTATATCAAATCCAACACCTTCCATGCTGTTGCGCAAACCGGAGTAGGAATAGTAAATAGTACGATTCCTAAGTCCAGCGCGCCCCCTACAGCAAGTCGTTGTAATGATTTGCGATGTAAAGGTATTGCGTAATAACAATGCGGTTGTTGTAACAATCGCGTTGTCATAGTACGTGATGTAATAGCATGCTTTGTAACATGCTATATTCTCTTAGAAATGGTACTCTCCCAACAGACTTGTCTGCTCATCCAGAGCCAATCTTATGATGCTTCCCAGAATCCGAAAGACTAACTGGGGGGTTCAGAAGCTTCATTACAGGATCTATTAAACTATGGAACAGCTTAACAACTCATATTAGGGCTTTACCAACTCTAACTACCTTCAGGAAAAATCTTAAAACGTGGTTATTTATTAACTTGCGCTGGATCTAATTCTCAGGCTAGCTAGCGCCAAGACACCTTTCGGTATTCGTGCACTTAATAAATTGCAATAACATAACATCACTGTCCATGTGATTCTGAATCTTTAGTACTCTTTTATCTGGGACTTTCACTAGATACAAATCTGTCCTCAGTCTTGCTCCTATGAAAACTCAATCCTACGCTGGGGCTAGGTGAGACGTGCCATAATATTTGAGAAATCCACGCCTTTCCAACACCTATAAAGAAGTTAGAGTGTGAATATTTGTAGTCTGAAGCGACAGTGAAAGGACTAGGCAATCGTCTAAATAGGGAAAGACTGGTATTCTTTGTTGATTCAAGTTGGCTTTCAAGGGAGCCAAAATCTTTGAAAAAACCTGGGGAGAGGACTTCAGGTTGAAAGAGAGAACACTGACCTGACAATGGTTGTGACACACTGCAACTCTGAGAAAACATAGATGCCTGGCATCAGACCATGAAGATAGGCATTCTGGAGATCTATCATTGCCAGAAAATATCACTCTGACACCAACTGGGTCACCTGCTGCAACAATAGCACCTTGAAAGGAATTGTTTGAATATTCAAATTAATTGTTCCAAAAAATGTTTGAGATCCAGTACAGGCTGGTAGTCTACCGAGGACTTCATGACTAGGAATAAAACATAATAAGTTCCTCTTCCCCTTTCTTTAGGTGGTACTATAAATATTGCTCTCTTTTCTAATGAAGTCAGAATTCCTAACCACAATGAATCCTTCTTGATAGTGTCCCTTTTTGATCATTGTTTGAATTACTCCCGTATCTGAAGGAATAGTCTTGAATTTTATGAGGTATCATCCGTCTTACAATTTTTGGCACCCATTCATCTGAAACCGTCTGTTCCCATATCCTGAAATATTTTGATTTATGGCCTCCGACCAAAATACTTGTGCTGACTAAAAAGTAAGTATCCGGAACGTTTCTTAGTGGTACCCATTTCTTAGGCTGAAAGAGCCTCTTCCAAAATTAATAAGATTTAAATTATCTTTTAGAAGTACCTTTCGGATCCCTACCCCAGTACTTGCCAGATTGGGATGAATAACATTTTAGTAGGATAGAATGCTTTTTGTCCTTATGGGACTTGATGATCATGTCGTCTAACTGAGTACCAAAGAGCTTATTTCCTTCAAAAATAATTTTCCAAAATCTAGACTTCTCTTCAAAATCTTCTTTCCAATCCCTCATCCACAAATTCCAACGAGACTGGGCTGAAGCATGAGAGGCCAAGGATATTGCTCGAATTATGTCTATGGCGACATCTGCTAAGAATTTAACTTGCTGCTCCATTTGTAGCCTCCTAACTCTCAATATATACAGAGGTTGTTACTTTCCCCTTGGGATTTTCTTACAGACCATCTACTTCTCTTTCAGATCCCCACCTACAGAAGCTGACTACCCCTTGAGACACCTTATGAAATGTCCCTTGCATTAATATGTTTTCAGCTCTTAGTGGCTTTACTCCTGGACTGGCTTCACTTTAGTCGGGGATATGGTATTGTTTTATTTCAAGAAACATGGGACATATTGCCTACATCTGTGGATGGCTTTCATTGTTTTAGTATCCCTGCCATTTATTCATTTAGTGGTCACGCATTAGGGGGGCTTGCAACCTGGGTGAGTGTGGCACTAGGCGGGCATGCAGAAACTATAGAGCACAATGATAATAATTTCCAAATCACAGTAGTTAAACTACCTTTGACTTTGCACATTGTGAATTTCTATAATTGACTTTTCACATTATGAATTTTTATAATAACGATTTTAGGGGCAGATGTATCAAGATTAAATTTTGCGATTCCTAAATAGCGATTTTTAAGGAATCGCTATTTAGGAATAGCAAAATGGAATGTATTAAAAAAATCGCTATTTTTTTGCGATTCCTTACACTTCCTTATTTGGGAATTCGCATTTTGCGAATTCGCAAATAAAGAATAATTCCCCATGCATTCCTATGGGCCACGAGGCCCATAGGAATGATTTTGAACTAATTCTCAAATTGCGAATTCGCAATTTGCTAATCACAATTTGAGAATTATTTCAAGGGTGCAGGGGTGTCTGAAAGACACACTGCTGCACCCCTGAAATGTACATATGTGTGCATATGGCGCACATACATGCCCCATGGGCATGTGTGTGCGTCACATGCCACCTTTAAAAATGCATAATTGTGCATTTTTCGAGGACTTCGCAAATTACCATCAACTACAAGTTGGTGGTAATTTGCGATTCCTTAACAAAAATTCGCAATAAAAAAATGCTTCATACATAGCATTTAAGGAATCGCAAAATTCGCGATTCCTTAAATGCTATGGCAAATTAAGGAATCCCAAATCTTTGCGATTTCTTAATTTGCGAATTTTTGATACATTCTAAAACATGCAAAACAACCATTTGCGAGTCGCAAAGGCCGAAATTCTGTGAATTTCGGCCTTTGCGAGTCGCAAAACGGTTGATACATCTGCCCCTTAGTATGATCCCTAATACTACGTTCCCTCCTCTATTTAAATTAATTTCTGAAAATAGCTGACGATCTGGCTTGATAGGGCTTACAGTGCATCTTTGTTTGGCTGGTGATTTTAATGTATGAATGCTTATGTTTTTTTATGAGGATATCTATTCCGAATTTTGTACCCCAGGCAGTATTGATTTTTAGAGCAAAGAATTTGTTTCTTTTCTCACCCCCTTAGATATGATAAACATATTGGCTATCGTTGGTATTCCCAGTCACAAGGTCCCCACGTTTGAGGGTTGTGGCAGTTCATCCATAATAGATTATAGGTTTGTAACATGCAATAAAAAGACCTGCTCTTACACTGTATGGTCTTTCCATCCTATTACAGTGAGCATAATCCCATTGAGGCCCTTCTCTCTAAGGGAAAGTGTAGGCAGGATATCGGGGCTTGTAAATATATGGTTGCAAAACAGTCCCCGTTATATTTGGCTTTTATGGACCTTTCCAACAGCATTTGATTGTGTGAGCTGGGTCAAATTGTGGCTTCTGCTTGCTGCTAAAGGCTTGGATATAGTTCTGGTACACTTTCTTGCATATTTTCAGAAGGATATGAGGGCCAGGGTCTGTATCAGCATTTGGGAGAGGTGTCCGGGGATGTTGGCATAAATCATGGTGTGAGGCAGGGTGCGTGTTAGGCCGTCTCCTATTTATTCTTCATATGAATGAGTCACAGACCCATTTAATCCATGCCACCCCTGATGTACCCATTGTAAAAGGCAGTTCCCTCCCCTTGTTCCTTTATGCAAATGACACAGTGCTTATGGCTTGCTCTCCTAAGGCAATGCGCCTGCTTGTGAATGACTTTGATGGTTTTATATCCTCCCTCGATCTTCAGACTAATTTTTCTAAATCTCACATCATGCCCTGTGGGCCCAAGCGTGGTACCCTTTCGATCATGTCACTTAGTAGTCATTGTCTGAGTAGTGTAAATAATTTTCCCTATCTGGGAGTTACTCTTTCTGCCCAAGGATCCTGGGGCCATATTATCAAGAAAGGTTGATATATTATTGCCGCTTTGATCAGCAGGAACCTGCCGCTAAAGCGGCGATAATGGGCTTGATAATATGTCCTTGTGAATTCCCATAGCAGCCCAGGTTAACACCAGAACCTGGGCTTCTATGGGTATTCACAAGGCCATATTATCAAGCCCATTATCGCCGCTTTAGCGGCAGTTTCCTGCCGATAAAAGCGGCGATAATGTATCGACCTTTCTTGATAATATGGCCCCTAGTCTTCTATTATTGCCCTTCGCACCACTAAGCTCTCAATGGCTAATGGCTCACTACTGAGCCTACCACAACCTAAAGGAGGGGGCTCCTTTATACCTATGTTGAAAATATACAAATCACAATGCATTCCCATCGCCATGTATGGGCAGAGGTATGGGGGATCTTGAACTGTACGGCCATCCAGCATGCAGAAAACAGGTTTCGCAGATTTTTTCTGTCCGTCCCCATTTCAGCCTCACATTTTATTTGTCCTAAAGAATTGGGCAATCCCTACACAGTAAACCTAATTTGGGCTCAGCTGGTTCTGTCGAAATCCCGAAGCCCCCCAACTAAGGAGATAATAAGGGATTGCCTCTCTCTAGACAAAGGACTATCAATCCCTTGGGTTGCATTTGTAAAGGCTGAACTCTGCAAAATTTGGATGCAGTCCATTTTTGCTGAGCCATTCATGTGTGAAGGCATTAATAAGAAGGCTGTTGCCAATGCAATTTATTATCATGAGGATTTGAGGCGTCTGAGGGGTATGTAGGACAAGACTAATGTATTCTAATGTCTTGATTTGAGTGAATTTGACTGGCCCACCAATTACATCAGTCTGGTTCGTACCAAATGGGAACTGTCTTTGTTGTTCCGTTTCAGATCTGGAACTATTAAATACTTGCTTTGCTTCCCTTTAGGCTGTGTATCCAATCTCGAATCCAAGCTCTGTCCCTGCGATGAATTATCTGGCCAATCTATGTTCCATTTTGTGTTTTTCTGCAAATTTTACGTTGAGTATCATAAATTGTTCTTGATTCTACTTTTAAACAAACATTGTTTTAATATTGCACAATGCAGACCTGCTTTAAGATTTGTATTGTTATTTTTAAATGAGGAAGCTTTTTGTGTGTTGGTTCCACTTAAAACATGCTCCTCGTGCACAAAGGACTCTGCTGCTCTAAAACCACGTGCATCATTTTTAATATGTAACAGTGCCTTTTTTAACAGCTATTTATGCTGTTTTACAGTGCATACTTTTATGGATTGTTAGAATGCATCCAAATAAAAGTTTCGATTCATTGATTGATTGACTGCCTATAACAACATTTAGAAATTTCTTACTGGGGATTGAGAAGCGTATGCTGCATACGTGGGAGCTCTGAGGACCAAGTTACTAGTAGCAAACTATTTCTTAATTGCACGTTCCACTGCATCAACAGGGGCAGAATCATCAGGATTAATAACATACCTCCCAATCAGAGGTTTCAAGATTGAATCCACCTTCACATTTGAAGGAATAACATCCTCCCCTTCTAATTCATAGGCTCTTTGGAGAAATCTACGTACTGAGGCTTGGTCAGTGTCTTTCCACTGCCAAAATCTTTGGTGCAGTTATGCAGTGGCAATGCAAGTGATGGAGCGAGATGCAGAGTAAAATTTTATTCTGACTCGCAAAGTTAAACTTCCATAATTAAATAACCGTATTAATGAGTTTGCAATGAAATGTACTAATCAACCTAGTTTAAAATGCATTTACACAACACAAGGGACTAACACATGTGCTCTATGTTGCAACTGCAAGTACGTGGAAAATAATAAACTAACCTTGTCTATTGTCTTTGTCAGTATTAAATGCGGCTGTTTAACTAATGGCCTGTGCTTATTTGTGTGTGCTTATGTTATGTCTTTTCTGTGACAAAAGCTTGTGGAGAATCCTGCGGCCTGAAAAGAAGAAGGTAGATATTAAATGCAGCTTCGTGTGCTCAGCTAGGTAACATAAATTAATGGGTTAATAATTAGCAAAGGGGGTGGGTAACAGAAAGAATCTTAATTCTCTAATTAATTAATGTTTTGTGTTTGTTTAAATGACAGTTTCGAAAAGGAGGCCTAAGGCCTAAATAGTCGGTGTTTGGAATCCTGTCGTGAAGAGCCAAAGTACAGTGAAGTGGAAGTTTTGCCACAAAGACGTTTGACGAAAAAATAAAATAAATGAACTGTGCTGAACGTGCTCTGAGAGTGACAGATTCAAGGACAGGATATGGCAAGTCTGCCAAGCTAAGGAAGTAACGGACTGTTACTCATGGAAATGTTGCATTTCTGAGGAAGCCAAAAGTCATGTATTTTGTTGGACAATAGAGTCTAAGAAGAGGCTCGACTTTGGTATGGAAACGTGATGAGCTGACATGGACTGACATCAGTCAGCCAATAAGAACTCTGGATGGCAAAAGAAAGTATACTTTTTAGTGAAGATTAGCTAGTTAGAAAGGTATAAAACCTAGCCCCATGGGGCAGGAGGGCGTTCTTCTCGCTTTCCGATTCCTGAAGGGCGTGTCGTGTTGATGGACATTTGGCGCACGTAAGAACAGCAGTCTTTTATGACTATTCTTTTTAGGTGGAGTGAGTTTTAGACAGGGAAATAGAACTTAGGAGATGGAAACTGTTTATTTTACTTAATTCATGATAACTGATTTTGCTTTGGATTGCCAGTCTAATATGCCTTTTTCCTCAATAAAATGCTGCTTATTTGCTAATAAAATAAAGATTTAATCGAAAATGCTCTTTCTTTGAATAATAAAGTTAATAAATAAGATTTTGAAATGACAAGCTGGTCTTGTTTATTCATGGTCTTATTACCATTATTTGATCCATTTGCCTAAGTGACTTAATTAAAATGATAAATGTTTAAAAACCATGGTAAGAAAAACGTTATACTGCAGTTGTATATAAATGTGTAAATAGTTTAGCGTATAGATCTGTTTAATTAGGTCACATGATTCAGACGCTCAAAAATTGTATCGTTGGTTTCTGGGTCTTGGTAGTGATTCTTGATTAATGGTGAGTATTGTGGAGATAGATTGATCAGGAATGCTTAGATGTTTTAGAATACTGCACCAAACCTAGGCAGGATATTAAAGACATCCCATTACCTGAATCAGATTTTGTTTATTTTGTTGATGGTTCATGCTTGAGAACAAATGAAGGTGTTCAGAGTGCAGCATATTACGTCTGTACAGTTGCAGACATGGTTGAAGCATCTTGTCTCAAAGGAATTCGTTCAGCTCAAGTAGCAGAATTGATTGCTTTGATTCGTGCATGTGAAAGAGCAAAAGAATTAAAAATTAACATATTGACTGATAGTCTGTATGGATATGGCGTAATTCATGACTATGGCCAGCTCTGGTCTCAAAGAGGTTATTTAACTTCTGCTGGAACTCCAATTAGGAATGCTAATTTGATCAAGAGATTAATCAATGGTATTCAGCTACCAGCTACCAGAGAAAATCGCTGTCGTAAAATGTACCAACCCGTGATTTTCCGCTCAAAATTGCCCTTTCTGCCCACAGCACAGTTTTCATCGACAACCCTGTCCTGATGACGATCCCGACTAAAGGGGATCGAAACGCCGTCGACCGTACAGCTTGAATTATACGACGCATATCACGTCTTGTGCTCCTGTATAAATAACTGTGTTTAAAGTGATTACAACTTGTCTTTCGGAGCCATTATTTGATGCAAATACTTTGGTCAATGCGTCGCCAATGCTGTTGTTTTTAGCACTTGCACATTCACTATCACCAATTGTATATAGCACCTTGCACCAAGTGTCACTGGGTTGTCACAAGATCCGTTCTGTACAGTGCTGTTATAACTGTATTGACATATGAAAGATCTTTCCCCTTGCTTCTTGGTAAATAATACTACCTTCTCTTAAAATCAATTGACTCCTTGTTTCTTCCTTCTTTGTAATGCATATTGCATACATTTCTGAAATTGTCTTTACATAATACCTGTTGGGAATTGTTTTTGCTTACACGATACACCCATCCCAACGAGGTCTATGGGTTTTCTCCTGTTGTTCTTATACGTCGTAAAATGTACAGCGCATAAAAGAGGAGAGGATTGCAGGACTAAGGGTAATGCCTACGCTGATGAAATAGCAAAGTTCCGTGCGAAGAACAATATGTCAATCAATCGTGAAAAAGACAATGAACATGCTTTGAACTCACTTATGCTAACATCTGTAGTTGAGACATGGCAAGGAGTGAAAGATTTACAAAATGAGGCAGATGATGAGGAGAAAGATTTATAGTTAAGAGCAGGCTGCAGACAGCGAGAAGAGGATGAAGTTTGGGTTTACAAAGATGACAGACCAGTTATGCCAGACTGCATGATTGCTGATATGGCAAGAATGTATCATGGTCCAGGACATTTAGGGAGAGATTCAATGATTAGGTTATTTAGGCAGACATGATACAATCCAAAATTCAGAATAATTGCAGAATCTTTTTGTCAGAGATGCTTAATCTGCCAGCAGATGAATCCGAGCAGAAAAACAGTTGTGAGCATGGGAACCATAGGATGGGAGGGTGGTCCTTCTACAAGACTACAAATGGATTTCATTGATATGCCACCCCATAATAAGTTGAGATATGTACTGGTGATAATCTGTCTGTTTTCAAGGTGGGTGGAAGCGTTCCCAACACGTCAAAATGATTCAGTTACTGTTGAAAAATTACTTTTAAGGGAAATCATACTTTGGTACAGATTTCCACTGACTGTTGAGACTGATCGTGGAACACATTTTGAAAACAGATTATTACAAATGATTTGTGAAACATTGGGCATAAAGCAAAATCTGCACTGTGCTTACAGACCAGAAGCATCACGTGTTGTTGAACAAGTGAATGGCACAATTAAAAATAGAATAGCCAAAATGTGTTTAGCTACAGGAATGAAATGGACAGACACACTTCCACTTGTTTTGATGTCTTTGAGAAGTACTCCAGATAGAAAAACACGTTTAAGCCCTCATGAGATACTGATGGGCAGAGTCATGAGACAAGCATTTGTTCCAGTTGACAAATTACTGAGCATTAATGATAGCGTCATATTGGAATATTGCAAGAACCTATCTGACGTGGTGCTTCTGTGTTCCATCAGGTGGGAACTGAAGTGATTACTAAAGAAAAGGAGCAAGCTCAGGATCTGTTACCCGGAGACTGGGTGAGGACAAAAGTTCACCTAAGAAGAAACTGTCTAGTACCCAGGTGGCAAAAGGCAAGACAGGTGATTCTTGTTACAACTAATGCAGTAAAGTGTAAAGGTCTGAAGAGATAGATTCATGCTAGTCACACCATTCGTGTACCACCACCTGAAAATCCTGACGAAGGTGACACTACAGCTGATTCAGACTCTGAAGAAGAACCTGAAAGAAATCCAGATCCTGAAGATCGACAAGAAAGTCGACATCTGGAAGAAAATTCAAATGCGAATGAAGCATTGAATGATGAAATTGAAGATGTTGTGATACAAGACTTGGAAAATGATGAAGATCTGCTAGAAAAAGAAGCAGAAAAGGAGTCTGAACAAGAAGAAAATCAAGATCAGGAGAGTATTGAAAAGCAGATTGGAAGCTCTGGAAGAAGGAACGAAAATTCTGAAACTGGTGGATTGGAAGTAATTGAAGAAGAAGAAGAAGACGAATTACCAAGTACCAGCTATAAGGATGATGTTCCTAACAGAGTGAAGCTGCCGAGTAAAGAAGTACCTGAATCTAAAGCTGACATCACAGAGAGACATAATAATCCCACCAGTAGTAGAAGTAAATAGTAGTAGTCAGGAAGATTTAGATGACAAAAGTGACAATGATTGAATTTGATTCAATGTAAAAATTAGAAATTTGTATTTGGCAAAAGGCTGAAGAAATTGTGTTAGGTGACACAAGGTCGAAGAAATTGTGTTAGCTGAAAAACACATTGATGTAAGACGCAAGGTCGAAGAAAAGCTGTTAGAGAGTAGGGTTTTCTTTTTTTTATAAAAAAAATCAAAAAAAGGGGGGTATATGTTTGTTTAGTAATCTGTATATTTAGACATTTAGAAATTTTTGATTTATATTTTTGATTTTTGTTTTTTTTATAAGGCTTTTGTTTCAAAGTAAATATGCCTTCTACTAATAGTAATTCAAGATGTTCTATTCTGAGGAGATGTTGTAAAATGTCTTCTATTTGTGTGATTTTATTAATTTTAGTCTGGTTAATTTTAGCTGTCATTTTCCCTTTTGGAGTTGACAAGGAGTTGTACAAAGCTAACATGACAAGTAAAGCTATGGCTAAACAAGATAACCATGGTGCAGTTGGCAAAACTAACAGAGTTATTGATCACAAGCCAGAGATCCACCAAGATAGATCTGTTGGTGATTTTTCTAGTAATACCTTGTCAAGACTTCTATCTGAATATGTTAAAGTGATGAATGTGAAAGATTGTTATATTTGTGTGAAATTACCTGCTTCCGTTCCGGAAGGGGATACTTATAACATGCTTCCTCTTACTTATGGCATCACTTGTAGTGTGATAACTAGTTTGTTTTACCGGACAGGTCGTTTAGAGTATTACTATTCTAATTACGACGAAATTTTTGCTAATCTAAAAGTTGACAACAGCCTGAATAAACTCAAACATGCTAAACAGATGAGGGAATTTTTCATAGAAACTAATGAACTTACTTATGAGTATGCTTTTAGAAACAATCTAACATGCAAGCTAAGGTCGGAAGAGAAATCTTTCCTAAACATGGTTGAAGAGAGAAGGGCAATTTATAAGAGAAATGAAATGCTGAAGCAAACCAAATCAAAGTTTTGGCAGATTGAAGATGAAAAGCTAAATGGTAGAACAACAGAAAATGTAGCTATTCACATAGATAAACCTGTAAGTGGAAAGCGTTGCATTAGAAGAGACAACACGCTTTTTGATAATTACTTTGTAGGTGCAAGTCAATGCGAAGATACTTATCAGATCTTGGGTGGATGGGGATTCAAAGGTGGAAAAGATCCAATTTTTCCTGGAATTTATTTTGTGTGTGGGGACAAAGCCTACTATAATCTCCCAGACCACTGGTATGGGACATGTTTTGTTGGTTTCGTTTTTCCAATTTTTTTTATGTTGACAGAAATGCAAAGGGTTCATTTGAAATTAGCAATCATCTGAGCAGATTCAGAAGGGAAAGCTTTTCAGAAATTATGGGTGACATATTTGGTGCAGTAATACCTATGGTGGGTATAACCCTGAATGCAGTAAAAATCAGAAAAATGTCCACGATTGTTGATAGATTATCAACTGACACTGCTAGTGGTTTCCAATTAGTCAATACAGAACTTATTGCCATGAGATCGATGGTAATGCTGAACCGTCTTGCTTTAGACATTCTGCTAGCTAAAGAAGGAGGAGTCTGTGGAATTTTACATGTTCAGCATTGCTGCACATATATCCCGGGCAAGAGCCAGAACATTGAGTTATACATTAAAAATATTACTGAGTTACATACCGAAATAGAACCTTTAGAAGATGAAGATTTTTCAGAACGTCTGAGCAAAAGATTTGCAGCAATCAAAAAATGGTTTGAAGAGATTGGTAGTTCAATATTGGGCAAAATACTGACACCTTTATTAGTTATAGTCTTTGTGATACTTTTGTTAAAAAATAGTTGCATGTTACACAAGAGAAAGAAATACCTAAGGGAAAAGAGAAGAATTTATAAACTTAGAAAAGAACAGGAAAAAGAAATAGAATTAGAAGAGTTTTGTAGATCACAATATGAGAGTTACAAGCAAACAGCAGAATCAAAGGTCTAGAAATACTAATACTGTGATTGTCCAAAACATGTTCAAGGGTTAACATTTTTGCTGAAAATTTTTGGGTGTAGTTTGGTGATTTTTAAATCACCAGATGAGGGAGTTGATGGAGCGAGATGCAGAGTAAACTTTTATTCTGACTCGCAAAGTTAAACTTCCATAATTAAATAACCGTATTAATGAGTTTGCAATGAAATGTACTAATCAACCTAGTTTAAAATGCATTTACACGACACAAGGGACTAACACATATGCTCTATGTTGCAACTGCAAGTACGTGGAAAATAATAAACTAACCGTGTCTATTGTCTTTGTCAGTATTAAATGCGGCTGTTTAACTAATGGCATGTGCTTATTTGTGTGTGCTTATGTTATGTCTTTTCTGTGACAAAAGCTCGTGGAGAATCCTGCGGCCTGAAAAGAAGAAGGTAGATATTAAATGCAGGTTTGTGTGCTCAGCTCGGTAACATAAATTAATGGGTTAATAATTAGCAAAGGGGGTGGGTAACAGAAAGAATCTTAATTCTCTAATTAATTAATGTTTGTGTTTGTTTAAATGACAGAGGCTCGACTTTGGTATGGAAACGTGATGAGCTGACATGGACTGACATCAGTCAGCCGATAAGAACTCTGGATGGCAAAAGAAAGTATACTTTTTAGTGAAGATTAGCTAGTTAGAAAGGTATAAAACCTAGCCCCATGGGGCAGGAGGGCGTTCTTCTCGCTTTCCGATTCCTGAAGGGCGTGTCGTGTTGATGGACATTTGGCGCACGTAAGGACAGCAGTCTTTTATGACTATTCTTTTTAGGTGGAGCGAGTTTTAGACAGGGAAATAGAACTTAGGAGATGGAAACTGTTTATTTTACTTAATTCATGATAACTGATTTTGCTTTGGAATGCCAGTCTAATATGCCTTTTCCTCAATAAAATGCTGCTTATTTGCTAATAAAATAAAGATTTAATCGAAAATGCTCTTTCTTTGAATAATAAAGTTAATAAATACGATTTTGAAACGACAAGCTGGTCTTGTTTATTCATGGTCTTGTTACCATTAGTTGATCCATTTGCCTAAGTGACTTAATTAAAATGATAAATGTTTAAAAACCATGGTAAGAAAAACGTTATCCTGCAGTTGTATATAAATGTGTAAATAGTTTAGCGTATAGATCTGTTTAATTAGGTCACATGATTCAGACGCTCAAAAATTGTCTCGTTGGTTTATGGATCAACATATCGAAGGGACCCCCTCTATGAATACTTTCGGCCAGGGAAAAGAGAGGAAAAGCAATATCACAACAAAAGAGATTCCCTCACGGCCTTCTTATTTTCAATTATGACATGCAGTTCATGCTTTCAAACATAGTCTTTCAAAGTATATAAAAAACAATGGCTTTTTTCATTTGTCTTTTTTATTTATTTTTTATCATTTACTGTTAGAAAAATACTTTTATATATATTTTTTATATTTTTTCTGATACATGAATATCATTTACATTTGTACATCTAAACCGTTAAAAACATTTTTATACATGAGATTCCCTACAGAAAACACCAAATAACATTCTCACAAACTCAACACACAACCTCTAACATTCATTCAAAATTCACTCTTTATTCCGTGTCTAACGAGTCACAGATCTTTATGTGAACTGTCACGCTAGGTCGACGCGTTTCGGTGGGTTAGGACCACCTTCCTCAGGACCTTTGACAGAACAAAGTTCTTCACAGCAGATTGTGCACTCTGTAAGGATATCTGCAATTACAAATAGAATTCAATGTATCTATTTCCATCAACACTTGAAACAACCAATTGTTATTATCCTCTAAGAGAAACATATATATCTGAATTAATTTATGAAGGACTACCAATTATTTACATCCATTGTTATTCTTTATACATTCATTTCATCATTTATTTGTCTCTGACATGGATCCACTGAGACCTGACTTCATCATAACATAGACATATGGTTCCCTACCAGATGTGAGTAGAGAAGGTAGTGCTGTCTGTCTATATATTTCAAAAGAGAAAGGATAAGTATGGAAAATAGTTTAAAAGAAGATCAAATTTATGCCTACATTGAAACCCAAAGGAGTAAAAGGCAATTGCTGTTGATGTCACATTACTCTAAAGATAGTACATGTTTATAGATAAATTGTCTTACCCTAGCATAAATGCAGGGCGATGACTTCTGGGAAAAATCACCTTCAACGATACAGAAAAATTCTCACTATATATCATACTCCCAGTGAATTCCGGTTTTGTTCAAAACCGGAATTCACTGGGAGTATGATATATAGTGAGAATTTTTCTGTATCTCTCATTAGACTTCGGTGACAACTAACACTAACTGACTAAGGAGAAGAGCCAAATAGGAATTAAAAGTTTAAAAAAAGACAAGATGCTTTCGATTTATTGTTGAGGTAAGCAGTTGGACAATATGAATATGAGATATTCTATGTCCTTAAGATATGGATTGTCTAAAATGTATCCTCCTATGTCAACATAGGATGCTCTGCCTATCCCATCGTTGAAGGTGATTTTTCCCAGAAGTCATCGCCCTGCATTTATGCTAGGGTAAGACAATTTATCTAAATTTATTATGTTCTCTCCGTAAAACAGGGTAAGATTGGCTTATACCCAATTGGCATATTTAATTTACTCATAAGTAAACTGGCACTACCTGTGCCCAGGGCCTATAAATGATATGCCAATGAAGGGCCTGCAGCACCGATTGTGCCACCCACCCCAGAGGACGAATCTGGCCTCTCCCAAGACTCGTGTGTAGTCAGGACGCCATCTTGGGGGAAATTTCGGTCAGCACACTAGTCTACATAGACTATAAAAGGGGACAATGGCGCGACCGCGCCGCTGGCAAGCCCGTCTGCGCCCGTCCGTGCACAGCGCCAGTACCCCTGCCCATTGTAACACAGAAGGCTGGGCCCTCCAGGGATATACGAGGGCACAACGTATGAAACTGAGACCAGCCGGTAAGAGAACAGGCTGTTTGTGTCTCACATTTGACTTAAGTCCTAGGGCTGGATTGATCACGTGCCCCAATTATAACACCACACTCCCCAGGCTTACCTACATGCCAATTGGATTTACTAAGGTCGGAGTTGTGAAAACTAAATCTACAGACAATATTTCAGTGTTTAAATGTCTTCTACTCAATGCTAGGTCATTGGTGAAGCACAGTGTTGAATGTGCCTCGCCAATAGAAGAAAAGAACATTCAAATTGCCTTCATATCAGAAACATGGACAGATATTAGTTCTGGTCCTGACATTGTGAAAGCCCCTCCTCCAGGCTACCTTTGTCACCTCTTTAATAGGCCTCATAAAAAAGGAGGGGGTCTGGCTATAATATATCTTGCTTCAATTAAAGCCACCTTCTATATAGCCTCTAACTCTGCCTGTGAGGCACTGGCCTTCGGTTTCCAATTAACAGGCCACCATACGTTTAAGGGTATCCTGGTATATAGACCTCCAGGACCCAGAGGTTTGGCCACATCTTCCTTTGGGAACCTACTGGAAGAGTGGATGAGCTCAGACTCCTTTACCATCCTAGGGGATTTCAATTACCATCTAGAGGTATCGGAGGACTCTGACACTGTAGCCCTTAAAGATTTGATGAGGAGCGCTGACCTGATCCAACATGTGACGAGCCCCACACATCTGGCAGGACACACTTTAGATGGTATTATCTCAAACCATCCCAACCTACAGTTTAGGGGCATACTGCCTTTGATCTGGACAGATCACATGGGAGTTCAATTTGAAATTCTCCTCGATGCCTGTCCTATTGTAGAGAAAGGCCCTATGACCCAGATTCTAAGCAGATCTTGGAACACCATCGATAGCATAGACCTACAGGCAGTACTTATGGCCTCTATCGGTCAGATACCTGCAGATCCAGAAGAAGCAGTTACTCATTACACAGCTTGGGTAGACTCAGCCTGTAACAAGCTAGCCCCAGCTAGAATGATATGCCCGAGAAGAACAAATCCCACAGCCCCCTGGTATTCAGAAGACCTGAGGAGACAAAAACGTTCCTGTAAGCTCTTTGAGCGAATCTGGAGGAAACAATATATGGAAGAGAACAAACAGAAATATAGACTAAGTCTATCTACCTACAAACATCTCTTATTTGAAGCAAAGAAAAACTTCTACACTAAACAAATTAATTTGGCAATTAACTCTACGAAAGAGCTTTTTAAAACTGTTTCTAGCCTGGCCTCCCCCACTACGACAAAAGTTGAAGCAAGTCAGAAACTCTGCGACGACATTGCCAAGTTCTTTTTGAATAAAGTAGAAGCTATCTTTTAAAACTTCAGTCACCCCAATTCTGAGGAAAGTAGTACGCGGATAGAGGGAAGGCTACCAATTACTGACTCCTCGATGATTTAAACAAAATTCGAGGATCTGTCTACAACAGATACTGAAAAGCTCCTTCTTTCCGCCCGATCAGGTTCCTCTTATGATCCCTGCCCGTCTCAATAATTAAACAGGCACATGTGCCTGCAGCGTTAGTCCTTACACCACTGTTTAATGCAATGTTTGAAGTCGGACTCTTCCCTAGCCCCTGGAAATTGGCTTCAATACTGCCACTACTGAAAAAGCCCAACCTGGACCCAAAGGAGCCAAACAATTTCTGACCCATATCCCGTCTTCCGTTACCAGCAAAATTGGTCGAGAAAAATATGAATCTACAGCTAGCACTTTTCTAATTGGGAAAAATGCTCTGGACACAACTCTATTTGGGTTCAGAAAAGGGCATAGTACTGAATCTGCATTGATAAAATCTACGGAGGAGATCAGGGAAGCTGTGGACAGGGGAGGCAAAGCTGCCCTGATTTTGCTGGACCTGTCCGCAGCCTTTGATACGGTCTATCATGATGTTCTGATGGACCGTTTGGCTGAATGGGGTATCCAAGGTAAAGCCCATGACCTCCTTAGATCTTTTTTGTCAAACAGATCTCAGACGGTGGCATTGGGTAATTTTAGTTCCAAACCCTTTTCACTGCCATGTGGAGTACTCCAGGGGTCCTCCCTTAGTCCTACTCTTTTTAATGTTTATGTTATTTCATTAGCGACCCTGATTAGATTTGGTTTCAGTTTGACTTCATACGCAGACAACACACAAATAGTGGTGGCTCTGCGGCCTGGTCAGACTTCAGGAATTGAAGACAGGTTCCACGATTGCATGGCAGCAATTGGAAAATGGATGTCACAGAATTGTCTAAAATTGAACTCTGAGAAGACTAAGGTCATCCTATTCGGTAATGATCCTAACTTTTGGACCTCTAGATGGTGGCCTAAAGATATGGGATCGCCTCCTGTCCCTATAAGGAAAGTGAAGAATTTAGGAGTCATCAACGATGAAAAACTTAGTTTCGGAGTCCAAAATAATGCTATGGCTTCTTCCATCCATTTTTTAATCAAAATGATCAAGAAAATACTGCCCTTTCTGCCTATAGCCTGTCAGCGAACAGTAGTCACAGCCCTCGTGTTATCTAGACTTGACTACTGCAATGGCTTGCATTTAAATATTCAGGAACGCTTTGCAAACAAACTTCAGATGCTACAGAACGCAGCCGCAAGGCTGATTACAGGCACACCCAAATTCGGATCTATTTCCAAGGAATTAAAGAAACTTCACTGGCTGCCAGTCAAGCATCGAGTAGGTTTTAAATCTCTGAGTATGGTGTTTAAGGCACTACACGGGAAATGACCTGATTTCTTAAAACAGAAATTACAATGGTATGCACCGAGCAGAACCCTGCGCTCCCAAGGAGCCAAGCTGGTGACCGTGCCATCTATTAAAAAATCTACATGGAAAGGGAAAAATTTCCTTGTTTGTGCAGCCAAAGCCTGGAACGAGCTTCCCCCATTTTTAAGAAATGCCACGGACCTACTCACTTTTCGGAGAGGCCATAAGACCTGGCTGTTCACTCACTGATCCCAGATAGCTCGCCTAGATCTCAGAGAATTAGTGGTTTAGCGCCAGGACACCTTCGGGTAAGTGTTGCGCTTTATAAATAATGATAACATAACATAACATAACTTGAGTAGCTGTTGAAACATGTCTCAGGCCTGCCATTGCAGCCTGTATCTGTGCAACTGTAAAGTGCATTTCAACCTGGCAAAGTAAACCTTTTGCCAGGCCCAAACCATCCGTTTTAGTACATGTAAGTCACCCCCAGGGAGACCCTGGACAGCCCAGAGTGGAGGGTGCAATGTTCTTAAAAAGTACAACATGTACTTCTAAGTTTTACGTGTCCTAGTGGTGAAAACCTCTTAAATTAATTTTTCACTACTGCAAGGCCTACCTCTTTCATAGGATAACATTGGAGTTAACTTACTACATTTTATAAGTCTAATTTCCAAATGGGAACATGTAACAAGTTCATGTTTGATGTATCTGGAATCATAATGAAAGATCCTAACGTATGGTGAAGTCGAACTTAAAATGACACTTCTGAAAATGCCACTTTTAGGAGTTGGCATTTTCTTGCTTTGCCCATTTGGTGCCTACGGCCTATTTATGTGTCACATGACTGGGTGTAGTTGACATTTAGGCTTTGTGTATTCCTCCTAGACAGTCACAGACAATGGGGAGCTAAGGTGTGAGTGGATTGCACAGCTCCACTTATACTTGAATATGCTGTTTCCTGTCTCCACACAAAGGGCTGAACACCCCCTGTAGTCTGGAGTCAAGGCAGGGAAGGCAGGGCACCAGTGAACGTCAAAGGCCTGCCTCTAGAAGCTTCTCCCCACTTCAAAGGCACAACTGGGTGTAAATACTGGACTTCAGACACCACCACTTCAGACCTGTGGATACTCTAGCAGGAAGAAGGATTGCTGTGTTGCTGAAAGGAGTGTCACTCTGCTGGACTGCTTCTCTGAAGAACTGCTGCCTCCTTGCAGACCTGCTGCCTGCTGCCCACTCCCCGCTCACATGGGTATGAAGTACTGGACCTGCATCCCTTGAATCCAGAACCCAAAGTGACTTCAAGGTCTAGGTGACTGGCCTCCTGATCTGAGCCTCAGGGATAGGCTTCCAACAAACTTACACTTGCACCTGGCCTTCTGTGAGCCTACCCTACCAAGTGGTGCCACACCAGTCCTGGTCCTTTGGAAGTGGATCTAAGGTGCTTGCCACCCTCTGTGGATCTGGCTGAACCAACAAATCTCCTCTGCTGCACGGTGAAACCCTGAGCAGAACCACCAAATTTCTGCTGCTGAGTGGAGTGGACCCATCGCAAAGACCCACATCGCCACCACAGCATGCAATCCCTTCAGAAACGCAGCTGCTCGGACACAAGGGGCGTGACGCAAAGTGCAGAACTCGATGCGCCGAATGGCGCAGACATGCTCTGATTTTGCACCAGAATTACCGAACCGAGGAGAGGCAAGATGGCGTCTGAGTGAGAGGTCACCACAGCCTCGCCCCGTGGTCCTGATCCTGGTCGAGGATGTTACAGTCCCCCAGATGTGGGAGGATTAGTGCGGATATCGCATGAATGCAGTGTGGATGCAGCAAAAGAAAAGAGAAAAGCGAGAGAAAGCGGGACGCTTGTAATGGGCTTACAGCGTCTTACAGATTCCTGGCCAGACTCGTTCATCTAGCCGTCAAAAGTCTAAGTCTGTGCCTAAGCCTAAATCTAAGTCTGTGCCCCCTAGCGAGTACATACCTACAACTTGCCAGGAGGTGTCTGTCCACGACGTCTACACCCAGGGTGACCCAGGGCTTGGCGAGGCGATGCTATGCGATGCAGATACATGACAACCGCGGGAGCTGGTAGCATGATGGCAACTGCAACTGCAACTGTAGCGGCTGTGGGTGCTTAAAACGTACGTGGGGTCTAAAAATTGTGACCGTAGACCTGAGACCTGAGACCCCGGACTAGAGACTAGAGACTGATATTCGGGATATTCAGGATCCTACACAACTCTGCTGCTGTAAGTTGTTCTACTCTACTATACTTTAGTATACTTTAATTATTCTTCATTGGTCACAGCTCTTAACTGATATCACTTTAAAGAAAGAACTCAGCGAACCTGTGCAAGCCTGTGCGCTTCCTTTTCTTGTATTGAGTGCTGAGTGCTTCTTCCGAGTTTTCGATTCTGACTTCGGGCCTCAGCATCCGGCCCCCGGCCCCCCCTCTTCCATGAGTGTTAAAACAGCAGCTACAGCCAAAAGCTACAGCCTGAGCGCCTACCATCTATTCTCCGTTTTTTTTATCGCCCAATCTCATCCGTGACATCGGTGGCAGCTTCTTCATTATTTTGCTCGGCTCATCGGCAGCTCACTCCCGGCATCGGCGGCATCGGCGGCATCGGCGGCATCAGCGTCAGCGTCAGCACATCCCTCGAAGAGTCATCAGCTGACTGGGTACGGACATACTTAACCTCATGCTTATTACATGCGTGCGCAGCATCGGTAGTGCCTCCCTGTTGCCGGCGAAAAAGTGAAGAGAGGCAAAGTGCATGCATCCTAAAAAGAAAACAGACGTCAGGGGGAGAAAGGCAAAAGTGGAAGGAAAGGCGGCAGCAGCTTATAGGACAGCCTGCAGGCTAAGTAGCACAAAACGGCACAAGAATAAAACTACAGAGTTCGCGCAAACAAAATAAAGGAGTTGGCCGGTCGTGGTCTCTTACCAAAAATAATCTGTAATAATATAGATAATACAGGTAATACAGATAATACAGATAATCCAGTTAAAACAAACTGGCTCCTCCCTGACTCACAGAGTATAAGCTTCTTTGAAGAGGGCACACACGCAAGCAGCGAATTAGAAAGAGCGCCTGGACAGCGGTTGGTGGAGTTTTAGAGGCAATTCTAAAGGCAGTGGAAAGGATAAAATTTCAAACTACGTCAAACATAGCAAGTAGGACCCCGGAATCGACCAGTGGCGCTGAAAGACTGCAGGGAAGTCAAAGATTGCAGGAAATCCAACCCAGTAGGACGCGGATACAGGCAACAGTAGAGATATAGATACAGATGCCAGGCAAGGCAAGAGTGGCTGGAGACACGGCTGGAGACACGGGAATAGCGGGAATAGCGATGCAGGCAGGGTCAGAAGTGGTACAGACCCCCATAACGCTCAATCAAGAGAGGGGGGGCGAAGAAGGCATACAAATATCGGCGACAGCAACAAGCGGAATGGCAGGTGGAATAGAAAGCCCGGAAGGCCTGGTACATCTGGTAGACTCGCAAGACTCGCAAGACCTGCAAGAGTCTCTGAACATATAAACTGCGCTTGTCTCTGCGATAAATAAGAGTAGGGCGAAAGGTCCTGAGACAAGAGGATCTAAAGCCAAGGAGAGCAATGCTGAGAGAAATCCAGGCCATGAAAGACAGGAGAAAATCAAGATAAAAGATAAGCACATAGAGACAAATCGACAAAAAGAAAAGGAAAAGGAAAAGGCAAATTTACGACGGAAAGAAAGCACCGCTGAGAAGGGGAGAGATTCAGAGGATAATGCTGATACTGATCTGTTGGCAAAGAAAGCACAAAGGCTACAAACAATAAAAAACTTGAAAGCGACAACAAAAAATACAGGGCCTTTAACAATCTCTCAACCGAAAATCTCAACGATCTTTAGCCCACTACCCACAGAAGGCTCGCTTCGTGATATAAGCGCTAAACAAGATTACAACTTGAGTAGTGATCAGAGAAAAAAAAGCGAGGAGCACAATGCGCCAGCAAGCCTGGGTATAGAGCTAATCAACCTAGTGGGGACAACCGCTCAAAGCACGGACCACGGAAGCCTCACAGCTGTGCCCATTTCAAGCAAAGAAGGTAATAGTACCAAATTAACAATAGATACCGCGACTACTGGGCAAAATGGTCAAAATAAAGAAAGAGCTGATCACCAATCTGAAGTAATAAGCATATTCTCTCTTCCCCAACTCTAATGTCAACATCCTCAACAGAGATTCAACAACAGCTAGTAAACAATATGGCCACTGAGGAAGAATCTGAATCCGACATTTATGAAACCGGGATGTCCGTCTCAAGCGAGTCCAGTGAAATAACGGACACAAGCGCAATGAGTGCAGACATACTTGACAACGCAACCCCTGAGGATTTAGGCTCCAACCACTCTAGAAAATCTGATAAAACTGGCTATGGTACAAATTCCAGGAAGAAACTGGGAAAAAAGCGGCTCAAACGCTCAAGGCAAAGCAATCGTACAAATGAGGAGACTACAGATCCTGGTACTAATACCGACCATGTCAAAGTAAGAACAAATCCCATAAGGAAAAGCCCACCCACAAAGACTGGGGCAGAAATAGCACATCAACATCTCAGCAGGGTGGAAATAGAAGGGAAAAGATCAAATCCAAAGGGTTCTACATTGCCCGCTGAACCCTCACTGAGTGAGGTTCTGAGCTCCATCAAGGACGTAAAAAAAGACAGCCAAAGAAATCATGCTGCTATTGAAAAACTACAGGGTGCAATTAAGAAAGTTGGTAATATCTGTACCGAGATCTCTGACAGAATGGCGTCTGCAGAAGAACGCACTGAAAATCTAGAAACAGATGTTGCCGAACTATGCAAAACGGAAAAGGAGCATGATGGGATCATAAAAGATTTCATGCTAAAAGTTGAGGATCAAGAAAATAGATCGAGAAGGAACAACCTAAGATTTCTCGGAATTCCTGAAGGATTTGAGGGAAATGATGTGAGAGGATCCATGATCAACCTCCTTAAAACTGCTTTTCCGAAATTTGAGGCCTGGGACATGGAGAAAGAAATACAGTGGGCTCATCGATTCCCTCTGATGCCACCTAAACATACTCAGAAACCACAGCAATATCCCAGGGCCATATTAATTAACTTTGGAAACTTCCTTCTTCGAGAATCTATATATGATCTAGCCAGACCAACAACTCAACGGGAATATCAAGGGTTCAAATTCTTTGTAAGACCGGATTTCGCACACTCGACTGTAGAAAGAAGATGGAAGATGCGGCAACTATTTACACCCTTTGAAAAGATTGGTGCCACAGTCTTTCTCCAAAACCCAGCAAGACTGAAAATAATCTATACGCGCACAACAAGAAGCTTTATTAGCGAAATTCAGGCCCAGGATTATCTTAAAGAAATTTCAGAGCCTGGAGTAAGAAATTCTGCATTAAATAAACAAAAAAGATAGAAAATGAACAATAAGTAATGTGAAAATGTGAAACTTTAATTTCAAATGCTTTGAACAATCAGCGGGCTATATGAAGAGATAAGAAGGGGGAGTATAAGGGAGTGGGAGAATTAAACGCTGAAAAAAAATAAAATAAAAAATAACATGCACATTGGTAGAAGATAATGCTTAATTATTCACTAATCCAACCCGCACAAATTAAGCATACAGGGCTAGGACACATGGGAGGCTGAGGCGGGCGGACTATATGGACACCTACACCTGGGTACCTTGGCACCCAGAATGCCTCATTGGATGGGAATGGGGTCGGAGGGCGGGAGAGCTTAGCGGGGGTGGGAGAGAGAGGGTGGGGGGACTGCAAGATGGGGGGTAGGACAGGAATCGTAACTCTAATAAAGGACCTATGAACTACTTAGAGAGCAGCAAGAAGGAAAGATTAAGAAAAATATATTGCTTTTGGAGACGGTCCAACAAAAAGCTTGATGGCTAAGATTAATATACTGTCTATGAATATATGTGGCCTCAATGATTTAAAGAAGAGACAGAAAACACTGGAGAGTCTTAAAGTCTCAGGGGCAAATATTGTTTGTCTCCAGGAGACACATATTGAGGGGTCGCAACGACATTTACTTAAAACTCTTGGATATCGCCTTATCGTAGCTACAACACAGGGGACACGGACTAGGGGGGGTTGCTATCCTATCAAAAGGTGGGGGGTTACTTTTTCCACAGGCCATTGACAGAGGGAGATAATTTCACTGCATAGTTATCCAAGCACACCCTTATCACTTAGTCAGCATTAACCCCTGTGTAGGCCCTGCTGCTTGAGTGTTATAGGCCTCAGTTACGTTGGCCTGAGCACTGCCATTTTCTATTAGCTTAGAGCAGAAGCAGAAAGCAGGTCTGACCGAGCTTCACCCAGCTCCACTTGTCTGCGTGGCTTCGCACTCCTTCATTTAGACCCCCACCCTACTGTATGCTAAGTTCATGAACGATAAAGGTCAAGTTCCTTATTAATCTTGCAACACACCCCAGGCCCCCACCTGAAAGCTGTGAACAGAGAAAGAGGAAGTTCCCGCCACAGCTAAAGCTAGTCCGATAAATGAGGACAAAAGTAGCAAATCAGTATCACAGACTGGCACATAAACGCATGAATAGAATCCTTCAAAGTAATAATAACACATTTGTGTTGTGTATGATAAATTAATTACAAACCTCCAGTCAAGATGCCAGGAACTCAGTCTGGACTGGCGTACGTGCCACACACAATTACGAGAAATGGGGCCACATTTACACTTATGATGGGAAGGTACCAGGCAGGGGCGTAGGAGACGATGGGGAGATATGTGATACGAGGTTGCGTGACATGACGTAATTACAGTCTCACGCTTTGGACATATAAAAAGGAGACCCGCAAGACTATCGGCGGGCAACTCCTCGTCTGTTTGTAGGTATTCAGGCAGAGAGTTGTCTCCAAGGGCCCTTGATCAAATGTTCATGTTTTATGTATATATATATATTTTACTTGTATTTTATTTGTGTAACTGTAACTGCTTTCCAACAAGACATTTTATATCTGCTTACGTTCTTTGTAACTTGTTTTTATACTTGACTTTTATATTATGATACTAGGACATCTCACTAAGTATAGAGTTGTGAGCGTACCTAATAATAATAATAATACTTTGTACCTTGCATTCTAAAGTATTAGCATGATCCTCACTTATAAGCAGCAAATGTGAGTATTTTTCTATGTAACTAGCACAACCGTGTTTATTCAAACTGTCTCAAAGCTCACCAGTGTACTTAAAACATTAAAGCAAAGCCTCTCTCTCATAGCAACTGTAATCAGCACTGTGCATATCAAACTGCTATTATTGAATACTTCCTGAAGCGGTGTCTTCTAATAAAACGTGTTCAACTTTCAGAAACAGTCTCCAAGGCTCATATATCCATTTTTTCCCTGTTTTTAGAGCAAGCGTTCCAGGAGCACCGGTTACAAATTAAGGTGTGCCATTTCCCTTAGTTCTCTCTCACGGTCTCCCCAGCGCGGCTTCTGAGCTGCTGCGCCAAGCCCCCTGACCCCTCCTGCCCACAATTAATTTTCCCTCCAACATCCTGGTGACCTCGACGTGATGGCTGAAACTAACTGAAACAGGATGCATCTGGATTAAGCGGAGGAAGTGCGAAGCTGTTAAGCGATTCTGCACCACTCTCTGGCCGGGCCATTGGGATGAACACAGCGCATGGGTAAGCATCATATTGTTTGACTGCCCGTCGCTGCTATTTGTTTTCTCTTGGGTGCGGAGGAGAGGTGTGTTGTGTCGTGACGCAAGCAGTACTCTTGCCTGTTTTTCCATGCTCCCTGTCTGTTGGCCTCGCCATTTGATCTTGCACAGAGGAGGGATTGTGTGCTAAGTGGAGACTGAGCCTGACAGTTAGGTCATTACTGAGATTTATGTGTATCTCTTCCTATAAATAGCCACATGTTATCATTGCTCCTCGTGTAGCTGCAAAGTACAAAGAAGGAAATTTCCGTCGTCTTGTAATGCTTATTTTTACATTTAGCTTTTTATTCAGCATTTATTTTAAGAGGTTCCCCTGTGTATATAGCCCCACAGGGAAGGGGGAGGTTGGGGTATTCGCCTTCCCAGCATTTATTTTAAGAGGTTCCCCTGTGTATATAGCCCCACAGGGAAGGGGGAGGTTGGGGTATTCGCCTTCCCAGCATTTATTTTAAGAGGTTCCCCTGTGTATATAGCCCACAGGGAAGGGGGAGGTTGGGGTATTCGCCTTCCCAGCATTTATCATGTCAGTGTGCCTCTCTGTATAAGGAAAGAGAGGGCCTCCATTTCAGTACTAATGGAGAAGAAGCTAATCTGAAGATCCGCATTGCTAACGGTATTTTCAGACACTGCTTGTCCCTGCTGTGTGATCAGGAAACATTTATCATTTTAGCCATTGTATTTTTTGCCAGTTAAACATGTCTTATTATTTACTTTTTTTGTGTACACCACGTGTATAGGGAGCATTCAAACGCACTCTAATGGCCATAGTGCGCAATTTTTTTGTAATATAAAATTCAAATAGTACAAGCATCTGCACGTTAGCGCTTAGTGTCTAATGCTACATGCAGAGGTCTCTTTTCCTTTTCTTCTTTCTGGTTCATGGAACAAACCCTTGCGTGATTATTTCCTTTCCTTTCTATGGTCATTGTGTTAGGAGTCACTGGCTGGTACAGGGGCTGACTGTAGAAGGACCATATTAATAATTATCTAAGTTCATTGTGATTGTTTATTTTTATTCTTGGTTTCTATGATTGATTATAAGCTGTGTACATTGATTTATGTTTCTGAACCTCATTTGAGGACTGGGTTGTTAGTGAGATTCAATAACTAGGGAGATTGTAAATGCATTTTTTTGTATCCCCATGTGGATTGATCTGCCACTGATAACCTAAGAGTTTCTGCAAAGATACAGCATATTGAGCACCACAATTATCACAGATATATATATTGTTTTTTTAATACTGTTGCTCTCCTGAGTGCACCCTTGGTATTCAGGATTGCTCCCTCCCTCCACGAGCACTGCAGGCTTCAAGAGGGAGGACACAGAGAAGTACTCTGCGTTTTTTTTTTAGTACTTGGGGTCATTTAGAATAATAGGAAATGTTTTTCTTTTCAACTGAATTCAACCCAAATTAATAGGATACAGGATTATAGGACATACACAACTACACACGCCATACTAGTGCAGGTTTTTATGATAACACCGGGACTAGACTAGAAATACCTGTTATTGTGTCATCATTGTGGCCTCGCCACCCTTTGCAGAGCAAGGTCCTTGAGGCTTGTTTTGGTAGCCACCCTACTGCCCTGCAATTCCCTGACAATTCCCCAGAAGGTATTTACAACGGCCCAGATAAAGAAGAGATTACAGAGGCGGTTTATTCAGTCATTATAGAAGCACTAGGTGATGAGCTTGTGGTAAACTGCCCCACCCCCGAAAACGACTGACAGGAGGTCAGGCAGATTTCCAATATATATGCACATATAACCAAAGAAAGTACAGATGAACCATAGTGGGCAGCATCCGGTTGAGGTAGTCCTGCATATATTGGACAACAAGATAGTGGCAGTACAGAACACTGGCGCACAAACTATAAATAAGTTTGACAGACGCCAGATTCCCTTGGTAACTAAAGTGTGGAGACTGTTGGGACTCCCACTCACGCAAGACACTGAGGTAAAGATATCTACATTACATCTGACGCGACTGTGCCTCCCAGTACAGCCCTACACACCCCTCATTGACAATAGTCAACTCATACGTGAGGGATTTCAGGGTTCCCCCTCCTTGGGCGAGAGGCAAGAAATACCCTTGCAAGTGCCACAGGTGTCCCCACCAGCACCACGTGGTACTGAAGAAGCCCCCACAGAACCAGTTGAAAATTTAGTGAATTGCGAAACCATAGACCTCACCGACCCGCCCTCAGTAACCTCATCTTCCCCGAGTACAAACTACCGGGAAAGGCAGGGAGACTCACACGTTACTCGCACCCCACCAGACTGCGAATTCTACGCATCGTTTCTACGGGCACTATCTGTCCCCGACTTGCCCCTGACCTGTGAGCAACACACCCAAGAGCTGCACGCGCAGCTGGGACAACAGCCTTCATCCAGTATCTCAGAACAACTGCAGAGACACCCCTTCACATCGCATTGCCCCCTACTGTGGGCATATTTACAAAACTGTATGGTAAGCAGTGAGCACACTTGTCGTTGCCACCAATTGCCCATCCCCCCAAGACAATCTTAGGATATGAACAGACATCCCACACCAGACCATAGAGTAGAAGTCACAATACATATAGAGGACGGACGCGTTACTGTCATTACTGAGGACCCATCAGTATCCTCAGTTCAGGTTCCGCCACTGGTGAGTACAGTCATCTTGGCACTAATATCAACACTGGGATTAGACACAGCAGACTTACAGCGGGTGACACTGACCTTAGCCCCTGTAGAGGGACACCTTTTTTCCCCTCACGCACACAAGGCTGAGTAACAAGGACAACGCCCCTGGAACACGTGATAAAAAACTTTACGGCGCAGGAAAAACGGATCAGGAAACATTGTAACGAGTTACATTCACTCACACAAAATGCGCCACATTCATGGCCCAGAGAAGGAACCTTTGATAGAATAGTACTAGAACATGCTAGAACATTCCTGGAAGGTAAATACTCTGGTAATAAACTCAAAAAGCGTAAGGACACCCTCGCTATGTGGAGTGTCTTTAGGGAAAATAACGCAACTGCCCAAACACCCACAGCACCCCCACCAGCCTACTCTGACAATCGCCTATATCCCGAACTGGTTATTAAAACTGACCTAGAACCAACATCAAATGATAGGGCAGCCGTAGGCCATGAAGACATCTCTGTCCCAGACCGTGATACCTTCTCCCCAGACATCGCAAACAGTTCACAAAATAATAGACAAGATAGTGCACAAACCCACCAACTCATGAGATCCCAAACCCCAGTGATACAAGGTGCAACATCTGGAATACCAGGTCAGATTGATGCGCTATTCACAATAAAGATGACTCCTGCATCCAATGCCCCAGGCCCCAAGCAAGAAGAAGACCAAGAGAGTGACAGGGTCTCAGGTGGTTCACAGCACAGCTCTCACATGCCTCTCCCCAGACCTCACGGCCCAGCCCCAATGTCCATTACTAGGGAACACAACACCTCCGGTGCCAGAATTAGACATTATGGCTCGTTTCTGTCCCCCATCCGGCAGCAATGCGATACACAAACACCCTATGAGGAGTGGCGACCCCTTAACACTGATTCCAACAGAGAGGAAGAACACCAGACACAGCTTAATGAAGAAAACACGGATGGCGAACTACGTCCCTCTGAAGTAATAACTGAAAGAGAGATCAGTAGGTGGAGGACAGAACAGGACTTACAACAGGACTTATATCACAGAGCAGGCAGAACAGTTGAGGACATGCCACTTGCACACTGCTCAAGAAACGCCACTGACAATACAGTAACTGATCGGCGGCGGCCATTACAAAGAGGTAGAGGAGATGAGAGAATGACTGAACTGATGGATGGGGTAGGCCAGTTTAGAGAAAGACAACAACCGCCGACACTCAATGAATTGGCAGGTGGTGCAAATAAGGTAGGGTCACACAACGGGGGGATCCTAACAACAAGGCCACAGCAGAGGCCATGGATACAACTAGATTATGAGGCCCAGAGTGAAGCACCACCACAGAGTGACACAGCAGCTAACTTAACACAAGCCCCTCCAACATTCCCTAACTACAACCCCCAGAGATCGCTGCCACAGACACCGGTACGCCAGGCATCACCACCAGTAGCCACACCACGCAGAATAGTAGTACCCGGGATAGAAAGAGACAATTTAGAACTGGCTGATGTGCTTGAGCGAGCGGAAAGAAGGTACAGGCAGAGAAGGACAGAAGTAGAAAATCTCGCAGTGTTAGGTAACCATGGGAGACCTGACGACATCCCAGAGGAATATGACGTAACAGGTAAAGCACGCCTGCGCACCACCAGATCTGGAGCACTGTACAACATGGCCATTAGTAGGCCAGGACAGCTGTCATCCAAAGATCTAACACCATATGAGATAGTGGTACTGGGAGAAGGGAGTAACTTCTATGACGATAAATTTTCAGATGACTTGGCAGAATGGACAGAAGCTAATGCACCCCAGATGAATGTGTGGCCTCGAGAGGGGTCTTTTGAACCCGAGGACATGGCCACTGCTGAGGACTGCATCCTACGGGGGGAAGGGGATGAAGAGTGGGACTACAACTACATGCGCAGAGGCCTAAGAATCTGGCAGAAATACGCGCGCAGGTATGACAACACAAGGCCCTCAGGGGTGCAACGACAGCTGCCCCTCCTATATAAAAACATCAAGGACCGCCCCATCTACACCCCTTGGTCCCTTATGGACAAGGAAAATTTAAAAAAGCAACTCCCGCCCCTCACGGAGGGCGCTGGAAAGTGGATACAAGCCTTTGAGAAACACACTGCAGGTGTGCCATTGGTTGCTGGAGATGTAAAAAGCCTGCTCACTTCTCTGCTTGGAGAAGATGCACATGAGATGTTCACACGTATTGACTATAGACTTTCCACCACTAACTCAGAATTGGATGGTAATCCTTTTAATATAATAAGGTCTGCCCTATGGAGCGAGCTGCGTAGGAAATTCCCCGATGTCCCAGACATAGGGTCCCTAATGTCTCAGACAATGCAAAGCAATGAAGACCCTGCACAGTACATTGCAAGAATGAAGGAAAAATGGCATCAGGAGTTAGGAGAAAAATGGGATGCGACAGGAGGTAACTGTAGGTTCTTCTACCATACAGTTAAGAAGGGACTACCCAGTGCAGTACAGGATAAGTTAGATGGGATAGTAGCAATGGAATGTAAACCATGGCCAGAAATACAACACCATATCATTCACTACTGTAAGAAGGAGCAAGAGCAGGAGAAAAAGAGGCTATTGGCTATAGAAAATGCAGCCGCTAAATTGGTGCAACAGAAACTAAAGAAAAGAGAGGTTGTGGACACAGTTATGGTCGCTACGCCAGTAAATCAAATGACTACTGTCACCCAATTCCCACAAAATACCCAGGGTACATTAGAGGGAAACACGCAAGCAGCAGCACAACAGACACAGGCGCAACCCTCTAATAACTATCAGTGACAACAACAGTATCATGATAATAGACAGGCAAGGTCATCAAATACTGGAATGAGAGGAAGGGTAGAGGAATGGGCTACCAAAGACCTGCACAACAGCCAGGTCCTCCACGGTGTTACTACTGTCAGCGACCAGGACACATGATAAGGGAGTGCCACGATAAAATGCGAGATGATGAAAAGTCAGCAGGCAGAGGGCAACCACAGCAGGTTCAGGTACCAGTACAGTACGTTCAGCAGCAGCCACAGCCGCTGCAGCCCAATGTGGTGTACACCTACCCATCTTCACCACAACAACAGCCAATGTTGCAGCAAGTACAATTGCAGACACCAGTTCAACAGACACAGCCACAACTGGTTCAACAGCAAATGCCTGTGTACCAAATGGTGCCACAGACACAGGTTCTTGTGCCTCAGGGAGCTACAGTACTGCAGCCTGCAAATTCAGTTTTGCAGGGCACCATTCAGCAGTACCGGAATGGAGGGTATTCAAGTTAGGACAGCCCACGGACAAACCTAGTGTGTCCATTGTTGTCGTGTCTCACAAATATTAGAGAGGATCCAGTTGTGTATGTCACGATCAACAACAAAACGTATAGCTTTTTGATTGATACAGGTGCTACATTCTCCTGTATAACAGAAGGAGCACTGCCCATCTCCAATCAAAGTGCAGACACACAGGGTTTCTCTGGGGCAATAACAAGGGTCCCTTTCACAAAACCAATACCATTGGAAATAGGAGGTAAATGTGTTCGGCAGCGCTTGCTTTACTCAACACAGTCCCCAGTCAATCTCTTGGGGCGTGATCTCATGGCCAAGTTAAATATGACAATACACTTCAGTGAAGATGGCACAATGACTTGCTCCATCCCTGGTACATCGCTGACTAGAATGATGGCTGTCACAGTGGATTCTTCCCTGAGGGATCAGATAAGAGCACGCCCAATGGATGAGCAAGCATTTTTAACAGCAGTACAAATTGTCATTGCCAATTCACCAGAAATGGCAGGGCGCACTGTGCAGCTACCCAAAGAATTTCTCTTCCGCCCTCAATCACAGAATATGCCAGCACTAGACAAAAACATGAATCTAGGAATACAGTGTTTTAAAATAACACCCACTTATGGAGCTTTTCTAGCCCAAGATGACTTCGCCCATTCGTGGGCCTGTGTCATTTTTATTGAACCTGGACATCTGGTAAGAAATATTACGGATCAAGAACTATTCAGTGATCCTGAGGAACATCAAATGACAGAAATTGGTTATCAGAATCCAGTGCCCGTGTCAGTGACAGTTGAGATTAGAACACCAGTACCACCCACAGTAATTGATACTGCACGTGACTCAGACTTAGCTCAGGTGCCCAGCATCCTTTGGACTACAGGTCCCAATGATGTGGGGCTCATTCGATCAGCTACACCATTCAGAGTAACCCTGAAAGAAGGCGCCATTCTCCCCAGAGTGCGCCAGTACCCGTTGTCTAAAGAAGCCGAAGAAGGAATAGCCCCTACTATACAAGCACTGCTAGATCAAGGTGTGATATACCCTTGTATCTCGCCTTGCAACACCTGTCTTTTTCCTGTGAAAAAACAGCAAACAAATCAATGGAGGCTAGTTCATGATCTTCGCTCAATTAACAGCATAGTGGTACCAGAGTTTCCCATCGTCCCTGACCCTTCAGTGATCCTTACTAACATCCCACCCAATACAAAGTACTTTTCTGTCATTGACCTGAAAAATGCCTTTTTCAGTGTCCCATTGCATGTTGACAGCCAGTTTCTATTTGCATTTACATTCCGAAATAGGAAATTTTCGTATCAAAGACTCCCTCAAGGCTATTGCGAGTCCCACAGTGTGTTTAACAGAGTTGTCAAGGACGATTTATCGAATTTTCAGTGTGACAGCACTTTGCTGCAATATGTCGATGACATACTCCTCTGTAGCGTAACAGAGCAAGAGTGCAGAAAAGACACGATTGCTCTGCTTACAACATTGGCACATAGGGGATACAAAGTAGACAAGCAAAAACTGCTATACTGTCAGGAAGAAGTACAGTACTTAGGTCAAATGATTTCAGCATCAGGAAGAAGAGTTACGCCAGGAAGAGTGGAAGCAATAAGAAAGACTCCAGAACCACAGACAGTCAAAGACATGCAAACATTCTTAGGACTAGTGAACTATGTCAGACAGTGGGTCTTTGATTATTCTACTATAACTGCTCCACTCCTGAAAGCTGTCAAAATGGCTAAAGACAGGCATAACAAGATTGACTGGACACCTGAAATGACATCTGCCTTTGTGAAGTTAAAAGATGAGATTACAAATGCACCAGTGTTAGGCTCTCCTGACTACACAAAATAATTTTATCTGTTCACGCACTGTAATGGACAGGTCATGACAGCAGTTCTCACCCAGAAATACCCCATGGGTCCCAAACCAATTGCATACTTCAGTGGCATGCTAGATTCAGTGATGAAAGGCCACTATGCTTGTGAACAGGCTCTCTCAACAGCAGCATTTGCTGTTGAGAAAAGTACCCCCATAGTCATGGGCTCCCCTCTGACGCTGTACACTGAACATGCTGTCTTTGCAATAATACAGAAAGCTAAAACTACTCTTACCACTCAAAGAGTGTCAGGATATGAAGTCATACTGTCACTACCATCCTTGAAGGTTGTAAAGTGTCACACTGTAAACCCAGCCACGTTCTTTGCCCATCCAATTGCAATAGCTGATGATGACACCCATGATTGTGCCACATACTGTCCAGATGAGTCAGGTACTGCAAAGGAAGACCCAATACTAGACAGTATAATCTACTTTGTTGATGGTTCTTCCACTATTGATCAAGAGACAGGGATAAGTCACACCGGAGCAGCTGTAGTCAGAGCACAACAGAATAACTCCTCAGACACTCTGGACATCGTACAGCAGATTACATTGCCACCCCATTACTCAGCCCAGGCAGCAGAGTTGGTTGCATTAATAGCAGCCCTGAAGCATGGAGCTGATGAGAGAATTACTGTGTACTCTGATTCAGCATATGTGACCACAACAACTCATTCAAGCATATTGAGGTGGAAAAGGCGCGGTTTTCTTAAAACAGATGGCACGCCAGTAATGCACAAACAGTTACTTGAAGAATTAATTGATTCTCTGACACTGCCAGCAGAAGTAGCAGTAGTGAAATGTGCAGCACACACGAATGGCCAGGATTTTGTTTCCAAAGGAAATGCAATGGCAGATTGGGCTGCTAAGGCAGCAGCGAAAGGACCGAGTTGTACACTATCACCATCCCCAACACAGACTGATTGCAACCCCATTTTGCTTGCCAAAGATACACACTCAATAGTACAGGAAGATATACAAAATGAAGTTGAGGACCCAAGTAAGTCACCACTCCCAGGTACACCTGATCCAACACTTCCATACACCATTGATGACACACAGCAATATGACATTTTTGCACAGTTACACCTCAGAGAGATACAAGAAAGTGCCCCACCTGAAGAAAAAGAGCTATGGAAGAGGAGGGGAGTGCAACAGGATGCTTCAGATTTCATTTACAGACAGACAATGACAGGGAAGCCTGTCATGCCACAAGCTCTTCTGCAAATAGCACTCACCCAGCTGCACCTTCCTACACATGTCCCTCGTGATATCATGTCCACTACTCTGCAGACAGAGTGGTTCATCCCAAATGCATATGAGTATATACAACTCTTCGTCCATCAGTGCCTCATTTGTCAACAGTATTCCCCTAGCCCAGCTATGAAAACAGTTGCATCAACAATACCAAGGCCCAAGGGTCCGTTTAGAGAGCTCCACATTGACTATGTTGACATGCTTGACAGATGCCAGAATTACAGATACCTCATAGTGGTAGTGTGTCCTTTTTCACGGTGGATTGAAGCTGGACCATGTGTCCATTGTGACGCTAAGGCCGCAGCCACCTTCCTGCTTCGTGAGGTCATATGTCGCTGGGGAATACCAGATTCTATTTCAAATACCATTTTTGACACAATTGCAACAATGCTAGGATTAAAACATAAGTTGACTTCAGCCTATCACCCCCAAAGCAATGGCATCTGTGAACGCCTCAACGGACTGCTCAAAGCCAAGATCAGTAAAATAAGTGCCACAATTGGAAAAAATGGCTTTATTGCCTTCCCATTGCTCTGTTTTCACTCAGGAACAGTCCCAGTTCTGTTCACCACCTTACACCTCACCAGCTTGTCACTGGCAGATCAATGAATATGGTTGTTCCTTCCACCAGACCTAAAATAGATAATGAAGCATCTTCAGAAATTGTAAAAGCTGAATTATTTGATTACTTGTGTGCCCTAACACGTGCTGCTAGGTTTCTTTCAATTCAGATATCGAAGACAAAGAACAAGATCGGCACCAATTCTGATGAACTTTTGCCTATCCACCCTGGAACACAGATCTTCATAAAGAAGCACGTACGGAAGTGGAGAGACCCTAAATACGAAGGACCATTCCAAGTCATTGACTCTTCACCCACTGCTGTCCAAATAGCTGAACGCAAAGCATGGGTTCATCTCAACCACGTGAGGATCAATCCAGCACCATCAGAGACTTGAACCTTAACAGGAAGGAGGGCATCTTATTTCCTATGATGATCCAAGACCGTGAATGAGGGTCTATGGAATAAGGGACAATAACAGACCAACGCCTCCTACCAAGATTCCAGTCAAAAAGATATGTACAGCTATTCTTATATTGTTTGTTATGTTTGTTGTTTCAATGGCTGTATTCCACTGGTTCACAGTACAATCAGAGAGAGAGAGAGCTACACCTAGCAATGTTAGACCTACCACCTTAGTAGGGTATCACATACCCAAATCGCCTCCTGGTAACATACTAGATGAGGAATGCACCAGCAATGGTTGCACCACCCCTGTATCCACCTTGAAACCTTCCACACCCCTTGCAGACACCACTGAATGGGACAGGGTACTTGATATCACTGTCCATGCCCCAGGGGAAGATGTCCCTAGACGTTTCCGTCAGCATAAAAGGAGTATCAGGTATAAAATGGGTCGCAATAAAACACCAAGGATATATACAAAACGTACCCAACGTAAGGAGGAACGCACTGTACACATTTCAGACTGGGTTAGTGATCTCCAGGACACAGTTGTGTACACGTTTGAACAGCACTCCATACCCGATTTCTACTCCCAGCGCCCCAGTGTGTCAGTGGAGGATTATGGTATCCACAACGCCTTGTTAGATAACATGTGGTATAGAGACATGAGGGAGGTGGGAAGAAAAGCCACGAATGACTCCTGTTTTGTATGCTCACACATTCCACACGCTGTAGGTGCAGATAAACTGCTCTTTCCCAAAGAGATTCCACCGCCCACTGCCAAATGTCTCCTACACCTGTTCCTCTGCCGCATACATGGTCAGATTCAGCTCCAGTCAGCAAAGATAAATAAGGCATATGTCAACGCCTCAGAGTGGGATAACAAGTATGTTACATTCACTGTTGTTTCTGATCCAGTAGAATTTAGCAAGAGGATGCAGGTTTACCATGAGATGGGAGTGTCTGTTGACATAAAGCAGGTTTGGGAGTATCAGTTTAAAACACTAGGATACTTCACTTTCCCAACACCCCCATCAAGATGCCACACACCCGAGTATCAACAAGCTAACCATACACATGACACGTGCCCTTGTCAGTGGAGACCAATTTTGCGCCTAAGGGCCAATATATATCTTAACAACAAGTGGAATGGCCCACATGACTTAGTATGTAAGGCAGCCTCTTTAGGTATCCCGATTGTAGGTCAGGAACATGAACATTATACCAATGAGACTATTGGGAGGGAGTGTGCTGAGATATGGGCACAAGAAACTAGAAGATACACTCTCAATGAAGGTACAAAGTACAAACCAAAAAGAGCATACAAGCTAAAGTCTCCTCTCCTTTGCTTCCTAGGTAACGGAACAGTACCTGTGGGTCAAAACACAAATTGCAGTCACACAATTTTTAATTTTGACCTTCAGTACGGCACCTCCAGTCTCATGGACATTTACTGGGCCTGCGGCGAGCACATCTATCTGCAGCTGCCCCCCCAATGGCAAGGACTTTGTTCCATCGTGACGATGCATGAACTGCATCTGGTTGTCCCAGCAGCAAACATTTCCCACATCCATGCACACCCAATGGCAGATGACGTTACCCTGCTTCACCACCGAAAGAGAGAAGTCATGAAATACTTCTCAGATGGCCCATTTCACAAAATACCTCAGGATTTCAGACTTTTCAACGATGCTGAACTTTTCTTTGGGGGAGTTATTCCCATGTTCCAGACTAAAGCCAATGCTCGCTGGCTACAAGTAACGAGATATGAACTGATGCAGCTTGTCAACAACACCCGGGATGGGTTCAACGCCGTGAAAGAAGAACTTCGACCCCTAAGACTTATGGTACTAGAGCACAGATATGTTCTAGATCAGCTGACAGCAATGAATGGTGGTGTGTGCGCCAAGGTGGGAAAGAGGTCCTGCTGTACTTTCATTTTAGCGAATGATGCCGATAACGGAACACTCACAAAAGCCATCGAGGATTTGGACAACCTGGGGAAAGAAATGCATGAGGAAGGAGGTGCTCAAGCGGATGTCTTAAAAAACTGGTTCAATTTGGACTGGATGCCTTCATGGCTGTCCGCAGTACTCAAATTTTTAATGCCAATTTTTTGGGTGCTGTTATTGTTGTGTTTTGGATCACAGATACTCATACACTGTGTAAAGAGATTTAGCTCTAAGGTGATAGGGATGAACTATGCTGGCTCAGGTTCATATATAGGAATCCGCAGAGAGAAGGGAGATGATGGAGAGGCGACCGTGATGAGTATAGTGGAGGTGACAATTCCTGACTCCCGCCCATTACCAGATGTTCCTATGAATAGTCAGTACCAGGCCCAGGTGCATGAAGTTCCACCACTTTCGTCACAAGGTGGCTTGATACATCCCTATGAGACAATGTGTGATACATTAGGGAAACCCAGTGCGGATTTAGAAAAAATACAGGACAAAAGCCTAGAGGAGCCACCTCTTTATAAATCGCCCTGGCCACTTCCCCCATCTCCAGCTAAATATGCAGTTAGTATGATGTTTAATGATGTTTGATTGGTTCAAATATGAACCAGAGGGAGGAATGACAGAGGGAGATAATTTCACTGCATAGTTATCCAAGCACATCCTTATCACTTAGTCAGCATTAACCCCTGTGTAGGCCCTGCTGCTTGAGTGTTATAGGCCTCAGTTACGTTGGCCTGAGCACTGCCATTTTCTATTAGTTTAGAGCAGAAGCAGAAAGCAGGTCTGACCGAGCTTCACCCAGCTCCACTTGTCTGCGTGGCTTCGCACGCCTTCATTTAGACCCCCACCCTACTGTATGCTAAGTTCATGAACGATAAAGGTCAAGTTCCTTATTAATCTTGCAACACACCCCAGGCCCCCACCTGAAAGCTGTGAACAGAGAAAGAGGAAGTTCCCGCCACAGCTAAAGCTAGTCCGATAAATGAGGACAAAAGTAGCAAATCAGTATCACAGACTGGCACATAAACGCATGAATAGAATCCTTCAAAGTAATAATAACACATTTGTGTTGTGTATGATGAATTAATTACAAACCTCCAGTCAAGATGCCAGGAACTCAGTCTGGACTGGCGTACGTGCCACACACAATTACGAGAAATGGGGCCACATTTACACTTATGATGGGAAGGTACCAGGCAGGGGCGTAGGAGACGATGGGGAGATATGTGATACGAGGTTGCGTGACATGACGTAATTACAGTCTCACGCTTTGGACATATAAAAAGGAGACCCGCAAGACTATCGGCGGGCAACTCCTCGTCTGTTTGTAGGTATTCAGGCAGAGAGTTGTCTCCAAGGGCCCTTGATCAAATGTTCATGTTTTATGTATATATATATATTTTACTTGTATTTTATTTGTGTAACTGTAACTGCTTTCCAACAAGACATTTTATATCTGCTTACGTTCTTTGTAACTTGTTTTTATACTTGACTTTTATATTATGATACCAGGACATCTCACTAAGTATAGAGTTGTGAGCGTACCTAATAATAATAATAATAATTTGTACCTTGCATTCTAATGTATTAGCATGATCCTCACTTATAAGCAGCAAATGTGAGTATTTTTCTATGTAACTAGCACAACCGTGTTTATTCAAACTGTCTCAAAGCTCACCAGTGTACTTAAAACATTAAAGCAAAGCCTCTCTCTCATAGCAACTGTAATCAGCACTGTGCATATCAAACTGCTATTATTGAATACTTCCTGAAGCTGTGTCTTCTAATAAAACTTGTTCAACTTTCAGAAACAGTCTCCAAGGCTCATATATCCATTTTTTCCCTGTTTTTAAAGCAAGCGTTCCAGGAGCACCGGTTACAAATTAAGGTGTGCCATTTCCCTTAGTTCTCTCTCACGGTCTCCCCAGCGCGGCTTCTGAGCTGCTGCGCCAAGCCCCCTGACCCCTCCTGCCCACAATTAATTTTCCCTCCAACACCATAGCGGATTCATTGGGACGATTTGCAATAGTAGAATGTCACTATAATAATGGGGGAGGCAAGCTAACAATATGCACTATTTACGGAAATACCAGCGGTGACCCAGATGTGCTGATCAAGGTCTCGAATGAATTAACACATTGGCCTCTCCCGTCAATCATATGTGTTGATCTAAATATTCACCTGCCTACCAAATGGTCCACAGATCAAGGCTTTAAATACCAGGGTAGGAAGCGAAAAGTTTTTTATGCATTAAAAGACATGTGCATGCTTCATGGGTTATTGGATGCCTGGTCAATAAAACACCCAGGGGACCCTGGCTATACCTAATATTCACACCCTCATTCAAGACACGTTATATTAGACTACTACGTGTTTTTGACAAATGCACTGAGATCGAAGTATCAAATTGAGCTACTACCTAGATTTCTCTCAGACCACAATCCTTTGGAGCTTAGTCTTATGAATGTCCTAAAGATACCCAATATAAAAACATGGACCTTTGAAAGGGCATTACTATATAATGATGCATATTGTCAACAAATGCGAACCTGGATCCTTGCTTTCTTAGAAGATAACATAGGCTCCACTTCTATTGACATGGTATGGGATGCTCTGAAGGCTTGTGTCAGGTGGGAGACAATGAAATTCTCCTGCAAATACAACAAAATTGAAAAACAAAAATTGGTCTTACTTGAAGTAGATCTGCGAAGAGCAGAAGAGGAATTGATTAAAGCAGTACATGAAGGATGGCCAACAAATAGTGAGATGTGCAATGTGGCTATTGCTAAAAACTATATCTCAGAAATATTAGTGGGGAGGGCAGTTGCCAGAGCAAGTGTCAACAGGGAAAAAACATATGAGCTGAGCGAAAAAGTGGGACACCAACTAGCCTTTAGAACCAGAGAAGAGCCCTCATTCGCAGTAATAAAAGAAATCAGGGACCCTGATTTAGGGCTAAGATCTGAACCCGCTGAAATAAGAACGGCCTTTCATGAGTTCTATAAGAAACTATACTGCGAGGACGACAATGAATATGGCGATCCTAAAATATATTTGGATTCTTTCACTCCCAATTGTTTGGGGACTGAAGACCAAGAACTATTAGATGGGTCAATCTCTTGGGAGGAAATATTATTAGCAATAAAGGGTCTGGCCAAGGGAAAAGCGGCAGGTATGGTTGGGATTCCCACCGAATTTAACACCAAATTCGCTCCACAACTTAGTACTATTATAACACCACTCTTTCAATATATTTTTCAGGGGGGAAGCCACCAAAATCATGGTCCTCGGCCAAAATAATTGTTTTTCCTAAAAAGAACAAGGATGTCAAAGAAATGGGTTCTTATCGCCCCATTACTCTGATTAATTGGGATTCGAAAATCTACGCTAAAATATTGGCATCACGCTGGCACCTATTATCCACAAAATAGTCTTGGAACGACAACACGGGTTCATCCCTGGTCGATCTACTACTGATCACATACAAAGAGCCATTTCTCTTTTTGACTACCAGGGAGTGACAGGAGACCCTATGGCGCTTATACTACTGGACGCGGAAAAAGCGTTCAATAGGGTCTCCTGGAACTACCTATGGGCAGCCATGACAAGGTGTGGGATCGGAGAAAAATACAGAATTGCTATTAAACGGCTCTATGTAAACCCGAGTGCCTGTGTTCTGATTAACGGGGTTCTCTCTGAGAGCTTTGCTATTACTAGGGGCACGAGACAGGGCTGGACCTGTTCGCCCATCCTATTTGTCATATATATTGACGCATTTTTACATAACCTAGAAAACAATGCTTTAATCCCTCCAATCAAAGTACGGGACTTAGAGACCAAATGCATGGCGTATGCAGATGACATAGCTATCGTTACTGGTGACCCAAACAATGCTATAAGAATAATCGAAAAAGAAGTGCATGATTTTGGGCGTGTCTCGGGATATAAGTTGAATTCGAGTAAAACTCAGATAGTTTTGAATAATAAAATCACGATGAATGACCCAAGGATATTTGACAAGGCAATATATTTAGGGGTCAGTATTAGTGCTAAAATTGAAAACATCGTTGATGATAACATTGAGCCCCTAATATATCGTACCAAGAAAGAACTACTGCGGCTACATAACTTGCACCTAACTATCGGGGGCAGAACTAACGTGGTCAAGATGTTATTTTTTCCAAAGTTTTTATATTTCTTTCGAGCTATATGTTTAGAATTTCCCCCACAAATTTTTAAAAAAATAGACATTATGGTTTCACGCTTTCTCTGGGGTTACAACAGACCGCGCAGAGCACTCAAATGGATTACTTTATCCCGAGAACGAGGTGGCTGGGCACTACCCAATTTTAAACTATATTATTGGGCTACAGTGTTAAAATACAGTGTAAACTTACTTGCGGCCAACTCGCATGGCCGTAATATCCCTACCCCGCAAGAACTTGTCTTGGGTGATGGAAGTGCCGGCTGTCTGTGGCGCCACATTAATGATGATTATTTTAAAAAAGTGAGGTTCAAAACTATTTCTAGTGTCTATAAAGTATGGGGCAACATAAAAAAAACTAGTAGGCCTAGGGCAGTATTCCTTCTACACCCCTGTGTCACAGAATACAGATCTTCCTGAAATATTTCAAGATGCATATATGCAGCGATGGATAGAATTAGGTGTTACCCAGCTGGGGTGCTTCTTTTCTATTAACGGAATGAAATCATTTGACGAATTGAAAATGGATCTTGATCTGACAAATCGGGATTTTTTCAAATTCCTCCAGGTGCGGGACTTTATATCAAAGAAGGTGGGTGGCTGTATTAAATTTCAACCATCTCAAATTATAGATAAACTAAGATTAGCTAAACCACTGAGAATCGGCGAAATATATGTAGGGTTGAATTTATTATTACCCGATGATATGAATAAACATGGGGCGGCATGGCAAACAAGGGTGGGGGTTCATCCTCAAATCGCTCTTGAAGCCTACGAAATGTCACTCACCTGCTTAATATGAATGAAACTTCAGGCACAATTTTACAAAACTTTCTTCTCCCTTTATTATACTCCTGGGAAACTGTCTAAATGGGGAACTGGGAAAGGAACAACCTGTCCACGATGTGCATATCCTGCTGCAGACTTAACTCATATGTATGCATCATGCCCAAATCTAGCTAATGTCTTAGCAGAAATCTCCGACTTCATTTCGAGCATCACACATGGCAGGATCATCATTACCAAGGAGGAAGTTTTGCTGGGCATAACTAGTATCGCCCGACCCCATGAAATACAAGGCCTGATTTTTGTAGCCAAGGCGGTCTTCAGACTGTGTGTCGCTTCAGCATGGATAGATCCGCTACCACCCTCATTCTTAGAATGGAGAACCCGGCTGTTAGCGACCTGCAGCCTGGAGGCTGCAATATATAGCAACAAAGGGAGGGATAAGCGAAATCGGGGCATGAAAATCTGGGCCCCGCTGCTAGCGTGGATTAAGGACGCTCAAGAGCCAAAACATCATACACATGGACCATCCGTTGTTGCAAATGCTGTAAATATTGTAAATTTGATATATCTTCAACCACATGATATGTTTTTGCTTAAAACGTTCTCGCTTATCATCACTGCTTATATTGTTACAAAAAGAAATGATGGAAACCTGTTCTCCGGGGGTGGGGTGGGAGGGAGGGGTGGTGTGTATGTATTAAATCTGAAATGCAAATAAAAATTGTTTTAAAAAAAAAAAAGAAACGCAGCTGCGTGATGCAACTTGGGCGCAGGCCCTCGCATCCCTCATCGGCAGAAGCCTCGACTATGATGCTGGACTCTGCATCATAGCCTTACATTTCTTTGGACCCGAAGCATATCCTCGACTGCGCACCGGGTTCTTGATGCCCGGGCTTCACATCGCAATCCCCATCAATGGGATCCATGAGGACAATGCAGGCCCTTGCATTGATGTCTCACTGCACTTCAGAACCAACACATTGCCTCAGTTACATGACACATCTTCGACGCGGACCCTCACAACACTGTGCAAATCAGGATTTAAGGTTCTTTGTTCAGCAGACCTAACTGGGTCCCTATAGCCAGCACATGCTCCATCGGGGTCGGCCTGAAATTGTGACTTTGTCTCGGTCTGGAGCAATCCGATATCTACAGTTGGCACTTTGGGATTTTTGGCACAATTTTCCATATAATCTTTAAAATTGCATGTCTCAGATTCTACCAATTGTATTTTTGTTGTTTTGGTCTGGTTTTATTTATTAAAGAAAGTTCTATTGTTTCTAACTTGGGTGGCTCCTTTTTGTTTGGTGTTTTCACTTAATTACTGTTTGAATTGTTGCACAAATACTTTGCACATTACCTCTAAATTAAGGCAGATTGCACTGTGCACAGCTACCAGAGGGCTGAGGGCAGGTTAATTTAGGGTTGGCTCATGGTTCACCCTGTCAAGGATTTTGGTTGCTGCTTGACCATGGCTCACATCCTACTCAACAAGTAAACCAATTTCTAAGATTCCCCCATAACCCCACCGGAATCCAGAAGTGGAGGAATCATGCATGCACTGATTAGGGATAATGTGCTAATATTTAAAATGTGTTTTAGGCAACAATGTGTATTATTCTACATCAAATTTCAAATATGAAGCACATTCTAAGGAAATTAATTAAAAATATGCATTCTAAAATGTGATGTTATTTTGAAGTACATTGATACAGTAGAGTAGGTATAACAAGACATACATAAAGAAAGAAAGAAAATAAAGTGCAATGCTGAACAGTGTAATTTTTAGCTGGCATTTCCAAAGTTTAGTTTCGCACATTGGGGAGGATTCATTGGTAGTTGCTTGTATCAAGAATGGACCTGCAGTGGTGAGCTTGCCAGGTGTGTTGAATAATGGTCTAAGAACCCCACTGTGAAAGTGTTTTTTAACAATAATGAAAAAGATGAAATTACAAGTTTAACATGTATAAGATATATACATATATACTGGGTAGTTACAGTTAGGACTGCGTTACCATGGGAAAATAGGAAACATATTTTTTTGGCTAGTTTATAAGTTTTACTTCGTTTGATGAATTTTCACCAAACGTTCTAAACAAATGTCTCATCCACCTCTGCTCCTTCATGGAAAGTTTTGTGGTGATCCATCAAGTGGGGACTGAGAGAAAGGATGGGTCTCAAATTTTTCCCCATTCGTTCTAGAAAGCTACATCTTGGTCCGGAAAACATGTATTTTGTGATTTTGTGTAAATACGTTTAGTATTTTTGAGAAATTAAGCCTGATTAACTTTCTAGAATTCACACTGCGGACGAGCCATGGATCTTAACATAAGATCTGATTGGCTACCACCACTTCAACAAAGATGTGATGGAAGCCATTTTGTGACTCAGGAACTCAGTCCCCTGTCCTGTAGGGAAAGTTGAAAAAAAGTTGTTTTTAAACATAGAAGGGCTGGATAGAGATACCGAACCCCCCTAGGCCTGGCAGCAGGGTCCCAGAGGGACACCCCAGATGAAACACAGCTTTGAAGAAGATTCGGTGCAGATCCTCTGTGGTTCTGCAACTCTGAATTAAAAAAAATAGATTGCAGTTTCCTGCCTTTTTTTTATATATATAACCCCACAGGGTGAGCTAGGGCTCCGGGGAATCGCACATACTATTTTTATGGGGAGCCTTTATTTAGGCCCTGGGTACCTCATCCCCTGGGCCAATATTTTAAAAACAAGCATTTGCAATGCAATCAGTTGCACATTTGTGAAAGTTAGAGCTATTGGCGTTGTAAAGTTGTAAATGACAAATGTTTTTACTTAGACAGCACTAAGGATAAGAAATTGGTATTGTTATTTAAATGTATAAGGCGCACAGCTGACAAGAGGTTTCCCGGCACCGCCTGACACGAACAGGGAAGAAATGGAACTATTGATTAAATAACCAAGTTTTTAAACACTTTCGGAAATTCGCATAAATGGTGTCGTTACTAAGTGACAAAGGAAGAGAATTTCACAAAGAGGGGCCCAGACAAGAAAAAGACCTACCACCCATTTGCCACAGTCTGTTCCTAGGGACCGAAAATGTTGCCTGAGTGGAGTAACGAAGAAGGCGCAGTGGAAGGTAAGGGTGGACTAAGACATTCAGGTACTGAGGTGCCGGGCCAGATTTGATTTTGTACATATAACTCAGGGCTTTGAATTTAATGCGGTTCTCCACCCTGAGTCAATGAAGGTCACGAAGAGAACCTGAGATGGAAGCCATTCTGGGAACCTGGCAGAGCAACCTATTAAATTAAAGCAGGTATCTACGAGGTGGGGGCGGACAAGCAGTGTTGTGTGGAGTTGGGGAGACGGCAAAGGGAAACTAAATGAGGGCACTGAACTGCAAATCATGCATAAATTAAGCAAATGAAAAAACAAACAAAACATGAGCAGTGGCCTCAAGGGGTGATGGGGGCCTGCCAGCAGTGTTCTGGGAGGGGTGAGGGGGTTGCATTGGAAGATTAAGGGGTGAGGGAGAGGTATGGGGAGATTAAGGGATAGCAAGCAAATGAAGCGGAGGGAAGTTTCATAGCACAAGTAAACAGAACAATTAAACAGCAAAGAGGCAGGCCAACCAAAAAAAGAGTTCTCTCAAAGTATAAATAACCTGCACAGTAAGAACGCATCTAACCGGGGCAGTCCTCATGAGAGAATACTAAATTCCAAAAGTAAGGACTACCAAGTGTACTCACCATTGAAAAGCTAGCATTTCTAAAGGACAGCAAGTGGAACCAACGAAAAAGATGGGCGTTTTTTAAGGCCATATACTAGATACCTCATGTCTTGAAGAAACAGTGCATGCGCTGCTGCCTAGCTGACACATAATGAAGAGGGGGCGCACATCCTCATCCACAAGCTTCCATAAGGGCCTGGCACCATCCACCAGGGCCACACTTTTCAAACTGAGGAATGGAGCGCCTGGTCCCCTCCTTAAGCCATGGCAAGGCCCCTTGGATCCCATCTCCCAGGTTCAGCTCAGGGGGATGGGGTCCCATGGACACCGTCTTTTCCCTGCCTGAGAGTTTGGACTGGGAAGTGTAGTGTGCTCACATCCAGCAGCTCCAGAAAGCTGCTCCTGTTGGGTGGGTGCATATAACATTTTCCATGACCTTATTCTCAGGCAGAGAAGAACAGAAATGCTCCCACCCAGTGTGAGCAAAACAAAAGTTGCTCCTGCAGGGTGGGAGCAATGTTGACTCCTGTCACACCTGTGATGGGTGCAGGCAAAGAAGCCTGAAGAGCTGTAGCAGCTTTTCCCCCCCACCCCCTTTCAGGCCCCAACGTGGGACATGTTGTGGTGGGCGCTGTGTGGGCACTGAGGCACCCCAATTAAAAAAACAAAAACAGCTTCTGTGGTAGCAAGGAGCAGGCAAGGCTGCGGGGTCCATGACCTTCCCCCACAGCCCCCATCAAAGACAATGGTGTGGAGTGTGCTGGTGGGCAGTGGGGCAGCCTAGTTAAAAAATAAACAAGAAAAAATGAAAATTCTTGCTGGATCCTGCGCAGGGAGCTTGCAGGGAGCATGGTCTGCAGGGGTCCCAGGACTTTCACCTGCAGCGAAAAACAAAATATAAATATCTGGGTGTCCAAAATGGGCTCTGGGACAACCCAAAAATATATTTAAAAAACTGAATAATAAATGAGTGGAAAGAGTGCTCCATATTTCCCTGCAAGGCCTTTTGAAACATAGTTTTTGGAGCCTGGTGGTGTACCTGGAAGGGGCAGAGGCACCCCAAGTATTTTTGTTTAATGTTGTGGGGGCTGAAGGGAGTGCAGCAGCCCCCAGCAACATTAAAACAAGAGTAAGTCTCCTGGGTCAATAATCCCATGACCCCAGGAGAGCTTACCATATGTTTTAAAAGCACTAGTAGCTGCAACTCTGTGTTCTTCAACTGTAGTGCAGAGCCCCCTTGGTGTTGATTCTAAGGCTGCACTTTGTAGATTGAAAAATGTTTAAGAAAAGATTTAAAGACATATTGATGCTTTTTTAAACTAAAAGTTTCTTAAATCACTTTCTTTAAACATTCCACTGACTGAATTTATCAAAAATACATTTCATTATAACTATTGGTGATTTCTTGAAAAAGACAATACTTGTGCTTTATATATGTTGATATCCAGACCCCTTCATAAAGTCAGTAGGCCCACTTTTTATATGTTGGTGTTCTGACCATTTGACAAAGTCATTACTTCTGTGTTACTTAAAATAATACCCTTTGTATTCAGCCATGCATGTCCACTGGAGTTTGGGTGGCATGCTCTGTGCCCATCCTCCATTGCACACAGCTTGTGTGTAGCAGGGAACTAGCAACCAGCAGGGGTTTGGGCACAGGCCTAGCCACAGGCCAGGCCTTATTGCCAACCTCACACTGAGTAAAAGTTTGTGCTTGGCTTGGTGTTACCTGGCCACGAGGGGTTATGTGTTATAGTTACTTTAGGTCACAAGTTATAGTTACTTGACTTAACTACAACTGTTGAATTTCAGTTTTTTTTGTGAAAACTGTTTGATAATGATATCTATCTATCTATCTATCTATCTATCTATCTATCTATCTATCTATCTATCTATCTATCTATCTATCTATCTATCTATCTATCTATCTATCTATCTCTCTCTCTCTCTCTATCTCTCTCTCGCTATATATATATATATATATATACTGTCTGCTGACAGACTGAGGAGCTTGATGCGCAAGAATTGGCACATCTTGCTCACAGACGAGGTACTTAGAGAGGACATGCCTGCACATCCCCAGGTGACCTTTAGCAAGGCGAGGTCTCTGGGAGATGCGCTAGTACACAGTCATTTAGAACCCCTACCCACTCAAAGTAATACCAACACTTTAAAAACCATGAGTGGTTTTTTCCCATGCGGGAAATGTAAAGCGTGTAGCAACAGCCGTAGGGTCCTGCAATATGATATCCCTGATGCAGGTATAACTAAGAAAATCAATAAGTTTATCACCTGCAGTACCACCTACGCTGTGTACTGTCTGATATGCCCATGCTGTCTCAGATATATTGGTAGTACCATCAACCAACTTAAACTGAGAGTGCTTGAACATCAGAGGGCTATCGACAAAGTGGACCCCACTTACCCAGTAGCGAGGCATTTTGCCGAGTATCATCAAAGGGACAGAACGAAATTGCGCTACTTTGGCTTGGATTATGTCCCATCCAATCCCCGGGGTGGAGACAGGTTGAGGAGGCTCAGGCGTCTTGAGTCCAGATATATAATCGATCTGTCTTCTAAGTTCCCCAAGGGCATGAATAGTGGTGAGGATATGGTGGTTCATTTGGGGAAATAATAGAGCAGGAAATAAGTCTGGAGTCATTCTGTTATGCCTTTATACCATCTATATGCTAGAACATCTTGCATATCTATCCGAAAGCTTGGCCAACCTATGAAAATGCGATAATGTTTAAATGTAAATATATGTATATATGTACATATTGTGCTTTGATTACATGGTATATTATATACTCAGGCTGATTAACAGTCTTTGTAAAATATTGTGTGCATAATTATATACACATGGGTATATATATGTATATATACGTATATACTTTTCCATATCCAATAGCATACTGTGTGTACATATATCATATATATCTCGTATCGAATCTCACTCCTCTTAGACTGTGCTAGTATCTGTATGTTTGTGTATGTAATTTGACTTAGATCATTTTCTACACTTATCAAACTTTGATTCAATGGACTTTATTAATTCGTCCATTCCTTACTGTGTAGTTATGATCATGTTGTATATAGCCTTTTGCTTATCTCCCGCCGGACGGACGTGGGGTATCTGTTTTACTGTGATGCAGGACTGATTATTTAACCACTTTTTTCTATATTTCTTAATTATGGTTGAATCATAGTATTTAACACTGTCCACTTTGACTGCTCATATGAAGTAGGCCACTTCCTTTTTGCACATATTTATGTATAATTTTAGCACCTGATTGTATGTGGTTATGAATTTGTTTATTTTTCTCATCCAAGGGACCTTTGCCGATCCACGGCCTTATTTCTTTTGTGTAATTGTTGGAACGCATTATTGAATTTTGCCCTCTGCGTATTTGATTTAACCAATCCATGGTTCAGATCTGTATGTTTTTTTGACTCTTAGAAAACCACTCTAAGATGGCGCCTTTGGTATTGCTGAGGGTTTAGTCCCTTGTTGATGTTCATGACTAACCACTTGATTGGATTTAAGGTGTGTTTTTGAATTATGGGCTGTGACACCGACGAAGGCTTTCTGCCGAAACGTTTGTCTGTGCTGAATAAACTGCACGCTGATAGTAACTCTCCTGAGTGCTGCCCTCTTCTTTTTCACGGAGAAGTTTTTTGAGCGCAATATATATATATATATATATATATATATAGAATCAACTCCTTACGATTTCCGCTATGCGCAGCAGCAGCAGCAGCACGCCAGCAACGAAGGAGACGGACCAGCTAGGTACAGCAAGATGGAATTTATTGCTCACAGAGGAAACAGCTACGCGTTTCGGGCCAACTCGCCCTTGTTCACACTGATGTATATATCTATATATATATTTTCATTCATGCACTGCTTATGACCTCAGATATTTCATCACCCATGACATATTAAATGGCACCATTGATGACTTCATTGATTACATCTCAAATAACATAATTGATTACATAATCCAGTTATTATGACAGCGTCCTATAGAATTTGTGGACTTGAAGTATTTGAAAAAGGTGCACCCGTGGCATAATTGTAAGTCAAGAGGTTGACAGGTATGCATTTGTTACTGATAAAGAACCATCTTCTAGGCCATATGGACAACTCTCGGTAGTTTCGGAAAACAAACTACACATATTCCTGAGATGAGCACAATGGTAAACAAGCTTAGAACCATGCTTGCAACTCCAGTGTGAGTTAAAACACCTCTAAGTGGGCCTTCCCTATATATGCTACTATCTACCATGCCTCAAAATAATCAACAAACCACTGGAAATAAAACAACTGCATCTCATAAATGTCTTTGTTGCATACATTTTGTCTTTAGCACTGTATTGCAACTATTTAACATAGACACATGCTCAGATATCCACTCATGGATAATCTATTGTCAACAGAAGCGTTGGCATTGCTTGTAGATCATTTGGCCGCATGCAGCAGGGGTTTGGCTGGAGAGGCGGGCCTCTGGCCAGGCCTTGCGGCCAACACCTCACTGGCAACCAACACTCCTACTGAGATGGCCTTTGGCTGTGCACAGCAGGGGGCTGGCATCCAACCTGACCATATCTTCACACAACCTATGGATATGTGTAGAAAATATTCTATAAATATTTCTTTTTTGGGGTGGTTGTGTTGGTTTTTTCACAGCTTTTTTGTTTTGATTTTCTTTGTTTTTTTATTCCAGTTTAGAACTACAGTTTAAAAAACATGCTTTTAAATGCAATTTTTGTATTTTTTAGTTTTTGTTCTACAAATCTCTGGAATGCTCCTTTTAGCGGTTCTTTAGCACTTTTGCAAAAGCTATTCGTCTTGCCCGAATTGACATTGTGGTGGCATTTTTTGCAGTATGCCACAAAATACTGCACATCTTCTGTCTCCTCTTTTCTTTCCTGTTGAAAGTCATCTGCAGTGGTACCCCCACCCTTTCTTCTGCAGCTGGATGATCCTTCTGGTAATCAGCCCTGGCAATCTGTTTTAGATGCATTGATCAGAAATGTTTCCACATCCCTGAGGTTCCTATTGAGTACTACCCTGACCGGACCCTGTAGTGTTCTTGTTTACAGATGGTGCAGGTAATATTTGCATTTACTATTTGTTTGCCAGACAGTAGACTGAAAAACTGCCACCACTGACTCTCTTTTTGGGCTGAGTGGTAGGCAATGCAGTGGAAGTTGTTGCAAGCACAATAATGTCTTTATCCTTGGTGTCAGATGACATGATAGCTTTGAATTTCTTGTGACAAAATCAGTCTGCCTGAATTAGCAATGTGCAATGCTATTCAGGAAATGTGCTTTTTAATTGTTTCTGTAGCCTTTTTGAATATTTTTTCTCAACTGCAGCTGATAAGTTGGCTCCTTTCACTTTTATTTTGTTTTCACCTTCTGTAAGATGCCACAATACTCTCCTAGGACCCATAGAGAGATTGGTGGAGTGCTGCAGGAAACTTAACCCTAGACGTAGTTAGCGCTACGCTAAGCTACGCGAAGTGCACTTCGCACTACGCACGCTACGCGTAGCTACACGAAGTGCATAGCACAGTAGGGAAATGCTGTTTGCACTGATTGCACAGTGCCGGATGCTTGTCCGCACTGTGCAATCATTGCAAACGGCATCTTGCACAGTGCAAGCGATTGTTTTCTGCCGCTCGAGTAGATTTGTACTCGAGCAGCAGCTTTCTCAACGCGGACTGGTAGTTTCTCATCACGAGCGGTCATGAGCATACGCTACCACTCGCAATGAGAAACCTGACCTCCCACATTGAGAATCTCGCCGGGAGGTTTATTTTCCATGGTCACGAGCGGCAACTTGATGCTTCTGATCGCAAATGAGGAAAAAGTCTCGCCGGGATGTTGATTTTGCTCGCTCGCGGTCACCAACTTGACGTTGAGGACCGCGAGCAAGCAAAAACTGCTCAGTACGCTACGCGTTTTTGCTCTGTGCTACGTGCAATTTGCGTAGTCCGTAGTAACGCAAACTACACACGCTCTGCGAGCGTAGAATAGTACTATGCCATGGGTTAATACAGGTTTTACTTCTTGTTCTGGATCCCATGAGTCAGGTGAGGTACCGTGGGACAGAACGTTTTCCTAATATTCAAGTTCATTAGCAATGGGCCTTTTTTAAGTTGGAGCTAAGGTTTTTGTAATGGTTTTATATGAAGTTGTTTGAATATATTTCTTCATTTTTCCATTCTTTTTAAAACATTGGGGGTACTGCAGTAGATTCCATACTACTGCTGGAACATGACTCACAGTAAAAGCTCTCGATGGTTTCTGACTCTTTTCCAACATTACACTTCTTGATGTCTGTGGGTTCATCAGCAAACAAATTACGTTTTAAGGATACTTTTGTAGTGGGAGAGGAATTTATCTTTCCGGGTGTGCCCCCATACACTCAGTCTTCATAAGTGCTCCCTGAAATACGGTTGAGCCCATCCAACCTTTAGGAGTTGGGGTGAGCCCGATGATAAAGCATGTCACTATTAGAGTGACATCCTTTTGTTCATATAACCCTATATGAAGAAAAGGATCACTTTTCCTTCTCACCCACAGTAGTGGGTGTGTTGCCATCTAGCATACCAACCATCCCCTAGTCCCTTTCTCTTCTGCAGGAACCATCTCGGTTCCTGAGGGGATACTAATTTGTTTACTGAGTCTACGACAGGGAGGACGTATCTCTTCCATCCTCTCCATTTGAGGACCTCCCTACCCTTCTAGGGTTCCCATTCAGGAACCCTAGCCTTGTGTATAAGGAGGTCTGTGGGTTCATACCTATTGCACAAAGCTCCAGCCCTGATTTTCCTTTTTATTGATTTTTTGGGGAAAAACTGTCATGGCTTTAGGAAATGACCAGGAACATTTGGAGGAACAGTAGGAATAATGAGGACTTCCACCATCCATCAAGGAGCAGTTTATTTCCATTCCTGAAGGGGAGAAGAATGTCTTAGTAAAAATCATCACCTGCACAATTTGCAAGCCGACCTTCAGGTGGGGCACTGATTAAAAAATAGTTTTGGGGCGTCTGGAATACAGCAGCATTTAAATGCCTTGCTTTCCTAATAGTTTAACACCTGCAGGAACAGGAAGGTGCCACACCCATGCCACCCTTTACTGATCCAGGGAAAACACTGCTGGCAATGTTTTTGAAATCTTAGCCACAGGACTCTGACCCTGGATAAACCACTGTTGGCCTTTGCTGTTTAATTTGTAACAAAGTAATTTGTGTCGGTGAGCAATGTGCAACAGCTACCCTAAGTTTCAGTTCCTTAAGTTTTTCATGTTTTTCACCAAAAAACCCAAAAATCGTTTATAAACTTTAAACATTCAAAAAGGGTTATTTTCAGAACCACCTTTTCTAGTTAAAAAGTTGAAAATAACTTTATGTTTGTCATGTCTCCGTCTTACTGTAAATACAGCTTTATATTTTGTGGTAGAGACTTATACCAAATTTTAAAGTCCAGCTCTAGTGTTTTGGGTCAGAACCAGATGTGAGGTTCTATAATAAGGGATGTGTTCTTTAATGGTTGGTTTAGTCCACTGTGACAGGCTATAAGGCTATTATAACATTCTGTCCCATATAGGCAGAATGTCAGAATTAAAAATAAAGGTCTCCTGGGGCCTTTTATGGAATAGAAACTCTGTTCCTGTTTTTGCCAGGGTACACCTTTTAATGAGTGCGCTGGCAAAAACAGGGTTAGTGTGCTTTATTACAAATAAAGCACTCACCACAGAACAGCTGCAAATTCCCCTGTTCTGAGGGTGCAGCATTAGTGAAAGGCAAACCAGTTATTTGAAGCAGTTTTTCATCTTTCTCTATTCAGGCAGAAACCCATTGCACTCCAGAGGAGGGAAAGAGAACCCATGCAGGCGTATTGTAAGAAATTGGATTATTATTTGGGGTGGATAACTACCTATCTTAAGGGCAATCAAAACGTTAGTCCGGGTGAACCCTCAAAGTCACTAAATTAACCTGAGCTCAAACACCAGGGCCACAGAGCAGACAGGCTTAATTTAGGTCAATATGTAAAGTATTTATGCCGAAGCAGAACAGTAAATACACAACTAATTGCTTTGCGTCTTTAGTCGTCCTTTGAAGTGCACCCTAAGTGTTATATGTTAAACCCAGGCCCCATGGCAAGCAGGATTTGGCATTCAAACTGTATTTGACACTGTAATGTCAAAAAATTAACTCACAATTCCACCCTGCAAAATCTGGCAGGTTCAGAGGAATCATTTCTGCCAGTTCAGGTCAACCTATTGCTTGCTACTGGGAGGCATTTCACACCCATTCACACCGATTCAAATGGTAATTACTGTCTGTCAGACGTGAATCCTCCACCTTCAGTAGGCCTAGATGCATTCTACTTTTTGAAAAGTTTCTGAAGTGTGTTTCCATGGTATTCCATTTTCATACACTTCCAATTTCTTTGTCACTATATAAGAGAGGAAAGTGAAGATGTTTCTAGATGGTATACTTTGAAGCTGCTCAGCACCAAATGGAAAACCATGCTGACTCTGAAGAATGCACAGTTTCCCACCTTAAACCCTGTGCTGATCTGCTCTGTACCCTTACTTCACCGTCAAAAAATTACGTACAAGAAAAAAAGCTCCCTCTGCCAATCAAAGGGCCCTATTTTTTAAGTTTCAGTACTAGGGGACTACCGTGGACTCCTGCAGGACCAACCATCCAGATATACTTATTTTTTTAACCCTTCATAACCACCCCGAGCACCTCTTTAAATGCAAATTTCTCCAACAGGGCTGAATGGATTTACACCAAGAAATGAAAGGCAATTTTTCTGAGTAAAGTTCTATCTTTTTACCAAATTGGAGTAATTCAGATGAGCCATTTTTGGGAGCTACAGTTGAAGTATCCTATGTGAATTGACATGAAATATCAATGTTTAGGGATACGCAAATCTTTTGGCCCTGTTTGAAGGATCACCCAAAGCGTTCCAAGAAGGAGCTGACGGTTGATGACTTTGTTTTGGAAAGTTTTGCACAAATTCATCAAATGGGGCTAACGTTATTATCAAAACAAAAAAAGAACCACTCTTACTATGGAAACCCTGACTTAACTATAACTACACAGTAGCATGTATATAGTTGCACACATTTATTTTACATGGTTAATCCTCCCTATCGAATGTTTATCAGTGGTTGGTTTCAAAGCTCTTATTTTCATAGAAAAAAGGTAGTTCTATCTGTGATTTGCAGTGCTGCATTCATTTGCAAGATATTTTACATGTTTTTTTGCTTTTAGTGCACAAAATACTGTGGTTTAAGAACACAAAAACGTACACTTAACGGGGAACAGTGTAATATAGAACATATTTTAGTATTCCCTGTGAAATATGGATTTTATCATCATTATGACTCCAAACCATTCTGCATGGTAGAATACCAAATTCACCCTTGCTAGTTTGGCACAAATATAATGACAGTACGTCTGGTCTAAGACTACCAGTTCACTGCTTTTAGACCAAGGGACATGTGATTATTTATTTTTGTTCCTGAGACCAGTCTGGCAGGAGCGTTAAGGGTAAGCCCTTAGCGGGGACAATTTGTATCTAGATAGGCCGCATAGAGTGGAGCTTCCGTAGTCCAGCCTAGGCAACACAAGAGCTTGGACAACCAACTTGAAGTCGTCCTGTGAAAGGAAGGGTTTAAGTTTCCATAGGATATTCATCTAATAATTCACTCCTTTGGTGGCATAATCAGGTATTTGTCTAGTGTAATTCCCAAGGATTTAGCATAGTCAATAATGTGAGAACAGTTGAAGGCTGTTAGATGCTTCATGCAGAGGTCGATCTTGGGTGTGTGGTTAGAAGGAGTGATGAGGAGGAATTCTATTTTGGTAGTCTTGAGCTTGAGGTGGTTGCCAGTGAGTCAGTTGTAAGTGTTCTTCAGAGTAGATTTGAGAGAAATTATGTCTTATGGGGAGGAGATTTCCGGATACAATTGAGTGTCATCTGCATACAGTAGATAAAGAATATTGGCAGAATTCAATGCTTCTTCAGGAGGTTCCAGGAATAAATTGAAAAGAATGGGCGAACGGGCAGAACCCTGTAGTACCCCCAGAGTGACCACGGAGGGCTGAAATAGGGATTAATTCACCTTGACTCTTTGGGTTCTGTTGTGGAGGAATGAAGTAAACCATTGTAGCACAGGTTCAGATAGGCCCATCCTCCGTTCCAGTAGGGACAGTAAAATGTTGTGTTTAACAGTGTCGAAAGCAGAGGATAAGTCAAGTAGTATCAGAAGACATGATTCATTTTGGCCTGGTATTTTTAATATGTCATCCATGATGTGAGTGAGTGCAGATTCTGTGCTTTGACCTTGACGAAAATGGGATTGGTGTTGATCCATGAGTTGGAAGTTCTCGATGTGGTTGCAGAGTTGAATCTGCATGAATTTTTCTAGAAGATTTGCCAGAGTGGGGATATTGGAGCTAGGGCAGAAGTTGTTAATATTTGAATAGTCTGCAGTAGGATTTTTTAGGATGGGGGTTACCTGCCCTACTTTTAGGCAGTCTGGAATAGTGCCTTGTCATAGTGAGGTATTAACAATCTTGGACCATAATGAGAGAATAGCCGTTTTTATCTCCTTGAAGATTGATGGTGGTAGCGGGTCACTGAAGACGTTAAATGGGTTAGCCGCTAGAAGAATATTATAGATGTCACTTTCATTGAGGTGAATGAAAGTGTGCCAGGAGGCATTGTTTTTGGGTACATCCCCAAGGGGACCAAGCCGATCCGTGATCTGAGAGGTGAGTGGAAAAGCATGTCCTGTAGCTGGAAGTAGTTCCCTCTTTGATTGTAGGTCATTTTTATTGGTTTTTGTTTTCCCCAAGAAAAATGAGACCAGATCCTCATAGTTTGGGGGAGTGCTGTCTCCAGGAACCAGCGGATTTGTGGCATTAAGCGATTGTTGCTTAAGGATTTCAAAAGGTTTTGTGGGTCGATTTTTAGCTTGGTTAACCTGAGTTCTAAAGATGCATTTTTGATTTTCCTGTTGCATGTGTTCCTCACTGATCTGAGGCGTTTTAAGTGTTCAGTGGGTTGTACAGCACTCTCCAGCTTCTTTCTGCTAATCTTAGTTTGCATCTTTCAGAGATTAGATTATCTTTGAACCAAGGTTTGGATACTTTAGTGGAAATGCTTTTTCGTTGAAGGGGGCCATAGAATCAAGAACGTCTAGCATAGAGGTATTATAGAACTCTGTGAGGTCATCTACATCTACCATGCCCAACTGTAGAGTCAAGGCAGTGCTACATCAGGTTGATAAGTCATTGGGATTAACATTTTGGAGATTACTTTTCCATTGTTTTGTTTTCTTGGGTTGATCTCTCTATGGGGTCACCTCTATGTGGATGAGGAAGGTGATGCTGTAGTGGTCTGACCAGTCGCAGGGGATAATGGATTCCAATGTGATGTTATTCCTTTTAGAGACAATGAGGACCACTGTATCTACCTTGTTGTGTGTGGACCTGTCACTGAATTGGATCAGATCATGGTCTGATAGGAAGGATTTAAGGCAGTTCACTGCATGGTCATTTGGGTTATTTCAGTGGAGGTTGAAGTTTCCTAGGAAGATCTGTACCACTTGAGGTTCGTCGTTGGATGTGATGATTTCCATGGTTTGTTCAATGAACGGCAGATTGTCTCCAGGAGGGTGGTAGAATGTGTGTAGTTTGCAAAGGAAGCTGTTGTTTCTTGTGATGCTGATGCAGAGATATTCATATGTAGGCAAAGTGCCAGTTTCTGATTGGTACACAGAGATTGTGTTTCTGTAGATGCAGGCTATTCCACCACCAGGTTTCCTAGTTCTATCAAGTCGAATTATACCATGGCTAGGAGGGACTAGTGAGTCTAGGATAGGGGAGAAGAGCTGTTTAGCAAAGTTTCCGTGAGGATAAAGATGTCTGGCTCATTTGTGAGGATGAGATTGTAAATATCTGGTGCATGTTTAAAAGCTGATCTGCAGTTGAGAAGTATGTATTTCAGTTGGTTAGTGGTATGGACATGACAGCCCGAGAGATGTTAATGCACTTGAGGTTGTCGCTATTTACAGATCTATGATTGTGGCTGGATTCTCTGTAGAGGGTGGCTTGAATGGTTTGGACTAGAACCCGGTAGGACTTATTAGTGCCTATCGAGTGGGAATATAAAGGAGGAGGTTGGGGATGTCACTGTCAGCTAGATCTGAATTCAGTATCCTGGGATGAAAGGAGGCATTGGGGAAGGGTATAGTATTTGATTTAAGATGATAGGCGTGCGGGTCGTGGCCGAGATACGTGCCTGTTTGGGAGCTGGTCCGGTTCATCAAGGCACTATTGGGTCTATGTGTGGGCAGAAGTTGTTTTGTGATGGTTGTCAGATTCTGGAGTTCAACCTTGAGGTGCAGCAAGCCAAGAGAGATCTCATCAAGGCATGCAGCCCAGGCAGTATGGTGACAATTGGTTATGGGTTGTGGTGTGAGGTCTATTAAAGGGGAGAGGCCGCGGGAAACATCCTTTACAACGAAACTTTTACAACGCAGTGCTTTTGCAACGCAGGTTTTACAACGAAAACCATTACAACGCATTGCGCTGGGGGGCGCTCTAGGATAGGGAATAGATTTAATTTACTATCCAACACCTTCCCTAGTATCCACGGGGACTGGAGTTGAAATAGTAAATTAAACTATTCACTATCCAGCACCCCAAAGCGCTATGCGTTGTAAAGGTTTGCGTTGTAAAAACTGCGTTGTAACAGCATGCGTGGTAAAAGCATGCGTTGTAACGTCATACATCCGAGGCCGCATGTGAGACCTGGTTGAGTGGAAACGATATCATTCAGCCATAGGGGTGTTTGTGGGTCAGGGAGGTCTTGTAGAGGGCCTGATTGTGTGGAGATGGGGGCAGGGGTGGGAAGGATGGTAGGGGGCTTATGGTCTGCACGAACGGCATTAGCAGTGAGAGTTTAATCAAGTAGGGAGTATAGGATAGGTTCCGAAGAAGAGATCTTCAGTGCATAAGGTGGAGCTCTGGGCATACCTGGGGTAGCCTCACAAAATAGTTCAACTGACCGAAGATAGACAAATGAGCAGGAGAGGATCCAGAGACAAGGGAATCTCTGTTTGTCTGCATAGGAGCCGATGAGGCATGTGTAATGGGTTGGGAACTCCCCACTTGATTCCTAAGCCCTGCTGGTGATGAGGACTCTAGCGTGGCTAGGGCAAGTGAGTAGGTGGGGTAGCAGTCGTAGGTGGCAGGGAGTGAGCTGATTGACATTGGAGTGGCCAAGGCTGTTGGGAGGGGTTTGAAAGTGCCATCATGGTAGCTAGGCTGACTTGGGAGGGCATGTCAACTCTCATTGTTGTCTTCTTGAGGATAGGGAAGATCTCATCTATTGTACCTAGATTGTCATTGGGGAATTGTACTAGAATATTGCTGTTATTGTATAGCGATATGATAGAGTTCGCCTTGCAGAAGGATGAGGGGGCGACAGAGTTTGAGGCCATAAGGTGTTTTCCTTGTGTCTGTGTTTCAAAGCATGGTATAGAGGACATTCCTCCATTGTTAATCTACACTTGTTAGCACAGAAATATGAGTCTGAGATAAGTGTTTCAGGGTGGGGTTTGAGGAACTTGTGTTTAAGTCTTTTAGAAGCATTTTTGGATAGATTGGGTGGGTATGTAATGGTGAAGGCATGGAGACCTGAGGGTTCCAATTTTGTGTCCATTATATGATGAGAGAGGGTACCTCTGGGAAATGAATGGGACCTTCAAAGAGAGAAAAGATTGCATGTTGTTCAAGGAGGAATTCAACTCATTGTAAGCTGGGCCCTACAACTGGCAGGTATATATGGTTACCAGCAAATAGCAGCATCTCTTGCAGTGGTTTCACTATCTCACCCCAAATAATGCTTTACAACTGTGCCTTTGTATGTGGATCACAACAGAGAAGAAATGGACTGAAGTCTCTAATGTGTGTCTGCCCAATCAGGAAACACAAGTTGCAATTGCATCATACACACCGGACCAAATTGTGTGAGCATGTGAAAATAAATTAATCTTAAAGCCAGCTTTGAATACAATAACCAAGGCTTTCATCAAAATGTGAAACTTTCTAGATACCAGTTTATACATTATTTGTCAATGAACCGTGGACTGACTATGGGTGCATGGGCAGGAGGCACACAACAAGAAAGTAGAAAATTATTGTGAATTTAAAAGTGCATGTAGCTCAGAGCACTTTTGGGAAGTTTGGTCTAGAGACACCTCATTTACACATTTGTATTACTGTTGTGGCTTGCTGGGCAATATATTTCGCTAAGCCGGTGGAATTGGCAGAATTTTAGTCACTCCACATAACACTTGCAGCGTGGAGTTCTATACAAATTCTACCAACCGCCATATGGCGGCGTTTTTTCTCACGCTCTTCTCTAGAACAGTAAGTTGGCAAGTGTGAGCGAGATTTGTCGTCCACTTGCACAATTTTTGGTCATGAGGAGGGAACCTGGTGAGACTCTCCAATGTGAGCATTCGCGGTCAGAAAGCTGGTGCTCGAGCACAAAATCTAGTCAAGCAGCAGCAAAATCAACTTGATGAGCTGCGCCCTCTGGCACGCTGCGTGATACCATTCATGCTGATTTTTCCACACAGAACACCTGGCACTAAATCACAGATAGCAGGGCACCATGCCTATTCACTCCCGTTCTTTGAATTCTGCAGAATCTCGCTGAGTTTTTTTGTAACTTTGCGGACTTCCGCACAGTGAAACTTTGTGAGTTCCACTAGGCCGAGTATTAAGCATCCTCTCACAAGAAGGCAACAGTGATTTAGCAGTCGCACAACCTATCCTTAGGGAAGTAAAAGGTAAACAAGCAACAATGCTCAATGCACTATTACATGCCTGTTGCCACAATGTGTGTATTTGGACCAGAGAAACAAAGTTCCCAGCCCAGGCATGAACAAAACAAAAAAATATAGCGGAGAACTCCTAGTGTACATTAACTGCATTGATCTAAGTCTTTCGACTTCTCCCGATAAAGGCCAGATCACAAGGCACGCCAGTGGCATACTAAGATTTCACTAGTCTTTATCAAATCTGAGGACTGCCCACCATCATCACCATTCTGACACATGGACTTGGCAGCTGTTCTAAAACATTTGATGTTATTGTTCGTCGTAATGCGGAAACAACTTTATAAACGTACACACTGTATTGGGAATGGACATTTTTTCACCACTTGGTTGAGCTGATCTACCTCTTTATGTCTCTATCGACATATTAAGAAGATTTCCAGATCCTTATATGCCTTATTAGTTTTCAAATAAAAAAATTCAAATATAGCACCGAAAAAGTCCTGAGTAGGGATGAAACACGTGTTGGCTGAAACATCTATAAAGCACTAACATCAACTTATATGTAGTTAATGGCAAACAACTGTGACTATAACTAGGATACTTGTTGCTTTTCTATTATACCAAGATTAGGTAAAAAATACCATCCTCCTGTACATTTAGATTCCTGATGTTTGATAATATTGCACAATAAATAAATGCTTTGTCTCCAACTAGTAGCTCGTGAGCTACTGTAGCTCTCCACCTACCTATAAGAAGCTCACCTGTGTGCAGTACATCTTATTAAATTAGCAAGCTTTTGCTTGGTTGAATTAATATACGTATAAGAAAATTGGAATTATACAACAGTAAAAATATTAGTAGCTCTCAATGTGTTTCATTGAACATAAGTAGCTCTTAGTACAGAAAAGACTCATTAGGGTGTGTTCATTAGGGTGTGAACAGAGATACATCAATGGACTTAGATAAGTACAGTTAATGTACACTAGGAGTGCTCTACTAGATTTTTTTGTTCTGCTAGTAGTAAGCATGTGGCTTAAAAAAATGCCCCTCCCTCATTCTACTCTACCAATAGTTTATATTTTCACATTATATCAAATGCAGTTTTATTATAGAAATGACTTAGCCGATAACTACATGATGGTGAGTGCATCTGCCAACCGAGGACTGCTGAGGTATTTTATTATGTTTAATTATATTTTAAAAAATTTTTTTAAAAGGGAAATGGATCATCAATATCTATTTATTACATGCTAATGTTATAAGTGGATACTAGAGCACACATAAAAATGGGAAGATTACACGTGATCAATAGCGGAAATATAAATGCTGGGACTCTCAAAAATTACATGTTGGTATAGTTTTGAGAATGTTTTACCCTTTTCAATATCCAAGGCTAAGAATTAGAGAGCAGGGAAATAATTTCGAATCAGGTTGAGAACCATGAAGCACTGGCTCCTGGTTCTTTCCTCACGCGGTTGTTCACAACTGCAAGCAAGGCCAGACTGGCCATACTTAGCATTGGCCATTTTCCAGGAGGCTGGATAGGTGGGGGCCGGTTTTGTTAGAGAGGGCCAATTTTGTGGCCGTGCAGCAGTCTTAAAAGCACTGCAAAGATCTTTGTATATGCTGCGGTTATCAGGCAACAACATAAGTGCCACGCTAACTCTGCTGATTATTGTACCTGCTAGAGAGCGATGGGAGCTTTGTCTAGTGGCAGTTTTGCATCATCTAACGTAGCACAGAGGGTTAATATGGCAACTGCAAAGAGCATGTACCATGTATATAAAAGAAAAATATTTAATGTGCATAGCTCAATGGGTTACTGCTACTGTCACATAGATTATTTTGTCATTGTGCAGTTCATAATTTACAATCATAATCTAGCACAGTGAGATATGAAATGCCATCAAAGAGCTGCATGCAAGCTGCATGGTACAACTTAGGAAGTTAGGTTCTTCTCCCATTCTTTTATTATCCTGATGTTGTTAAAAAAGGTTTGTTTGGGTAGAAATACATTCTTTTTTATTAAAGTCAACCCTAACCACTGAGTTATGTTCTGAATCCTGAGTTTATGTTTCTCCAGATCAAGCACTCTTAAAAGTGCCTACCAGTATGGATGCATGTGAATCCTACACCTTGTAGTGCCCTTTGCCTTACATTACATTTTCTATTCACTGAGTTACACATGTATGATTCATTGTCTCTGTGATGTAAAGTGCTCCATATAGAGAGTGGGTTAAGTTATTTGTAAGTACACCTTTAATAGAATGTATTATTACCGTGTATTCTGTATTCTGGAATGTTTAATGTGCATCTTTCAGATTGCTACCTGCTAATTGACTGGATTGGTCGTGGGTCCTATGTATGGAAATAAATCTTCTTTTCTTTCCTGAAAACTTTGGAATTTTCTTGGATTTATTTTTAAAGAACTTCCTACACTCTGACACCCTACACTGGCACGAAAGGTGCTGTAAAACAAATAACACACATGGGCTATGGAGAGATGAGAGGCACTGTTGGAGGATGATAGTGAGGGTATCATTGAAGAGCCCCAACAAAGAGTGTTGTAACCTGCTCATAGTAAGGTCCTCTTTTACTATGGTTTAAAAATTAAAACAATTAAATATATAATGACAAATGTGTCATAAAATGCACCATTTTCCCCTACGTTTCTAGGGGGAAAGTCACCCTAAGCCCCCTTTGTAGTGGTCATGCTTGTTTGATGCGCTCGCTCGGTCTGCACTATATGGGGGTGGTCTGACAAAATATGCCAAGGGTTCACAGTCCAGCCCTGCAGCCCTGACTGCAGGTAACATCACACTTCAACAGTAGTTTACAGTATAATCCATCAAGTAAGTGATATCATAACACTGCTTAAAACCCGAGCAGATGTCATCAAACAAAGCAGCATTCTAGAATACCTATTGTAGGTGATTGTTACTGATGAAAGACTGGGTAATAATAATAGTTCTGTTTTCTCAGCACAGGGTGGCCCCTTCAAGGGCAACTGTGGAGGATAAGGGTCTGCTCTGGTGAACTTGTGAGGTGGGATGATAGTCACTCAAGCTGCCCCTTCACAGCTAAAATTACAAGCCATGATGCACTTTATCAATGGATGAATGAGGAATCTGAAACTGAATGCATAGAAAACTGAATGAGTAGTGTCAAACAAAAATCCATCTATTTGGTCCAGTCAATAATGGCTCACGGAAATGGGCACCCTCCCCGTACCTAATTCAGCTACAAAAAGTTTGGGAGTCTGAGTGGACCAGCAGCTTTCTTGGAGGCCACAAATTAATGTTGTGGTCTCAAAATGTACTAAGAAACGACTAAGAAATTGCAATCTTTTCTCTCTCTTCTGAAGACTTAAAGACTATTAAGGCAGCAGTGATTGGTGGAAGGTTGGATTATGCTAATCGTATATATGTTGGCCTCCCCAAATGCGACATTGCCGGATCACAACTGATTCAGAACGCAGTGGAAAGATTGGTCTTTAAGGGCCCACGCAAAACGCACACAACACCTCCCCTAAAAAGGCTTTACTGTCTACCTATCGAACAGCGTGTACAATTTAAAACTTACTGCCGCATTTTGGTCCATCTGTAATCTGTGCAAAATCTTTTTGTTTGAGCCGACATAAGGGACATTACCATAGTCAAGCCTGGAGGTGATTAGGGCATTGACTACAGTTTTCCTTGTTGTTTCTGGTAACATCCAGCAAATTTTTCTCAGCCACTTAATGATGAAAAGCAGGTGGCCGAGACTTTAACTGATTAGACATGCATGCTCAAGGTGTCATCAAGGAGTACACCTAGATTACGCACTTGTGATGCGGGGGTGGGAAGAGTGCCCATTTTGTCTGGCCAGTGTTGTAGGTTCCAAAGATCTTTTTGCTTTCCCAGTATCAGTACCTCTGTTTTATCTCCATTTAATTTTAGGAAGTTAGATTGCATCCAGACTGCTATGTTAGTAAGTCCTATCTTAAGTGTAGAGGTATCATTCGGGTTCTGCGCAGATAGTGAAAATATGATTTGGGAGTCATCTGCGTAGGAGTAGATAGCAGCCCGGATTTTCCAGCAAGCTCCGCTAATGGCTTTACATAGAGATTAAATAGTAGCGGGCTTAGGATGGAACCTTGTGGTACACCATGTGCAAAAGAGTACATTTTTGAGCAAGCGTTTTGGGAAAACACTTGAAAGGTTCTGTTTGAAAGGAATGCCTGGATCCATTTAAGTGATACAAAAGGGGGTGCTGATGGACGGAGCATCTGAACCAATCAAACACTCACACCCAGTCAACAGATCTGGGTTTAATCCATCACCGTTTTTTAGCCCACTCTGCCACCCCAGTTCAGACATGGCCATATGCAAATCAGTCTGACCCTATGCCTCAAGGATTGAAACAGGGATGCCTACTTGCTCCGATTCTCTTTAATCTTTTTCTAGCCGATCTACCTGGACAACTAGACAAATGTTCCAACCATGCACCGAAATTAGGGAAAATCACCCTATCAAACCTGCTATATGCGGATGACCTACTGTTGATAAGTCGGACTCCAATGGGCCTGCAACATCTTTTGAACACAACCCATGCCTTTTCAGTAGAAAATGCACTACAAATAAACTTCAATAAATCAAAGGTGATGGCTGTGAATTATAGGAAAAAAAAGAACCCCTGCTGGTACTTGAATGGCGAAAAGCTCGACCAGGTCACTACATATAAGTACCTGGGAGTAATCCTGGACTCAAATAATGCCTCGAGGGCGCAGTTCAAATCCTTGCGAGGGAAGGCTACAATGACCTATTTGACTCTAAAATCATTGAAGGTCAAACTACCTGACCTTACACTCAAACCTCTTCTTGAAATATTGAGTGCCAAACTAAAACAGACTCTCACTAATGGGAGTGAATCACACCACGGTAAGGATGCGGCGTTGCTGGACACACTCATTGCCAACTCATAAAGGGCTATTTTTAATCTTCCCAAATACGTCTCCCCGGCTCAGATTCGACTAGAATTCGGAATCTTGAAACAAACTCTAGAGAGGCGGAGCGTGTATGTAACAAGTTGGCATAAAATTCGCAATGCAGATGCTGGATCTTTATGTGCAAACCTATGGGAAGAACTACTTCGGCACCGCAACCTCGCGCCGAGAGCCTACTTATATGAATCACTCAAACTTCTAGGCCTGACTGACTCCTGGGAAACATCAATAGATCTCTTGTCTTTTAAAAAAGTAGCCAAAAAATCAGCTAGCGTCATCTCAGCGATAGAAGACAAGAAAGACCTAGCAAACAGAGCACACGGATGGCTAACGGTGGGTGACTATGAAAAACTGCGGCCACAAGCGTACTTCAGCATCGGCATGAAAATTAATGTTAAAGAAAAATTCCTAAAATTACGCCTCGGGGTAATTCCCATACTTCCACATCTTCCACCTTGGGAGAGAAACAATCCTTCACAACAGTGTCGCATGTGCAAAACCGGCAAGGAGGACATAGTTCATGTGATCTGCATCTGCCCTAGCGTAAAGGACTTGAGGTTTAATCTCCTACGTCCTTTTTTTAACCTACATGCCGTCCGGACCTGTAGACAGGCAGTCAAACTGTGCTTCTCTACTAGCGACATCAAATTGAACTGTCAAGTTGTGAAGTTCTTTGATCTAATAAGAAAGAGACTTAACCATGCTAGATGAACTTTTTAAATCCCTCGAGGGTAACCATAAAACTGTTAATAACACTGTAATTTTATGCATCCTATTTTTGTTATGTTTAAGTAACAACAACTATGGACGTTTTACAATTTTGTAAAGATTTTAATTAATCATATACAAATAAAATATTTATTTATCTATGCCTCATGGGAATAGTCCAGCCCGAACTGCCAAGCCATGCCTTCCCTGGACCGGAAACAAGCTTCCGAGGACCGGTTTCTGGCATTTCAGCCATCTTCAGCCCGGCTTGCTTGAATCCAGTGGCAAAGTGAGCAAGGGACTCATGTCTGAGCATACCCTGCCAACTTATGGCGAACACTCACACCCAGTCAACAGATCTGGGTTTAATCCATCACTGGGGTGGCAGAGTGGGCTAAAGAACGGTGATGGATTAAACCCAGATCTGTTGACTAGGTGTGAGTGTTTGATTGGTTCAGATGCTCCGTCCATCACCACCCCCTTTTGTACCACTTGGATCCATTTAAGAGCAGTTCCGCCTATTCCTATTTTGCTCAGTGTGTTTATGAGCACAGTGTGAGATACGGTGTCGAAAGCCGCGCTCAAATCTAACAGAATGAGCACCACCGTTTCTCCTCTATCTAAGTTTTGATGGATTGCTTCAGTGACTCCCAGGAGAGTGAATTCAGTTGAGAAACCAGCTTTGAAGCCTGATTGTGAGGGATCAAGTAAGTAATGTGTTGCTACATATTGCGTCAGATGTATATGAATATGTTTTTCTAAAATGTTTTAAAAAATCGGAAGCAGTGATATGGGACGGTAGTTTTTGCTATCGGCAGGGTCTGCATTAGACTTTTTTTAATAATGAGTGAATCATGGCATGTTTCCAAGTGGGGGGAATCACTAACTCTTTGATCGATGCATTTAAAAGGTGGGTTAGGACAGATAGCGCGGAGTGATTGAGTTGTTTAAGAATGTTGGCTGGAAGTGGGTCCTTTGGAGATCCTGATTTAATAGATTTTAGAAGTGCATCCACATTTTCCGTTGTGAGGAGGGACCAGTCAGTTAAGACGCAATCAGCATCATTTGGAGTGTGTTCTTGCACAGCAGGGGGATGATGGACCACTGACGTGGATGTATTAGAGCTCACTGAGCTATCATACACATTATCTTGTGAGACAATATCTTGGTATATTTCTTCGACTTTATTTATAGAGAAGGATGCTAATTCCTCGCATTTAATTTTGTACAGTATTGGTGGTCTGGCTATGGTGTCTGAGCCGGCGAGTTCTTTTACTGTGTTAAACAGTGTTTCAGCACAGTTTGACGCAATTGAGAAGGTCAGATTCACAAATGGGACACAAGCTTGTTTACATTCTTTGTGATATTTGCTCAGAGCTATTTTATAGGTCAGTTTGGATGATTGGTCATAGTCTCTCCACTTTCTTTCCAGGATCTTGCAGCTGGTTTTTAGATTTTTTAAAGATTCATTGTACCATGGCGCTGGTGGGCGATGGACGGTTCGTTTATGTTTTATGGTAGGGAGGCAAATATCAACGGCTTCTGAAAGCCAGTTTTGCACTGTATCAGCGAGAGAGCCAACTTTTTGCTCTAGGGTTGGTTTGTGTGCATCAAGACATTCATTAAATTTAACAATGTCTAACCTTTTCCAGTTTCTCTGAGCTTTCCCTAGTTCTTTTACGTTGCTTAAGGTATGCTTATCAGATGGAGTGGTCAGAGTAAAATGTATCTGGTAATGGACAGACCAACTAGTCGGTAAAGCTGGGATGCAGGTGATAGTATTTAGATTAGAGAAGACAGGATTTAAAAGATGTCCGGCTATATGGGTAGGACCGGAATTGAGTAGCTCATGGTTTAGGGAATCCATGTCAGAGATAAATCTGGTACTATTTTTGCAGGTAGGGTCTTCCAGATGTAGATTAATGTCCCCTTATACTGTGAAATTAGCCTTATTAGTGGCAAAGGATGAGATAGCTTCCATAAAAGTAGGTATCCAGTTAGCAAGGTGTTCTGGGGGTCGATATACTAACACTCCTGAGTAAGTAAATTTAGGGAAGAGGGCAAGTTTGAATAGTGCAGCTTCCCATGCAGGAATGGGTAGCTGCTCCAGGGTGCAGCTAATTTTTTTTTAAAAAATTACTGCAATGCCACCCCCCATTCTTTTTGCTCGATCCACTCTTGCTATTGCGTAATTGGAGGGTAAGGCTATTGCTATTTCTGGGCCTGAGCTCTCATGGAGCCAGGTTTCTGTGAGAAAAGCCGCATCCAGTTGATCATTCATAAGTAAGTCAAAAATATTAGCTTTATGTTTGGGGAGAGAGCGGCAATTTATGCTAGTCATAGTATATGATTTAAATCGGGGGGTTATTTGTTTTCCAGCATGCAGTGTGTTTAGGTCATGCTTAGGGGTGAACTGGAATCCGCAATGTGTGCAGATTGTGGGATCCATGATATCGAGAGCTCTAACGCAGTTGGGCGTTTGAGTGTTATTTAGGGCCTTCAGAAAGTCGGGGTTGTATTTGTAATTACCTGTCTTCCTTGCCTGTTTTTTCGTCAGTGGATTTGTTATTTTGTTTGTTGTGGAACCAGGGGTCCTGGCCCTGGGCCCGGGCCAGGCGTGGACGGGCGCAGACCGGCTTGCCTTTGGCGCGCCACCGGCACGCCCGCTGCGCGCGTACACTCTAGGGTGTCCATTTTATCCCTGACTGTGCCCAACAACTAGCCCGCTGCCCGCTCCGTTACCTCTAAGAAGGTGGCGGTATTTGGCGGCAGTCCCAGGTTTTGCCCAGCGTCCCCTGTTCAGCTCCTGGTCGTCTGAATCAGGTAAGCTGAGAACACCGATACAATTTTAAAATAGTGCATGAAGTTTTACGAAAGTAAAGCAAATAAAAGTAAGTGGCTAAAAATGAAGACTCCCGGCTTCCGCCTCAAGAGTTACAGACTTGTGTGGCAATTAGGTGCGGGAGCAAGAGTAGGGCGTCTTTTATCCCTGACTGTGCCCAACAACTAGCCCGCTGCCCGCTCCGTTACCTCTAAGATGGCGGCGGTATTTGGCAGCCGTCCCAGGTTTTGCCCAGCGTCCCCTGTTCAGCTCCTGGTCGTCTGAATCAGGTAAGCTGAGAACACCGATACAATTTTAAAATAGTGCGTGAAGTTTTACGAAAGTAAAGCAAATAAAAGTAAGTGGCTAAAAATGAAGACTCCCGGCTTCCGCCTCAGGAGTTACAGACATGCGTGGCAATTAGGCAATAGCAGATGGCAATAAGAACAATAAACATTAATGCTAGGCCAGTGCTGTTTTTAAACTGGCATCCAGAGACTAAAAGGACCAGTCTCACATCAACATTTTCAGAATGATTAGAACAGTGGAATAAATTCACTAAAAGCTTTTATTTTGTAGTGAAAAAGCAATACACTAAGGCAAACAGTTTGTATGCCAATATGACAGTATTTATTGGGGGTAAATGATGTGCAAGTAAAAATTAACGACATCATGTAGTACATCAACAGTGAGTTGCTTTGTCCTACTAATCTACCACTATAACTTCTACCAAATTATTAAACCCATCCACCGAAGCTTATTATAACCGTATGATTCATGGTTTTCTATCTTGTGTTTTTCTTGTTGCAATGCTACAGTTTTATTCATGTAAATTTATACATTCAATAAATTATTTGCACTAAATCAATTCGACCTAAAATAATGTACTGCTTCTCTATATATCCGGTTCCGAAAACGGCAAAAATGTTAGTATGAACACTATTTTCCACATCACTGACAGTCCCACCTATCCTAAGAATGGTGCCAAACCTTGTAGAAATGTATGTATATGGTAATTCTATATGGCAAATCTAGCCAAGAGGCAGTTGAGGGATGTACGTGGTAAAGTTGGTGAGTAATAGGAGAAGAAGCTGAGTTGATGCATTGCATTGTAGTGTTCTTTAAATAGATGAGTCATAAACTCTTTCCTAAATCGGAGCAGCATAGGAGCGGTCCTGATAGATATAGGCATGTTGTCCTAGATCCTGGGTGCATACATGGAAAGGTCTTTGATATCCTGTAAGTTCTAGACTTGCATTATATATAGAGTGTACTATCCCTGTTTGGGCCGCAGTGCACCTTTAACCCCTTCGCAGCGGGGGTAATTCCCCCGCTGTGCTGGGGGGCAGGGGGGCGTGCACAGCGCCCCGGTGCTCATGACTAGCTCAGCTCGTCATGAGGCACAGTGCTCGTGTGCTCATGACGAGCTGAGCTCGTCATAGCCACACCCGTTTTCATGGAACGTTCAGCACAGCAGGGGAATTATCCCCTCGTGTGAGTGTTCGAGCTCGTCATGAGCACACAAGCACCGTGCCTGATGACGAGCTGAGCTCGTCATGAGCACGGAAGGAGTTAAACGGGTGTGCTAGTTGCGAATTGGGTCAATGCTCCCTATTATAATAAAGGCGCTGCCCTAAGGGCCGCAGCAAACAGCTGCCGGTCGTGGGTCAGTACATTAATGAAAGGTGGACTGACTGTTTGAAGGAGTCGTTCTGCAATTTTCTGTGCAGACAACAAGCAGGCCTTCTTCTGAAAGGGTGGCAGAGATACCTCTGCAAGCGGTTGCAGTGAGTGAATACACCTGCCTGCAGGGAGATGTCTTAAGGGTCCAGACATCAAGCTATTTACCATTTCAAAGGTCAGCCCAAGAGAGGGCACAGCGACTGCGCAACACAGTCTCTCCGCCACGTCTATAATGTGATATGGATGCAGAGGCAATGTGCTTCTTCATTTGCATGGTGCCATGCCCCCATACAAGTAACGGGGAAAAAAACCTGAGATAGCCCCGGTAAACATGTAGCGCCAGAATGAACGGTTTAACAGAAGAAGCCAGGCAAGAGTCTGTGACCCTTTCTGTAATAGCAAACTGTTCCAAGAAGTGCAGAAAGTGGGCGTAAAGGCACAATTCACTCTGGGACACTTAATGTAATACAGCTCCATATGTCTGATTCTGGATGGAAGACATCTTAGGAAGAATTCCGGACAACTGTATATTTGTACATTTAAATGATGGCAATAAGTAGGCTCAATGGTTGTCGAGAAGAAACAGGGCAAAACATTCCTACTTTGTGGAATTCTCAAGCAAATAAAATGAAACTATCACCATATAGCAGTGTAAGCTGCCATCTTGCTCATCTGTAGAGAGCAGCAGAGTGCTAATAGAGCAGTAAAGGTTTTGAGTATTATGCTACTGGACATTTTATTGTTTCTGCTGATGTACTGCTATGATGTAATTAATCATGTACTTCATGGCAATCCAGTTATATGTCACCACTAGCTAAAGACTGTTGAAGAAGAACGGTGGAAACGTGGATTGCATCAGTGGGAACCCTGTTTACTTTGTGTTTTCTGACAGTGATACTTTATGGTAGAAATGCCACAATGCAATTTAATATCCACTGCTGGATAATAAGGATATTTTTAGTGCACTGCTATATATGAGGTCTCTTTTTGAAAATATTGGTTCACCATAAATGTCAAAAAGATCTTCTATGGCATGACCCACTTTTTTTTTATAAAATGTTGCTTCATTCACAGGAGACGTGTAATATCTTGTTCAAAAGTGTCTTATTTCCTGTATATGTGGTGCACTCCTGGCTCATCATGTAGCCATTTTAAATTATTGGAAACCATTGAAGTACACTTTCTGTAGTTTATAGTCCAGGCCTGCACAATATTGTGGTTCTTCTCTTCTCAAATTCATACAAGTATGACTTATTTGGTAGTCCACTGGACAATGCAGCAACAACATAGACACTTGAGCATGTTTAGTAATGGATTAATATTTTATCTACATCAGCGGAAAGAAAAAACCTGCAGTAATAGCAAGGTAATGCAGCATGCAGCTATATGAAGAAACTTAGGTGCTGACCTGTACCAATATGCTGATAGCACCCAAACAATCAGCATTAACACCCTGAAACCCGGCCCCTCCCAACTGCCAACCTGGATCAACCTGTACACCACTCCATTGCCTTTGGCTATGTTGGCACAATAGAAATACCCTATACATACACACACTCTCACACACATATGCATGAAAGACATCTTTCTTCTCCTGAACCCTCAAAAAATAGACTTTGTACTTTCTAATAACCAAGAGCAAATGTTATATCTCCATCTTGGATTCCTTGGAAACAGACAGAATAGAACCCACTCTCACTCCCTTGGCTAAATCCCAAGATCCCCGTCACCCGTTATTAACCATTCTCTGAAACCGCCGGGAAACCCTTTTTGGGTAGCTGTTGCGCCTTATAAATCAAAATGAACATAACATAACATAACCGCTACCTCAGTCTGGAACTCTGCTCTACAACATAAAATATCAACGTTGCTCGCCACGTTTCAAAAGCATGCCAAGACTCAGCACTTCAGACACATTCTGGACTAACCATCACTCCATAAAGGACCTTGGAAGCTACAGACACTTTCTCACGCCCAACACCCATGCACCACTACTAGGGTTTGATACCCCATACAATGTAACCTGCTTTCAGTTATAGTGTTGTTCTATGGAAGGAGCCGTATTACATATATGTCCAGATACACTATATAAATGGTTAAATAAATAAATAAAATTGTGGGATTAGGTGCTGAATAAGCCATCATGTTTATGATAGGGTAATTCTCCAAAGAACTGATCTGATCCAACTCCACTAATTCGTTATCATTCCAAGTGCCTCAGAATTCCAACCAATCACAATAAAGCTGTTGAGCCAATTGAATCACCATTTTCTTTCCAACAACATCAAATATGTCTTCAACTCTACCAAATATAAAACCAATCAGGTGTTAAATGATTCACACGAGTGACGTCACAAAACACTTTTAGGCACTTATAGGTTCTGCTAAAACAAATCAAAATGATTAAATAATATTTTTGGGTGCGCCAATCACACAAAGAACGCACAAAGTACTGACCAGCTCATCTGATTTATTTAATCCCTGCCGCTGTGCCACTGGACAGTGCCCATTGACGATATATGAAGCTAAATGCTTTAATAAAAATGCCATTGGGAGTGCAAACCTTGGAAGGCACGTGGAATGTGGAGAGGATTGGCAAAGTGTGGCTCAGAGAAAAGTGTTAAAGTGCAAGTACATATAAACATTATGCTATGCTTATTCGAAAATGTCACTGGCTGAGTCAGCTGCACCGACATTTTGATGATTAAAGGTTTCATCGGCCTCCAGCACACCTAGATCATCAACGTCCTCAAAATGACTCCTTCTTTCTTCTTGTTCCAGGGCGGTCTCTAAAAAAGATATATGTTTCTGCGCTTCCAGCTCTTCATCCATATTCAAGGCCGTGAGCTGGCTTCGTGCCGAGGGTCCTAGCTCGTCCTCCGCCATTGAATCACCTTCTCCTCTGTGTTCTGGAATTGGTCGAAGGGCAAGCGCTGTGAAAGGTCTTTCTGTTCGTAATCTTTTCTTTAGCTCTTCCTCTTTGGTCTGAAAATAATATACCACACCAAAAATGTAAAGTACATCCTTCTGTGTTTGTCACCAGAGGAGATAACTTATGCATTTGTACTCATGCAGTAGCTACAATGAGACTTAGCCTTAAACAAAGCAACCCCTATTGGCCACTGTAACATCTCAGATGATTGGACAGAGTTCCAGAAAAGCAAAGAAAGTTGTGGCCTGTGTTTTCATTTTTTATTTTGTATTGTTTAGTCTTATCTAAAACTTCACAATTCAAACTCTTATGTTATTAAAAATGCCATATCCATATATACACAACCCATAAGATCTAAAACCCCAACTTTAAAAGGTCTATAGACATGACAATGCAAATTCAGCTCACACAAAATATCCTACTAACAATTAATTTCTTCTAAAACTATTCTATAGTCTGCACACTTTTATAATATCAAGTCCGCTCAGTCCGTGAAATGTATCTGTAGTGTTGAAAACAGGCTTAGGCCCTGGGGCATACCATGTGCCATGGTAATGGAGGGGGCGTCACTCTGAAGGAGCCTGCTCAGCTAAAGATCTTTGTAGATTATTAAATTGGCCATTCTAAGTGAGATTTTGTCCCATGCACCTGGTGAAGGAGAACGACAAATTACTCATTGCAAAGACTCAACCCTTGAACTGTAATCCATAATGGAAAAGCCAGTATGTTACATCAATTTAATTTTGTTGATGTGGTGTGCCTCGATTTCGTTTCTAAACTAGTGAATTGCACCAGTCACTAAAATATTATGCATAATGTCCAGGAAAAATATCAGTAAAAGGTTTGGTTCCAAAAATTGTCAGTAGAATGCTTGGGGGCTATGTTGCTGCGGTGCTCAGTGGACAAGCCATGTGGTAGCTGAGTTTGAGTGTTTCTTGCCTTTAAGGCAGACGGTCTACTGAAGTCATGGTCTATGTGACAGACAGGATGTTACCAGTAGAGTGAGCAGAGCTTCCCCTTTTGAATGGTGAATATATTTTTAATTGAAAAGCTCTTCACCCTCACTGAGGGCCTTATTTATGACGGCCTGCGTCAATTTTGTGCGACTGTTGCGCCACTTTTAGTGATGCAGCGGTGGCATAAATAATACGCCATGTTGCGCCATATTTACGAAGTGACTCATCTAGGCAAATGTGTCTCTTCGTAAACCCCTGCGCTACATTATACCTGCGGCAGGTATAATGTATGCAGTGTGGGCGTTCCCCCACTAGAAAGGGACGTAGGAGTGGTGCAGCAAAATCTAATAGATTTCACTGCACCACTTCTAGGACACCAATGCGTCAAAACCTTACGCCTGGCTCAGAGCAGGCGTAAGGGTGACTCAGGCCCTTGCCCCATGTGAAAGGAACATTTCTGGAGTTGCATCAGGCTTCCGACACAACTCCAGCAATGAGCCCCTTTTTGTGCCGACATATACGTCAGTAATACTAATGTATCTGTCATTCCTTGCGACATGATGCTTCATACTGTAAATATGATGCATCATTGGTGCCGCAAGGAGGGCGCAGTGAGAAGTGGAGCATCGCTGCTTTCACCCAGCGATGCCCCACTTCTCATAAATGAGGCCAGGAATGTCTCTGCCCACTGGGGCTGTCCCAGCACAGGAATAGGTATATTCTGGTTTGGCGTGCACTCAGATTAACACATATGTCACCAATTTGATCTAAGTCACTGCAGACCTTGATTTTTCATGAAGGCACTCACAACACCTGAAGTCAGTCACTAACTTCTCCAGTCGAAGCCGGAGGAGGACCAGACAGACCCTGTCAGCATCACCACTTCTACAGCTACTGCGCAGTTTAGGGATAAAAGCTACATTGCGAATCAGCCTAATTCACACCCCTGTTCTTAAAGTAGTTACATGCACCACTGCTGACAAAGCCACCGAGTAGCATGAAGAATGTAGGCACTGCTAGAGGGCAGATTTGTTTTCAGCAAATATCAGCTGAAATATTTTGATGCAAATGTGGGTTACCTTTCGCCTCTCCTCCGCAGCTCTTATTTTACGGTCAATGTCTTCTTTTGTTAACTCCTTCTTCTTTTTCTTTTTGGTCTTCAGTTTTTCTAATTTTGCGGGTGGTCGCTTCAATGGTTTTCGGTTCCCCTCCACCTAAGGAAGAAAGTACAGACATGTTTTATTTGCTTATGAGAGTAGATGTGCAGATGTGCAAAATAGGCCAAAAAAATTAAAGTGGCTCTTGACCACTTCATGTCGTCTTCACAGCCTCCCTACATGTGAGAGAATGAGAGTGCCAGATGGCATGATCTCATGAGGGACACATTTGTCAGACCCTAGTGTCCCTATAAGCTAACTGGGCTGGGGTTCAGTACACAATGTGCATAGACTGTGTCTAGAGTGATTGACAACATTTTCAGGAATCTAACTGGGTATGTGAGTGCATGATATGACTTTGTGGGGATGAACATAGATTGTTCCCAGAAGTCAATTCCCTTGTACCCTTAGATGAGCTGTGGGGCAGGCAGATGAGCTGCTGGGCTTTGGCAATGCTCCTCCCAAGTGGTGCAGGAGAGCGACTCATTCAGGAGACCCCAGAATGTGATTGCCTTCCCATGCAAATGGACAGGACCACGATAGACATAAGGGCTGAACAGGCCGGCATTGGGTTGGACTAAGCCACTGGGGCAGATTTTTCACGGATTTCTGGGATTCAGACCATCTTCGTGGTTTTGGGCGAATACTAGCAAGGAAGAGGCGTTGAGTGGAGTCCATAGTGGGCTTGCCTTGGTGTTAAACGTAATAAAGGGTGGCAAAAGAAATACCAACCAGATATCAACCAGATACCTGCACACAAAAAATCCTACTCACAGAACATAGGGTGGTGGAATGTAAGCTCCACTTATGTGTGTCCACGTAAAGGGTACTCCTGAGAGAGCAATGTTTTGGCCATGGCTGTGGTTTTTATGATCTGAATGAGGTGTTAAACCCATTTGCTTCAGGAAGACACATAAGAGGTATTTCTTTGGCAATGGCAATGGCTTCCAGGAGATGATAGCCGGCCAGACCAAATCTGACTTGCTGTCTCCCAGTAGATTTTTTACTATCAATATGATGTTTCACAGCTGGGCTCTATTATTATTTATATTTCTTGACGGATCGCTCACTCTCCTATTTCCTATCTCTTAACTTGAATACTTCCTCCTGCTAATATGTGTCTTATCACTATTCTGGTTCCCCTTTTTCCTTTCTTCAACTTTTTACTCCTCTTTTCCATTTAAATTATGCCTGTGGTTGTACATGTACTTTCTATCATACATGGTTTCCATGAATTGGACAACAAGGGTGGCTGATAAATCAAACACAGAGAACATCCCTGCTGAGGAGACAGGAGCTGGAGGCAGTGAACAGAGGGGGTATATTTACAAGGGGATAACGTCACCTGAAGTCCCTTTTAGCGAACTTCTGGTGGTGCTAGGCTCTTCTCCATAATTACAAAGCGGCGTTAAGCTACTTTTTTTGGCCTAACGCCGCCTTGTAAATACGGCCCCTTTTACACACATCACTTTGCGTGAAAGGGGCATGCAATGGGTGTTGCTGTGGGTGTTATACTGCAACACCTATTGCTTTTTGACGCTTCCCCAGATTTACAAGGATGTGTAAATCTGAGGCAGAGCCAAAAACTAACGCCATGAATAGCAGGCAGTAGAATGGCGCAACAAGCAGAAATACTTTTATTTCTCCTTATTTTTGCTTTTTCTATGTGTGCTGCAATTTGCAGCACACATAGAAAGAGCAAAACACCATTAATGATTGTTTATGTGCAGGAAGGTGTTCCTTCCTGCACACAAACAATCATTAAAGGATCTCAATTTCCTACTTCTGTGTGTAATGCATTCTGCAGCACACAGAGAAGTAACAAATCGCCAATATTGATTGTTTATGTGCAGGAAGGGACAGCTTCCTGCACATAAACAATCATTCCCTGCAACGCAGGCACCTTTGCACTATACTACAAAGGTGCCTGCGTTAGCGCTAGGCAGTTACATTTAGTGCTAGCACTAAGGAAAACACAGGAGGTTACCTATATTCTTGTAGATACGGAGCATCCCTGCATTTTGGAAATGTCGGAGCAAGGCGCTGCCAAATTTGACGCTGATCCATGCTCCGACATTATAGGCAGTGAGGCTCAGCTAAGGACAGTGTAAAAGGAAAAAGAGTCCCACCAAATGTCTGCTATACTATAATGTTATTGCAGTAACCCTGGTCTGGGTCAGAGGGCACTATATCTCAAAGTTTACTAAATTATTGTCCAAAAATTGGACCACATCAAAAGCAATACATTTGAACACACATTATAAATGCACAAGGTACGTCAAGAGGAGTTCTATATTAAAACCACATGTAGGCATTACATTTTTAAAAAATGACATTTTATTATTAAAACCTGAGGGAATCACCCTCTGTCATAAAAAAAACACAATATACACTGTTACAAATTTGGAAAAAATGATTACACAATTCATATCATAGAAAAAACAAAAAAGTCGACGCGGCGTTTCGGTGCTGTTTGTAGATCTGACACCTTCTTCAGGACGGTTTATCTACAGGAAAGATTTATATGCATTTAATACACACACTCCTCTTACTAATAACGTACAAGAAACACATAGTCTCATTGTTAATCCATGAAAAGAATATCTAAAATTGTTGGTTGTAGCGATATAAGTTGTTCCATTTTTTACCACTAAAATAAACAGAGTCATTTATTTACAAATAGATTTTTTGTGTACAAAACCTTCTCATTTTTTGATTTTGCAAATCTTATCACTTTCTTCACAGGGTTGGTGATAATACCCAACTACTTCTTGCTATATAATTAACAATGAGACTATGTGTTTCTTGTACGTTATTAGTAAGAGGAGTGTGTGTATTAAATGCATATAAATCTTTCCTGTAGATAAACCGTCCTGAAGAAGGTGTCAGATCTACAAACAGCACCGAAACGCTGCGTCGACTTTTTTGGTTTTTCTATGATATGAATTGTGTAATAATTTTTTCCAAATTTGTGACAGTGTATATTGTGTTTCTTTTTATGACAGAGGGTGATTCCCTCAGGTTTTAATAATAAAATGTCATTTAAAAAAAATGTAATGCATACATGTGGTTTTAATTTAGAACTCCTCTTGACGTACCTTGTGCATTTATAATGTGTGTTCAAATGTATTGCTTTGGATGTGGTCCAATTTTTGGACAATAATTCAGTAAACTTTGAGATATAGTGCCCTCTGACCAAGACCAGGGTTACTGCAATAACATTATAGTATAGCAGACATTTGGTGGGACTCTTTTTCCTTTTACACTAATTACCCCGTCCCTCATAGGATCAAGGGGGAACTCCCTTTTTCTTTCATATCAGCTAAGGACAGCACATTCAGATAAAGCTGATTGTTATTGGTGTCGTGGTGGATGGGGATGCCTGATGCTTGTAACCGCTTTTCCCAGTCTCTCTGTCGATATTAACCAGTTTTTGGGCTACACTTGACTGTGCACCCTCCACATTCCACTTGTGGGTATACAACAAGTGCTGACAACACAGGCGCACATTACATAAACACACACATCAACCATAAATCACCATTTGAATCAAAGCTGATCAAGCACCTTCATGACAATATCAGCGCCTCTTCCAAAAATGTAAGACTCTGCTTTTCTGTGTAACTAATCAAGCCCTGCTTGGTGCAATAAATAGCCAGGAAATCAAGGGGCTGAAGGCCTTGTATGACTCTTATAATGCATTAAGTGAGCAGTTTCGTTACCAATAGTGTGCATTGGTGTAGGGACTGTAGCACCTCACATCAGTGTTAGGAGCGGTAGCGAACAAGAAAGGAATTTTCGAGTAAAATTATCTCAATAATTTCTTGGGAGTGAATGGAACCATTGCAATTTTCAAATCTTTTCTTGATGCCAACTATTTTGAGAAACAATCAAAAATAGGTAGAACCGGTTTATTTTGCTCATTAATGTTTCTGTATTTTGTCATACATGCATGTATATTCATCCTGTATAAAACAAACATTGGGAATGACTTAAGCATGTGAACCTCTGAAGTTCATTATATGGAAGCAACAGTACAGAGGACTGTTAGTGGAACTGCCATAACAGACACATGCATGTAATTGAAGTGGGGATGTGGGTACCGGGAATAGCCTTATTAATTTATTTTGCCTCCTGAAACTGCATACACTATGATTGTGAGCAAAACAAGAGTGCTTGCTTTAGCACTGGGAAAAAGGCCGTTTTTATTGACTTTGCTGTTCTTTACTTCTACTGCAAAAATCAACTATTTTCTTCTTCACTCACAGTCAAGAATCTAGAGTATTGAAAAACGCAACTGCACGTACCATGACATCAAAAGCTTCGCCATTTCTCACAAATCTAGGCTGACTTTGTATTATTCCTTGCATCATGAGCTCCTCTAGGATGTCTGAGGATTTCGCTCTTTCCTGGGGAGGTCCTTGCTGATTGGTCAATCCGCCGCCAAATAATGAGCGCTCTAAAAATAAAAGAGAGAACATTGGTTAGTCTGGACACCATGGGTTTGGTTGTTTAACGACTTTCAGCCAGGGTTGGGCATGCCACTTTGAAAATTGTTGGGTTGTAGACCACTCTAACATAACTAAATCCCAGACACAAACATTAAGGTGAATGTGTAAACGAGAGAAGAAAATGAATATAAAATAAGGACACCATTGCTCATGTGCACTGAAGGAGCTTTCTTTATTATTCGGACACATTAAAACTCAGTCAAACTCAGTCATTACATTTCAAAAGTTTCTGGGGCCACTGAAGTATGGATAGTAGGATAGTACTACAGGGGTGTAGAATAGGAAACAATATTGCTAACTCTACTTTCCTTTATAGAATACTCTACTTTCCTTTACAGGATGTATCGTTAGAGCGCAAGAGAGCGGAATCCGCATTATCCAACAATGTGGTTTTTTCATAAACTGTGACCCTGATTACAAGGTAAGGGCTGTTTCTGATCCTCGTATATAGGGATGAAATTTATGAGCAGTCTGATAATAATCACAAACTTTGCATTTTTCTATAATAGATTTTTGGCCGGTCAAACTTGATGACATTTATCTGGGTAAAATACCAGTAAAAAGGCAAAACATGCGAAATTCAGTAGTTTTTATATTGATCCTAAATGTTATGCCTCATTTCCAAATTTGAAATTCCGAATAGGAGGTATTTACCACACCTGGTAAATACGTCCTTACCCACAGGTAATCAGGAAATGGGATTTACCAGATGTAGTAAATACCCGAAACTATTTGCACAACTCCTTAACCAGACTCATGATTACACTCCACCTTTGACCTCCACTCAAACGACTATCCAAGGGAGTGATCTCTTGCAACACTATGGCGACCAGGGTCTTACATAGTCAGCACAGATCAATTCTGGATTTAGGCAGGCATTGCCAGCTAGTTTGTGAGCTCAGATCCAGAGGGCTAGAGAACCGTTTCCTATGTTCAACTAGTTCTCGGTCCCAGTATTCATCTGGCCGTTGAAAATATAAGATGTCTCACATAATAATATACTATATCACATGATAATCTGAAAATCATAATGATCTCCCTCCATCCCTCAATTTTTTTTATTTAAAGATTTTGGTTCAGAAATAAGTCAACAGCAGAAGCTATGGGTATCAAGGTTTTCAATGTTGATCATTCATAATGTCAAATTCGAAAGTCAGTGCCACCTTAAAAACAATTACTATGTCAGTGAAAGAAGGACCGTTCTCAAACGTGTTTCACAATCAAGAATCATCGCACCTTTTTTGGGGCAGGGTCGGATTGGGAATTTGGGCATTCAGCCGATATCCGAAGGCCCATGCAGGAGAATGCGGTGCTTAATTTGTGCATTCGGTTGCCAATGGACCAGCACTAATTTTTGGGGCCTAAGGCTTCTTTTTCCTAATGAGATTTTGATCAGATCAAGAGAGAGACTGGTAGAACAGGAGGCAATGAGGAAGAAAAAAATATTAGATAAGCAGGGAGAAAGGAGAGCTGAAAAGGACATGCTTGAGTGAGATAATAAGGCAGGATGTGTAGGGTGGTGGAAGAAAGAGGCATGAGTTGAAACCATGACTAGGGTCCCTTGTTATTGAGATGGCCTGCATTTGGCAAAGCCGACCAAGAACTTGTAACACAAGATTTGTGTTTGTGTGTATGTGTATTAACGTTTTGCTTGTGTTGGTGTTCAGTATCTGACAACAATGCCAATGATGAAACCATATCTCCTCTATATTTTGTCCAAGTCCCTGGACCGTTTCTTCCATTCACTGCTCACAGTGAAAGTCTGTCTCTTCTGTTCCAGAGCCCATGAACGGAGTCCGTCTCCTAAATCCGTTTGTCTGTAGTAAGAGTCTACATCTTTTTCATGATTAAAATCAAGTAGGCCTTTGAATCTAGAGAGTATCTAGGCATTCTTCTTCAATTCTAATTTCAGTATGGATACCTCTCATCATTACTTATTTGCTAATGAATGAATCCTACCAATTAAAATTATGCAAATATCTATCATCCCCCAATTAATGAAAGGAAGAGAATCTCTGTTATTGTATCATCTTTATTGTTCCATGTGCAAATATAACCCGTGAATATTTAAGTCTGTCTCCGGTTATTCACATTTTCATAATCTATCAAAAACTTTTGGTACATGGCACAGCTATAAAAAATGTGCAAAAACTAAAGTAGTGTCCGGGGCATTCTTTCTCATTTACACAAATCTACTGAATAAATCCTAGTAAGGGTAGCCAAAAAAACCTAAGAGGAATGTGACCTTATTTGTTTAGTTCATTACAATTCTAAATTCTGTCCAGTAGAAACCACTCCATTCCAGCCGCCTTTTCAACAATGATCAACTTTGTACACCAAGTGTTGACTCATCATTTGTCGCCTTCATTGGCATATACATAGACTCCTGGTGGTAATAATAAGCATATGATTACTGAGATTGAATGTGTGGTATATGTATACGCCACATATTCAATCCCTAAATGGTCCAATGTGGAGAAAAGAAGGAGACGAGTCGACACTCAGTGTAATACACCATATGCTATTTAAATCTCCATCATTAATGCAGCAAACAGCAGTGAAAATACATGACGCGATTCTCTTCCTTTCCCCTATGAATGAGCAGGTACTTTTGGGCTTAATGGCCAGGAGGGGACTCAGGAATAATAGGGAGGAAGCATGGGCAAAGGCAGAACCAGGGACCCGAAGATGAGTGCCAGGAAACCCATGGGTGAGATGCACTGAAATATTGGAGTTTTCCGTCCTGTCCTATGTTACCGATTCTAAAAGCCATAAAAGGCCATATTTACGGTAACATTCTCCAAAATGATCTCCCTGATACTAACCTTGCAATGCTCCATGAAAGGTAGCGATCCACAAATGTGGGACACTATTTTTGGTCCCTATCCAACTCTGGTTATAGGCCTGTCACTGTCATGCCTTTGACTTGCTTTGACATTTGCAGAGCTCAGTGATTGTAAAGCCAAACACAGTTTATTTATGATGTGGTCACACTTGGCTTTTCCTTTTCTAGCAGCTATTGCCTTCTGCCAATTTGTTTTAACTGCTACCTCTTTCCTTTCCACCAGTTGTCAATGGCAGAGCACATCGAGGCCATTTCCCGTATATTGGACTGAATAGAGACTATTTTAAGCGCCTCACAATATAGTGAAATCCAGAAGGGTTTTCTGAATGATGAGCACGTATGCAAACAGTCACGAATGAAAGTCACTATATGTAATGATCTCATACATATTCATTGTGAGCATCTCGAAACACTGACTGACTTGACTGCCCAGTCTGCCACTAGTTTTGCATCCTTGTTCCACCCTTACTGTTTTCCAATGTTTCTACGAGCTCTAGAACTGACATTGTTCGTCGAAAACACAGGATTTAAATGAAGACATAAACTAATTCACTTAGTCAAATAAGTCTTAAGGCAGATCAAGCGGGGAAACATTCCTTGCCTGGAAAAAAGTATTTTTTCTCAAATTCATGGAATTGCATTTCTTAAGCCGTATTCAGATACATCATGGTGAAAGCTTTGTTTCCCCACAAGCTTTTTTTTTTTATACAATGGCACAGAAAAGAGAAAAAAAACTCCAACCTTTCGCATCCACTCGCAAACAAAAGAAAACGTGCCTAACATAACAAATGTGAATGTGTCCTTATGTAACACAAATGGTGCTCAGGCAGAGCGCTCTGATACCCGATACTTTCAGGTCAAGTTCGCGCTATGTAAAACTCCGGGGAAAAAAATTTCTTCTAGGCAGAGACAGACGCGTTTTCCGGCGTCTATTGTTCGTTGCAACGAGCCGACGTCACAACAGAATGATCACCTGTCATTTGTGTACAATTGCTAGGGCATCGCACGTGCAGGATGATTGCACCTTCTGTTGTGACAACCGTTGAACCCTTGGCTGGAAATGGATCTTCACTGTCACAATTGTGAAGTCTACAGTATCTATTCGTCGATCAGCGCGCAGCCTGTAATTACTGTGTCTGTAAATGGCTGCGCCACGCCAATCCCTGCGCCGCTTTCAATGATTGGACAAACTCAGGGCCTCATTTACAAAAAAACTGCGTGGGGCAGCGCCGCAATACTTTTTGCTGCGTTGCCCTACCTTAATTTGAAAGGGCAGGAATGCACCGTATTTACAAGATACAGTGCATTCCTCTAATTTCAGCCATCGCACAATTTGGTGCCTTGCGCCAACAACGCAGGCACCCTTGCACCATGGCGCAGTTCAAGGATGTCTGCATTGTTGGCAGAATTTGTTTTGTGCAGGAAGGGGCACCTTCCTACACCAAAACAACCCAGAGAGACATTTTTCTCATTCTATGTGTACTGCAGAATGCAGCACACAAGGAAAGAGGGAAAAAAAAGGAGAAATGAAAACACCTCTCCTCGTTACGCCTGCTCTGGAGGCGTAAAAAATCCATGGCTGTTGCGTCGCAAAGTCCATGGAACACCTCCTTGAAGCACAGTAAGGCAACGCAGCGCTTACTCCATATCCATGACGCCATGAAAAGCCATGAAGGGTGGCTTTGTGTCACCTCATAAATATGATTGAGACCACTGGAGCGTTGAAAAAAAAGCGATGCTCCAGCGGTGCAGTCCTCTTGTAAATAAGCCCCCTAATGTTTATGAAATCACCAGAGCCTATGGGTGGGTTGGAGGTGGAGCTGAGTAGACCAACAAGCGTGGCAAGTGATAGAAGACTTTCAGCTCTCAATTGCAGACCTGCCATCTCACAGGGTACCACCATATTTCACATAATAAGAGCTCCCTTCACCCGTCACCTATTTAGGACCCAATATCACACAGAGGCAGACATGGCTGGTTTTAGCATTGACGGTGCCCCATTGTAGAATCTTTTTCGATGCCCCTTAATGACCTCCTTCTCCACTGATTCCCTCACAACCTCCCTGCAATAGTGTCCCTCATCTCTCCATAGCCTCTGTTTCATATGCATTTAATTTGTTTTATAGCGCTACCCATATTAGTGTAGGGTGTCGGAGCACTTTACATCACACACATATTCTGCGGAGACAAAGAATCATAAATGCGTAAATTAAACTATAGGAAATGTTACATAGGACAATGAAGGTTACACGGTGTAGGAATCACATTATCCATATTAGGCAGTATATTTTAAGAGTGTTTGGTCTGGAGAAGCACAACTCAGGATTTAAATAGTACGACAACATTTATCAGCATAGCATAATGAAAGACTGGGGAAAAACATAACTTCTTAACCTATACCATACAGTTTGCATGCAGCTCTTTGGTGACAGCTCATAGGTCACTGTGTTACATTAGGATTGTAACTTCTGAACTGCACTTAACAAAAGGATCTACGTGACAAAAGCAGTAAACCACTGTGCTATCTACATAAAATACAGTTCTGTGAGTTACATGTTCTTTGCAGCAGGCATATTAACCCTCTGTACTACTTTATGATGAGTCAAAACTGCCACTAGACAAAACTTGATCTACATCCAGCAGGGATATTGAGAACCAGAGTTATCTTGAAATGTTTACTGCTGGGCACACAAGGAACTCTCCAGCATTTATTTTTACATAAAGCACCCTCCACAGTCCGCGCCAGCTGCGACTGCACAGGTTGCACTGCCCTACAGCTGTTCCTAGTGGCAGAGAAGACAGATGGAAAGCATTGCACAGGGTGGGTTCCAGCTTGTCGTTGGGGCTTTGAATAGCAGATGTGCATTAATGTCTGAAAGAACACTCCAACACATCAGCGACAGCCTCAGCAACCATTTTCGGGGGAGGGTATGGGCAGTGCTGGAATTGGAAACACTTTAGTTTGAGAACCCATAAATTGAGGGTCCAGGTTGGCAACAAAGAGGGAGTGGAGTCATGAGAGGCAGAGTCATGAAAAGCAGCCTGGCAGTCATCTTATTATTTTTTCTAACTCGTTCACAAAGCAGTTGGCACCTATGAGAAAAGTGATGATAAATCTGTACTAGCTTAATTGGTTGCAAAGGCTGCATTTTAAACTATCTCTAAAGCAGCACTGTGTGCCTGGCAAATCTCAGAAAATAATAATAATGGTCAAATAACTTTGGTGGCTATTGCACTTGCCAGAGAGATCTGTGTTTTGTTTAGTCAGTGTTGACTCATAAAATAGTAAAGAGGGTTATTGTGCCTGCTGCAAAGCTCATTGTCATAGGCAGAGCTTCAGGGGGGTTGTTTGGGGTGTTACATCACCATATTAAATGTGTTTTATGGTAAATAGTTGGGTACAGGTACTTTCAGTCGGGTATGGTGAGGTGTCTATTTGATTTCACCAGTAATATGTATATGCAACCAGACAAAAATGTGCATACACTGTTTGTTTTAAAAGTGTTCATATATGTTGGTTATTTTACAACATGTTGTGTTTTCTCACAGTACGCCTACCAATCTGCATTTGCCTCCCTTTCCACTGTACTTCAGCCCCTCTTAAGCGCTCAGCTTGTGGCATAATGTATTTTAACATCATACCTGCCTGCATGTCTAAAATGGCAAAATGGCTGAAGGGCAATTTGCTTCAATTCAATAGTGAAAAGACAGAGATTCTACACTGCAAAGTGGGAAAGATCTCGCAAGGATTGCCGAATGATTTCTGGCCAACAAATGCAAACGGCTCGCTGGCACCAGTAAGCTCTGTACGCAATCTGGGGGTCAGCTTTAATGAGAAAATGAACTTGGAGTCCCACGTAAACAAAGGAGTAGGAGCTTGTTTTACTCTTATTCGAGGACTCTGTAAAATACTACCTTTGCTGCCTGTCCAGGCAAGAACCACAGTAGTCAGGAGCATTATTTTAAGCCGTCAAGATTACTGTAATGCCCTGCTTCTGGAGACCCCGGGGTATTTGGTTGCCAGACTCCAGAGTGTCCAGACAACTGCAGCCAAGCTTGCGCTGAGCCGCCCACGTCGCTCCTCGACAACACAGGCCTTAGCGGAGCTTCACTGGCTCCCAGTAGCGCAAAGGATCTTGTTTAAATCCTTGTGCTTAACGTTTAAAGCACTTCATGGACAAGGACCAAAGCCGATCCAAGCCAGATTTCAATGGTACGTACCCACTCGTAACCTTCGCTCTGCATCTGCCTATTCAGTCAGGATACCAAGGACAAAGAGAGCAACCTTGGGGGGAAGAACCTTTAGTGTGGTGGCTGCCCGCCTTTGGAACAGCCTTCCCTTAGAAATTAGGAGTACACAGAACCTAATGCCATTTCGCAAGAAAGTAAAGACCTAGCTCTTTCCCACTGAGCTATGTACTGGCATCAAGGACGTGCATGCACACTGCAAGACAAGGGTTAAAAACCTTATTGATTTTTCTCAACCTGTTATTATTCAGTTGCTAAAAAGGGTTTCTCCAAGTAGTACTAAAGGATAATACCAAGCACTGTGTTAAGTTTTAAATCCTGACTTTGTGTTTCTATCAGCAATTCAATCTTGGTATATAATCTCTAAATGTTTTTTTTAAAATGTCACTCCTACACCTTGAAACCCTCTCTGTTTTATGTAACATCATGTACATTGATTTACACTACACCACTGTATGATTTAACGTCAATGTTTAATGTGTGCTTGTGATGTAGAGTGATCTGACACCCTACAGTGGGAGGAGTAGCACTATGAAGCCTCAAACCTGACACCAATAAAACCAAGGTACTCATCTTTGAGAACACCGCCTCTTCCTGGACCACACCTGGTGTCCCACTAAACTAGGCCCTCCCACCTGAGCCCACAGAACATGCAAATAATCTAGGCATTATTCTGAACAGCAATCTATCCATGAAAAAACAGGTGAATGCTGTCTCCTAAGAATGTTTCCACATCCTCTGCACACTGAAGAAAATCATCAAATGGCTCCCCACAGACACCAGAAGCACCCTCACACAGGGCACTCATCAACAGCCACCTGGACTGCACCATCACTCTCTATGAGGGGATCAACACCCAACTCCAAAACAGGCCCCAGACAATACAGAACGCGGAAGCCTGGCTCGTTCTCAACCTCCCGCGACAGACCCACATGACCTCCCACCTCACAGTACTGCACTGGCTCCCTATCATCAAACGCTGCCATTTCAAACTCCTCACCCACATTTACAAGCCCTCCACAACAAGGGCCCAGCCTGCATCAACCAGAGTGAACTTCTACCAGCCTACAAGGCAGCTTCACTCCTCCTCCCATACCTCGCTCTCTCCCCTCGAATAATCAGAAGCAGAAGTGGCAGCTGATCAGTGGCGGTCCATGCAGGTAAGTACGATGGGGCAGGGCAGGGCAGGGCAGGAGTTGGTGGGTGAAAGTGACAAACGACGGGATAGAGAATGTAAAATAAATAAAACCACTTCCTTGCATTTACCGCATCCCAGAGTCGGTGATGCGACGAGAGCAAGGTAAGTGGTTTTATTTATTTATTTATTTCACATTCCCTATCACATTATTTGTCACTTATTCCCTACCGAAGCCCCCCCACACCACCATGCTAACCTGCATGAGCCGCCACTAAGACCAATCCATCTCCCACCTTGCCCTCAAACTCTTGAACGATCAGCACCAACACCTCTGTAGTTCAGAAAGAAACTTGGCTCATCAACAAATAGCTCGGAGCAGCAGAACATTCCCCCCGCCAGTGCCTGGAGACCCTCACAGGTGATAAGTGGCGCTCTATCAATCCTGTTTGAGTTGAGTAACAAAAAAATAGCAAGTGCTATTAAATTCTTATTCATGTAAATAGTCCTAGATATTGATACATCTGACATTCTTAAAGTGTGTGCATATCTCTTACATATAGGGCTTGCACAAAATCAAAAACTTGGCTCCAAATGGTAGTTTTGCTTAAGTAGTTGTGAAGTTTTAACAAGCTTTGTACCTTTGTTTCCCCATTGCATTGGCATCTAGGTGTTAAGCTGAAAATAGCTCCAAGCCATGATTCTACTCAAACAAAAGGAGGGCTGGTGGCCCTTCAAATATGCCTTTATTTTGGGCACAGTAGGAAGAGAAAATAAAAAAGCCACTTAACTGCTTGCACAACAGACAACACGCGAGCACTACTGAAGAATTTGTCCCGGTGTTGGCAAATTTCACCAAGACCAATTCAGCATATTCACAGGGGCCAGAGAGATCCCTGATCCGGCTGAATAGCTGCTGAAAAGGGGATCCAGCTGGGCCCCCCTTCATTCCAGAACTGGGTGTGGGGGGTGTTGGTGAGGGGAGGAGGCAGATGTGCCTCTTAGGTAGTTTTCTGCATGAAGCCTGCGCCTCCAAGCCCTCATCGCCCTCCCACAATGGTGAAATATATTTTAAGTTGGCAGGTCTGCTATTGGCTTCAAGCCATAGAACAAGTGACATGCTGGCGCTCAGAGAATGTCAAGAGGTGCAAAACAATCTATATAAACGTGCTGAAAGTGTTTTTCTGTCTGTTTGTGTATTTTGATAAACCTGGTATTATCGCATTAAGAAATGCAACAGAACCACTTCAATTTTGTTCCTGTAAGCACTAGTAAAAGATTGTGTTAACTTCACAGCTCTAAGCGTGAAAAAACTCAATTTCTATGCGGTCTCAAGATTATGGGCTACAGTAACACAATTACTAGAATTATGTCATTATAGTGAGTGATCTGACAAACTCTCAGTTAGAGATATGATATGAGGGTCTAAAACTATCAAGAACATTTACTGTCTCTCTCAACAGAAATATTAGTGTCAGTGAAAGAAGGAATGAAGGACTAATGGCTGCTATAGATCTTCTGCTCCAACATTTCATTGTCTGTATTTCTGTTTCTCCCCTTTTTTAATTTCGAACATTTTATCCTTGGTGGGTGGAATATTCAAATAGTTTTATAAATCTTCTGCCTCAGGCTATTGAGGTTAATAAAGCCCCTCACTCTAGATATCTGTACACACTTGTGCTTGAGTCCGGAAGCCTACGCCCCACTACTTTCAACTGTCAGCAGCCGCCACTGGAAACCGGGTGCAGAAATGCTGGTCAACTCATGATCAGGCAGCGTAGATTTCAAAACCGAGGACTGGGGTTTCCTGGGCCCCATTGCAATTGGTTTTGGAAACCGGTAGCGTTTTGCCAATGCGCTAACCAAAATGTCTATGTAAAAGTGATACACGGACAGAACCGCAATATTTGAAATGTTGTATACTCCTTAATATAAGAAAAGGATACATTGAGAATCAACACTTTTTAAAAGGAGATTACACACCTGACTGAGCAGGAGTGGGTCACAATCATGAGAACAATCCCACAATGGAATCAAGTTGCCCTATGGCTACTGCAGTGTCAGCATCCCAGCGCCTGCCGGCCTGCTTCTTCGCCTCTTTTAGCAGCATACTGAATCCATAACACTCATTCCACATCTCTTGAAAGTGCAGTGGAACTGAGCATAAAATCAATGGATCAAATGTCACCCTTTACAAATGTTGTACAACAAATCACAGTGTTGCGTTGGTAACTTTATAAATAACCATTCACTGAAACTGTTTGTTATTGAGAAACTTGAATTAAAACCTATAACCTTGACAATAAGGATCTAAGACATTAACCTCATGCGTGCGGCGCATTTTCCCGCCGTGCGCTGAGTTTTTTAAAAACCTGCGGTTCATGATGAGCTCAGCTCGTCATGAGCGTACGACAGGCGTACCTCATGACGAGCTGAGCTCGTCATGAGCGTCGAAGGGGTTAACCACTAGGCCACAATCTTTTTACTTCCCCCACAACAGCCCTAAAACCAAGAAATGTCTGTAATGTTGTAGAATATGCAGGGACACTAGGACCGGTGCAGCAAGAGTAAAGGTGGGAGGAGAGAAGGGAAGCGAAACAGGAGGGGTTAGGACTGACAGAAAGGAGCAGGGAAAGGAAGAAGGCAGACAAGTGTAAAATAAATCTCCACTAGTCTTCCACACCTTCGGTCAGTGTCGTTTGTTCCAGTGTCACGACACTACATCTGGTGACAAAGGTGGGATGTTATGCAAATGAGCGTCAGGCAGGTATTCGAGCACAGGAAGACTCACAGCGCCTGTCACCTGGCGCAGATGCAGCAAAGTAGATGATGACAGCACTTGAAGCAGGGTGCAGGATCAGCAACGAGGGGTTCAGGAATGCAGCGGGCGCAACAACCAGCCTACGAACGCCTAAACACCACTAGTGTTGACAGCCTTCATGAACATGTGGAATGAAAGTGTGTGTTCCACTCTGACTTAGAAGTAAGATCATTTAGTTAGGTCCTTTTGCAGTTTGAATGCAGTTTCAGGCGAGTGCCTGACTTGAAAAATGGCCGCCATGGAATTCTGGCAGTGGATTGGATGAGGCGCCTGACCTCAAGATAGCCGCCGGGTGAATCTTGCTCCTCGCGAGAGTGCAGGTCAGAAGCAAGGCAGAGGCAGAGATCATTGACAGCGTGGGAGCTGCCCAGCGAGCATGTACAGCAGGTAAAGCAGGCACTGGGAACCTACTTGCAGGCAGATGCGGCCTCCGGGTCCAGGACAGGCACCAACACGCCTCGGATGGACGCCCGAGGGCAGGACAACAATGTGGGAGCGCAGCTCAACCTGGATCCTGCGCGACCGGGGTGGGCTCCCGGGTCGCGGCACAGCACAGAAGCTCCGAGGCAGCGGAGCGCTCGACGTGACACCACTGCAACAGACGATACGCAGCCAGGGTCAATGACCATCCTCGTCGCCAACTGTAGTTTAGAGCATTGGGAATGTGGTGATTGACCCTTCTGATTGCCTCTTGCTGGTTTGAAATCTGTGAGCGTGAACAGGTTCCCTTATGAATATAGCCGGAAACACTGTGCGCCCTCAGTTATAGATAAATTACACTGTCCTTAAAATGCCCCCAGCAGTGATCCAATTTCTGAATAAAAATGTAAAAACAATCCCCGCTCAGAGGTAGGTAGATGTATCGGTAAGGCCCAGTAGGGCCACCCAAACTTTAAGCATCGCTAGTATGACCCTGCCACCTGGCAGCCAATAGGCACAGGTGCTTTTGTGGTCGCCTCTACAAGTGTGAAATTTGAAAAAAGCAACAGCAGTGGGCGTTGAACTCTCCTCTCCCTCCAGGGGAAAGTCTGCACCGACCTGTACCTAGCGTTCGCCATGGTGGCAGTCCTTTCTTGAACAAACTTCACATTCTGATTTTTTTTTGTTAGGAAATGCCGCTTTTAAGATGCACACCACTCCCCTAATAAGTTTGCTTTATTATAAATTACTAGAATGTATCGTGCCCAATTAAAAGAAGACTAGACAATATTCTCTGGTTAAAGTACTCTCTGCAAAAGCCTTTGACGAGTACAAAAGTATGCAATAATATGTGCTAGCATGCAAACACGCGCCTAGTTACGCTATATTTGGATAAGTGACAGTGAGATTATAAATACCGTTCTGCAGAGTGCGCCTTAATTAATCCCATGTGGACTCTATGCACCTGACATTACCTTAATGCAATCCAACGTTCTAGAGTAGCTGAAATACTCTTGGAAGCGCTAATTGCGCGCATGCTTGTCGACAAGTTTGAAAAAAGTCAAACAAACTTGTTCAGCAGAGTCTAGCTATTGTACGTTTTGCTTTGATGCACATTACCAGTTCCACAGCTGCTCATATCTGCCGCTTCATTTTAAACCAGTGTGGCAGAATGCCTTTACAAATATAGATCCTGGGCCGGCTTTAGCACTAGCGGTGCCTGGTGCGACAATCTTTTTCGGCGCGCCCTCTGCCCAATGACCCCCCCCCCTCCTTGGATTCCCTCACTACCACCTGGCAAAAGTGTCCCTCATCCCTCCATAGCTCCTCTTTCACATACATTTAATTTGTTTTAAAGTGTTGTAAATGCTGGAATTACTAATCCACTTAGCTAACCTCATAAAATTCAGATCTGTTCTTTGCAGCAGGTTTATTAACCCTCTGTGCTACTTTATGGGGAGTCAAGACTGCCACTAGATACAACTGCATCTATTGCCCTAGCAGGAACATTAATCACAAGAGTTATATTGACATTTTTATTGCTGCCTGAAAGCTGGACTCACAAGTAACTCTGCAGCAGGTGCTTATAAATGGTAGGTTATTGCTAAACACAGTGGTCCACCTGAGGTCAGTGCCCCCCTCCAGGTCAGCACCCAATGCGGCCGCACCAGTCGCGCCACCCTAAAGCTGGCTCTGTATAGATCTGTGAGGCACGTGAAACTGCCCACAGTCAATGGTGTGATAATCTGTTTCCTATATAGGAGCCACTCTGTTCTCCACCTTTGTAGGCACCACATGTGGCTAAAAGTAGCGCTGGACGAACCACTGAATGCTCGAGCCAGGTTCGAGCCACAGACCAGGCTCAGGCTCAGCTAGAGGCCCTCCTAGACCCTCGAGCCCAAAGTAAACTGAGCTTTCATGTATCTTCTGCCTCCCGCTGCCACACTTCTCTCATTTGGTAATTACACAGATCATAGACAGTGAAAAGTAATAGAGCCCATCTGCATACAACTCCCTCCAGCAGGAGTAAATACAAATATAAAAAATCTTTCACAGTGGGAGCTCTGCCACCTCACTTCACTTGCAAAGATGGGAAGAGGTGTCATGGCGTTGGATCTCACACACTGTTTGTTTTGCTAAAAGTCTAATTGCTTTTGTTGAAGTGTTAAGGCGCTCCTAAAGTTGACACCTTATTATGTGAGGAGATGCTGCAATGTCCTTAGGAGTAACTGGCTTTCCCTTAACTTCGTATTTTTCTCTAGAAAGGCTACTTTTTCCGATTTGATTTAACATGAAATACGGTACAATTATTAAAAGTGCACTGGTTTAGCTCCTTAAAGAATTAAACATGGAGCACTAACCTTTGAAGTAAAACAGGAAATGATCCCATCTACTGGTTGAATTGCACTATTTGGACCAGGAAAAGTGTGATCAATCCCAGCTTCCTCCCATGATCAAATTCTGTGAGCGTAGTAAATTACTTGAAATATATTCAGGACATGCGCTGGAATAAAGTGCTGCACTATTTATAGCAATATAAAGGACACATGACTCCTAGCTTGCCTCACATGGTTCGCTAATGGCAACATCGTCATGGCAGAAGTTCATATTTAGAAACTCACTTCTAATAATTACTACTTAATGCACTGATATAATGTACTGTACTAAAGTGACACACTCCCATGACCTATAGCCTATGTTTACATGATTTACATGCCAACATTTTTCATGACTCGTGAACAAGCACAATACATCGCAGTCATCACTTACGTCAATGACACTCAAATCATCCTCTTCCTGACACGCAAGACAAACACCACCATCAACTGCATCACAATGGTAGCAGACTGGATGTGACCCAACTGCCTGAAGCTCCACTCCCACAAGATGGAAGTACTGGTCTTCCGCAACAAGACCTCTCCTTGAGAATCCACCATCAGAACTAGGGCCAACACCCACACCCACAGACCAGGCAAGAAAGTCTAGGGATCATCCTAGATCAGTGGTTCTCAAACCTTTGACTCCTGAGGACCCGACATTGAGTTATTACTGGAATCGAGGGACCCCCAAGCAATTTGTACTATTTAAATTTCAAACATTAAAAAAGTAATTTGCAGAAAACACACAAACAAGTGCACACCAAAAAAATACTCGAATTACTAAAGATTTTATAATTTTATATTGAAAACATTTGAAAAAAATCAAAATATTTTAATGGGACGGTTTGTGCTGCATCTCGGCGACTAACATTTCAATGTTTGGTTTATTTCACGGTTTGAGGCTTCTGCACCTGCCAGGGCCAGACTGGAAAGCCAAAGCAGCCCTGGCAAATGTCAGAACAGTCCCCGTACGGTGCACACCAAGTGAACATGTGTACCTGACCACTACAAAGGGGGCTTCAGGGGGTTCTCCCACCAAGAACATTAGGCGAAAATGGTGCGTTCTATTACACATTTATCATTATATATTGAATTGTATTAGCTCTTAAAGCATAGTAAATGATGATCTTACTGTGCACCTTCAATGATTCCCTCACTATCACTCTCCAACATTGCCTCTTATCTCTCCATAGCCCCTCTGTCACATGTATTTCACTTGTTTTATAGCACCTCTCATACCAGTGAGGGTTGTCAGAGCACTTCACATCACACACATACAGAGACAATGAATCATAGGTGTGTAAATCAGTGTAGAACATATTACATAAGGCAAAGCGGACTACAAGGTGTAGGACTCACATTTCATCCACACTGGGATTCATTTTTTGCTTAGTCTGGAGAAGCACAAACTCAGGATTCAGAACATAACACAGTGGTTAGCGTTGACTTTAATAATAAGAATTTATTCCTACCCCAAAAAAACTTTTGTAGCAGCATCAGGATACTGAAAGAACATAACTTACTAACTTGTACCATGCAGCTCTTTAATGGCAGTTCATAGCTCACAGTGCTCGATTACGATTGCAACTTATGAACTGCACAGTAACAACTGAATCTCTGGGACAAAAGCAGTAACCCACTGAGCTATGCAAATAAAATATTGTTTTTTTAAATGCATGGAACACATTCTTTTCAGGAGGCATATTAACCATCTGTGCTACCTTAGATGTGTCAAAGCTGCCAGTGGACAAAATTCCCAACCCTCTCCAGTAGGTACATGAATCACCAGAGTTATCTTGACACTTTTATTGTTGCCTGAAAATAGCTGATTATTCAAGGAACTTTGCAGTGCTTTTTAAAGTGCTGCCATTTGACCCCCTGAGAATATGTTAGGACCCCTAGGTGTTCGTGGACCACAGATGGAAACCACTGTCCTAAATGACAAGCTCAACATGACAGCTCCTGTTTCCACATCCTACGCATGCGGCAAACGTTCTTCAAATGTTTGCCACAGAACACCAGACGGACCATCACACAATCACTCATCACCATCAAGCTGGATTACAGCAACACTCTACATGGGAATCTCCAAACAATTCCCACAATGTCAACGGACCATCCAGAACACAGCTGTAAGACTCATACTTCACCTCTCATGCCAAGCCACACCCACATCACACCGCACCTCAGGAAGCTTCAGTGGTTCCCCATCCACAAGCTCAGCCAATTCAAACTTCTCACGAAAACATACAAAGCCCTGCACAACACAGGACCAGAATGCCTGGATAGCTGCATTCTCTTTCCACAACCCACCAGACATCTATGCTCTGCTTCTCGCATCTACATGCCCAACATCCACAAAAGGAAAACTGGAGATCATTCACTCTCCCACATCACACCCAAGACATGGAATTTCCTTCCTCAACACATCAGAGCCTCCTCCTAACTCATTAAGTTCCTCAAGAAGCTGAAGACCTGCCTACTCGTATAAGCACCGTGTGTACCACAAACCTACACACCATACCCAAGCACCTGGATACCCTCCTGGGTGATTAGTGTGCGATACTAATCCGTATAACATAACATAATACAGCACAGGATCTTAAATCCAAGCCAGTCCATTGGTGTGTCTTTGGCTCAGCTCTCCCTTTTATTTTGCTGACTAGCCCACCTCTACTATAAAGACTTAATCGTTCCTCCAACACACTTTTCCTATTATGAGTATAGGCTTGCAAGTCCCAGCATGCTAAGTGCTGTGAGCAGCAAAAATAGGTGAGTCATCCTCTTGTCATGGAATCAATTGGTAGCTACACGGCATGTATAATTATAAAAAGAAGGTATTCAACAAGAACAAATAGCCACTTGTATAGCGTGCGCTTTGGCTGTGTGTGAAAGGTTTTAAACTGTATCACAAAGCTTTGCTCTAGGTAAAACTGCACAATAATGCCTTTGGGTGCCAGATGTGCTATATTTTGTTTTGGAATGTCTGACATTTTAATAACGCTGGAGAAATTAGCAAAATTACTGAATTTTGTGTTACGCAAAAATTATCAAGTTTCTCAAAAGAACACATGATTTGATTTTGAAGAATTTTTTTCACTGAGTGTGCATCTCAAGTTAAAAATTCTCGAAAAACACGAGTGGGAGACTGACTCACACAGAAAATGTCTTGCGATGGACATTTCTACTCAAACCAGCCTTTTGCTGGCTTCTCATAAGACTTGTATACATAAAGCACACGTTTAAGTATAAAAAGTAACGCAGGATACCTACAAGTCACATTTCGGTACAAAAGTGGATTTTTGTGAAACTTTCATGGAATTTCACTAAAGAAAATTACGCCATTCCTCAGAGCCCACATTTTGTAGTCTCTGAGGCATTGGTTTGATATTGACCATCTACGTTGGGCAGATCACTGAGAAAGTCTAGATTGGATGACGACGGGAGGCAAGATGGCCGCTGAGAGGCTGTAGGGAGAGGTCGTGTCTCTTCACTCTCCCTGGCTTTGGAAGATATGGGCTAGAATGGCAAACCGATATCCCAGGATTTAAGTTTCCCTGAAAACTACAAAGATATGTTGTATTGGCTGGGACACTTTGGGCAGAAGGACGCTAAAAATCTACCCAGGAGGAGCCCGTTTATCTGGAGCATTAAGGCAGCGCTAGAGTGGACGCTGACTTTAACGGCCCAATTAATAGCCGAGATTACTGGCTGGGGTCAGCTTTGTTGGTGGAGGGAGCTGTCACTGTCGTCGTGGGATACAATGGCCCGAAAGTCCCGAGGAATTGAATTGAATTGAATTGAATTGATGATTTGTAAAGCGCGTTGGCTACCCAGGGGCGTCCCAGCGCTATAGAAAAGAGTGAGTTGGGCTGGAGAGGCTGGAGTAAGAGAAGCTGAGTGAAAAGTTAGATTGGAATTTTGCTGAAGAGCCAAGTTTTTAATAGTTTACGGAAGGTGAGAAGGTTAGGTTCTGATCTGATAGGGAGGGGAAGGGAGTTCCAGATCCTAGCCAGGTTGTAAGAAAGCGAGCGGCCTCCACATCTGGCCTTCCTAATGCGTGGTACTGAGGCGAGGTGGGAGGTTGTAGACCTGAGTGGGCGGGAGGGTAGATAGGCTTTCATCAGGGGGGAGTTAATAGAGGGGCCTGTACCCCAGTAGGATCGGTGTGCGATGCACATGCTCTTAAATTCAATTCTGGAATACGAGGGAAGACAAGGAGAAAGCTGCTTGGAGTGACTTCGATGCTCCGGCAGCTAATCTAAGGGCGAAGAAAGTGACGCGAACCCAGGAGGAGCGTGCTAACTTCCGAGTTAATGAGCACGATTGGAATGCTGCTACTACCAACACTGGGGCTGTTAATACGATTGAGAAGAGGAAAAAGGAGAAAAGCAAGGAGAAACCGGCTTCCAGTAAGAAACACAATACAGGGGGCAAAACAGCCGAGCAGGTGACTATGAGGCAGCCTACAGTTATCGAGGCGTTCCTACCTGCGAACTCCCGTGTGGTACCGGTTATCTCGGCGGGTCTCGGAGTGTGGGCAGCGGACACATCGCAGCCTCAGACCCGGGTTCATACCCCGCGAACCAGAGCAGTGTTGCAACGAAATCCAAGTAATTGCGAGGACTCGGCTGCAGCGGCGCTACCGGCAGGTTCGGAAGCGGCAGAAGAGCAGGGGGCGGGACAGACTGAACCGCAGCAGCTGGGGGAGGACTCGACATTACCGACGCGGGATGCTGGAGGAGAAAAGAGCGTAATGCCGGAGGGGAAAGGACAGGATGGATCATCGACCTCAGAGACCCCAGTGAACTCAATAACTCCAGTAACCCCACTGACCCTGGCAATAGTATGCTCTGAGCGGGAACAGGAGCAGGGGATATTAAACAATATTATAGATAAAGAGGGAGCAACGATCACGCACATGGACATGGACACGGAGATAACAGTGGAAGTAAGAGCTGAAGCACAGGACGCAGAAAGGGATGGGGTTAAAATTGGTAATGACTTGGGAGTTACGCTTGTGGCTGGGGGTGCAGAAGGGATGATTACATTTGGGACTGTTCAAACATTGAGCAATGTGGACACTGAAGACTGTGATTTAAAACAAAAAGGACATTCGAGTACGCATCCTATGGTTAATCTAGGCTCACCTTCCGATGAGTGTTTTTTTTCTGTGAATGAGGGCGAGGAGGAGGAGGAAGAGGAAGAAGGGGGAGAGGGCGGGGGTGGGGAAAGCTCCTCTGCATCCTCCTCAAGTATTATAGAAACAGAGAATGATTTAATAATCTCTGGATTGGCGACAGAAGCAGTGGTCACCTCAGACTCAGGAGAGGATACAGCTCAGAAATCACCCTATAAGCATAAATCGAAAAATTTGACAAAAAAGCGGAGTAAATCAAAAAATGTTTTAAGTCCCCTACACACAGATGTAGTAAAGCGGTTGGACTGGGATTACTCTGCGACATCGCAGCTGTATCAAGAGAGTGTTGGGGGGCAGGAGCTATAACTACGCAAGAACAGGATCAGGAGCAAGCACAGAGGCAGAGTCAGTCCCAAGGGCAACCACCTAAGGGGTTTGAAATGATGTATTCGATGTTGAGGCAGATTCAGGTGGAGGCGAGAGTGGAAAGCCGCAGAGCCAGGCAGGAAAGTAAAAAGATACAAGGATCTCTCTGCAAAGTGAATAAATTGTATGCAGATTTGACAGGGAGAGTTACAGAAGTGGAAGAGAGAACCGGTATCTTGGAGGACGAAGTGAAGAAAAGGCAGGAGCTTAGGCAAGATCAAGAAAAGACCACATCAGACGTTTTATGGAAATTGGAAGATTTTGAAAATAGGCAGCGTAGGAACAACATAAGACTTTTGGGTATTGCAGAGGGAAAGGAGGGGGAGGACGTGAGGTCATACGTTATTGTGCTATTCAGAGGTGCGTTTCCCGAGATATCAGGCTGGGACTGGGAGTCAGAAGTACAGCGTGCACATAGATTCCCATTCATACAGTGAAAGGGGAATTCATTAAGTAAACCTAGAGCAATACTCATATATGTTGGCAACTATCTCTTGAGAGAAGAGATTATGGCAAAGGCAAAACCCCAGGCTAAATGTAGATACAAAGATGTTGAGTTCTTTGCTAGGCCTGACTTCTGCCATACAACGGTAGAAAGGAGGTGGAGAATGCGGGAGTTGATTGTGCCATTTCAAAAGATAGAATGCGAGGCAACTTAATGTTCCCTAGTCGGCTGAAAGTGGTAAGGGATGGACAGTTTAAAATTTTCCACTCTGAGATTAAGGCTCAAGAATTTTTGATCTGGCTGAAAGAAAATACGGCACAGGTTGATAAAGAGCGAGCGGTAGCTCTGGTCCCACAAGGAAAATAAAAAGGCATAGAAGTAACAATAATGGAGAGGGAAAAATGCATAATGATTTTTGAATAAAGTAGGGAAAGGGATGTGTATATCAGGGAATTTTTTGGTGTATATAGGCATACATAATGTCAGGGAGAGGGGAGGTGGAGGACACGAGATTCCTAGGCAGTCACAGCTGCCACATATAGGTCCCGCGGACCTATTTGCCAGTAGGGGTGGAGGGACCGACAGGGTGGGAACCCAGGGGTGGGGGAGAGTGGGGGGGGGTGAGGAACACAAGGAACACAAGGTTTGGAGATATTACAGAGGAACAAAACAAATAAGTCAGAAGAGAATGATTAATAAAAGAGAATTGTATTATTTTTACATGGCCATTTGTTTATTATATACAAATTTTGAGTTGAGTAATGTAACAAGGATTGTGGTCTACTTAACAATTTAGAATGAATACTCGGATAATGACATGGAATGTGTGTGGGCTAAATAATAGACAAAAGAGACAAAAGGTGTCTACTCTAATAAAAAGCTTGAGATTGGATTTTCTACTACTGCAAGAAACGCATATCCAGGCGTCTGAAGTACACTTACTTGAGCAACTGGGATTCTCAGTTTTAGCCTTCTCACGGCAGGGTTCTAGGAATAGGGGAGTTGCAATATTAGCAAGACAGAGGGGTATTAATACCAGGAAGAAATGGGAAGAGGCTTGGGGGAGATGGGCTTTGATAGAATGTCTGGTAGGGGAGCAATGGATAACTGTTGGCTCCATATATGGATCTACTGGGGATGCTGCTGAAATTTTTGAACAGATAGATATAGAGTTGGCAGCTTGGGCCCCCTGTGTTGTGTTAGAAGGAGATTTTAATAAAAATGGTGCAGGGGGATTGGGACTAGGGTTAGGACCTCCTGTTAGATATCAAGGAAGAAAAAGAAGAGTATTTCAAGCAGTCTGCTCTTTAGCAAGGAACAACAGTCTACTGGATGCCTGGGATGCTCTCAAACCAGGAGAGAAGGGATACACGTATTATTCTGCGCCGCATAGAGTGAGTGCGAGATTAGATTTTTATCTGGTTGGTAGTTATTGTATTTCAGGTGCACATATTGAAAGGTTGCCAAGAATATTGGCGGATCATAATCCCTTGGTTATAAATCTAACAGGGATATCAGAGTCAAGGGGGGGTTCAGTTTGGACCTTTGAGAGAGCGCTCTTAGAAGAAGAGGTATATATTCAACATATGAAGCGGTGGATTGTGGAATACCTGACAATAAATAGGGGCACAGCAACTGAAGGCGTGGTTTGGGATAGTTTCGAGGCTGGAGTGAGGGGAGAGACCCTAAGCTATGGGGTGAATAAAAGGAAGCAGGAGCAACAGAGAAATCAAGCTCTAAGAAGAGAGATATTATTAGCCGAGGAAGAAGTGAGTGAGAGTGCAGTAAACCAGGCAAATATATCCAATGGTAATGGTAATGTACTAGAACCTGCTATAATTAGATTAGCAAAGCTGAGAATGGAGGCAGAGGAACATATAGCATCTAAGACAGCCAAAACATACGTGACTAATAGGGAGAAATGCTATGAACTGAGTGACCGAGTAGGTCGAATGTTAGCCGTTAGAGCAAGGCAAAAGACAGCGATTGGGGAGATAACTGCAATTAAGGATAGATTTGGGAAGGTGGTAACAGGCACACAACAGATTAGAGAAGTCTTTAGAAAATTCTATATGAATCTATATGAAGAAAGTCAAGGAAAGGATTTAGGGGAAATAGCAGCATATCTGAATGACTCCCCAAGGGTAGAGATGGAAGACCAAGAAAGAAGGAGACTAGATAATCTAATAGACCAGCAGGAGATCGAAATGGCCCTTAAGAGTCTTCCTTCTGGCAAAGCAGCTGGACCAGATAAGATACCATTAGAATTTTATAAGGTCTTCTGGGAAGAATTAGGGAAGGATATGGTACGTGCTATGCAACAGGCGCAGAGGGGTGTATCAATACCAAATTCCTGGTCCGGCGCAGAAATTGTGGTCATTTTAAAGAAAGGGAAGGTACCTACAGACCCTGGTTCTTACAGACCAATAACGCTTATGAATACCGACACAAAGATCTATTCGAAAACATTAGCAATAAGATTTGCCAGTGTGATAACACCATTAGTTACCATCAGTCAGCATGGATTTATACCCAGGCGAGGAACCACTCACCACACACGGAAATTAATAACTCTCTTTGATAAAATGGAAGTCACAGGGGAACCAATTGCGGTATTGCTATTCGATGCTGAGAAAGCATTTGACCGGGTCTCCTGGGACTATATGTGGAGTGTCTTAAATAGGGCAGGATTTGGGGATGGCTTTGTCACTGCGATAAAGACATTATACAGGTATCCGGTGGCTGCAATAAGAATAAATTCAGGAATAACTGAACAGGTGCAAATTAATAGGGGTACCAGACAGAGGTCTCCGTGTTCCCCCCTGCTCTTTACCATGTATTTGGATCCACTAATCCGTAGAATGGAAAGGAATGAGAATATATCTCCGGTTATTACACCTGGGGGGACTGCAAGATACTCGCATATGCCGATGACGTGGCTGTTGTAACATCAGTACCCACAGAGGCTATAAGATATGTGGAAATGGAGGCTAACAATTTTGGGAAAGTATCAGGATACTCCCTAAACACCAGTAAAACACAAATTATTAAAAATGATAAGGCAATATGTCAGGACCCGCGTATGGTGCAGACAGGAACATATCTTGGAATAACAATTACTGCAGAATTGGAAAAGATAGTAGAACTGATTATGGGTCCTATTATAATGAAAGTGGGTAAAGATTTAGATAGGCTCCATAATTTGCATCTCACGTTAGTTGGAAGAGTTAACATTATCAAGATGCTAGTTTTACCAAAATTTTTATACATCTTTAGGACAATCCCCTTATGGTTCGACAATTCTTGGTTCAAAAAAGTAGAAGGTATGATTAATAGATTTATTTGGTCTAAAGGGAAAACTAGGAGAGCAGCAAGATTTATGGTGTTACCAAGGGAGAGAGGGGGGTGGGCATTACCAGATTTGAAATGTTACTATTGGGCTGCTGCCTTACAATATATGGCTGGACTGATGGGCAGAGCGGAGGCGGAGGGGGAAGATGAATTAGGATCATTAGCAATATATGGCCTTTTGATGAGGGAAGAGGTAAAGAATATATTTTTAAGACATTTTGACACAGCTTATTTTAAAAGGACCCGATTCAAGACTATTATGGGAGCTCATAATATTTGGAAAGCCTTCACTAAAAAGTATGGTTTGGGGAAAATTAATAGATATACTAGAATAAGAAACAACTTAGCATTCCCCGAGGATATTTTCTCCGATTCAATCTTTACAGAATGGTTCAGGAAGGGAATTACAAGGGTGGGAGATTTGATGGACCCGCAGGGGATGAAGCAATTTGCAGAAATACAGGGGAAATATGATTTGGCAACAAGACACTTTTTTAAGTACCTCCAAGTAAGAAGCTTTTTGGCAAATAAAAGGGGGGGTTTGAGCGGATTTGAGAAAAACCCTATACTAGAGGTAATACAAAAGGGAGTAACTTGCACTATCAAAAGGCTATATGCTGAGTTAATTGTAACAAAACAAGATAATATGGAAAGTTGGTCGAATAAGTTAGAAGTAGAATTGGAATGCTTTAAATTATCATTAGAATTAGGTCAAAATATTTTGTGTTCTGCAGCACTACAGGCACAGCACTATAAAACCTTATATCGTCTATATTATACTCCGGCAAAACTCGCACAATGGGGGGCGGTTACTGGAATTAATTGTCCTAGATGTGGAAGTTTGCAGGCCGATATAATTCATATATTTGCAACCTGTCCGCATTTATTGACGATACTGAAAGAAATAAAGAATTTTGTACAAGGAGCATTGAAAATAACAGTTAACTTAACCCCTACGATAGTGATATTGGGGGTGGATTCGGACAGCACCCAGGGAGAAGGTTGTTACTTTATTTTTGTGGCAATGGCAGTATTGAGACTATGTATTGCCTCAGCGTGGCTCGAACCGTCACCACCAGTATTTCAACAGTGGTTAGCCAGAATCTTAAACATCTATAGTTTGGAGAAAGCGATATATGCTAGAAAAGGAAAAAAGGGAAGGAAACTGGGACTAAAAATATGGGAACCAATAACCAACTGGAAGGAAGAAACATAATGTACCATGATGTATAGGTGATGTAATGTTTATCGCGATAGGAGGCAGGGTCCTTAAGCTCGTAGCAGAAAATGTTGTCTCGAATTGTTTTTCCCCACTCTATTTTTTATTTTTTTTTTGCTCTTTCTCTTTCACCTTCGTATATATTTTAAACCCTATATATAATCTATATGTTTCTCTGTTGGAAATGTAATAGTGGATTTGTTTTGTTTAGAAAATATGATTGAATGTATATAGTAACCTGTTCCTCATCCCCGGTTAAGGGGGAACAAAAAATGTGTTAAAAATTTCAATAAAAATTATTTAAAAAAAATAAAAAAAGGAGAAAGTCTAGATTGCTCACTAAGAACTGAAAATGCTGTTGGAATGTAACCGAAAGTTACCAGCATCTCTACTATTTGTGCGACCCTGTAGAGCTTTCACAACCTAGGCAGCCTTTACACTTCTGAGATATGCTGGTGGCAAGGCTGCACGTTGTTTTTGTGGCTGGCTAGAGAAGATCTGCCTGTCCTATATATTGTTTAGTTATGGTTCACATTGAATAATGAACTAATAAGAAGTGTGAGATCCTATCAGAGATCTTCCTAGAATGTTGTGTTCAAGGACTTTACCATTTTGTTCCACTGTGGTAATGCCTCTTGCATTTATTTCATTCTGCTGGGGTACACGGTCATCCACGGGACAATCCTTAGCTTGGTCTTAGGAGACTCTTCTGTTAATACACATCTTTACAGCATTATGTGGCTCCAGTGCAGTTCTGTGTGCTTTTCAGGCATAGTCTATTTTATTTAGACTGTTCTGAATGGCTTGATATGTACAGTCTGTGAAAAGTTCTTGGCATGCTCTTGACTTTGAACACTTATCCAACTATATGTGCGCAATTGTGCCCGAGTGTCCGAACAATGTGTTCTTTTGGTGTGGTGTGAGGAGGTGTGCATAGTGTTTTCTTTTGGTGTGGGATGAGGAATAAAAATGAGTAATGCTTTTTACCCATTGCAAAGAAACATGGGTATTTTAGAGATTACTAATTTCAATAAATGAAATATGTCTGATTCTTGTATATTTACCATCTCCCATTTTTACTCTCTGCTTGGATCATACGAGGCAATTTCATAAAATCAGTTGGTTCATAACATTCTTGTTCAAATTTAAGATGGCTCTGTGCCTTTTCATATATTCCAGTGTTCCTTTGTAAGTTCATGTTCTTTAATGCTTTTAGCATTCTAATACTATTAGATCGTTAACATTGTAGAGATTGAATCAAGTACAACATTTGTAGTCACTGATGTGTTATGTATTCTCTTAGATTTTTTACTTTGTTATCTTGCTGTTAAATAAGAACGTTGCATACTTTTAAATAGTTTTATTAATCTGTTTTATCTTTTGATGTACCGATGATGTACGTTTTATGTATTAAGTAACCTGCAATAAACTAACTGAAACATGAGTAAGTAAGAACTTTAATAATAATTAAGTTCATAACAATACAGAAGTAATCACAATACATGTACGACATTTAAAAATGGTAACATTTCAAATACAGACACTTCTATTACAGAAATTATTGAAAAGGTTTACTTATGTCTCGGTTTGACATCTAGTCCGTACCCATCTTGAGTACAGTTCAAAGGCAGCAGGAACGTTACAGGAATTTTACAAAAATGTATTGAAGGGCTGACCTCTCTGGGGAAATGTCCTTATGAAGGATTTCGATCCCAAAACCCTTAGAGGCAATTTGGGAAATTCATTTCAATAATTAAGAAATGCTGAAACTGGTTGTAAGAAACCATAGGAAATGAGTTTGGGGATCGAGTCAATGCGAAATGAATATTGAATCTAGTACCCAGATTGAATGTTTCACTGATTCGTTTCGGCAAGCCAACAAATAATTACTTGCCATTCTTAAGTTGGCCATTCATGTAGGGACAACTTTGATAGATACATAAGAAAGACCTCAGGACATTGGTGGTGGCAGGGCCCAACACGGCCCCAACTCCCTGGGTCTATTGCCACGAATGAGAGAAGCTAGAACCAGCAGCTTCATCTAAAGCATGCCGAGAGCATTCGTTATATGCGTTGTTCCCCATTCCTGAGGCTCACAGTGTGGTAGGAATTAATGGCTGGTGTAACCTGCCTTTTGCAGCATTCATTTGTTTAATGATACTCTATGTTTAATGGTGCTTGCTGAGAGCACGTCTTCTATAGGACTATAGCCTGGATATGTTCAAGATGTCCCATGCAATAATCTGAAATGGACCCCCTCTTTATCTTCAACTGGTCGGGCCTCACGAGTGGTTAACAACGTGTTTGCACATTCTATTGCAAGTTGCAAAAGAGAGGTAACACCTTATAGCCACCTCTCAACCTTTGAACTCAAATTCTTCACATTGCGAATTTCGAAGGCAAATTGAAAGGCCCTTTTGTACATTGCGAAGTTGGAGCGCTCCATTCCCTTTAGTATCAAGGCCATTTATTCTAATTCACCAACCGGCGGCCATTTCTGCAGCCACCCTCAGACTGCTACCTACAATTGCCTTATTGTAGCATCGCCCGCTTTGCAAATGCAATATTGTTATGAACGTGGCGCTTCCTGAGCGTTTACTCCAACTGTCAACAAACCTGTGTTACGAAAATAAATTACGGAGTATTTACTCCGACACTCACTTTGCAATTACATTATATGCAGGTGTTTTTAAATTATGTGGGCCTATGTGAATGAGGTCTTAAAGCTTTGGATGTACACTAATTGCAAAACACATAAAGGATAATTATCTGCCTGGTGTGATATTCCATTCTTACTTCAAAAAGTGCGAGACGCACACCCAGAGAGGCGAGGTGCCAGCATGCTTTGATCAATTTGCATGTCTCAAAACGTCACAAGGTGGTATGTAGCCAGCACCATTGTACAACTTCCCCTGCACGCACCTACCCGCTGTCACTGTCACATCTGACTGCAACAAGCTTCGCCACCTGCCACTCCCTTGCCGCTAAAAAGCCAGCAGTCACGTGAGCGAAGCCCCGCCTCTCTCAGCATGCTGACAGCTAGATAGACAGCTTGCATTGAGTCGTCACGTCTTTGCACTGAGTGTGACGGCCCCTCGTGAATATCTACTGAGCTGGCCTTTCTTTAGACTTAACGCGTGCATGTCTTTACTAAGTTACACATTTGCTAGGCACGGAGCTGCCCTATTGCTGATTTAAAAAGAGACACCCCTCACATTCGTGTTCTCTATAACTCGGCAAAAAACGTAGATACAATTAAACGCCTTGCCATAACACCTTTATTCAGACGATCATTTTATTGATGCAGACGAAAGGACATTACAGGTTCCTATCATATAATAGATTACCAACGTTACAGGTTCCTATCATATAATAGATTACCAACGTGACAAACAAAATGGCGCAAATCCATTATGTAACATTTTCTTTGAAAACAGAAAAATAGATGTCTCAACCAGATTCTGGGCTTTGCTTATTCCAAACAACATATCAAGTTTTGCCCCAAAGAAAGCATTTGTGAGTTTACACTTCTTCCATTTAATTAGCTAAGAAAATGAAGCAAATTCATTTTTGTCCAGTATGCAAGTGTGAATATTGGGACAGAGAGTGAGGTATAATTGGTTTGTGCACCTTTTTATGCACTAAACAGAAAGCGAGACCATTTTTGTCCAATTTAGGTCTGGTGCGAAATATTTATGCAATACAGCATATCCACAAACCTATTTCCTTTTAAAAACCTCAATAATGGTTCTAATGTATTTGCACAATTTTTCTGACTTGGCGCAACGGTCACACAAAAGTGTTCTCGTTTCTGACAGACCATTCCACTGCTAAAAAGTTGATGCAGCACAATCACTAAAACATGTTCAACTGTGTGTGTGTGCAGCACGACGCCCCTGTGCTGTATCATTTGGGAAGCGATGCTTTCTTTGCCATCTGAAGTATCCCGAGTATGGAGTCTGCATAGAAATAGCCGCATTACCCAGCAGACTGTGACTTCAGACGAGAAACAAGAAGGCAAGACGCGGCCCGCTTTAATGCTGGACCATTTTCTTTCCTCCACTGAACTTTTATGACAAAGGAGAAAAAAGTCGGAGTGGTGACCTTCTGTAATGCTTCGGTGATGCGGCAGGGAATACTGAAGAGAATGATAAACAACCTCCGATGACTTCAGTGGATAAATAGGAGCGTCTGTTTATTACTTATGCTCGAGCAAGGATCCATCTAGACCTTGGGCTAAGCTACATATGATGTCCAGGGTCACTTTGGGCAGTACGGCCACTTTTGATTGTTCCACTCATCGGAACCGAGACGTCTCTTTAGCCAGGGAGAGTGCCGGGGCTCTGATTGACAGCATGGCGGGCTCAGGTTAGGTGTGTCTACCAGAGCAGGAAAGACGCCGCTCTGCTGCTCATGAGCTACACAGAGGCCTGGTAAGCACACCAGCCCGCTGTGTAGTTATATGTGGAGTTGCTGCTGAAGACTCCAGGAGCTTGAAATCCCCCAGAATGCCAGAGGGTGGAGAGGGTGTGCATCATACTGCATTTAACGGTGCTGGGTATCATTAGGCCTTGCGCAGTCAATGACTCAGAAGAGTGTAGTCAGACAAATAAATCACCTCCATTTTGAGGCGTACAACAATGGCACCTTCTTTCAATCTTGTTTCCTTCCTTCCATCTCTCGTTCCTTATTTTTCGTGTTTTTCAATTTTTCTTTCCTTCATTCTCTTCATCGTTCCTTATGTCCATTAGTCAGTCGTCAATTTATCCATCCATCCATCAATCCACCCCCTTCTTGTTTCCATCATTTTGTCGGTCTTCAGCCAATACTTAACCGACCACTGAAATGACTTTCATATTTCACTATACTAATTCAAAACTAATCCTTTATTGGATCCGGAGTAGCGTGCAACTTGCTGAAAAAGCGCTTCAATGCCTCGTCAGGGGTGGTAAGCGCTATATACATGCAATTACAATACAATACAATTATTCTTCCAATCTTCTCTCCATCAATCCATTCATCCATCTCTCTTTCCTTCTTTAAATTTAGCCATCCTTCTTCCCATCAGCGATTGATCTATCTCTCCATTTACTTCTTTCCATCCATCCATCCACCCTCTGCTCTATCCATCCACCCATCCGTTCTTCCATCCATCCATGAAGCCATCCCTGTCTCAGCCCCACTCCTTCCCTTGTAGTTATGCACGCGCTCTCTCCCCCCCCTCTTGTTATGTGTTAACGGTCTAGTAGCTGGGTGGGAGGAGTTAGGTGGGCAGGGAAAGGAAGAGGCGGAGTATGGACAGGATGGGGGCAGTTAGAGTAGGGACAGGGTGTAAGCTGGATGTACCGAATAAAGCTCCAGTGAACTGTGACCAGAGTCTGTGATTATTTGTAGCACGATGCTACAACTGGCGACGAGGGTGGGATCGGCATAAACCTAGCCCACAGAACCCCACAAGAGTGCCCTGTCCCATGCGGTGCTGAGAAGAAGAAAACGCCGCTGTGTGGAGCTGCCCCTGAGAGAGAGGCCAGCAGCAGGTGACCCTATACCTCCAGTGGTGGCCAGGGAGTGAAGAAGGAGCCACAGCAACAAGCGCCGAAACGCTCGAAAGCGGCGCAGCAACGAGCACTGGAACGCTCAGAGAGAGAGCAGTTCGCGCCAAAACGTGGCCCGTCGGATGCGTGCAATCCGGCGTGTACTGAGAGAACAGAGATCGGGAGCCCACTCCGACTCTGTCCAGTGCCCCAAGAACTGTAGGACTATTTTCCCGAGTGACCCTGAGGAGCCTAGCGGTAAGCGCTGTTGAGCGCGGGGAAACTGGAGCCTGAAGAGCCGCAGGCATCGGAAATCTCACGCCCGATGCGTGAATTTTGGCACCGTGTCGCCGCATGATTGCGGTAGTGGACGCAGCAAGGCGGGAGCCCACCCCAACCTCACCGGACTGTGGCAGTGACTGAAGAGGGCCGAATCCGGAGGTCTGCTGTCCCCTGAAGACGTCTGCTGGTGAGTCCTGAGTGACCTGGGTGCTGAGTGGGCCGAGAGGAAACCCTGCATATCGATAGCAACGGCGGCCATCTTGGAGTCAGGCAGCTGCAGGGACAGACCCCACGATCTCTGTGGGGCGGCCATCTTAAAGTCAGGCAAAGCACTAAAAAAGCCAGATAAAGAGCAAACAAAAGAAAATAAAGCACAACAAGCCACAGACACCGCAGTAAAAGTGTAACACAAGCAGACAAGCACGAGCCAAGCCAATCAAACAGACATTCAGAAGCAAACTGCGCAGAAGTTTGAAGTCGAACAGTGCCAAAGTAACCAGAAGTAACCAAAACAGGATTTTGCGGTGCCACGATGTCGACATCACCGCGATGAGATGAGGTCAAGCCCATCATCGCAGGAGGGTCGCATTTGAGGGCTCCAGAACCAGTCACCCTAACGACAGGTGGAAGCATGGGCCCCAAGTGGCAGGAATGGCTCGAAGACTTCGAAGACTACATCGAGGGATCCAAAGTGACCGTTGATAAGGACAAGCTGATAGCACTCTGGAACCTGGCAGGGCGGGAAATAAGTAAACTAATCAAGGATCTCCCTGCTGCGGATACCGGAACGTATGACAAAGTACACAACGCACTGAACAGGAGATTCCTCCATAAAAGGAACGTGGACTATGAACGCCATGCTTTTCATCAGGCACGTCAAGGAAAAGACGAGGCAATGAGCACATTCATCACTCGCCTGCGGCGACTATCGAGGCACTGCGAGTTCGACAATTTTTCAACCGACGCTGCCATCAAATCACAGATCATAGAGGGGTGCCACTCAGAATCCCTCAGGAGGCGACTGCTGAGAAAGCCTCAGGAACTGGACGATATTGAGGAACTGACTCGCGTCTACGATCAGGCTGAGGAGCATGCCGCGACCATTGAATCTGGGCGCAAAGTAAGCCTTGAGTAAGCACATCGAGTTCAGGACCGTGGTGGCGGTCGAAGAAGCTCGAGAGACAAACAATGGACATCGCGACCGTCGTCTCGCGTGAGACGCTCAGATCACAGAAGGCGGGAAACCGGCCGGAGAGAGAGGAGACCAGAGAGAGCAAGAAGGTGCTACAGGTGCGGATATGACTATCCTCACGTGGACGTCTGCCCAGCCATGGGCCAGCGGTGCAGAAAATGTGGTCAGACGAACCATTTCGAGGCAATGTGTGGCGTGTACAACAAAGAGAAGTGAAGTGGAACTGGGAGGTCGTCCCGGTCGGGCACCAGAAAGCACCACGTAAGAGCCGTCCATGACAAAAACACAGGGTCCTCCAGCTCGACACACTCCAGCAGGGAGTCGCACAGATCGCGATGGGAGCGCAGATCTCCGTCCCGGGGCTCCAGATCTTCATCTCGAGACTCCGAATACACGACTCACTATGCAAACATGATCGCAGACCCAGATCAACTGAAGAAGTATCCTCGGCTACACATAAAAGTGGGGAATCATGACACTAAATTTGTAATGGACAGCGGAGCTTCGCTGAACTACATCCCCGTCACTGAGTATGAGAGGATGCGACCCAAGCCCCCGCTTGCTCATGCACCCGACCGGGTCTACACCTGGATGTCCAAGAAGCCGCTGCAATGTCTTGGCAAATTCCCGACTACACTTGCACATGACAACGTCACTATTGATGCAGTCATTCATGTCATCAAGGGCCCCGAAGCTGACTGTTTGCTCAGCCTGCCGACTGAGGAACGTCTCCGTCTTGTTGAGATCCTTTTCAAAGTCTGTGATGACCAGAACATCGTCAACCGTTTTCCTCGCCTTTTCATCGGGCTGGGGAAGTTGAAGGACCGTCAGATACATCTGCACGTCAACAAACAGATTAGACCTGTCGCTCAGCACCCCCGGCGTGTTCCCTTCCATCTTCAAAAGGCTGTCAAAGATGAAATCAATGACCTCCTGTCTGCTGACATCATTGAACGCACGGACGGTCCGACCCCATGGGTTTCGCCAGTGGTCGTTGTACCAAAAAAAGGGCATCACCAGCAAAGTAGGACTGTGTGTCGACATGCGAATACCCAACACTGCGATAGAACGTGAGCGCCATCCAGGGCCACTTCTATGTGACATGATCTCAGCCTTAAACGGAGCCAACGTGTTCTCTAAATTGGACATAAACAAGGGCTATCACCAGCTGCAGCTGGATGCCCAGTCACGCCCCATCACAACTTTTGCTACACACCTAGGACTCTTTAGATATAAGAGAGTGAGCTTTGGTGTATCATCGGCTGCCGAAATTTTCCAAGAGGCTATTCGGCAGGTCATCCAAAACATCCCCAACACGCTCAATTACAGCGACGACATCCTTGTATATGGCTCCGACACCCGTGAGCACGACATTGCACTCAACCGGGTCTGCCATGCCCTGCTTGATGCGAACTTGACTCTGAACAAGGACAAGTGCGAATTTCACCAGTCGACACTAAAATTCTTCGGCCATATCTTCTCAGGAGCGGGAATGAAACCTGATCCGGAAAAAGTGGCAACCTTAAACAATGCCAAGTGCTCTCAGGACGTCAGTGATCTAAGGTCTTTCCTGGGAATGGCCAGCTATTGTGCCCGGTATATCCGGGACTACGCGACCATCAGCCACCCGCTCCGCACCTTGACCAAGCAAGGACAACCTTTTGAATGGACTCCCCAGTGTGAGCAAGCATTCACAGAGATCAAGCGGGCCGTGGAGTCCGCCGATAACCTTTCTTACTTCAACCCCAGACGTATGACTGAAGTCACCGTTGATGCTAGCCCCGTAGGGTTGGGGGCCATTCTGGCACAATATGACAATGACTCTGACCAGAGACGTATAGTTGCCTATGCCAGCCGCAGCCTGTCCGATCCTGAGAAGGCGTACTCACAGCCCGAAAAGGAGAGTCTTGCAGTGGTCTGGGCATGTGAACATTTTCATGTCTTCCTCTACGGCAAGCACTTTACCCTGATCACTGATCACCAGGCACTAGTCACCATCTACGGCAACCCCCGATCTAAAATGCCCCCTAGAATTGAGAGGTGGGGCCTGAGGCTTGAGGAGTATACCTTCATGATCGTACACAAGCCGGGAAAGTCTGAAAACCCGGCAGATTACATGTCTCGGCATCCGCCTGCATCAACCAATTCTTGTCCTTCAATTGCAGAGAAATATATCCATTTCGTAGCTGACCAGGCGCTACCTCCTGCCATTCCTATGGATGAAATCCGAGACACCACCGTGCAGGATGCCGTCCTACAAAAGGTACTCCGCAAGATTCGAACCAACAGGTGGAGACATGACCCTCATGATGAAGACAATGAGTTGGACACCAAACAAGAGCTGCAAGCATTCCGGCACGTCCATGAGGAACTGTCAGTGACCTCAGATGGAATCATACTGCGGGGACAGCGGATTGTGATCCCCAGTAACCTACGGCAAGGTGTTATCGATCTTGCCCATGAAGGCCACCGGGGAGTCGTGTCCACGAAGCGAGCACACAGGGAACGTGTGTGGTTTCCCCTACTCGACCAAATGGTGGAATCCACCCTGAAAGACTGTCACCCGTGTCAACTGACAAGCAAAGGTGATCCTCCGGCCCCATTGCAAATGACCACATTACTGGCTGGAGTATGGCAAGAAATTGCTGTGGACTTCTATGGACCATTACCTTCCGGCAAGTATGTGATAGTCATAATCGACGAGTACTCTCGTTTCCCATTCGCACAGTTCGTGCCTTCCACTGGTGCCTCCAGTACCCTTAAGGCGTTGGATGAATTATTTGCAACCTGGGGTGTCCCCAGAGAGGTGAAGACAGACAATGGTCCCCCCTTCAATGGACATGAGTTTGGTGCATATGCCCGACACTTGGACTTCCATCACAGGAAGGTCACACCCCTTTGGCCACAAGCAAACGGCACTGTTGAACGCTTCATGGCCACGATCAAGAAAACATTCCAGCAGGCCTGTGCCGAAAAGAAGGACCTACAAATCACTCTCAACGAGGTCCTCAGAGCCTACAGGACAACTCCCCACTCAACCACCGGCAAGTGTCCTGCCACACTGATGTTGGGTCGCCCCATGAGAAACCGAATCCCAACCTGGGATGGAGCGCTGCGAGCTATATCACCCACCCACAACCATCTAGAGATGACAGACACGGACAAGCGCAACAAGAACAAGATGAAGTCATATGCTGACGCCAAGAGAAGAGCGAGGTCACCCTCTGTACATGAAGGAGACTACGTACTGGTGAAACAAGACCAACAGAAGAAAACTGACTGTCGCTTTCGCGATGAACCCCTACTGGTCACTCAGCAGAAAGGCACTATGCTGACTGCGGAGTCTGACCACCGTAGAATTACAAGAAACGTGTCTCACTTTAAGAAGTGCTCCAGAGACTCGACAGGATCGTTGCTCGACCCAACTGCGTCACTCGGTCCTGAAACCCCTGAACGGGACGCTCCAGAGGATCTGGGCCAATTGGGTGTACCCCAGACTGAAGTGAACACTGATGAAGTGAATGCAAGGCCGCGCCGCAATGTCCAGCGACCAAAGAGACTCATTGAAGAGATATGAATGCACACGTTGTTTTGTTTGTTAAGAAAGGGGGAGATGTTATGTGTTAACGGTCTAGTAGCTGGGTGGGAGGAGTTAGGTGGGCAGGGAAAGGAAGAGGCGGAGTATGGACAGGATGAGGGCAGTTAGAGTAGGGACAGGGTGTAAGCTGGATGTACCGAATAAAGCTCCAGTGAACTGTGACCAGAGTCTGTGATTATTTGTAGCACGATGCTACACCTCTCTCTCTCTTTCTCTCTCTCATTTGATGCACCCCTCCGAAGCACCATCAAACTATCATCTCACACTGGTATTTTGAGCTTCTGTTGGGAGATCAGCAGTCTCTGATCAAAGTCAAAGAAGCTGTAAACAAAAATGTAAATGATGTATATTAATCAGAACTTCTCAGTGGCACCCACCCCTGCTCAAGCTGCTAAAGTGGTGGGTTCATGGCGCCCCTGGCATCTCGTGCCACGCAGTGTATCCACGAGGTGACGAGTGTGCCTTTCCATGGCCACGCTGTGTTGGGAAGGCTGTGACAGAATACAGTGGAAGCAGGTATGAGAACAAGAGGCACAATTGAATGCTCTCCACCCGCTGAAATTTATTTTTTGTAATATAAAAACTTATCATCTGCAAGCAAGAACATATTTGTTCATAAAATATGAACATATCAAATGTATTAAATGCTGTGCATCAGTGGCTAGTGCCTGTGTTGTTTGTGCTTGTATACATTAAGTAAATGAGTGTTTGTGTCCAGTGTCCACCACTATCAAAATGCTGCCAGCACCCCCACATGGCTCGCCTGCCCACCTCTATAAGCCAGGGGCATAAAAAAGGCCCCCGCAACCCCCACCGTGCGGGGGCTCCCAAGCTGCAGGGGGCCCCATCAGCACAGCACTCTGGCCGAAGAGCTCCTGATTGAGCCTGGAGAGGGACCCTCCACGTACGTTAGAGGGAGGCCCCCTCAAGTTTTGTTACGTCAGTGCTGTAAGCCCTGCACCAGCACTCTGCAGGCAATGACATATCAAGCAGGGACGTCATTTAGGCAGGGGTGGCTCCTCCGCTATGCTTTTAAGCTTAGATGTATTATTGTAGGAGAGTAGGGTCTGCAATCCTATGATCACCCAGATTTTTGCTTTTTGCTGCACTGGTTTACGACTTTCCCTGGCTGTGGGCCTGCTAATCAGACCCCCAGCCTAGCTGTTCTCTCTATCCAAATTGTACTCAGGTACTGAATTGGCACTGGGCCCTCTCCAAGTCCCTGTACCCAGGGCTGAGGTGCACCCAGAAGTCTCCCAGGGGCTGAAGCATGTATTATGCCACCCCTGGGCTGACTAACTAAACTGACACAACTGGCTGCACGACAGCTGGGGCAAGGTGGTGTACTCACCCTTTGCTTTAGATATAGTATACCTATATCTAACCCTAAAATGGACACACAGATCTCCTATCAGTCACTCCTACGGCAGGCCTTAACAATCCTGAAGGCAGAGTGCTTGGAATCGTGTGAGATGGTGCTCTGGCATGAGCTGAGCCTGTCTGCGGCTTTCGGGATCCATCCCTTAGCCGTTTCCATGATATCGCATACCATATACTCTTAAGTGCATTATAATCCTCGCGGTTATATGCCAACTCTGGTATCGCTTTATCAAAACATGTCGAGTAAGGTGTCATACGAATTGGAATACTAAACCCTCGCCAATTCTGGCGACGGGGTTAGCATTCCACCCTTCTAGAGGGACACGACATGTATGTAACCCCTAACCCCGGTTAAAGTCAGACAGAGCCTTAGCATCCACAAAATGGATGCTGCCACCGAGACACAAGTCTGCCCTCCTGCTGCTGGGAGTCCTCCCAGAGCAGGAGATAAGGAGAAAGGGTTTCCTGCCAGGGGCGGTGCCAGCACCGTCCCAGACAGGATTTTGTGTATTGTAGGTAGGCAGGGCTTCAGAGGAAGGTGACTGCACGTGGCACCCCCGTGCTCACTGTGCATAGGCTGGCTTGAACCAGTTCCAGGGACACTCCAGACCCTGTGCTGGGGAAAAGCCCGCCAAGGAAGTGGGTGTAACCACCCCCCTCCTGGTCCCACCCCTAGGGCAGGACTTAGTCGCGTGCCAGCCCCCTTTTCCCAGATAAAGGTAGGAGCAGGCCCCCTTCCAAATTAGATCATCTTTGAATCCTGAAACTACTTTCTACGAAAGGAACTCAAGACTTCTTCCTAAGATTTCTCCCTTGTGGCTAAGGAGTAGTCACCCTGCGTCCGCAGGCACCATCAAGAACACTGCGGTCTGCTGCACGTCCTTCCTCCGGAATCCGACTGCCCAGCTCGGCGAGAACCGGCTTCCCTGGCACCTCTGACCTCTACCCACCTCTACAGCCAAGCTGAGAACCGTGGGTGCGACGAGACCTCGAGGGACCGGCCATCTTCAAGACTGCACGACTTCTGCACAGCAAGCCCGCCGAGTAATTTCCTGGTGAGTGCTTTGGGGTCCGAGAAGCCCCGACCCTGAGCAGCTCCAGCACCGAAGTGCAGCCTCCCAGCATCTCCACGATCTGCGTGGGGCCCTTCTGCTTTTTGCTGCTCACCGCGTTGTTTGGCTACTAGCCCGCCGGCTTGTGGCCTTCTGAACGACGCCCGACGACATCACTGCTGCTGGTCTGGTTGCTCCAGACTGGCCCTTGCTCCCTTCCCGAAGAGGAGCACCCCGGACCCTCCTGGTCCACTCAAGACGCCATTTTGAGTCCACCGCGTGGGCTTGAATTAGCCAAGGCTTGTTGCCCAATCCTGGGTAACTTCGACGCCGACAGCTTCATCCATCGTGGGACAGCTCGCCTCTCCATCCTGGTCGCCGACAACGCCTCCTGGTCCGTTAGATCTGCAGAGCCAGCGTCGCCCACTCACCTAGTCGAGGTGACTACCATCCGGTGCCCTCCTGGTGCCCACTGACTACTGGCTAGTAGTCACGAACTTGGTCCCCTCTGCTTTCAGGTGTCATCCATCTTCCAGATCCAGGCTTGGATCAACTCGAACTATCTTCACTGGTCGCCTGCCAGCATCTTTCTTCCAGGCTCCTGGTCCGGCAACGAGGATTCCCGACGGCTTTTGAGACCTATGCAGCTGCAGCCCCTGGGCTAGGTAACTTCGGCATTTCGGTGCCCCAGCATAGCCTCACTATCCAAGGGTCAGGATCCACTGTCGTTTTCTTCCTACCAGGTCGGGTTCGCCCGTAAACACTAACTTTAACTTTACTAGCTTCCATAGACTTTGTCCCGCATCCCGCGTGAGAGTGCACACTCTGCACCCGAGTCCCCTAGGTCTCCTAGAAGTAATCTAACGATTCTATAGTCAAGTCCTAGCGATTCCAAAGCCTATTAGTACTGTACTTACCTGCTAGTAATTTCGCATTCCACTTTTAAAGTATATGGTTTTTCGTGCCCTTCGGGCATTTGTGTATACCGTGCTAACTTAAGTATTTTCGTAAGATTTTTGTTGTGTGCTTAGCACCCTGTCCTCATAAAGAGTACAGGGTTGTTGTGATTCTAATAAATACATTGTTTATTTTCATAACACTTGTGTGGTGTCCTTTCACTGGGTGTTCAAGGGGTAATGTGATGGTAAAACAGCTGGCTTAACACGCCCTCTAGAGTCTTAGCCTTAGACTGCTCGTATCCATGCTACTAGGATAGCTGGTCTATAAGGTTGACTTACAACCAATCATCAATAAGGGTTGTTTGGACTGATATATAGTGATCACTAGAATAGTGAACACTGCACATCAGGCCAACTTCTCACATTGGTGAGCAGCGGTTGGGATTTGAGCTTGCTGTTGTTTTACCACACATGCCCTAAGAATATCTTGTGAAAGATCACATAAGTACTAAAGGTACATATAACTTAGCTTAGAATACTCTGAGTTCTACTGAACCAGCTGTTGTAGCTCCTAGGGCCTAGCACACCCTAAACTACAACTCTAGCAAGGGATCAGTAGGCAAACATATAGTGTAGGTAAGTGCACCACTTACACCTCACTAGAAAAGCATGTCTACCCAGGGAGAATCTACTGAGACTCCCCTGGTCAGTGTTGACCCTCCACAGGTCACTTCAAGATATGCAGCTCTCAGTTTTCAGGAGATGAGACAAATCTGTGTCTCCAGGAAACTGAAGCAGGGGTCTAACCCCACCACTCCCTTTCTGATAGGTCTCTTAGAGACATATGATGCCAGAAAGCTTTCTCAGTTACATGAGAACATGCCAGCCTTAGAGGGAACCTCTGAGGATCCAGACCTCCCCAACATTGCCAATGCAGTTGAGGAGGAGGATCAGGGGGAACTCTCTGGGGACGAGGTAGACAAAGGTCTTGAGGTAGTCAGAAGGCTAACTAGGGCCAACTTAGACTTGCTTGGGCTAGGATCTGGGGGACCCCCAGTACTGACCCTAAGTAGGCCTAACCTTGGAGTTAGGAGAGATAGATCTCTTTCTAGGGACTCCAACAGATCTCTGCACTCTAATGCCTCTTCTCAGAGGAGAAGGAACTCTCCCCAGAGGAGATTGACTTCCCCTCAGAGAATGGAGCATGAAGCCAGGATGAGACAGGCTACTCTGAGGATTGAAAGGGAAGAAATTGCCCTGGCCAAAGAGAAGCTTGCCTTGGCAAGAGAGCAGCAGATGAGTGGGTTAGCTCCCACTGGTGGCAGCAATCTCCCAAGAGATAGAGAGAAGGGTTTAGATACTAAACACCTGACTAAAATAGTGCCCCCCTTTAAGCAAGGGGATGATATCCAGAAATGGATGGCTGCTTTGGAGAGGGCCTGCACTGTGCAGTGCATTCCCCGAAGTCAGTGGGCAGCTATACGGTGGCTCTCCTTTGATGGCAAAGGTAGAGATAAGCTCCTCACTACAAGAGTGGAGGATGCTAATGATTACCAGGTCCTGAAAAATGCACTGATTGATGGGTTTGGTTTAACCACTGAGCAGTACAGGTTGCTGTTCAGAGACACCCAGAAAACTCAGACTCAGGACTGGTCTGACTTTGTGGATAGTGCCACTAAGGCTTTGGAGGGCTGGTTGCTGGGTAGCAAGGTTACAGATTACACAGGATTGTATAATCTTATGATGAGAGAACAAATTTTAAACAATTGTCAGAACCAGTTGTTGCACCAGCACCTTGTTGATTCAGATCTGACCTCTCCCCAAGAATTGGGAAAGAAGGCAGACAAATGGGTCAGGACAAGGATCAAGCAGAACCAGAACCAGAACCAGGGTGGTCAGAAGAAAGCAGACCAGAAGGGTAATGCAAAGAGTGAACAAAATGACCAGAAGTCTTCACCAGGTCCCCAACAAACCAAAGAGGGTGGGGGTCAGGCTTCCCAGAAGAAGAAGACTCAAGAAGGCCAGTCAAAAAGGTGGTGCCAGTACTGCAAAAGTAAATCTCACTGGTTTAGTGAGTGCACCAAAAGAGGAGGACAAACTCCTGCCACTACAGCCCCTAAGGCAACTGCACCCCCTAGTACAGTCAGTAGTGGTAGTGTACCTCCCAAGGCATTAGTTGGGTTAACCTTGGGAACTGAGGGGTCTGACAACTTAGTTGGCACACTCACTCAGGCTGTCCTTGTCTGTACAGGGGATATGGATATAACCCCTGAGATAAGTCCCAATACTTTGGGCAAATACAGGCAGACGCCTTTGATTAATGGCAAAATGGCTCAGGCCTATAGGGACACTTGTGCCAGTGTCACCATGGTGACACCTAACTTTGTGGACCCTGGACAGATCATGCCAGGTACTGATTTCCTGGTGACCAATGCCAGCAATGTCACTACTAGTCATAGTGTGGCAATTGTGGCTTTCTCCTGGGGTGGAGTGAAGGGACAAAAGAAAGTTGTAGTCAGTTCAGACCTCCCAGTTGATTGTTTGTTGGGCAATGATTTGGAGTCATCACAATGGTCAGAAGTGGAGCAGAGGACTCACATGGAAATGTTAGGCTTGCCAGCACATGTGCTTGCTGTGACTAGGTCACAGGCCAGAAAATGCCCCACTGAACAGGTGCTGGATCCTGAAATGATGGACCAGACACCTTCCAAGAAGAAGAGCAGTAAGGGTAAGGCTTTGCCTTCCCCCTTGCCCCAGGTTGAGGATCAAGTCTCTGAGGAGGCTGATCTGAGAGAACTGAGGGAAACTGAGCCTAAAGAGCTTGAACTTGATCAAGTTGAGTTTCTGGGCTCAGGGGGACCCTCCAGAGCAGACCTGGGGAAGGCACAGTTAGACTGCCCTTCCCTTGAACCCCTCAGACAGCAGGCTGCTGCTGAGGCTGCAGGGAATGCCACAGGTGCCCACAGGGTATACTGGGAAGATGGACTCCTGTACTCTGAGTCAAGAGACCCCAAGCCTGGTGCAACCAGGAGGCTGGTCATCCCCTTGTCTCTGAGAGGTTTCCTTCTCACCTTGGCCCATGAGATTCCCCTTGCAGGTCACTTAGGTCAGACAAAGACTTGGGACAGGCTTGTCTCACACTTTCACTGGCCCCATATGAATGAGAATACCAAGGAGTTTTGTCGCTCCTGTGTCACTTGCCAAGCCAGTGGTAAGTCAGGTGGCACAACAAAGGCCCCCCTCATACCACTACCTGTGGTGGGGGTTCCCTTTGAAAGAGTGGGGATTGACATTGTTGGTCCAATGGAACCCCAGACAGCATCAGGGCACACGTTTATACTGGTGGTAGTGGATCATGCCACCAGGTACCCTGAAGCTATTCCACTTAGGACCACTACAGCACCTGTAGTGGCAAGGGCCCTAGTTGGAGTGTTCTCCAGAGTGGGCTTCCCTAAGGAGGTTGTTTCTGACAGAGGTACAAACTTCATGTCAGGATATCTGACTGCAATGTGGAAGGAGTGTGGTGTGAACTACAAGTTCACCACACCCTACCACCCACAATGCAATGGGCTTGTTGAGAGATTCAACAGGACCCTCAAAGGGATGATTCATGGACTACCTGAAACTCTTAGGAGAAGATGGGATGTCCTGATCCCCTGCCTCTTGTTTGCTTACAGAGAGGTCCCACAGAAGGGGGTTGGCTACAGCCCTTTTGAGCTTCTGTATGGGCATCCTGTAAGAGGACCCCTGTGTTTGGTGAAGGAAGGATGGGAGAGACCTCTCAAAAAGCCTGCAACCAACATAGTGGACTATGTACTTGGTCTCCGCTCCAGGATGGCTGAGTATATGGAAAAGGCATCTAAAAACCTGGAGGCCAGCCAAGAACTTCAAAAAGCTTGGCATGACCAAAAGGCTGTTCTGACTGTGTACCAGCCAGGACAGAAGGTGTGGGTGCTGGAGCCAGTGGCCCCAGCAGCTCTGAAAGACAAATGGTCTGGGCCCCACACCATCATTGAGCAAAAGGGAGAGGTTACCTACTTGGTGGACCTTGGAACTCCCAGGAGCCCTCTCAGAGTGCTCCATGTTAACAGGCTCAAGGCATATGTTGACAGGAAGGACATGAGCTTGCTCATGGCCACAGATGAGGGACAGGAGGAAGAGAGTGACCCTCTCCCAGACCTGCTCACTCAGAATCCTGATGATGGGTCAGTTGACGGTGTTGTCTTTTGTGGCAGCCTCACTGAACATCAGCAACAGGATTGCAGGCAAGTTCTGCAATCCTTCAGACATATGTTCTCTCTGACACCCAGCCAAACTGATTGGTGTACCCATGATGTTGACACTGGAGACAGTCTGCCTGTCAAGAGTAAAATCTACAGACAGCCTGATCATGTTAGAGACTGCATCAAAACTGAAGTGCAGAAAATGTTGGAGCTGGGAGTCATTGAGCCCTCAGATAGCCCTTGGGCTAGCCCAGTAGTTCTAGTGCCAAAGCCTCACACCCAGGGTGGTAAGAAAGAGATGAGGTTTTGCGTAGACTACAGAGGCCTCAATGCAGTCACTAAGACTGATGCCCACCCAATACCAAGAGCAGATGAACTTATAGATAAATTGGCTTCTGCCAACTTCTTAAGTACATTTGATTTGACAGCTGGGTATTGGCAAATCAGGTTAGCTGAGGAGGCCAAACCCAAGACAGCATTTTCTACCCCTGGAGGGCATTATCAGTTTGTGGTAATGCCCTTTGGACTGAAAAATGCACCTGCCACCTTCCAAAGGTTGGTGAATCAAGTCCTCACTGGGCTGGATGACTTCTGTGCAGCATATCTAGACGATATTGCTGTCTTTAGCTCCACCTGGGAGGATCACCTGGTCCACCTGAGGAAAGTGTTAGAGACTCTGCAAAAGGCAGGCCTCACTATCAAGGCCACAAAGTGCCAGATAGGGCAGACACAGGTTGTATACCTGGGCCACCTGGTAGGTGGAGGCCAGGTTCAGCCACTGGAGAGTAAGATACAGGCCATCAAGGACTGGACTCCTCCAATCACCCAGACTCAAGTTCGAGCTTTCTTGGGCCTGACTGGGTACTATAGGAAGTTTGTCAGAAATTATGGGTCCATAGTGACCCCTCTTAATGACCTGACAAGCAAAAAGATGCCAAAGAAAGTTCAGTGGACAGCAAGCTGTCAGAAAGCATTCAATGACCTAAAGCAGGCCATGTGCACAGCACCTATCCTAAAGAGTCCAGATTACTCCAAGCCATTCATTGTCCAAACAGATGCTTCTGAGTTGGGTGTGGGGGCTGTTCTGTCTCAACTGAATTTTGATGGTAATGATCAGCCTATTGTTTTCATTAGTAGAAGGTTGACACCCAGAGAGAAAAATTGGTCAGCTATTGAGAGGGAGGCCTTTGCTGTGGTTTGGGCCCTGAAGAAGCTGAGGGCCTACTTGTTTGGCACTCACTTCACCATTCAGACCGACCATAAGCCCCTCTTGTGGCTAAATCAGATGAAGGGTGAAAACCCCAAACTGCTTAGGTGGTCCATTTCCCTACAGGGGATGGATTTTACAGTGGAGCATAGACCTGGTACTGATCACAGCAATGCTGATGGGCTCTCCAGGTATTTCCACTTAGAGCAAGAAGACTCACCTGGTCAAGGTTAGTTTATTGTCCCAAAGTTTGGGGGGGGTCATGTAGGAGAGTAGGGTCTGCAATCCTATGATCACCCAGATTTTTGCTTTTTGCTGCACTGGTTTACGACTTTCCCTGGCTGTGGGCCTGCTAATCAGACCCACAGCCTAGCTGTTCTCTCTATCCAAATTGTACTCAGGTACTGAATTGGCACTGGGCCCTCTCCAAGTCCCTGTACCCAGGGCTGAGGTGCACCCAGAAGTCTCCCAGGGGCTGAAGCATGTATTATGCCACCCCTGGGCTGACTAACTAAACTGACACAACTGGCTGCACGACAGCTGGGGCAAGGTGGTGTACTCACCCTTTGCTTTAGATATAGTATACCTATATCTAACCCTAAAATGGACACACAGATCTCCTATCAGTCACTCCTATGGCAGGCCTTAACAATCCTGAAGGCAGAGTGCTTGGAATCGTGTGAGATGGTGCTCTGGCATGAGCTGAGCCTGTCTGCGGCTTTCGGGATCCATCCCTTAGCCGTTTCCATGATATCGCATACCATATACTCTTAAGTGCATTATAATCCTCGCGGTTATATGCCAACTCTGGTATCGCTTTATCAAAACATGTCGAGTAAGGTGTCATACGAATTGGAATACTAAACCCTCGCCAATTCTGGTGACGGGGTTAGCATTCCACCCTTCTAGAGGGACACGACATGTATGTAACCCCTAACCCCGGTTAAAGTCAGACAGAGCCTTAGCATCCACAAAATGGATGCTGCCACCGTGACACAAGTCTGCCCTCCTGCTGCTGGGAGTCCTCCCAGAGCAGGAGATAAGGACAAAGGGTTTCCTGCCAGGGGCGGTGCCAGCACCGTCCCAGACAGGATTTTGTGTATTGTAGGTAGGCAGGGCTTCAGAGGAAGGTGACTGCACGTGGCACCCCCGTGCTCACTGTGCATAGGCTGGCTTGAACCAGTTCCAGGGACACTCCAGACCCTGTGCTGGGGAAAAGCCCGCCAAGGAAGTGGGTGTAACCACCCCCCTCCTGGTCCCACCCCTAGGGCAGGACTTAGTCGCGTGCCAGCCCCCTTTTCCCAGATAAAGGTAGGAGCAGGCCCCCTTCCAAATTAGATCATCTTTGAATCCTGAAACTACTTTCTACGAAAGGAACTCAAGACTTCTTCCTAAGATTTCTCCCTTGTGGCTAAGGAGTAGTCACCCTGCGTCCGCAGGCACCATCAAGAACACTGCGGTCTGCTGCACGTCCTTCCTCCGGAATCCGACTGCCCAGCTCGACGAGAACCGGCTTCCCTGGCACCTCTGACCTCTACCCACCTCTACAGCCAAGCTGAGAACCGTGGGTGTGACGAGACCTCGAGGGACCGGCCATCTTCAAGACTGCACGACTTCTGCACAGCAAGCCCGCCGAGTAATTCCTGGTGAGTGCTTTGGGGTCCGAGAAGCCCCGACCCTGAGCAGCTCCAGCACCGAAGTGCAGCCTCCCAGCATCTCCACGATCTGCGTGGGGCCCTTCTGCTTTTTGCTGCTCACCGCGTTGTTTGGCTACTAGCCCGCCGGCTTGTGGCCTTCTGAACGACGCCCGACGACATCACTGCTGCTGGTCTGGTTGCTCCAGACTGGCCCTTGCTCCCTTCCCGAAGAGGAGCACCCCGGACCCTCCTGGTCCACTCAAGACGCCATTTTGAGTCCACCGCGTGGGCTTGAATTAGCCAAGGCTTGTTGCCCAATCCTGGGTAACTTCGACGCCGACAGCTTCATCCATCGTGGGACAGCTCGCCTCTCCATCCTGGTCGCCGACAACGCCTCCTGGTCCGTGAGATCTGCAGAGCCAGCGTCGCCCACTCACCTAGTCGAGGTGACTACCATCCGGTGCCCTCCTGGTGCCCACTGACTACTGGCTAGTAGTCACGAACTTGGTCCCCTCTGCTTTCAGGTGTCATCCATCTTCCAGATCCAGGCTTGGATCAACTCGAACTATCTTCACTGGTCGCCTGCCAGCATCTTTCTTCCAGGCTCCTGGTCCGGCAACGAGGATTCCCGACGGCTTTTGAGACCTATGCAGCTGCAGCCCCTGGGCTAGGTAACTTCGGCATTTCGGTGCCCCAGCATAGCCTCACTATCCAAGGGTCAGGATCCACTGTCGTTTTCTTCCTACCAGGTCGGGTTCGCCCGTAAACACTAACTTTAACTTTACTAGCTTCCATAGACTTTGTCCCGCATCCCGCGTGAGAGTGCACACTCTGCACCCGAGTCCCCTAGGTCTCCTAGAAGTAATCTAACGATTCTATAGTCAAGTCCTAGCGATTCCAAAGCCTATTAGTACTGTACTTACCTGCTAGTAATTTCGCATTCCACTTTTAAAGTATATGGTTTTTCGTGCCCTTCGGGCATTTGTGTATACCGTGCTAACTTAAGTATTTTCGTAAGAGTTTTGTTGTGTGCTTAGCACCCTGTCCTCATAAAGAGTACAGGGTTGTTGTGATTCTAATAAATACATTGTTTATTTTCATACCACTTGTGTGGTGTCCTTTCACTGGGTGTTCAAGGGGTAATGTGATGGTAAAACAGCTGGCTTAACACGCCCTCTAGAGTCTTAGCCTTAGACTGCTCGTATCCATGCTACTAGGATAGCTGGTCTATAAGGTTGACTTACAACCAATCATCAATAAGGGTTGTTTGGACTGATATATAGTGATCATTAGAATAGTGAACACTGCACATCAGGCCAACTTCTCACAATTATCATTTTATGTTTCCTGCCTCTTTGCAGGCAGGTGGGCGGGGCTACTCTGTTCTCGGAGCGGGCCGGGGAGGAGTGGTTTGCCCACTCCTAAGTGTGCAATGACTGTTTGGTCGGTCCTCTCGGGCAGCCCAATCCAGTCATGTGCACTTTCCCCATTCTTCATGCAGGCTGCATTAAAGACTGCATGGAGAACAACACCAGGCCCCCATTTCCTGGTTAAGCATCAAACCAGGACGCTCAAAACCAATCACAACGCTGCATTGTGATTGGTCAGGGGTGCCTGGGTGCTCACCAGTCACAACGCTGGGTGCTCACCAATCACAACGCTGCATTGCAGCGTTGTGATTGGCCAGAGTGCCTGGCTGTACTCTTCAAGTGCCTGTGACGAGGAGACCCGGCGCCGCAAGGTAAGTGTTTTTTTTTAATTATATATATATATATATATTAATTGCCCACTGCCCCCGTCCTCCCCCTCATGCACCTACACCCACCCCACCACCTACGAACAATGTCGGCTGACACTGCATTTGGGGGTAGTCAGGGGTCACAGCTGTGACTTTAGCTTGCTCCCTGCTACTCCTGGCACTTCCTTTGCGACCCCTGGCCTCGGTATGGGCAATTTTGCCCCCTCTGAGGCCAGGGGTCACAAAGGAAGTGCCAGTAGTAGCAGGGAGCAAGCTAGAGGTCATATCTGCGATCCCTAACTACCCCGAAATTACATCTATGCTATTAAGGTAAGGGAGTAGAGGGGCCGCCGGAGAGAGCTGGACCAGTGGAGTTGCTTGCTGGTGGGTGGCAACTGGGGACCATGGTGCCATCTTCATGATGAGTTGGCACCTTACAGATCAGGATTCAATAGTTCAGGCGTTACCATTAGAGCGGGTGAATGTCCATGTAACTTTGAACATGGAAGTAAATCATCTAGAAGGAAACTGGCTGAGCCAGGGGAAAGTGACTCGGTGTATGGGACTTGGAGCGCACGAGTGTCTCTAACCCTATAGCTTGGTAAGTGCTGCCAAGCAGACCCTTTGTCACTCCAAGCCTCCCTTTGCCTAGCCTGCACAAGCCCGTCAAACCCATAGCGCCTGCTCCCTGTGCTCCCCACGCAGTGCATGTTTATTGATGCAACAGTGAGGGTTGCACTCTATTTGTATGGCTTGTATGGAATGCCATAATAATCCTTTCTTGTATGGTGCACTTAATCTTCTTTGCGTTTTATGTACAGCTCTTAAATTCACATTTCTTCAACATCTAAGCAATGAAAATAACAGATGTTTCTTTTATCCAATTTGGATGGTACTCAATTTACAGACCTTCAATCTTGAGCCCATTTATATGTTTGCATTTAGCCCCACCCAAATTCCATGGCTCATTTGGGCGAGTACCTGCACTTATTGTTTTCCATTTAAAACACAGAATAAGAGCAACTGCCTCACCAGCTTACTACGCCCACACATTCTCTTAATGGTAGGTGTCAGGCGCGCAACACCCATTGGACTCACTGGGCTTCAGACCCCCCCTCCACCCCCCCACCCCCCATCGTGGGTGGCAGCCCGGGATGAGACAGATCCCGGGCACACACAGAGCCGCACCCGAACGTTTCACAGGTCTTTAAAAGACCATTTGAATGTTAATTAGGCCTTGCAGTTGTTTCACCCCTTCTAAGAGCCCCTGCAGCTCCGCTCTGTCTACTGATTAAAGGTTCAGCCCCCCCCCCCCCGAAATTTTTTCTTAGCCCCCCCCCCGAAATTTGGCTCTAGTTGCGCCTCTGGTAGGTGTTATACTAAAACAATTTGTCTTGGTGAGGGGCATAATCTAGGGGCCATAATCTAGAGGTGAGGGGCATAATCTAGAGTGGAATGTGAACGTTGGCATTGGCAGTTGGCCAGTAGCAGCGGTCCGGCACTGGCAGGCCCCTGGCCGGCGAGCTTCGGACTGGGTCCAGACCATGAGGGGCACCGTGCATGTACTTTGCAGGGGGCACCCTCAAGTTTCGTTACGTCACTGCCTGACGCTCGTCTAGGCACAGCCTTCCAGTGCTCCATGCCATAAAGGGAGTGGACATTCTCCAAGCACACTCGTACCTCATAAGCACATGTTTCAGCACCCCACGTGGTAGTAATAAGCACTATATAAATGCTGCAATACAATACAATACAAAGGGAAGTAGAAGTTGGCAGGCTCAGTCATATGCCACACGCCATGTTCCTTGATGTTCTTGGTGACAAACTGGTGCAAAGGGTCACTCTAGTTTAAATATTAGACAGGCACAGTTAATGCCTAACATGAGATGTGTTATAGTGATTAAATGCAGGTTTCAACAAGTATTATGGGGCCAGGACATTATTTTGCAAGATATGCTTTTAAAGTGAAAATAATAAGATTTTTTTAAGTAGATGGTGAGTCTTGCGTTCATTTTACATGTGCACTGTGATCGTTTGAAAGTTTGGCCTGATACGTTTATGTGCTTCTTTCGCCTATATTATTACTGGCGGGAATGCATGTTCGATAAAGGCCCTGCAAGAAAAACCCCACAATTAGCAGATGAGTGTACCACAACTCCCATCACCCCGGGGCACTATTAAAACGACTACCGCGCAGGCCTAGATTTATAAACTCTGGTGTAAAGGGCGGTATTAGCTTATATTGGAGTGGAGAGGTGTGGTGCAGGGGCCAGGCCAGCTGACTTCGGAGCAGAGAGTGCACCGGTTCAATCTCGGCTCTGGCCTCAGCTCAGTACCATGTGACTCTGGGCAATAGCTCACTTAATTTCCACGACTGCCCCCAGTGCCTTGAGACCCGCAAGGGTGAGTAGTTTGCGCTTTACAAATACGTACTTACATATTTATCACCTCATTTATTTTATGTAGTTATTTATTTTATTTGACTTTTATGTTGTGTGAGCAAGATCCGAAGGGTGTCAGAGTGCTTTACATGAAAAAGATATACTAAATTAATACTCAATTTTTTTATTCTATTAGCCTCATCATCATTATTATTCTAAGACGGAGTTGCAGGTTCCAATGAGGCAGGCTATTTTTCAATTGGGCTGATTCGAGTATTATTATATATGCCAACATTCCATATCCTTGGTCTTGCAGACAGGTAAGGGGGACAGGCAGGCCGCATTAGTCTCTGAAAAGCTCAGTTTTGAGAAGCTTTCCGAAGTGAAGGTGGTCTGTGCACTTCCATAGGTGGGAGGGTAATTGATCCCAATATATGGGAGGGACAAATAAGAGAAGGCTCTACCCCCAGAGCGTGTTTTCCTAAAGTGGGGAATAGTGAGAAGAGATTTCTCGCTGGATCCCTCAGATCTGCTCTTGGGTACGGAATGAGTTTCTCTCTTTGGTGCTGATGTTGCAGGACGAAAGCGGGAGGAAGCCGGGGGTCAGCTATACTGCCTGCACTTTTGCTAGGCTTTGCTCTTTTGTGCGGGAATGAGCTCAGTGAAAGCAATACTGCTGCCCCAATTCTGGCCGGCCGTTTAATTGCAATATGTGTGCTAACTACTGTCACTGCATATATCGCAGTTTTGAATAGTGTGATAAGCACCCCCTGCAATCCCGGCAAATAACAGGCCATGCAGATTTTGGCTCAGTAAGCACTAAGGGGCATATTAGCAAGGGATGGCGATATAATTATCACCGCTTTAGCGGCCGTTTTTGGGCGAAAAGCGGCAATAATTATATCGTAATATCATCAAGGACATGCTAGCGCGTATTTCCTTGATGTAGAGCCCGTTTTTTCACAGCCTCGCCTCGCATCGCTAATGAGATGCAAAGAAGGCGTGGCTGTGAAAACAACACATGTCAATATCGTGAAGGCAGCTTCGCGATAATAACAAGGAGGTGCAGCGATAAAAAAAATTACACTACCTCAGCCTTAACAGACGTTAAATTCCTAACTAAGGCATACTTTTAATGGCAGATGGATTATGCTGATACGACCACCGGGTCGTATCAGCAATGTTATCGCTGTTTTCAATGGAACATCGCTGGAAAACCAGCAATGTTCCATTGAAAACACAGCTATCGCTGAAATATTATCGCCATAGCGATATGCGTTGTAAACATAGCGGTATCATGGCGATAATATTCAGCGATAGCTAGTGATAATATTTCTCTCGCTATGTACGGCCAGCGATAATTATCGCTGGCCGTTGATAATATGCCCCTAAAATCTGTATGTACTGCTCCGCTTTTATGGCGATAATCTTAATTGGTTGCTTAATTGTGCAACATCACAATATATTTGATACCCTCTTCCTGGCCGACAGAAATAAGTGCCTAAGTGTTAGTACTGCATGACCTGTATGCTCTTATATTGGAACTTGGAAGATCTGTGGCCCTGGCTGGGATAGAGTGGGTGTGAGGGGATGGAAGTGACCACCAAGGTTTGCCGTAGGCATTGAGACTGGTGATACAGCTGTGGTCATGGACTGCTGCAGTAAAACTTGCCTTCTGCCATCACACATTTTATTTTAAACAGATGTTTTTGCTTGGGATCACTGAGCTGTAAAACTTGCAGATCAAAAGTTACAAAGATATTAACATGTGTTCAGGCAAACTATATTTATTGTTGATGAACAAAAGTAATGTCTGTTTAATGCAGCATGCTGGTGTTTCCGTGTAGTGAATTATTACTAATTACAACATTCTTCAATGCATTTGTGATCAAGTTTGTCTTCTTATCCAATGATTAGCTCATTCCTGTTTCATGGCTTCCCAGTGGCAGTGTGTGCTGAATTCTATTATGCATTCAGAACATTTAATGGCCCTTAGAACAGGTATTTGTCCATTATAATAAATACAGTGTACAACTTGTTACAGCGGCACATTGCCTCAGCTTTACAAGTGTAAAGCAGGCCCTTGATGCACTGCAGCGCAGGTGCACCCCCCCCCTTTAAGGGGACCGATATTCAGTCTAAAGCCTATGGATATTAATGAGATATGAGAGTATCCGGTGCCCCTCTTCACATTCTGCATAGGGGACATTTTTTTACGGAATGTATGTTCTTTTTCTGCATGTTCTTATTCCACAGGGAATCACAACGCGGTCGTTACAACGACCGCCTTGTGATTCCGCATATCACTACTCCGCAAGTCGGAACAACGACTTGCGGGGGGGGGGGGCCTGGATGTTGGAATAGTATAATTTACTATTCCAACTCCAGTCTGTGCGGATACTAGGGAAGGTGTTCGATTTTAAATCCAATACCTACCCCCGCCCTCTGCAAGTCGTTGTTCCGACTTGCGGAGTAATGGTATGCGGAATCACAACGTGGTTGTTATAATGACCGCGTTGTGATTCCCTGCGGAGAAATAGATTTGTGGTGAACATTGTTTACCTTTTTTTACGTCATGCCACTGATCAGTAGCATAGGACAAAATGATGCTCCTCCCCCTCTGCAGAATATAGTGAGGCGGCCCTCAGACTTTAATATCTTTCAGATATTCAAAGACCTTGAGATGATGCCCCCCCCGCCTAAAAGGTTATTCCTAGACTGAAACTAGGGTGAATCATCAGATTTGCACCTTCTCTGTTCTGTAAGTTTACAGTTGACATATAAAATGAAGCAAAAGAGGAGGTCGAGGTTCTATTGACCGTACAATGCCCAGGTGATAGAGCCTGGGTTCAAAGGGTCCCTTCTGGATTCTGTCTTTTTGAGTGGCAGATGGATCATTTCCATGGAGCACTTGGTGGACCAGGCTAATATCTGGGAAACCGGGGCCTGATTTAGAGTTTGGCGGGCAGGTATTCTGTTACAAATGTGATGGGTATTTTGTACGCCTTATTACAAGTGCATTAGACCCTTAGTGTCTTGAATAATACATTATTCTGGCTGGTGGTTTTGTGCTGTAATTTCCTAGCTCCTGTAAATAAACTGGCAGTGACGTGGGTATGTTGGCCAGGATACTGCAGCCATATACACAACAATGAACGGGTCCTCACAAGGCAATTATACATGGAATCCGACCTATAACTCTTATTGCAATTTTACAATATTCTCCCCTTCTTTTAATTGCAATAGGGGTAGAGAGTGCAACGTGTCTTGCCAATTTAAAAAGCCCAAATCCCAATTACGACAGTCTCAAAGAAAACAGCCAACAATAGTGTATACTACTGTAAAGAAAAATGTGCAGAGGCAAGATGACCCCTCACGGGCGAACCACCATCGGGATACCTGATAGGTACTCACCAGATATGCCCTGTTCTCATCATCGGCGGTCATCGGTGAATGTGTTCAAAAACAAGATGTGAGCGCAGTGAAAACCAAAAAATGTAATTAAAATGCATTGCCTTTCACAACTTGAAATAGAGGAAACTCATACATAAAAAGACCTGTTGGCCGGTAGGAGACACCTGGGCCCTGCATGGTCTTGACGTTGGTGTGTTCAACAACTTTGCAGTGGTTAAATACTATAGCCCTGAAGAAATTGCCTATAAAGTTGTGAAAGGCAATGAAACATGTCGGCGTGGTTTAATTGGTATGCATGTCTAGCAACCAACCCTGCTTTTTAAACGGGTAGGTAGCACAAAATCAAAGAATAAAGTAGTAGTAATCGTGCACGCCTATGCATTTTAATTACATTTTTTGTTTTTGGTTTTCACTACACTCACATCTTGTTTTTGAACATCTTGCCTGTGCACATTTTTCTTTACAGTAGTATTGCAATTAAAAGAAGGGAGAATATTGTAAAATTGCAATAAGAGTTATACGTCGGATTCCATGTATAACTGCCTTGTGAGGACCCGGTCATTGTTGTGTATATGACTATATGAGTGGAGGGCGACTCGGGTTCTAACTTTTTCCCTCTGTGCTCCTTGTTGAATACAGGATACTGCAGCAACAAGCTGGACTCTTAAAGCACATTCCTGGCTTACGTATGCGCGGGTTGTTGGAGACCAGTTCCTTCCCATGGACTGACGGGGTTTTTTCAATTCGTCTTCTGAAGCACCAGGTAGGAATGCGGTGCCAGGGGGTGATATACCTGGGCTGGTTGGCAAGGACATTCTACTAATAGTTGTATTCTTTACCTCTTAGATCAAAGCTTATCAGGGCTTTTGGAACGGGCCGTACTTCTGACAGAATGTTTTAGGATTAACATGAAAGCTTGTGTGGGGGTTTACTTAGAAAAGGACAGGGCTTGTACCTGTTCACGCTATCTCCAGGTAGGATTTCCCTGCAGGGTATGGTTTTCATTTTCCCACTTGCTAGTAAGAGGACCACCATTAAACATGTGAACTTACTATCTTTTAGTTACAAGCCATTCTGGGCTCCACAGTAGAGGGACCTCCACGGGATTTACCTGCTTACCTACAGCTTTGCACTCTACTATCGAATATAATACATTGCGAGATCATTCTCTAATACAGGTTTGTGGAACTGTTTTAGACATGAATAAAGTTAAAACAAACTGTAATTTCGTAAATATCTGCAGTTGTGAGTCATTCTCCTCCTCTTGCCTAGGTATTAGAGCACGCTAACACCAGTTGTTGAGAAAGGTGTCGCTATCACTTTATAAATTCCATGCGGGTCAGTATTTACTTAAACTAGCTTATGGGGGCTGTAAGGACTACATGTCAAAAATAGTGATTCTTTTTATGTTATGTCAGTTACAGACACAGTGTGTATCCCTCTTCATAATGTAGATACAGACATAACTTTGGTGCAGGCTTCCATATACATTGGAATTTGGAATCTTCAGGCTGTGAGGCCTTATGCAGGTCGGCCCTATAACATGTCTTACAGGGAGGATTGTCCATTAATTTAACCACTGATATCGTAATGTTATGGGCCGTATTTTTATAGATATTTACCTTAATTGCTTAGGTACAGGAACTCGTGGAAACAAAGGCGGGTCGCACAAATCACGATCCATAGGACCTTAATGCTGTAGCGCCTCCCCCAGTGCCTTGAGACCCTCGCGGGTATGTAGTGCGCTTTACAAATGATTGATTGATTGAATGCTGCACACTTTGACTCGGTAACCATTGAAAACCTAGAGGACGAAGCTCTCTTTACTTGATCTGGGCTCCCTCGGAGAATCAGATCATCTCCCATTAAACTGCCATATTGATTTTGGCTGTCTACTGTGTTGGTATTGGCCTCATGTTCACCTTTTAAAATGTTCTTCCGTCTGTTCATTGTATTTCTCGCAGATTTTGTGGGTCCTTCCATACATCCGGTACACTGTTCTACGGTGATGCCGGGTAAATATACTAATGTATCTTAGGTATGAATGGATCCAGACATGGTTCTTTTCCACTTAGCATGCCTATTCCTGCTAAAACAGATCTGAGACACACTATCTTTGGGGACTTAGGATTTTCTTTGCTAACTTATTATTCATCTTCCACACTTTTCTCATCTTTGTACTTAACAATGTTCACAGAAGCACGACGATGGTGTTTTCTTCTCTTTGGGGGTCTCTTTGGTTAATAAAAACTACATCACGGAATGTCTTTCTCGCACGTATGGCACTTGCATTGGAGTCATTAGCTGCTATGGATCTTACCCGAGATGGCATTGCATTAATGATATATTTGTTAATTGTACTTTCTATTGTACATTGAAAGATTTTAATTGCATCTAAATGATTCGCAGCCTTGAAAAAGTCCTGCTGGAAGAAGCACGTGTCGGCTGCCAGTGTGTTTTTGTATTTGTACATTTGAGAACAAGAAGGAAAGAAAAGAAATATCTGATGGACTCCCTCTGACTACTATATATGCTACTATCTAGTCTATGCTTTTTTGGGACTGATTCTGTGTGCCTCGGCATTTGTGTATGTTGTTTGTGAACTCGACAGGGTCATTTTTCCCATACAGTTTGTTTTTGCCTCTGAGGGTGGAGGGAGACTTGCTTGTTTGGAGAGCACCACACTGCACTTTACAGGAATGTTAATTCTTGCCCTACTCACTACTAAGATGTGCATTCACAATTTGGCATTGCCACCTATGTGGTAATGTGAAATGACTTGAATGCAATTGGGGTTTATGTCAAGTATATTCAACAGATCTTTAGAGAGGAAGGTTATATTATACACTGGAGTAGACTTGACTATGCCAATAGGAATGAACAAGGGGATTTAATGAGCACACCATTCCATGCGTTTTTCGGGTTTTCTGGGATAGTTCTTTTGGAGAAAGGGTTAATTTTAGGAAGATAATGGAGGAGAGATGGGCGAGGTGGTCCTTGATGAGTTTCAGTTGAATGTCTTGCCCTTCACAGAAGGATTTAGTCAGGAAAATAAATGTCATTTGTTCATGTGAAGGTGGTGGAAGATAAGGGGGTTGTGCAGAGTCTGGTGGAGGATTTGGGATAGCATGATTTAATGTGTTGAAGGACTCCTGATCAATTAGAATTTGGACTAAAAAGCCCTCTGGATGTGCACCACATATTGGTCGCTCTGCTTGGGAGGTTGTATGACTTTACAATGCATGCCATTACCCCGCATGCTGTTACAATGCATACCTTTACCCCGACTTGTTGTCGGGGTGCGTTGGAAGTTGAAATAGTATAATTTACTATTCCATCTCCAGTGTTTGCAACAGCAGGGAAGGTGTTGGAGGTAAATCCAACATCTTCTACCCCCTGCAACAAGCCTTTCCCATTGTAACGACATGCAGGGTAATGGCATGCATTGTAACACATCCGTTGTAAAGGCTGTTTCCCGCTTGGGAGCACAATGTTATATTTTGAGGGTTCTCAATATTTTTAACAGTGAATTTTGGTTAATGCTAGTGGTGGTGACAAGCTTGGGAAACATGAGGTTTTGTCTTCTATTCTGATAGTTACAGGAAGGTACGAGGAGGGTATTTCTTCAATCAGTGTATCTCCCCGCTTTGTCGGGCCCTTTGCTCAGGAGTGCCAGCGTGCACAGAAGGATTATTGCTGTGTAGGACAGATCAACCGTGCAGTCTGTTAACAGAAAGAAGCGTGCATACCGTAGTAAAATTAGAAACACTGTTTGGAGGATGGGTACTAGGTTTTATGGTAACACCATGAACTGTCCTCAGGATATAAGGGGGATATATTGAAAATATGTATCCTAATTTGGTCGTGGATGATAACATGATCAATGAATTTGAAATACCTGCTGCGAGAAGAGTTCACCTTGGCAGACAGGGAGAAGGCATGATCACTCTTATGGAGTTAAGTGAAGGCTAGAGTGTAAGGAAGTGGAGCATCACCTCCAGCAAGACAATCACTGCGTAGAATCACCACAATTGAGGATATAAAACTTTATAAATAAATAAATGAATTCAACATTCTTTTTATTTTACCTGTGAGGAGTCCATCATGTCTGTCTCGAGAAGATGGCAATCTGTCTACTACTGTTTCTGGCACAGTCCCCGGTATTGGCTCATCCTCAAACCCAACTCCACTGTCCAGGGTTCCTTTAGATATGGCTGATCCATCTCTTGGGGTGGGAGCAACATTTTTCTCAGATTTGTCAAATTTACCCTGAAAAGAAGAAAAAAATGGATATAAGTGTTTATTAAACAACGCAAAATAGAAACAACTGATATAGATTTTCCCCTTCGTAGCTAAGGGTGACAACTATGCCATTTTACAGCCTCTTCCAGGGTCTACATACAATTCTTCACTTTCCCGAACATCATCCTTGTTGTGATTTTTGTTGTTGCCCCAATTCCCTCTTTCTACTGTGGCTTAAATTCCAGTGGCACCGGCACAGGTAAGAAGGGTGGCGTGTTCTCCTACGGTGAAATTCAGGAATGAGAGGCGAACACTGTTGGACAAATTGGGTGAGACTATGGTGACATTCACACCGGGCAGCCAATAATAGGATGCTATTGCAAACGGACCAGTTGCTTGTTTTCTTATATTTTTGACCCTGCGTTACTGTTGTAACTGTGGAGGAAGGGACAACCTCTGGAGTTAACAGAGTTATGTATTCCTGATCCTGAATATGTTGTGAAGCACTGTCGAGATATTGGTTTGCCTTGCCAAAGATTACTTTAATTATAATGCTTGGTGCCGATGCATTTTGTTATCAATAAAAACTGTTAAATAAAAAGAAGGGTGGTGTGGGGAAGTCAACATACCACAGGATAAGTTAAATAAAAAATAAAAAAATAAAACCACTCACCTTGCGCTTGCCGCATTGCTGGTAATACGGCGACCGCAAGCTAAGTGGTATTATTTTTTTTAATTTAATTTCACTTATCCCGTCGTAGGCCGACTTTGCTTCCCCATCGCTCTTACCAGTGCCAGCTGCCACAGTTAAATTTCCCAAGAGAAGATTTGTAAATTTGATACAATGCCACAGCTATGGATTTGAATATGCAATGTGTGTATTGCACACCCATTCCAAGAACAAAGCATCAGAATACTTGGTCCAAGATGTAAGACGAGGAAAGCGGGAGGTGTAAGATTAATAGCTAGCAATCGCTATGGTTGCAAATGGTGGTAGAAAGCTGGTGAAACGATTGACGAGTTTGTCAAAAGACTTGATACGCTCATCAACATTGTAAGTTCAATTAATAAAATGATGAAGAAGGCATACGTCTCAGAGTCATAGATGGTTGACTATCCGATTCATTCCGACTATGAATGCTGAGAGAAACGTTCAGTCTAGAGTGAGTACTCATGGTTGCAAGAGCCGAATAACATGCAGACCAACAAGCTGCTCACATGGAGGCCGGAGGAGCCCAGAGTAATTCAGCGATGAACATCAAAAGTAAGCAGAGACACAAGGTTGATGGCCACAAAGTGATATCTCCAAAGAAAAAGGAACTGTGCTTCGGATGCAGATTTTCTTTTCCACATAAAGGTAAATGTCATGCAATTGGACAAATATGCAAGGGTTGTGGGAAAGAGAACTCTTTTGTGATGGTTTGCAAAGCGAAGGTAAAACAAGGTACAGCACGTGGAGAAAACAAATAGACGCCTGAACATTCCAGAAGCGACGTTCTACTTACGTCCACAAGGCCAAGCGTCCACATCAGTTGAGGGAAATGGAAACTAAACAAAGTCTATTGTCATCTAAATCTTCATCCAAATATTCTTTAATGACATTGTCAAGTGACAGTGAAGAAGATGGATTTGCGAAGTTGATGTCAACTAAAGATCAACGTGTGCATGTCGGATTGACCGCATGCAAGGAAGAATGCAAGTCAAAGAAAGATCGACAAGTGAAGTCACAAAACTCATGTAGACACTGTCTTAAAATCACGCTAAAAGTGAATGGTTGTTCCATACCTTTTATCATAGACAGTGTCGGGTCGATAAACATCATGCCTTAGGAGAAGTACAATGAGCTGTCCAGTGCCCCGTCTCACACCATTAAAGAGCAAAGTGTATACATGGGCTGCCTCAATGCCATTAAAAAATCAAGGTTCATTTGTAGCAACCGGTGCCCTGTCTTACACCGTCCAAGAGCAAAGTGTATACATGGGCTACCTCAATGTCATTAAGAGTCAAAGTTCATTTGTAGCAACCATGAAGCACAAAAAGACGAAAGTACAAGTACCAATTCCTGTACTTCAAGGCACGTCAGCAAGTATTTATTTACTCAGTTTCAGTATTGCTGCTGAAATGGGACTGATATTTGTAAATTACAACATAAATGCTTATCATGAAATAGCGCACCAGTTTCCATCATTGGTTCATGGATTAGAAGAACCTAAGACAATGAAGTGCAACTGCATATTAATTAGGACATTCGTCCTGTTGCTCAGCAAAATGGTCGTATTGCATTTCATTTACAGGAAGCTGTAAAAAAGAACTTGAGATATTACTAAAGCATGATATAATTGAGCGATCTACTGGTCCAACACCATGGGTTTCACCCATAGTGGTATTGCATTAAAAGGACAGTAAAGAAGCTTTATGCATTTGTGTTGATAGACATCAAACTAACAAGGCAATTAAAAGAGAACGACATCCAGGTCCACACATTGCCGATATGCTCACACAGCTGAATGGTACCAAAGTCTTCTTTTGCCTTGATCTGAACAAAGGATATCATCAATTGGAAATAGAAGAAAATTGCAGTTATATTACAACCTTTTCTACCCATATTGATTTGTTCAGATATTAAAGATTACATTTTACATGTCATCAGACCTGTTTCAAGACGTAATTTGCTCACATCCCCATCACAACTGGCTCACATCCCCATTACAAAATAGTCACTGTTTTTAAAACATTGTGTGAAATGAAATGGGTTTTAACATTTTAATACAGGAGTGTTACCCACTTATCATAAAGGAAGCTGAATCTCCACGTCAAAAAGCAGAGACGTTTCAAGGCATGAGCAAAGTTGGCAATTGCCCTGGGCCCTCACCAACTTAGGGCACTCTCAGGAAAATGAACTTCCTCTTTATCTAGCTTGTCTCTGCCTATTACCGTATCACAGCCACTGTCATCTTCTGCCTACGTCTACCTCTGAGTTTCTCTCGCTATGCCCAGTAGTATCCTAAGGACGGTAGGGGGCACTGGAAAGACATTGTTCAAGAATATTTGTGCGATTCCCGTTTCTGAGAGTTTGTTTGTCACTAGGTGGTCTTCAAATAGCAGAAAATGGTCAGCAAAACTGCAAACAGTGGGTTCTTGCTCGTGGCTTCAAAAATTCTTAAGAGGACAGTGTGAAAAAAAGGTTTGTGCTGCAAAAGACGAAGATCTGTTTTTGCTATCTATGATTTTTAATGTCCATTGTAAAAATGTACATGCATTTTAAACTGTTCCTTCTTTGTACCTATTCTGAAACACACTCTACAGCGAAGGGCTATCAATCAAGTGGTAAAAGCACAATAATAAAATGAAACAATGAAATATATACAAATATAATTCCGTAGCTGATGAGGGGATCAGAAGCTGAAAACAACAACATGGGATAAATCGAGAACATGCTAAAAGTCGATTTAAACTCATCATCTTCCTTTCAGAGCTACTAAAGTAACTAAGGTGGAGTAGGAAGGTCTATCTAAAACATGCTTGACGTCCTTAGTAGTTCTTGCTCTTCACTGGTGGAAGGGGCAATTACATGATTGACTAGTTTTTGGTAAGGATATAGGCTGTGTTATCTTGCTGATCTGCCGGATTTTGGAGACTTGTTTTGGAGCGCCGGAATGTAACTTAATATTTAAATTTAAATATTTACAGTTTAATTTAAATATTTAAGACACCTGTGTAGGAAATGTAGTTAATCATTTTGTGAGCTTCACAAAGTTTTTGAGGGTTTTCAAAAATGCAGAAGAAAAATCAGCAAAATTCCGTTTTGGAGAGTAAAATGATTTTAGAGGAAGAATTCTGCTGCGATAACAATATTTTGCAGGTAATTTTGCCTGTCCAGAAAAATGTAAAACTCTAGTTACTGAATTAAAATTTCTTGTTGCTCTAGTTTGTTATGCTGTATTAGTTGCTATTTTATCAAGCACATCAGATGTCATTATAATGGTTCATTTGGGCTGAAAGACTGAAGTACAAGAATAATAATGGCTGCAGCAGAGTTTATGATTACACTAAAGAAAAGAGAATTTTTTACCCTTTACAAGACAATTAGTCATCTTGGATCGACTTCGGATGAAGTGGGATAGACTCCAGAATTCGGAGGCCTGCACAGAAAAGGCTAGGCCACTCAAGTGTGCCTATCTGCTGTCATGGCTAGCCACACATTTCAAAATAACAACTCGAGCACAAAAACGTTATACTACAAAAATATGGTAGCCAGGATATCTACTACCTAAATAGCATGAAGATAAGTAGATATAGGTTGGTGTTGAAGTAGTGTTCTTAACTCAACATCTATATACCTAGATACGTAAATATTGGCATAGTACATAGATATGGAATTAAATATAGTAAATCTAAAATTTCTAAAAGTACACCAAAATCCACACGAAAGTACATCAAATTGCATGTCATATAAAAGGGGAGGCCGAGTCGACCACCACCATTTAGTGAAAAGTCGAAACTGCTTGATAATAATACCAAGCTTGTACTTAGTACATTAAAAAAGCTGAATTTTCTCCTGGTGCTTTAATTGATTTTCATTCATTTTATGTAGTTGATTTGTAGAGCCTTTTGTGTCACCTTGTAGTCACTTTGGAGCACATCCGCTATACAGAAGAGCTACAGAAACAACCACATGGGTAATCTGAGTTCAGTGGGGGAGAAGCAGTTCTCTACCTGGCATTCTTTAATAGATGACCCAAGGGGAGACTGTCAGCTCTATTAGCGGCTGAACAGTTCTGCTCAGATTTCTAAAATGGAGATAATTTGGGTGTTGCTCTTCAGCAGGGGTCCAGGGTGGTCTGGGACACTATACTCCCACTCCTGCACCATTGTATCTTTGCCATATAAGATAGCATTGAGAAATCAGGTGAGAACTAGAAAAGCAGTGGAATGAAGGATCTTGGTGGGAATGTAATGCGGAGCCATCTTTGCCAACATCCTGCACCTTTTTTCCGGTTGTCTTTGTGAACAATACAAAGCATCTTGAAGTTCATCCTGGACTGTAGTAGGATTAGTGAAGTACTTTCAGAGTTGGTTTGACATGGTTATGATTCTATTGGTTTAAACACTTACTGGCAACCTGGTTTTGTTGCGCAAGCAACTAAATTCGTTTTATTTATTTGTTTGTTTACTTACCGCTGTGCAGCAGTTTTCCGGAGTTTGCTACCCTTCACCCTGCCCCTCCCCCGCCCCACATCAGTGCCCGGCAGCACTCCCACCACAGGCTGCTACTGTAACTATTACAGAGGTAGTGGTAAACAAAAAGTCAGCACAAATTCAGGTGCAGTGGTTCAGAAGTATTATACTGTAATGCAACAATTATATAGCACCTACTACCCCTCTGAAGGGCACTTTAGTGCTTCACTATATGGGTAGTGTGCTACACCATGTAGGGTGTGTGTTTGAAAAGTGTGTTGTCTTTGTTTTTGTCATGTGTGGAAAGTGTTTAAATGTTGTGGGTGATGATTATTGAGGTGCAGTTTTCGTGTCATAACAAACATCACTTAGCAATGTTATGGATGAAGAAGTGTGAGGAGAGAATCATGCAGTTTATGGTTTTAGGTGAGCTGGCAGCTTTGAACAGTTCTGCAGATCCCTTAATGGTATTCCTTATGATCATAGTCGACATAGCTCATTACTGCACTGGGATGTACATTCTGAAATATTTTATTTAACGTTTACGGTCATGAACAGGCATAAGATGAAGTAAGACATTGTGGAGATACCTGTTGGGTTGGACTTTTATAATATCATCCCATATTTGACTGTGATTGTGAAATGTCAAGAAGCGGTCATAGCATGTAGCTCGTTGGGACCGGCAGTGGTGGACTAAATTTAAATCCTTCATTGGACAGCGGAATGTGTAAGATTTGTTTAGTTATTCTATGATTGATCAGTTGGTGATGGGAGGTTCGTTGCTGAGGACTGGAAAAGTACTGCGTGATAGACATGACCCATAGCAGTTTTGTCTTATGTAAGTGTGAGAGTGTCAAGCAAGTATAGGGAACGTATTGTGCTGTCTATAGGAACTAGAATTGACTGACTGACAGCTGAGTGTTACAGCATTAGCATTTGTGCGGAGCAAGAGGGTTATATATTGCACTCTGTTGCAATTGCATTTGTATAGTTCTTACTATCCCTGATGAGGTGCTGAAGTGCGTTATGCCAGGAAGAACAATAACCCAGTACCCAACGTTAGTGTGTTTTTTTTAGCGGTTATTGTTGATTATTGAGATTTGTGTTGTGCATCTAAGGAAAACATTTCATGCATTTACTTCAATTTCTAAGAGGAAGATTAAATTAATAGAAATCAGGTGTGAACTTTAGAGGGAGGGAGTGTGTGAATGGATGTATGACATTACAACGCATGCTTTTACCACACATGCCTTTACAACGCAGTTTTTACAACGCATGCCATTACAACGCATAGCGCTTTGGGGTGCTGGATAGGGTATACTTTAATTTACTATTCCAACTCCAGTCCCCGTGGATAGTAGAGAAGGTGTTGGATAATAAATTAAATCTATTCCCTATCCTAGAGCGCCCCCCAGCGCAATGCGTTGTAATGGTTTGCGTTGTAAAAGTTGCGATGTAAAAGCACTGCGTGGTAAAAGTTGCGTTGTAAAGGATGTTTCCCGTGTGAATTCATGCAAATAGTTGTGGTATTAACAGATTAGCTACAGGAGATTAGATATTTTGTTAGATTGTAGGGGTATGACTTTTAAAGGAAAAATCTCTGAGATGGGATGTTGGCAATTTTCAAAAATACAATAATAGCGAATAAGGCAAATGTGCATGTGTCTTGGAGTAGGCTGTATTCAGAGAGAGGAGGACTGTAGAGGATGAAAGTAAGGGGAAGTTCATTTGAAAGAAAAATGGAGAGGCAGTAATCGGAAATTTAATGTCAAAGTCAATTACTATGGGATTACAGAGGAGGCTTTTTGATATTGAATGCAATCTTAGTGTAACAAACTGTATCAAGGAACACATTCTTTTCATGTGCGATACTGCTATATTAGGTGCTTTTGAAAAACACTAGAATCAGGTTAACTGTTCACCCCCTGAAAAGTTGCTGCTAAACCACTATTTCAGCAAGAACATCACATCAGCTAGAGAGTTAGAACAATATAGTAATGACTGGACAGATCTGAGATAATTAAGTAAATGTAATGAGGGATAAGTGATGACTGACCATTTTGTATTTTGCTACCATCGATTACCTCTTGACTCAAACCCTGCAAAGATGAGATGGTTAAAGAGTTCTAGTAAATTCCCCAAATTAAAAAAAATATGAAAGCACACGCTTTATTTTCTAGGTTCACGTGGGTCAAATGTAGTAATTTATGTGCCATAAACAAGCATCTCATCACATCAAACCATTAAGCACTTTGTAGGAATGGGGTTGTTTTCCAGAACATATTTAGAGATGCAATTTAGAGATGCAGGTTGACACCCTTTCCACAGCATTGATATCATAATAGAATGTAGGGTTAGTGTAAAAAATTACTTCTAGACTTTTGACTTTATGAGAAATGCTAGGTGCAGGTCCTAGGCTGAGGGCTAGCATGGTAGAGGCTGACTCCTACCCTTGCATTAGGATTTCAGATTTGGCTCTGTTCAAGCACAGACCCCTTCCTCTAATCCGGTGATAGATATTATCTGGTGGTGTTAGCTTGGTCGTCACTGTAGTTCTTTGTAGAATTGTGTGTTAATTTACATTGTAAGAAGCACCAGATCTTGTTCCAGCACCAGAGGGTGTATGAGGATTAATATTCATATTTCAAAGAGCTCAAACAGGATCAAGGCATTTTGCATTCATCAATGGTCATGAGCATCTCCTTTCTCACGCTAGGGGCTAGAAGGCACATGTGACATTTAACAGAGCTTCTACATATATAAAGTAACAGGGCTGAATTTACCAAGATTGGATCCAAATCTCACTCTACATGAAAACAAGTTGTTAAAAACCATGATGAAGAATACATTAATTGTAAATGATTGAGAAGATGCGGTATTTTGTTCTAGATTTAATTGCTTTTCTTTTATATCAAATGATATTGTATGTATGTAATAACAGTATGATTGTTGGCTTTGAACTCCTGCCCACATTTCAATCGATCCAAATATATGGACTACAATAATCACAAGGAACTCTGCAGTGTTGTGGGCACACAACTCAATCAGCTTTCTTAATGTATGTGCGCAATATTTTCTATAGAGATACATTCTACTCTATAGGACGTCTTGCCACATAGTATTTCCTGTAAAGGTATAGGGGTACATTATATCTGGCTAGCCAATGAGATGTTGATGGCATGGTTTATATTTCACAGAGGAGTACAGCTGGTTGAAAGTTGAGTGAAGTCACCTTGTCATTTTTAGATATTACCTTTATCCTTCCCTGCCTGCCTCAATTCACTTTGTTTTCCTTCCAGCTAATCGGGTGCTATTATCTGCTGGGGAAAGAGCTAGTCGGAATGAGTGATTTGGGATTCAATGGGTTTTTTTGCAAAAGGGAATCATAGGTGATGACAAGGGGCAAGACCCCTCCACCTGCTTCAGTGAAATGCCTAAACAAACTAGTAAGCTTTTCAAGAACTAATGCAAGATTATCAACCCAGATCCAGAGATGCTATTCAGCAACCATGTGAAAGCTTCCTCAAATACAATATACCAGATCAGGGCACCTATAACCAACAGCATAAAATCATTATCATACTTGCTCCTACCTCCCCTCTCCTTCTCCAATACACTGTTTCCCTTCTAGCTGCTGGGCATAGAGGAAATCTTGAAGACGGCAGTTACGCCCAAGGCATTTATCATCCCATCATAATCCTGCACAGCAACTGACCTTAGAAAGTTCTTCAAAACCATGGTCCTTGACTTGACTAAGCTTTGAAATGTGTTCCTCAGACATGATTCCAAAACGTCTCCAACCTTTGTTAACCACATCGCTGCTTGAGAGTTTCCCCTGCTGTGCTCGACAGCAATAAAAACGGGTGTGGTCATGACGAGCTCAGCTCGTCATGAGCACACGAGCACTGTGCTGCTCGTCATGAGCATGGAAGGGGTTAATTACCCTCTCCTGCAAAACAACTCTAACCAAAATAAATTTCAGATTTAAGGCCAATCTAAAACCGTAGCAAAATCCGAATTTTGAAGTTGCAAAACAGCTCCAAAAACATAGAGATACGAGTCTTTTACCTGACTGATACTTTTGGACTAAGCTTACTTTTGGATTAAGCGTGAGATGGCACTGGTGAACATTAAAGAAGGCTTTGTGTCAACAGTTAATTAGGGATCATCAGAAGGATTGGTATTTGTGGGCTCTTAGCGGCATAAGAGAAGGTTGATTTTACAATGCTGCTGAGCTGTGTGTGGGTGTGCGTAGGGATATCAGGCGTAGTCTTGCAATTGATTCACTAATTTATCTTTTTTTTAGTTGTCTTTTTTCAAAAACATACAATCAAACTCGACCCTGCTTCATATAAATGGCTGTAAACACGCACCTAGCACATCAAAAAAGGGGGAGAGTAGAGGTAGGAGAAATGGGACTCGTCCTCCACAAATTTATCAAATAACCAAAAGAGAGTCCCTTCTGTCAAAGCAAGCAAGTCAGGTTTTCAGTAAGGGAGTAGCCTTGACGAAGGTTTGACTACAGGCGTCCCTTCCACTCCTCGAAGGACTCATGAGGCCCAGTAATGGTCTATTATCATGATTTTTGAGATTTAAACAGACCAATCAGGTGCTGTATAAACTTTAATTTCTGTATATTTTTGCTTATCATTACATTTTATTTAGTTGAATAGAAATTTAGGAGGGGGAGCATTCTTTCTCCTTTGGGGTCCTGAAGAAAAGCCTTGGGGTTGGGCTTGAAACTAGTTGACCAACCAGGGAAGCAGCAGGTTTTTCACCCGAGCATTTTCCACGTGTCCCCAGATTTTAGCATATCAACTAGGGGAGTAAAATAACGTGTTTTTTGTACCACTATCTTGATATTTTTTATGTTTTCTCCTACAGTTTAACCCCCTCCATCTCAAAGAACCACATAGGTGTGTAGGTGTACAGGAACACCCCTTTTTCCATAAAGTGCTCCCGCGTCTCCGTATGCAGCAGTACACCCCTGTCCGTAGAGGATAGGGATGAACCCTATGGTGAAGCATGCCACTAAGGGGCAACCTGGGTGGGTGAGGGTTATCTGAAAGAAAACGTTTTTTTCTTTCTTTTCAGTCCTTCTAAGAGGTTCGCTTTTCCTTCTTTGACAGACGGGACTCTCTTTTGGGTATTTGTAAACGCACACAGACAATAAATGAATGCAAGGTACTACAAGATAAGTTGTCAGGGTATTGTATCATCAAGTATTGTATCATCATCAGCGTTACAAAGAGCAAGAAAGTGGAATAAATAGACAAGCTACACCGTCATCTTTAGAGTCGCATGAGTACAATAAAAAAAGTTAATGATGGATTGATAAATCCCTTCTGGCATTCATTTCATATCATAGTCCACAATCACACGTTGGGCAAAGTGATGCAAGGGACAGGTCCACTACATGGTGTGAGAATCCGCCCTTCGTTTCACCTCACCTCTGACAATCTGCATTATCGTGGAGCCCATATCTATAAAGCCAGTCCTGAGTGTAGTATACTCGGTTAGTGTACTTGAAATGCATAAGCCTGTGTCTACTGTTCAGTGATATAGTCTGGATTACAGAGCAGCAATATTGCCAAAGTTTGCCACTAATGTCTATTCCCAAGTCTCTCTGCCAGTCAAGCCTGACCTTAGTCATACCAGGTCTATATGCCTCCTGTGCAAATGCATAAAGCCTCGCTACTAACTGGTTAGGGGTAGCTACCTGGAGGAGGGAAGACAATGCGGACATCTCCAGGGTTTCTAGCCTGTCATCCCTTAATAGCTCCCGCGGTGTGTGTCTTGCTGTGTAATAATGAAATTGAAGGAGAGCAGTGGACGTAGTACTTCTTTCCCAGACCTGCTCCAACGTGTACATTGTGCCATCTTGAAAGAAGTTCCCCCCATGCTAATACCAATCTCATTTAGTGCGATTGTTACTCTCCCCTCACAACCCATTGGAAACCTTGAGCTCCAATCCAGAGGTATATGTGGTGAATACAGTAGGAATCCAGCCTGTCTCTCCAAGAGATAATGCGAGGAGTGAACCGTGGTGTTCAACGAGTCAAAAACACTGTGCCTCGATGTCGGATTACTAAATAGCATTAGTGGTAATGTGTGTGGGTCTGCAGCATCTCGCTCAAGGTGTAAGTGCAGAAAGTCATTAGGGCCATGGATCCAGTAATGCACAAACACGCTCTGTGCTGCACTATGTTAGGTCTCTAGATCTGGGGCATTAGGTCCTTCCATGTCTTAAGACAGAGTAAAAAACTCCCAGAGCACCCTCGGTTGCCAGTCTGATCGTAAGGGTCCAGAGATTATCAAACACTGCACCAGGCAGTAACATTCTGAAATATAAACAGAAACCAAGGTAGTACCACCATCTTCATTATGGCTATACGGTGAGAGACAGTAGCAATTTAATCCAGCATTTCAACAGCTTCCAAGAGTCTCTGTATCGTCCTACCAAAAATATCAAGCAAACTAAAGCTGGGTCTGTATGTATCTGTATTCTTAGGTTTAAAAAATGAGTCAGTTGACTACTGCAAGGGAAAGACCAGTGGGATGGGCGTAAGGGGAAAGGTAATGGACTAATCCCAATGCACCCGGAGGCTGGAATATCCTCTAAACTGCACAACCTAGTGCAGTATTGGGGCCAGGTTGCACTCTGGCTGGTGGACATAAAGCAGTGTGTCATCGGCGAATGCCGATATGACCAAATTATAGTACGAGCCCCGTTATCCTCTTATTCCTGAAGTACACAGGCTAGTGGCTCAGCTACCAGACCATATAACAGGGAGATAGGGGGCAACCATAGTTAAAAGTGTAATAGTTGTGAAATGGATATGGAACTAAATCCCACAACAATGTCAGGGAGTCTATGACAGGGAGTTGACCTACATTATTAAAAGCTCCCATTGAGGCCATATATGACCCGTGTCACGGCATTTAAAAGAGCATACGGGAGGGGCAGGTTACAGACATGGATAGACCTCCTAGAAACGGAGGCTAGAAGATAGAGTCCGTCTTTCCGCGCCTACAGTGTACTTACAGGCTATCCTAGAACCGGTGCGGAGGGGGGGGGGTAAGTATGTATGAGGCTTAACTCACCCGCAGCCAGGAAACATAGTATATCCCACTGATCTGTCCACACACGGAAATAGTGTTAGTTCCCACTCCACCTACCTGTCGTCTCATCCCACCCGGAGAGGTGTGAATATACAAACAGCACAGGGGAGAGGACCGCTGCTTCGGCTCCCGGGCCGGGGCCCCCGCCGCGCTTCTCCTCGCCTCCCCTGGTTTTGCCATCCTCATCCTGAATGAATCTCCTGTCGACTGGGGGAGGTCGTGAGGCAGCGAGGGGCGTGGCGCACCTGTGTGTGAGTGTGACACAATGACGGGGCATTGGAGCAGGAATCATTTTCGAGGCGGAGGTGTGTGGGGTGGTCGAGGGAGGGGTGAAGGTAGGAGGGTCCTAAACCCTTAATTCAGATCGACAAACTGGAAACTAGAACATGGTCCCAGAGTTTCCGCTTCTGGGACCATGGGTACAGTAGCTTGGGCAAACCCCGGCACATCCTCGAACGCTATACTTTCTAATGACTGTCAGTCCGGTGCGGATACCAGCTTAATTTGCACCATATTTGCAACCTGAATACTAAGAAATCAAGCAAAATGGGTAAAAAGGCTGGAAATTATTGCATCCAATTTTACACCAGCGCAACACATGGAGATAACTGGTATTTCCTTCTGGTTTTACAGGGAGCAAAGCAAACACATTGTGCTCCACTTTTCACATGCGTTGAACAACTCTTACAAAGTTGCCAAATTCAGCTTGCTTTGTGAGTACTCGATAATCACAGAGTAGAAAATACAACACAAACTGTATTTTCTCTATTTGTGCCCTGGTGCAAACCCCATAATGGAATGCGCCGATGGGCAGAACCTCAGAAGTAAAGCAAAAGGGATCAAACCCGATTTGCCGCACATAGGCGTTACATAAGGCGGCCCAGCGCTGCTTATGCACACAAGGGTATCCATGTTTGCCTGTCATTTGATTTTGTTCGTGCTGAAACTGACCAGGCGCTCTCATTCTGCCTCTGTCTTATAGTTTGCTGCTTTCAATTTAGGAGATCCATAGATCACAAATTGAATCCATGAAAAGGCCAAGTGCGCTTTTCATCGTTCAGTGGTCGATAAACTGAGTACTTTTCAATTGGGCAAATGACAATTTACAGCGCTTAGAATCAGAAGCAACTGCGGTGTTATGCAATATCTAACCCAGTTCTTTTAATAGCTTGTTTTCATATAGTGCTTCTTCTCACACGTGTATCTATATACACAACTGTTTAATTTAGGTTTGTGACTCATAAATGCCCTTTTTAGGTTTTGCCTGGCGAAAAGATGCGCTCTGCGCATCTTTTTCGCGCAGGCGAAATCCTGATGAGAACGGTAGTGTGGCTTTGGGTCGGCCCTCGTCATTCATTGGCTGGCTCCATAAATGGAGCCTAGCCATTGGACGAGGGGCCTGTCCGTCAATGCCGGACCAGATTCAGGGGCGTTCCCGAGATTCTTTGGCTTTTGCCGACGTCACGCGACGTCAGCCGAAAGCCGGGAACGCCCCCGAATCTGGTCCGGCATTGCCGGCACTTCTGCGTCTCTCCACCCCCCTTTCCCGCCCCCTCCCGCTTGTTGCCTGATGCGCTGCAGGATGGCCGCCTGTTGAAGGGGCTCTGCAGGTCAGACTTTCCAATCCTAGAAATCACCACGAAGGCGCGGGTCCTGCTGACATAAAAACCCCGCTACCATGAGCTAAAAACAGCTGGAGAGCCTGGATGAATTCCCAGCTGTCCTGCAAAGCCGGAACACACTGACAACTGCTGGTGTGTGCCGAGGCCGCGACCATGGCTGAAAATGGCTGCCTTACTCGGCGAGATCCAGTAGCTGCTCCAGACTGCCGGGCGCCCTACACGAAGAGAAGACACCAACTTACATCCGGGGGCACAGGGGACGGACGGCGGAACCGGAGCTCAGTTCATATGGTAGAGCTGGCCTGCATATACTGACAAGAGCCCGGGCGGAGGGCGTGTGCGCGCGCCCTGGTGGCGACTGTGGCTGCGGCTGGCGAGATCGGAGGCGAGCTGTTGCAGACCTGCGTGGGAGCGAGAGCCGGATCTGTGACCGCTGGTGGCGAACTGAAGACAGCGTTGGGAAAAGGTGCGGTAAGTGGGGCTGAGTCCGCTGCTGGGAAGGGGTTGGGCTGAGCCACGCCGCATAGGCCCTGGCCCCGTTGCAGCACCTGACAGCTGCGGGGCTGGGATATTGTTGTGTAGGCCCGGACACCACCCGCCCTTCACTGGGCCTTGGCCTGCTTCTACACAGGGGCGGCTTCTGTGCAGGCATCGGCGGCAAGAAGTAGGGAGGCTGAGGTGGGTCGCGGCCATCTGGCTAGCCTCCCCTGCATTAAAACTGCAGGAGGGTGTTCCGGCTGTACATGGGCCCGCTAAGCCTCCTTCTCCTGCTCGGCGGCCTGCGTGGGGCCCCCCCTCCTCCTGCCCTGAAGTTGGAAAGACGACCCTGGCCCCCGGCTCCGCATCCACTGTTTTTATCAGGCTCTACATATCTGGTGTGTACATGTAATGCACTAACTACACTGTGGTAGTTAACTACACTATGGCGAAGGTGCACATTTCGGCGTGACTGTTGCTGGGGCAATCAGGGACAGACTGTTCCTCACTGAGGCACTGTATTGAGACGATCTCGGCGCATTGCCTATAACCAGCTGCCTAGTTGGGATCTTTTACCGGGCGTGCTCCACCAACCTGTTTGCCTACGCAGGAGGAGTGCAAACCTTGCCACTGACACGCATCACTATGTCTATTTCATACGGGCTGGGGGCTATCTAGAACGCCCCCCCTTCACTGTCATCCTGTCTGATTGCGGAGAGGGTCCTCCCTTGGTTTTCATTCTCACTTGAGTCACAAACTGCACTATTTGTCCCTAAGTGCATGTGGGGTGGTACACCGCGGCTGGGCTAACGACAAACCTCACTTAGAGGACATAGGGGTCACTGTAACAGCTGCTGGATTGCCTTCGGCGATATGTGGGGACATTTAAGGCTTGGGCGTGGACTATCAGCTCAGACGGACTCGTGGCTGACTGCGATATTGGGCTTGCTATCATGGGTAAGATAGATCCAAAGCAGCCCAAGATCCCATTCGAGAGCAAACGTCAAACGTGCACCACGGAGGTGACAACAGAACTGGACGCCACCCAGGGCCCTAAAGAGATGGCAGACCAACCGGTAGAAGATATGCGCTCTATCCTACTTGATGTGCGCTCCAGCCTCAAAACCATAGACAATAATATTGATGCATTAACCTCAAGCCTGGATGTTGTCAAAAAGCGGGTGGTTGCACATGAAACTTGCCTGGATGTCCTGGAAAACAGATTGTCGCGGAGAAGCCTCGTTGCCTGCTTGTGCCTCCGTGTGCCCCTGTTGCCTGCTTGTACCTCCGTGTGCCCCTGTTGCCTGCTTGTGCCTCCGTGTGCCCCTGTTGCCTGCTTGTGCCTCAGTGTGCCCCTGTTGCCTGCTTCTGCCTCCGTTTTCGTGCCCCTGTTGCCTGCTTGTGCCTCCGTGTGCCCCTGTTGCCTGCTTGTGCCTCCGTGTGCCCCTGTTGCCTGCTTGTGCCTCCGTGTGCCCCTGTTGCCTGCTTGTGCCTCCATGTGCCCCTGTTGCCTGCTTGTGCTGTGTGGGTGTGTGTGGAGGGCTCTGTGTAGCTGTGTGTGTGGGAAGCTTTGTGTGGCTGTGTGTGTGGGGGGCTGTGTGGGTGTGTGTGTGGGGGGTCTGTGTGGGTGTGTGTGTGGGGGGGCTCTGTGTGTGTTTGTGTGTGTCATTTGCGAGAGATAAAGCTAGTGGCATTGTAAATGGCAATGCCATTTATTTATGTTAAAAAAACATAAATAAAAATAATGTCAAGAGCAATGCCAATAGCTCTAACTTTAACAAAGGCAAAACCATTGCATTGTAAATGCTTGTTGATTATAACCATGGCTTTAGTGGGAAAAAAAATTGGGTGTGTGGAGGGGTGTCTAAAAGAGATGTGTCTTATGCAATTAAGGATGTGGTTTAAGCATATAAAGTACATTTCTGTGCTTTCCGTATTGTGCCACCAGACTGGTATTTCAGGACTTTTCCTAGATTTCTGTTATTGCACCCAGATATATAACACAACTGACATACACCTAAAACCAGCTAAAGTATTGGCTTTGCCAATGGTTGTTAGCTATTTAAGACAAATGAGTAACAACAGTTATTTTGCTGTAAATAATTGATATTTAAAATGTTTTAATTTAAAAATTATGAGACTCAGAACTAAACATAACTTAGGCCTGTGGAAGGGGTAATGGCCATCAGAGAGTCAATCACTCCTGTTATGTACACTCTATTGCCCACATGCATCAAAGTGAATTGCATTCGCAAACGGTGCGAATCGCAAAATTCAGCCGTTTGCGAATGCAATTCATTGTTTTGGGATGCATTAACCTTTTTGGCTTTTTCGCAATTTAAGAAATCGCAATTTATTTGCTATTTCTTAAATTGCGATTGCATTTATGAAATCGCAATTTTGCGATTTCTTAAATGCAATGCATCATCTTTAAAAAAAATGTGAATTCGCAAATTAGAAGTGTTAAATTAGCATGCAGTCAACCTTCATGGTTATTTTAGAAAAGTGTCAAAAATGCACAAAAGTGCACTTTTAACAATTTCATTTTACACTCACACATGCCCTTGGGCATGTATGTGTGAAACAAGGACTGTATGTTACATTTCAGGGGTGCAGGGGGGGTCCTTTGGACCCCCCCTGCACCCTAGAAATTGCATTCTCATTTTGCGATTCCTGAATTGCGAATCGCAAAATGAAAATGCCTTCCCATTGATTAGGCCCATAGGAATCAATGTAAAGGAATTCCTTATTTGCGATTCGCAAAATTGGGAATCGCAAATAAGGAAAAATAAGAAATCGCAAAAAAATATGCAAATTTTTAATGCATAGGTATTTGCGATTTCTAAATTGCGATTCCTTAATTTTCGCAATTTAGGAATCGCAAATACCAACAATGATGCATGTGGCCGTATGTTCTTCATGTATGCCCTTTTTCTCTTCATAGCTCCACCATCTGCATATCCAGCTGCAGCTCGTGCAGGTAAGAGCAGTGGGGCCAGGTTGGGGGGGGGGGGGTATTTTGCCAGAGGACGAGGGAATATTAATTATTTATTTAATTTTCCCTCGTCGTCGTCATTCGAAAACACCCCTGTCAATATTTTGACAACTCTATATCTCCTTCACACCCATTTGCACAGAATCACAGCTGAAACTGGAGTACGTGACCAACCAATGCTGTGTGTGCTCTGCAGAGAGGCCCAGAGTTGGATGAACATGTATACTGAACACGGTAGGCACTGTGAGAAACTCACACTTTCTCCCCCCTCAACTCTACAGCACTCAATAGTGGCCCGTTATGAACACCTGGAGGTGACTCAGTTCAAAGAATACACTATACAGTAGAGAATACACAACACTCTGGAAAGAGCCGAAAATATGAGTGAATGCAAGATTAAGTAGAACACGTAAAATATAAACGGGAACTAAATCTCTGCCATGAATTACCTTAAAGTTTTTTACATTCATAGTTCAGAAAACAATCAGTGGGTTTGCCTGTAAAGTTAGGGACATGAATATAGAGCCCGAGAGAGACCCGTATCACTATCAATTTTTAATTACTATAAGGTCTGACAAACTCAGAGGGACCCGACCCACTTGAATCACTGATTTATAACTAGGGCTTCCAGTTTTATGGCATTTATGTTTTTTACATTTCCGTCTGTATTTATTCATATTTATTTTTTGCTAATTTCATCTCTTTTTATCCATATTTATTTTGGGTTATGTAACAAAAGAAGCTGAGAATAGTATATTTCCACATTTATTTAAATAATGAATGTGCTCTCATGCCTGAACAGCTTTCAATTATATGAACACCCACAGATGATCAATGAATGCACTAATATGAAAAATGCAAATGATAGTACAAACCTTGTGCATATCCAGCCTTTTACTGAACTTGGTTTCTTTTTAGGTCTCGCAGTTCTAGGGTTGGAGCGCGTATTCTGTCCTCGCTCTGCGAGGCTTATTGTGATTGTCAAGATTTTAGAAGGGGACTTGAAGCCCCGCCAATCTTTCCCATTGGCTGGCATCATCGTTTATGTTGAACGATGGCATCGATTGAAAACAAGGCTTTTTTGTTACCGCCCTGTCTCCTTCTCGGCTGGCCCATCCGCACTCGATCGTTTGCTTGCGTTGCGGTGTTATCCTGTCTCCTTCATTAAGTCGGTAAGCACTTTTTTAAAAATTCGTGCAATGGCGGGCTTCGCACGCTAGTTAAAGGAAGCTGCTGCTATCAAGCAGGGACATATCTAAATGTTTATCTGCCTCTGCAAGCACTGCTCCGGAGAGTGCCTGGCGTGCCGGCCAGGCATGAAAGGGCGCTACAAACTCTTGCTTTTTTAGAATCATAGATTGCCCCATTACCAACTAAGCTCAGATCCCTTAGTGCCACGGCATGCACCACGCAGGTGCTTGCGTCATCAGCCCCCACCCTCCTTCAATATAACACTAGCTGACTAACAACATCTGTCCTAAAAATAAATGTGGTTCGCGCTGTTTGTCAGAGGCGCCCTCTTCTGTGGGGGTTTAGTTTAGTTTAGTTTTTAATTTCTGCACAAATCCCCGATTCCCCAGCGCTGTGCAGGGTTGCCCAACACTCCCATACTATTACATTATTTTGAAAGCTAAACGCATGGCAAATGTCACGAGAGATAGCAGACTTTTTAGGTCTCGGCCTGATCCAGCGCATGCGCTGGTCTCGGCCGAGACATTTAGTAGCTCTGAGAAATGCTACTTTGCCGACGATCAGCCTGCTAGAACGTGCACAAGAGCGCGCACGCGCATGTGCGTCATAGCAAGCTGATCGTTGGCAAGGTAGCACTTGCGGTGATGCGCGTGCACACCACTCATGTCACCACTTACATTTTTTTTTAATTTCATTTTGTGGCAGCGCTCAGAAAGTCTCATAAACGCGGGTCACAGCTGCAGCAGGACGACTCTAATTGTTTCATTAGGAAGACTTGACGCGTCGGCATCCCTATTTCTTCTTTGAATTGTCAATGCGTGTTCTTAGAAGTGACCACGCCGCTGCAAGGTCGAGCCTGATACTTAGCTGTGGCTCAGCTCGAAGGCCTCTTTGAACTTCGCGTCCATAACAAACAGAACTTTCATATGGCTTTGGCCTGCTACCCACGACGAGGGCCGGAGCTGCCGACTTTGGTGAGGCATGGGATCCTGGGTTCGAGTCAGGTGTGCGCTCTACATCCTGTGATTCTGAACAAATTGCTGAGTATATCCAATGCGACCTTCTTTATGCAGTTGACGTGAAGAGCTCCATTACCTTTGGAACGAGTTTGTGCTATAGAAAAATGCACTCTCATATAATACTTAATGAAAAATGTATGTGTTTCACTGGCATTGAAACACAGGAACACTAATTGTTCTGTTCTTTTAAAACCCTCTCTGTCTCTCGGAGTACATTAGTTAGTGTACACCAAAGCTGCGCTCTGCATCAGCTGAGTTTATTCCCTGTTTACACATATGAGGGCAACAGCGTCCAACATAGGCATGCAGGAACTTGCCCATTTCCAAAACAGGTCCATACAGTTTGACTGGTGATGTGGTTGGGTGCTAATATCTTCTAGAAGTTGTCAAATTCTTCACTTGGCCCATAATTCCATCCAGGAATTGATTAATAATCATTCATTGTTTCTGATAAAAAGGGTACCTTTGCAGGGTTGAACATTCTGACACACAACCACACACACACACACAACCACACACACACACAAAACCACACACACACAACCACACACAACCACAACCACACACACAACCACACACAATACCACACATACAACCACACACACAGCCACATACACAGCCACACACACACAACCACACACACAACCACAACCACACACACAACCACAACCACACACACAACCACACACACAACCACACCGTCAGTGCACACTTTCACCATGCACAGACACCATCAGTCGTCAGTGCACGCTTTCCCCGGGCACAAACACCACCAGCCGTCAGTGCACGCTTTCACCGGGCACAAATACCACCAGCCGTCAGTGCGCGCTTCCACCAGGCACACACCACTAGATGCCAGTGCACGCTTTAACCGGGCACACACACACCCCCAGCCGTCAGTGCACGCTTTCACCAGGCACACACACACCACCAGCCATCAGTGCACGCTTTCACCAGGCACACTCTTACCACCAGCTGTCAGTGCACACTTTCACCAGGTACACACCACCAGCCGTCGGTGCACGTTTTCACCAGGCACACACACCACCAGCCGTCAGTGCACGCTTCCACCAGGCACAAACACCACCAGCCGGCAGTGCACACTTCCACTAGGCACACACACCACCAGCCATCAGTGCAAACTTCCACCAGGCACACACACCAACAGCCATCAGTGCACATATAAATTGTCGCACTTTACTTCTAAACGTATTCATCTTGTTGTGAACGTATCTAGGACCCTATTTAAATATTCCCAATTCATGCCCTTATGTGGTTATAACAAATCATATCCTTATAAAGGCATAAGAATCATATCCATATTTAGTCATAGCCAATGCAGTCCAAATATGGCAAGGCTACTCCCATAGACTCCTAGAAAGTACAACGCGTTCTTTAAACAAACCAAGCCTTTAGCAGCCCGGTAATTCCCCCTGCTTCTGTTTTGATTTGTCCAAGAACTCCTGGAGTCCTAAAAGAACTGCGAGTTCTTAGTGACGTCTTATGTCCAACCTTACGTCAAACTCGGCACCTTCCAGGTATAAATATACCAGCATCTGCCTTAAGCAGACACACGGTGGTTTGGAGCAGATCGGCTATCTACTTACCCGAAGCCCAGCTGTAACGAGTGCCGAAGGAAGCCGACCCTCCCATTGACGCACTGAGAGAGACGCTGTCTTTTCTCCTGCCGAGAAATCCAGCTCCAGTGTTTCCAGTCACCCTTGCGGGTTGCTGGGAGATCGAGTCCTGAGAAAGAGATACAAGACCTCCTTCATTCTATAACCAAGGTCCGGAGCTGATTAGATCCTTAGAGAATTCTTGATTCAGATTCTTGGCAAAACTATCTTAACTAAAACTGCAGCTCATATACTCCTTCCCACGTACTAGGCTTAGGTTAGGTACACCGGGGTAGGCGTATCTTAGAAGCACCAGTTGAGTACGTTTATTCATGGTTTTATAAATGTATATATTTTATCTATTTTAAACATGATATGGCTCAGAAACCAAATCAATGCTTTTACAGTATTATTTCATAATACTCCTTTTACTGTACGCACTTTACTTTATAATAAGTATTGCAATTGTGGCAATTAACTTCTCTTGCATGAGAAAGAAGACTGCTCAATAAATAACCACTTTTATTGAAAACGCCTGTCTCTCTATTTCTCTGCACTCCTGGTGAAACTAAGCATGCACGATTGACTGAGTGAAATAGCTATCTATTGTTTCCGCGACTCTGGAGATATACTCCTTATTCTGGAGGGAGCAAAGTTGTCATGTTTATGCAGTTGTCAGAAACTAATCCCTTCTTGTCTATTCAGGAAAGTTAACTCCTTCCTGTTCACTCGAGAAAGTTTCTAGTGACCTCTGAGCTAGCTGGCATTCATAATTAAGTCTAACATATTCAATAGAGACCTAGTCGACCTCAGTCCTACGTCTAAACGATCGTTTATGTTATTCCAATGCGCAGAGCCTATTGGGAATATAGGAACTACACTAGAATCTAAAGCGCAGCGTGCCACCATTGCTACAGAAATAAATTCACATTTTTTTGGCCTACAATTTATAGACTTTTGTTGCAATTGGTGTTGCAATATGTAGCAATGCCAATAGCTCAAACTTAATTAATGCGAGGCATATTGCATTGCAAATGCTTGTTGTACAAAGTGGCTGCTGTGCTTTCGTCCCATTCTCTTCCTCTAAAGTATCTTTTTTTCACGAAACACAACATACTCAAAAGTGTGAACAAAAGCCATGGCTGGCGCGTTTTTTGAGTGGACTGGTCTGGTTGAGTGAAATATGAGACACGTGATTTTTTCTCTAGCATATCAAAAACAAGGCATTCACACACATACTAAGCACATACCTTCTGTACTCTTCCTTTTGGCCAGTCGGCCTCAGAGCACAGAGCATGCGCAAGGCCCACATTTACGAGTAATGTAAGTTCAAATCTCATGAGTTAACATAACAGTAAACACACTTAGCTCTAGATCTTTTCCTAGTATGTTGTTTTTTTTAAACAATGAGATGTAAAGTGCACTGCGATTTGGAGCCTGGAACGCATATTTTGAAGACCAGACCTTCTGTACAGGTCGCGCGATTATCAGGGCCGGGCTCGCTACCAGGCGTTTTGTAATGCTGCTGAGCTGGGAACTGATTTTGTTGATGGGGACCTGCGTGTACTGAACGAAATTCATTTTGCTTTAATTATGTCAAAGCACACGCAGGTCTCCATGAACGAAATCAGCCCCCACTGCAGTGAAATCAGCCCCCAACTCGGCAGCATTCCAAAACGCCCGGTAGTCAGTCCGGCCCTGGCGATTATCCCGATGCAAGCATAATTGCGTCATCACCAGGCCACAAGGAGTCCGCTTGCTTGCACGAGCAGAGCAAAGGGGATTTTTATGGTACTGACTTCTGTCCTGGGTCGGATTGGGACAAAAAATAGTTTTGGCCACCAAATTTAAAGTAGCCCCTATCAGCAAAGCACATAGCTAAAAAAAAACACAAGCTTTGCAATGCAATAGGTCTCGCAGGTGTGAGAGTTTGAGCTAATGGCATTGTAAATGTTGATGTTTTTTTTTTTACATGTTGGTTTTTAAAATATAAATAAAAGGTATTGTCAATTACAATGTCAATATCTTAATCTCTCACAAATGCGAGACCTATTGCATTGCAAATGCTTGTTACTGGTTTAACGTTCTTACCTGTCAGTCTACATAGCTGTCATGAATGATAGCATTTAGAATTACTAAAAAATAACACAATTTCCGTTATGATTTCACATTGAAAAGTGAACACAGACAGGAAACAAAACGGTTTTCTGTCTGTATTTATCTGTCAAAACAGTCACAACGGAAAACAGGGAGCCTTACACATAACTAAATTTAATGTAAATTCAATTAAGGAGCTTCACATGCTATAAGATGGATCCGAAGCTGCTTTCTGCATAAGAAATCGGACACGAGCCACTCTATCACCATATACAGAAAGTAATACTTGCCTGCCAATTATTTCAATAAATCCAAACGGCCAGTTATTTAAGTCCCTACCACTGAATAAAGTGACTATAAGCAAGGGTCTAGGTAGTCCCTCTTTTGAATATAAAGTACATGGACTGGTGATTTGCCCAGGGTCACACAGTTAAGTATAGAAGCAGAGATTAAGGGCATACGAGTGCAGCGCCAGAAAGAAGAAGCCCCAGTGTTGGGACATGACGACATCCGAGATGGTGATTAGGCCAGGGTCACACCGTTTCAGTGTGGAATTAGTGCGTAGAGTCCAGAGGCCATATTACGTACATTTTGCAACAAAATTCACATTGACTGAGTACTGACACACAACAGGTCACCGAAATACAACCACCGGGCAGCAAGATAACCACCCCAGGAAGGAAAAGATTTTAGTGTCAACATAGTTTACACGGTTTTCCGATATATTCTTATCTCAAAGTGGCCACGCCTAGACTGCCATTTACTGACGCTGTGCCATGTCTTTAGTTATGTACTGCAGTGACAAGCTTAGGAAATGGTGCGAAAGTGCGAGTGAGAGATACACAAATGCTGTAATCCCCACCCTTTCACATTCATAATAAGAGAGTGGTACTTACATTTAACAATATTCAGATTTTGTTTTACATTACATAGATTCACAACGCAATACACTTGATAGAGAGCAGTGAAGTATTCAGAACTCCGGAGTTACGGTCAAGGGCTAAAATCAAGATTAAAATGCAAGTTGCAAATTCGGCAAACCGGGTACCTAGCCGCCTTCTTTCATTTCGATATGATTTAATGCGGCAACAAACATAAAAGTAAAAAAAAAAACAACACTTTGAACAGAAAGGACTACCCGAAGTAACGAATCTCACTGGTAAGTGTAGCGCTGGCTGGCATGCACACATGTTAACAAGGCGCAAAGTTATTAACCAGGGAATGAACTCTGTGTAAACTCCTCGAGCTGAACTGGGTACTGAGCTCGCTTCCAGGGGGCAGTCACATTTCTATGTGGAGACCCTATAGCGAACGCACCTGTACAGGACAGGACTCCCCGTGAGTTTGCATTGTGGTCACGTCAAAACATGGACATATTACACTGGGAATATGTACCTATTAAAGCCTCGCGTGTTTATGTGATTGCGTTCATTGCCAGCTCCTGTCCAGCGCCAACCACAGCTCGCGCCCATCTCCATAAATGTCATACCGAGTAGAGTAATAGATCTGTCCAACCCCAGCTCCCGCCCTGCCTTGTCCAGTCATTTCTCAAGCCTTAAACATCTCAGGCCCACAGTACGTGTGTAGCTCACTGGTCATATCAGTGACAGACTGACAGACCACAGGCCATGCCCACCCACAGCGCATGCCCAATCGTAACCCTTAGTAGCTCATGTTCAGGAGCGTACCACTTGGTGCAGCGGGTGCAGTGGCACCGTGACCAAGAGGCCTGAGCTATCATCTAAAACCTGATTATTGATGTTATGTCAACTTCACACAGCAATCAGAGGGACCATTTCCTTCTTAGCACTATGCCCACGATACACTGCCAATGCTCATGTTTGCATGGAATGTCCATTGACAACCATATATCAATATTTGGAGCCAGCAGGGTTTATTTTCAGTTCACTTCCGCATGTACAAATGCTTAGTGCACATTTTATTTCAAATCCTATGAGGAGAGCGTTCCGGTTTCAATGTGTTATCTTGAGCACACTGTGTATCTGTATATTCATATATGTGTTTCATACTTTCAATATGTTGTCAGAGTGTCTGAATATCAACACATTTCTTCTTTACTTTGAAATGTTTTCCCAGGGTCATACACGCTAGCCAAACCCCACCTCGTGCCTGTCACATTCCCAGTCACAGTGACAGACCATGCTGTCTCGGGACACACATAACCCCCTCCCAGCGCCCCTCCAGCCAGAAAAGTTAATGAACTGCCCGTCTCGACTCATGCCCGGCACCAGTTGGCGCTCAGTCTCAGGGCATGCCCAGCCTCCCGTGCTCCCCCGCGTAGGGAAGCCTCAACCCCCGTTACCTTGCTCTTCGCGCCCTCTTCTACCCAGCCGCTCTGCCGGGTGTCTTTGGGCTGCGCCACCTCCTGCACCTTGGTACTAAGGCAGCCCATGCTTGTGCGGGGTCTGTGCGTGGGAGTTTGCGGGCAGCCTGCGCTCCTCCTCCCTGGCTTGGACTGGCCGCCCCCACACTCTTTAACACTCTTATACTGGGAGGGAGGGACGAGGCGTCTCTAGGGACTCAGTTGTTGCCAGGGGCCGTTGCTACAATACAAGACTTACCCCACACGGCGTGATGGTCACCGGAAGTACATGGGATGCTACAGCACAGCACGCAGCAGGAAGGGCACACTGGCCTCTGATAACTAGCAAACAGCCCCAAACACTGCTAAATCTCGAAGAGCAGTGTGACCCATCTAACGGGTTCCGGGGCTCCCCATCCCCCTGGGAGGGGGGCCCTGTTTGGAGGGAGGTGAGAAATGACAATCGGAGAGCAGAAGACTCTGATGTTGGGAGTGCTTGCTAGTAGTATTCTAGCAAACTAGTCTGTTCTGCCAATTACGTCTTTTTTCGAGTACACCACGTTGTTATAAATTCCAAAGGCGCAAGCATGTTTTAAAATTAAATTACATCACCGACATCTAGGTCGAACTTATTCTATTTCTCTCTGTAGGAAGCAACGTCCAGGGCGAGCGAAGTGGCTAAGCAAGTTTCCTCTGTCCGTGCATTTTTCCCTGGATGTTTTTTTGGGGCTGTGGTTTCTAGTGCCCCTAAACTCAAGGTAGCCATAACACTGCAGATTTGGTGCTTCTCAGAGGGAGTTGCATGTTATCCTCCTGATGAAATGAGGTCCAGTGGACTGGGGCAGACGTGAGCCCTTTGTGTACTGTAATCCTTTGCGAACACACAGGCGCACCTGTCGTTAGGGTTACCCAGAGCAAATCACAAATGTTTCCATAAGGTTTGAAAGTGAAAGACTTGGGTAGGATGCTGCTCGCATAGAACAGTGCCATCCAGTGCATTACATCAATCAATCAATCATTCAGTCAATCAATCAATCAGGGAATTGTAAGCGAGCTACTCATCCTTGAGGGTCTCAAGGCGCTGGGGGGTAGGGGGGTCCGCAGAACTGTTTAGCCAAAAAGCCAGGTCTTCCTGAAGGTGTTCAGGGAGGGGCTGTGAGAAGGATCTTCCGCCTGCTCTGGCTCTGTGGATGCACGGGGTCTCGGCCAGAGCGAGGCTGGTAGATCGGAGATTTCTTTTGGGTACGTTGAAGTTGATTCTGTCGTTGAGGTATTTGGGTCTTTTGTTGCCTGGCCATTTGTAGACGTGAGTGAGGACCTGGAAGGTGACTCTTTTCTCCACGGGGAGCCAGTGGAGTCAGCGTAGGTGTTGGCTGATGTGTTCGCGCCAGAGGATGCAGAGGACGAGTTTGGCAGCAGTGTTCTGTATTGTCTGGAGTTTGTGGAGCAGGGACTTGTTGATGCCGGCATAAAGGGAGTTTCCATAGTCCAGTCTACTGGTGATGAGTGCGTGGGTGACTGTTTTCTTTGACTCCGGGGGGGGATCCATTTGAAGGGTTTGCGAAGGATGCTGAGGGTGTTGAAGCAGCTAGAGGTGACTGTGTTGACCTGTCGGTTCATGGTGAGTGATGAGTCGAGAACAATGCAGAGGTTTTTGGAGTGGTCTGAGGGGGTAGGTGTGCTTCCGAGCGCTGTCAGCCACCAGGTGCTGTCCCAAGCTGAGGGGGTTGTTCCGAGGATGAGGACTTCTGTCTTCTCAGCGTTGAGCTTTAGGCACCTGTTGGTCATCCAGACTGAGAGGTCTTGCATTCCCTTCTGGAAGTTAAGCTTGGTGAGGTCTTTGTTGAAGGAGAGGATGAGCTGGGTGTCGTCGGCGTAAGATACGATGTTGAGGCTGTGTTGTCGGACAATGGATGCTAGGGGGGTCATGTAGATGTTGAAGAGGGTCAGACTCAATGATGATCCCTGTGGGACTCCGTAGGTGATCATCATGGGGGTGGAGCGGAAGGGTGGTAGTCTGATTCTTCGGCTTCTTCCCGTGAGGAATGAGCGGGTCAATCCAGGGCTGTTCCATGTATGCCGGCGTCGTGTTGTCTGGCGACTAGTGTGAGATGGTAGATGGTGTCGAAGGCTGCTGATAGATCGAGTAGGATGACGGCTGTGGAGTGGCCTTGGTCCAGGAGGGCACATATGTCGTCTGTGGAGGGGAGTAGAGCGGTCTCGGTGCTGCGGTTGCTTTGGAAACCAGATTGGGACAGGTCGAGAACAGTGTTCTCTTCGATGCGTGTACCCGCACTTCTTCATTTGGAAGGGATAGTACCTGCACTTCTCAGCACTGCTGCAATACATTTAATGACAGAGTGCCGGCACCTCTCTGCAGCAAACAGGCACTCTAGTTAGTGAGTACCTGTACTTCTACATTTCCATTTAAAGCACTTGTGCCATCACTTTACACCCTCTTCCCGTTCTCTTCGATGCGCAGGTACTGTCCCGTACTGAGTACCTGCACTTCTTTCATTTGGAAGGGATAGTACCTGGACTTCTTAGCACTGCTCCAATACATTTAATGACAGAGTGCCAGTACCTCTCAGCAGCAAACAGGCACTCTAGTTAGTGAGTACCTGCATTTCTACATTTCCATTTAAAGCACTTGTGCTATCTCTTTACACCCTCTTCCCGTTCTCTGTTCTTTTTTCCTAGGCCTCACAGGCTTTGCAAATGCGAGTTGCAGCTGCAGTGCAGCTCATGAACATCATCTGAATTCAGGCCTGCATTGACTCCGTTGCTGAAGGGGCTTTCCAGAGTGTCGAGTTGTGTGCTCGTTGTAATGAGTCAGCGGTCTAGCTGAACTCGGCCGGCCACGCCGGATACTGTAACACCCATGCGCTCACACCTGAAGGACGGATTGCGCCAATAAATGGGTGGGCAAGACCGCACAGGGTCAGTCCACACCAAGTGCAAATGCGTGTGGTGTGTTTTTTCTGCCACGCTATCCAGCAGCTTTGCGACGCAGCCGGTGAGCCCCAGGGGCTCCCCCGGCTGATGCAACACTGGCAACAAGGAGGGGAAACTGATCCAATCTCCAGTTTCCCCCACAACCAGGGGAACGACTGTACCACCCAGGTGGGAACAACTGACTGCTCGAGTGCCACACCACCCAGCATGCATCACCGGCATTGAGGCTCACCCCAGCGGCCCGTGCCAGGACGACACAGCAGCTGCAATCCACATACTGCCACACCCCTGACACAAACGGTGAGTCGGCAGGGTGCAATCAGCGAGTTTAGCCCCTCCGCAGCGCAGGACACGCACCAACCGCCTATGCAGCCACCTAAGGAGAAGCCCACTTGGGCAGCAGAGCAGAGCCACGTCCACCGCGTGCCTGCATTTCTCAGCAGAGTCGCACCACAACCGTGGAAGACTCACAGCCCCCATACCTGATCACTCAGGACCAGCACAGGCTAAAACACTACCAAACAGCACAAAGCCTGTGTAAACAGCATTTGTCCAGGCACAGACAGCACCAGTAAGGCGCATGGGGGATAATGCAGAGGAGAACCAGGCCCCAGCCCGAGTGATGGCACAACACCCTCCCACTGGAGTCCTACCCCAGTGGGGGGGTCAGTGAGGCAGCTGACCCCACCACAGCATCCCCTAGGTGAAAGACATGGCTGGGCCGTCTTGAAAATTATTTCATTGCTACCAGGGAGACGGATGGGGCCGTCAAATGATCACTCTTGCTCCACTATGCTGGAGAAGAGGTGTACTTGCTCTTCAAGCACCTTCCTAACATCAGAGCCCCAAATGGCGTTTAGATTACTCACCTACCAGAAAAATCGCATACTGAACTGCCATAAAAACCTATAAAAATGAAATCAGAAGCGCGCAAGCCACTTAAAAAAAGAAAACAAATAGTGCAGCAGCCTTCAGGCCCAAGGAAATATACCAAATTGCTAAAACCCTTCTCAAACTCCCAGAAAACCCTCAAAACCCCCACAATGTCCAAACTCGCTGCTTCGATCTGGCCAAGTTTTTCTATAATAAAATCTATACCATTTACTCCTCGTCCCCCCACACTCAAATTCCCTCCTCACACACTTAGCCCACTGAGCCAGGGATCCAACCCTCAGCTTCTCTTGGAACCCTCCCCCCCGCTGGACCCCATCACACTACAATCCATCATGGTTCAAGTCAAATCTGGCTCCCCTAACGACCCAGCACCCCCGCACTCCCTGCGGACTGTTTCCACGCATATTCTCCCCACCATCCTGGACCCGGTTAATGCCTCTCTAGCCACGGGTATCGTCCTGCCCCTCTGGAAACAGGCCATGGACAAAGCCCTCCTTAAAAAAAAAAACTTAGACCCACAGAACTAAGGGAACTACCAACCTATTTCTCTATTAATCTGACTAAGCAAAATCACTGAGAAACATGTCAATATCACCTTGACGGAGTTCCTCGAAACTAACCACCTGCTCGACCCCTCCCGGACAGGGTTCCGACCCATGCACGGGATGGAGACCGCTCTCCTCGCCATGACAGAGGTTGCCAGGAAGATTATGGATCAAGGAGGCACTGCTGCCATTATACACCTGGACCTCAGTGCCGCCTTCGACACTGTAAACCATAACATCCTGCTGCGCAGACTTACCAATCTAGGAATCTCAACAAAACCTATCACATGGTTTGAGTCCTTTCTGTCGGGTCGCTCCTTCCAAGTCTTTGAAGGTGAAATCACTTCCCCCAGTAAACCGCTCAGCTTCGGTGTCCCGCAGGGCTCCTCCCTGAGCTCCACACTTTTTATTGTTTATATGAGCCCCCTGGCTGAGATCGTCCGCCCATTTGGGCTAAAAATCATTTTTTTTTTTTTTGAGAGTTTTATATAGCACGAACTTGAACCGAACCGAATCAGTTATCAGAGCGCTTTACATAGCACCAGTTACGTTACATGAGGACACACTTTCATTTTTTTTTTTTAGGCACGGGGAGATTAAGTGATTTGCCCAGAATCACAGGGGGTTTTTGGCGTCGTTACCGAGACTCGAACCAAGTTCCCCAGGTCTGAGGTCGAGCGCCTTAGCCGTTAGGCCAACCCCTTTGCTTAATGGGGAATCCCCTTTTCACACTCATGATCTTTGGCAGTCCCTTCAGGTCAAGTAGACCAGCTACTTTTCAATAATTATCTGTCACGCCATGTAAACAGAGTCTAGAGAACCAGGTACAGAGCAGAGAGGGTATCTGTCAAGCAGCAATACCTTCCTTTTCAGAAGTATATTCATAGAAAGTCGGATAGGATTTGCACCTAGAATCACAAACAGTAGCTCTAAGGTGGTAAAACCACATCAATAAGATTTAAGAATGAATAAATGAGTTTTAGGCAGAAGACCATCCTTGAGGATCAGAGAAATCTGCATGGGCAGCGGTTAGCAAGATAACTCCGAAAAACAAAAGGTGGATGTTATTTGGAGGCCAAATTTCCCAAATGCAAATTACAAATATTATTCAACATGGACCACAGCTATCCTCAAAATCAGTCTAAAATGAACAGCTGTGTCGATGATCTAGTTCAACTAAATTATTCAATTAGTAGTACAAATCTTCACATTGACAACAAAGGATTCATGTTGATCTTAATTAAGCAGTGATTGGTTGAGTTATCCAGGCTCAGAGGTTGCTCAGTCATGCCGACGCCTCCGTGATGGGACCCACGACAGCGATTGCTTCAATCTCCACAAGCCCATTTTTTGGCAAAGCAACAACCTGGTATGCTGCCCTTGCAGGGCAATTTCTTGGAAAAAATTGTTTGTACACATCATTCACACCAGCAAAGTCGTTGATATCCGTCAGCAACACTGTAGTCTTCACAACATTTTTGTAGTCACATCCGCCAGCCTTCAGAATTTCCCCCATATTCACAAGAGCCTGTTTGGTTTGTGCTAGTACTCCACCATCTACAAGCTGTCCTGTTGCCGGATCCAGACCAACTTGTCCGGCGATATACATAGTCCGGTCTACGACCACTGCTTGGCTGTAGGGTCCGATTGCTGCAGGCGCCTTGCTGCTTTGAATGATTCTTCGGATTATCGCTGCCATGGCTGGACGCAAACCTTCGCACTCCCACCAACAATCTGAGTATACGCTGGAATCGACGAAGGAAGTGGAGTTGGAAAAATAAAGAGACTGATGCCAATCCACCTGTCCCTTTAATGGCCATTGCACTCACGGCTGTCTTCGTTCTTGCCGCAGAACAAACACAGACGATACTCAGCTAGTGGTGGCTGTGAACCAACCCCAATCCTGGCCCAGTAACATGAGGAGCTGCTTAGAAGCAGTTACCTCATGGATGACATTGTCTTGTCTCAAACTGAATGGAGACAAGACCGAGCTGCTGGTTCTTGGTAACTCCCCACATCCCTCTATTGACTCCATGTGGCCGCCCTGCCTTGGACCTGCCCCTACATCCAAGGATACAATCAAGAGCCTGGGTGTCTGGCAGGACAAGTCTCTGAACTTCAACTACCAAGCAGTCAAACTTTCAGCCACCTGCTTTGGTATACTCAGGCTCATCAGTAAAATCCTTCCCCTTCTACCCTTTAAGGCGAGACAGGTTATGATCCAGGGTCTCATCCTTTCCTGTTTAGACTTTGGGAATGCCCTCTATCTAGGGGCCCCCCAGACTACTCTAAACAAGCTTTAAGTCACCCAGAACTGTGCTGCACAAACCCTCCTCCAGATCCCTCCTCGCCTCCCCGTAAAATCAGAACTAAGAGATCTCCACTGGCTCCCAGTCAGGAAAAGAATTGAATTTAAGGGCCTCTGTATTGACCATCGTGCCTTCTGGAAAAAGGGGGCCATCATCAATCATTCCCTGATTTCCCCCTACCACCCTAACAGACAGCTTAGATCTGCTTCCTCCTTCCGGGTCACAGTACTCATGATTCGGAAAGTCAGATGTGGGGGCGATCGTTTTCCTACAATTCGGCAGGGCTCTGGAACTCCCTCCCTCTCCACCTCCGATCAGAGCCCAACCTGCTGTCCTTTCGTAAAAAGCTAAAAACCCTGTTATTCAATAAATAAGACTAAGCCCCACTGTCCACTTACATATGCTAGTTCACAGCACTAGGACGCCTCAGGGTAGCTATCGTGCTATACAAAAACTCTTTTCATTTCATTTTATTTCATTCAACTGACTATAACGCAGCGGTGACTGCGCTCAATGCGCATTTCGACCCCCAATTGAACCCCGACTTTGAGCGGTTCAGGCTGTGACAAGCCAAACAAAGGGAAGAGAAGTCCATTGATACGTTCCACGCACGGCTGAGGGAGCTTGCCAGCATGCACCTAGTGGATGAAAGGGTGGTGGAAGAAATCAGAGCACAGCTCATCCAAGGAATACGCAGCAAAGTGCCGCAAAGGCTCATACTGCGACAGCTGTATATACCAATGAACGACATACTAGTCATGGCAAGGTCCCACGTGTGTTTTTCCTGCCGCACTATTCAGCAGCTTTGGGACGCAGCTAGCGAGGCCTAGGGGCCGCGGCCAATGCAACACTCCTCTTCACCGTGGTTAGAACAAAGCCTGAATACCCTGCTGAAGCTCTGCGGGTTGCCATACTGCTGCTTCTCTAATTGTGTGTAGGTAGGCTTGGAGGACAGGGTTGGATTGGGAAGGCAGGCGTTTGGCTGGTGCCCGAGGCCCAGACCCTGAGGCGTGATGTGGGCCACTTTTTCCTCATCAAGGTATTGGCCTGGTCTGCTGCTCTGAACTCGAGAGGCTGCAGCAGTCCCTTCCCAACCCAGCACAGATTATCGCGGACCACTGTCATATATAGAATGACAATGGGCCAGCCCCGGCAGACACAGCATGTGGTGTGTGCTCCCTCCCTGGCCTTGGGGTATGATGTTGAGGCCTCGCCATGGGAGATGCTGCTTTTGAGCAGCAGATTTTTCACTCCCCTTGATAGGGGAAGTGATGGGGACAATAAGTGGGGTTCTGCTTTTATTCGCGCAGTGGATTGCCACACTCCCATTTAAAGTGGCCAAGCAAGGCATCCTTGCTGCTCTACCAACCTCCCATCTCAAACCCAGAATGTAACCAGAGAGCAACCCCCTGCCTTACCTGTCTCACCTGCAGATTTAGCACTGAATTGAGAGGCTTTGTCAGTAGATGCCCTTGGCAATGAGTTTCCAAAGCCTCAGTGCCTCCGCAGTGCAGCTTTTATATAACCATAGCAGGGCAGCTTTTAAATTACCAAAGGACGACCCCACAGAAAGGGTTAATATTTTGCACAGAGATAAAATGTTTGGTCATGTATTCCTTCCTTAAACAAAAAATATATATAAAGCTCTTTCAAACAAAGTCATTGAAACTGAAAGTGTTTACTCCTGTAGTTGAATACTTAAAACAGCAGTCATTAAAGTGCTGTCTGCTGGGGTGTACTGATATAACCAGAGCCACTGGAATTATGCAGCTGTGGAGGGCCAAATTATGCAGAAGGGTTGAGAAAATTGTGCGGTAAGAAAAGGAAAATTATGTGGCGTAATGCAGCAAATTAATGATAGTATTACTTCATTATTTTGACTTTTTACACTTGTTAACAGTGTCTGAATTGGCTGCACACAGTGCTTAATTTGTAAAAACAAGAAATGCCAGGGCCCTCTTTAGGAGGCCCCTGCAGCTTGCACCACACATTGCACCTTCCAGCGCTGCCAATGGCAGTACCAGTACGATTACTAATCATCACACGCTTAAAAGTGCGACAATTCAGCCTACTTTAGGCCCCCAAGCTATTAGAAATGCTTGGGCGGCTGTCAATAGTCATTTTTAACAGCGCCCTCATGTGGCAGACTGGTACAAGCCCTGGTGTTGACAATTAGGTGCTGTACTGAATTAGGCACTGGCTGCACCTCATTAGTACCCGTTTAACACTCAAAAAAAGTAAAAGCAACTGAAAGGTAAGCAGTCAAGCATTGCAAAGGGCCTTCTACTGCAGGGCAACATGTGTCACCACATTTTAGGTAACTTTTGAACCATTTGAGCTAGAAACAGCTTTTTGTTGTTAAAAGTTGTGAATTATGCATCAGATAATGGATTATGTGGCAAATGTGGCAAATCTATCTGCAAACAAAGCAGGAGCAGCACAGTCGTATATTACCAGTGGCTATGGATATAACTTACAAGCTTCCTTCTGGACAGTACCAACCCAATTACTCCTCTTTGTGAGGAAAGTGGATCATTGTACTAAAAACACCTGTTAGGTTCAGTGCTACGAAATGGCAGAACATTCAGTGTAATGCACTAAGGAACAACTCAAAATGAATGTACCTTTCCTTTCTTTTTCTGCCTCTTTCAGCAATGCTCCGATTTTCGACTCTTTTGAAACAATGTCTGTAGATCACTTTATTTGTCCTCAGTAAACACATCACCATTCTTTTATAACAGCATTCAGGACTTAATTTGTGCTGATAGTTGGTAGTGGTTGGCACAAGCACTAATTCTTTTACACCATGGATTACTTTTTAACATGAGATTTTGACCAGTGCAAGACAGAAGAAGTCAGAAAACGAGGGGAACAGAGTCATAGGAAAGCACTGACCAAGGGAGAAACGAGGGAGGAAAATGAACTGGCAATGGTGAAATAATGAGACAGGAAGAGTAGGATGGTGGAAGAAAGTGGAATAGGGTGAAAGCAAGTGTTTGTTGCCTCGGTACTGAGCAGCCCTGTGTTTAACAACTCTGACTAAGATCTACTTAAAGACAATCTGAGCTCCACACACATACACATGTAAATCAACACATTTTGTTTGTGTTGGTGGGTTGCCTCCCCCACTACAGAGCTCATGGTGGGGGTCTACTTCAAGCCTTTTGTCCATGCTGGGAATCTGCCTCTTCCACAGAGGATTCACTATGAGCATCTCTCTCGCATTCCAGAGGCCATGAGCAGAGTTTGCCATTTCGATCTTTTTGTCCATGTTAAGAGTTTGTGCCTTTTTATTATTACAATTGGGTAAGTCTTTGCTTCTAGACAGTATCTTGCCACTCTTCGTCAAATCTAATTTCAATATTGATACCACTCTCGTCATTACTTCTCAACGGATGCTTACATCCTCACAATTTCAACCACATAGATGTCTATCATCAAATATTTTCAGGAAGAGTATCATTGATATCATCTCATCTTTATTGTTCTATACACAAATACAATCTGTACAAATTTAAAACAGTCACCAGTCATTTACATTTCCATCATTGTTTTCTATCAAATAACATTTAATACATGGCATAACTTTGAAAATATTCTAAAAAGTAAAATACTATTCCAGGCACCCCTTCTCATTCACACATATCTACTAAGTAAGTCCTGGTAACGGGAAACAAAAACAATATGAATTTCATCCAGTACTTCCCTCTAGATACTTTTTCAACAATCATCAGATTTAGTACACAACATTTTGGCTCATCACTTGTTGTTTTCATCAGGATATATATGGATTGTGGTCTAATAGACAGGAGTGGGGACTCAGAGATATGAAGTGGAGCAAAGGATGATGGACATTCACAGACTTCAAGATGAGCATCAGGAGAAGAGTGAGTGAGTTTCAATGGAATAATGACATTTTCAGTCCTGACCAATGTAAGTGGCCTAATAAGCAATACAATGCGTTCTTCACTAAATCGTTCTCCTAAAATTATCCTCCTCACACAAAACAAAATGATGCTTCACAAAAGGTTGCAGTATGGAAATGTGACCCCCCTTTTTTTAGGTGCCTGGGTCTATTTTTGGTCCAAATCCAACCCTGTTGGAGAACTGGTTGAGAGGTAATTTAATTTACATGGTTGACATCAATCAATCAGTGCTTGTAGAGCTCAACTTATCACCCTGCAGAGTATCCAGGTATTGTGCTGCTTGTCTCAGCCAAAGTGCCAGGTCTTGAGCACCTTCTTGAAGTGGCTCAGGGAGGGGCAGTGTGTAGGTGGAGGAAGAGGGCATTCCAGGCAGTGGCGGCGAGGTGAGAGGAGCATCCTCCTGTGCGGCTACAGAAGATGTGTTGGGTCAGTGCCAGTGAGAGGTGTATGGAGCGGAGGTTTCTGGTTGGATGGTGGGAGGTCAGACGGTGGCTAAGTTACTGTGTCCATGTTTGTGGGGCACTTTGTATGCCTGGGTCAGGAGTTTGAACAGGCATCTCTTCATGACGGGAGCCACTGGAGATTTTCGGGTGTTGGGTGGTGTCTGTCCTCTTGGGCAAGCTGAGAATTAGCTTAGCTGCTTCTTTCTGGATTGTCTGGAGTCTCTGTAAAAAGTTTGGAGGTTGTGCCGGTGTAGAGTGCATTGCCGTAGTTGATCCAGGGGTGATAAGTGCCTGAGTCACTGTTTTCTTGGTGCTGATGGGGAGCCACCTGAACATTTTGTGGAGCATAAGGATGGTGTGAAAATATGCTGAGGCGATGGTGCTTACCTGGTGTTTCACGGACAGCTTGCTGTCTAGCACTATGCCCAGGTTGCTGGTGTGGTCTTTTTGAGTGAGGGTGGGTCCTAGCTCCATGTGCCACCAGGAGTTGATCCAGAAGGCGGTGTTTCTGCTCAAAATCAGAACTTGAGTCTTGTCCGTGTTAAGTTTGAGGCATCTGTCACTCATCCATGTTGCGACATTCTTCATGCAGGTGCGGAAGTTGGTCTTGGTTTGGGTGGGGTTTGTGGATAGAGAGAGGACTAGTTGAGTATAGTCAGCGCATGAGATGATGTTAATGTTGTGTGATCTGATGATGCCTGCAAGAGGGGTCATGTAGATGTTGAAGAGACCTGATCTTCAAAGGTTAACATATTACTATGTGTAGGAGAGCAGGATCTGTTTCCTATGGTTACCCCCTCTTTTTGCTGTGTTTCACTGGTTTTTCGAATTTAGTCTGGCTGCAGCCCTGCTAATCAGGACCACAGCCTAGCTGTTCTCTCTCTAAATTGATTCCATGTACATTAGGTACATACCAGATTGGTTTCTGAGTTACCTTGTGAGCCCCTAGTATATGGTACCTTAGGTACCAAGGGCATAAGTACCCCAGACGCCTACCAGAGGCTGAAGCAAGTATTATGCCACCCCTGGGAAGCCTGCCAAAATGGCACCACAGGTCTGCACTTGCAGCCTGGGTAAGGTGGTGTAAACACCCCTTACTGGGATATAGTATACCTATATCCACCATTTAAAACAGACACATATTAACCTATAAGTCACTCCTATGGCAGGCCATGACAATCCTGAAGGCATAGTGCTTGGTTTTGTGTGAGAGGGTGCCCTTGCATGAGCTGAGCCCCTCTGTAGCTTTCGAAATCCCTTCCTTATAGCTGTTCTGTGATATGGCCATACCATATACTTTTAAGTGCATTATAATCATCGCTGTTAATGCTAACTTTGGTTTGGCTTTATCAAAACATGTCGTGTTTGGTGTCAAACCTTTTGGAATACTACCGCCCATCATTTCTGGCGACAGGGGTAGCATTCCACCCTTCTAGAGGAAGAAGACATGTACACACTGGTGTACCCGTAATAGTTTTAAAGAGCATCAACATCACAAAATAGATGCTGCTGCCACAGACACGAGTCTGACCTCCTGCTCCTGGATGAAACTCCAGCAGGGGAGGCCTGGACAATGGGTTTCCTGGCCAGGGAGGTGCCAGCACCTCCCCAGACAGACTTTAGTGTATTGAGGCAGGGTGGGTTGCATTCACTGAATGCTTTTGAGACACTGCCTGGGGCATACAAGGTGCTCCATCCATTTCCCAGTTCAAACCCATTGGTGGGGCACTCATCCCCAGCTCTGGCATGAAACTGGACAAAGGGGAAGGGGTGTAACCACCCCCTTCCCAGGTCCTCCCATAGGTGGGACCCTAGAGTTAGTCCAACCCCTAAACTTTGCATAAGTATAGGAACCCAGTCACGAGATTTTTAGATTACCCTGGACGAAACTGTACCTTCGACATTCCATATCGACTGGAAGACGGAAGAAATCTCCTTTGGGGTCAAGGAGTGACCTACCTGTTCAAACAGGCACAAATGCCGGTCTGCATTTTTGAGGCTCCCACCGGATCTCGAACAATCTGCAACACAGGACATGGACTTCCAGACATCTCTGAGGCCGACACAAGATCCCAGCAAAGCTGAGACCTGCAGCTGGCATGAGAGATGTGGTACCGGAATGCCTGGACATCCTGCAATTTTGCAACTGCACCTACTTCCTAAAGTTTCCCAAAGTTGTGCATTGGGCTATTTGTTGCCCTTGCCCCGAGCACCTTTTGCACTGAAGCTAAGAGACCTACACTCCACGAGGATTCTGTGGGCCTGTTTTCATCACCACAGCTTGAGGCTCCTTTGCAATCCCTAGTCCGTTGGCTAGTGGGTCCCCACAAAGGTTAATCCTTTGTTTCTTGAACTTTCCTGGTTGCTCCAGACGTGCTCTGACTCCCCTTCAAAAGGTGTATCCCTCAGACCTTGCTGGTCTGCACCGAAGCCAATCTTGTCATCTTGCATGAGTTGCTGTTGCCAAGGCTAGTTGGGTTCAATCTGGATACCAACACTGCAGCACTCAACATCCTTTGTAGGACAGCTTGAATCCAGCTCCTGTTCATCATCGACACCTCCTGCTCCTCTTGCCTGAAGAGTTAAGCTTCACCTTAAAGCACCCGACATCGGCTGGCATCTTCTTGTCGCCATCCTGGTCACTGGCTAGTGACCCAGACTCTGTCCCCTCTGCTTTCAGGTTCTTCTAATCCCTGACCCACCCTTGGATCCATCTGGACACTTTGCTCCTGGTCGCCTGCAGCACTTCTTTGCAGCTCTCCATAGGAATCGACGACGAAACCCGACACAAAAAGACACCTATGTACCCGGCTTCCCTGGGTGAGGTAACACGATTTCTTCAGTGCTCCCGTGGGTCTTGACTCTCGAAGTGTCCAGTACTGAAGGGGTTCCCTCGAATTCCACTCCTAAGTGTCCTAAATCTTTAACTTTGTAACTTAAATTTTCCTCATAGAAGTCTATGGTGATTCGTGGCTGTGTTTAGACACTGCACTCGTCCCCCGTGGGTCTCCGGTGTCCCTACATTGGGTGGTTCCTGGTTGCCCCAGCGGTTCTACAGGCCCTAGGCCTCACTTCTATCCCTCATGTGGTCTTATACCACTATTTTAGTATATGGTTTGTGAGGCCCCTAGGGCAAAACGTATACTGTGCTATTTACTGTGTCCTATTTAAAGTTCTTGTGTTGTACTTTGGCCTATAGCCTCATAAAGAGACTAGAGGGGTTGTGTTTAGAATAAATACATATATTTTATATATATATATATATATATATATATATATATATACCTCGTGAGGTGTACTTTCATTTGATTATTCAAGAGATTATAGACTAGTAAAATAAGCTGCTTTACATTCCTTCAAGACTTATCCTGAAGGCTGCTCTCCACAGCTACCACTAGGAGAGCTTTCTATAAAGGTTGTCTTAAACCTGCCATCAATAAGGGTCATTTGGACTGGTGCAAGGTACCCACTAGAATAGTGGACATCATATGCCAGGCCAACTTCTTACACTATATTGCTCAGTTTCTCAGGCCTGGGATACGTCACATGCCTCATGACCATGGAAGTACCTGAGGACACACAGACAAAAGAAAGGGAATCCCTTACTTGAACATGGTGTTTGGACACAGCATTTCATATAGTGTAGAATTAGTGAGTCTCTCTCAAACAATTGAATGCACACACAGTGCCTCATTTAAAGGTTTTCCCCACAGGGCAGCAATGGAAGTCACCTGGCGGAATGCAGGGCACATAGAAATTGGACATGAAAAAGAGATTTGTAATTATGTATCCTCATTTCACTTCCCCTTGGGAGGCACACTGTTAACAAACAGTCCAAGGATCTCTGATCCTTGCATATGTGGAAATGTTTGAGATCTTCATTGGTGTTGCATGGGAAAAGCCACCACCAGGCACATGGAACACATCCTTAATGTAGGGTTAGGCAATGCTACATTTTGCTCTGGCTTGCTTTACTGAAGATCTATGAGGCCAAGCAAGGGCATGCAGACTGACTTTGCATTGCCTCTTTGATATAAGTTGAAGACCTGCTCGACCAGAGCAGTATGAACAGTGATGCTCTAGCAGCACAGTTCACTTGTCCTTGTGGCCCACAGTGGCGTAGACTGTCTCAACATGTGTGACTTGTAGGGATGTTTTGCGCATATGCCATGCAGTATGGCACAAGTATGCTGACCAACACATTCTATGTATGCACTGTCTCATTCAGCCCAGCACTAATATGGCATCGTTTTTCCAACATAATTGACTGTCACATGGTCTGTCATGTGCTTCACAAGAACTTACCAAGCAGTAGGTTACTCCCATACGTCCCATTCTTGAAGCGTTCAGTGATGGCGGAATGACGGAAGAGGAAAGAATCATGAGCACTGCCAGGGTACTTTTCAAGTAAATTGATGAAGAGGCCTAGATGGTCCCTGATTGCCTGCACATTCATGGAACACGTGTGCTTCCTCGGCAGTACAGGTGTGGTATAGCCACTAGAGGCACAAGTTGCAAATGTGTGCAGTCCATTGCCCCAACACATCTGGAAATCCTGCAGTTTTCATAAATGCCTTGTTTGTTTTCCTGCTGTTTCTGCATTGTGTTGAGGATGATGAGGTACTGGGATGTGAGGCTTATGATGGCATCCAGGATGGAGGGGAGGAATGCTGAGAAGGATGGCTGGGATACTACTGCCAATTTGGCTGTGGTGGGTTGGAAAGTTCCAGACTCCAGCATTTCTAGGACAACCAGGATCTTGGCCTACACAGGGATGTTGTTGCACCGCTGCAATATTGGCTGCAGCCTTGGTGCAAAGCCTTGGACTGGATCAACTCATTCCTCACTGACAGAACCCAGAGAGTCCGCCTTCCTTCATTCTGATCCGAAGCCATTCTGATCACCTGTGGCGTACCCCAAGGATCATCCCTCAGCCCGACCCTTTTCAACGTCTACATGACACCATTCGCCAACATCGTCCAATCACATGACCTCACCATCGTCTCATATGCCGACGACATCCAGCTGATCCTCTCCCTCACCAAAGACCCCTCCAGCGTCAAGACCAACTTCCACGAAGGAATGAAGGCCATCGCTGAATGGATGAAGAACAGCCCCCTGAAGCTGAACTCGGACAAGACGAAGGTCTTCATCCTTAGCTGCACCCCCTCTGCCTGGGACGACTCCTGGTGGGCGGCCTCGCTAGGAGCTGCACCAACACCCACTGACCATGCACACAACCTGGGGTTCATCCTGGACTCATCTCTGTCAATGACCCAGCAAGTAAACACCAGCTCCTCCTCCTGCTTCAACACCCTCCGTATGCTCCGCAAGAACTACAGATGGATCCCTACCAAAACCAGCAGGACGGTCACCCAGGCCCTTGTCACCAGCAGGCTAGACTACGGCAACGCCCTCTACGGGGGAATCACGGCCAAACTCCAGAAAAGACTTCAATGCATGCAGAACCCCTCCGCACGGCTCGTCCTCGACATCCCCTGCCACAGCCACATCACTGCCCACCTGAGAAACCTGCACTGGCTCCCCGTCAACAAGAGGATCACCTTCAAACTCCTCACCCATGTTCACAAAACACTCCACAACACCGCACCAACATACCTCAACAAACAACTCACCTTCTACACTCCCAACCTCCAGCTTCGCTCCACTGACCTCTACCTCGCCACCGTCCCACGCATCCACCGAACGACCATCAGTGGCAGATCCTTCTCCCACCTTGCAGCCAAGACATGGAACACCCTCCCTATCCACCTGCGACAGACCCAGGACTTGCTGACCTTCAGGAGACTTCTCAAGACCTGGCTGTTCGAGCAGTAGCAGTTTCCCCTCCCTTAGTGCCTCGAGACCCTCAAGGATGAGTAGTGCGCTCTACGAATGCTTGATTAATTGATTGGTGCAGGAGGTGGACAATAGACTCCCTCCTGAGCCTGTATTGGTCACTGGCATCCTCCTCACTGAGGTCAATGTGGGTAATCCTCTGGCGGTATGTCCCCTCCCTTCTCAGTGATGACAGTGGTGGTCTTATTAGGGATCCAAGTTGAATCCATGGTGTCGTTGAGCTTGCCAGAGGGATTTGTGAATGTTCTACTTTTATACCAGTAGACATGAATCATTTTTACGCCAATAAAGTACTGTTGCAGCGTAAAAAAATGCACCTGCAGCAGCACTAGCTCCATGTAAATCTGCCCCAGTGTATTTTAGGAATAAATTTGTAAGGTACGTTTAGATATTTTGTTTGTGTATTAAGTTTAGAATGGTTAAGAAATTTAGTGGGCAGAGCGTCAATTTGTTGTGTGTAAAAAATATAAAAAACAGCAAATATTTAAAAAATCTTTGAAAAAGAATAAAACATATTTGTATAGGTTTATATGTGTAGGTGACATTGTTTAGTGTTGGATTTGGGGGTCTCTAGTTGGCAGAGGAAGGTACCTTTGACCAAGTAGGGATCCTTGCGTCTAGTCAGGATAAAGGGGTGCACTCCTAAAATAACCCCTGCTCACCCCTTTGGCAGCTTGGCACGAGCAGGCAGGCTTATCTCAGAGGCAGTGTGTAAAGCATTTGTGAACACATACAGTAACCCAGTGACAACACTACAGATTGACACCACACAAGTTGTAGGATAAAAGTAAGTGTTCTTTATAGATTAAATACAAGACCACAAACAACAAAAATCCACAATACTGTACTTAAAAATGGCAGAATTAGCTTAGTTCTCTTAAGATGTAAAATGTGACACTTTGAGTTCAATGTACCTTAGGATGCGTAACGCTATACAACAAAAGTGTTGCAGGGAAGGTGATGCGTCGGTTCCTCCAGGCAAGAACGGTGATGTATAGGGTCCCTCCCTACTGATGCGTAGGGGATGCGTCGGTTCTTCTCTTCAAGGGGAGGTGATGCGTCGGTTTCTTACTGCGCTTCCGTAGCGATACGACCAGCAGCGCCGTGATGCGATGCAGATCCGGTGCAATGAACAAAAACGGCATCTTCTCTTAGATGTGACACGATGCATGCACACCCAACGGCCGTGCAGCGACTCAGCGATTCTTCTGAGCGGCGACAGGCCCTGTGACACGCGTCCCGGTGATGCGGCGGTGTCTGGTGCAACGTCGATCCTCTTCCACGGCGATAAAACAACAGCGGCTGCGGCGGCGACACGCTTCTTCTTCGTGAGTCGCGCTTCCAGCTCCTTGCTACACGCAGTCCCTCAGAAAGCCCAGCACAACTGCAGGCACTTTTAAAGAACTCTTGGGGAGCTGGTGGTTGAAGTCTGTTGTCCCTGAGACTTCAGCAGGAGGCAAGCTCTATCTCAAGCCCTTAGAGATCCTTCACAAGTTGAATGAAAGTAGCACAAAAGTCCTTTCTCCTCTCTTTGGCAGTCAGGCAACCACTGCAGGCCAGTCCTTCATGCCTAGGGATAGTCTCTCCTCAGTCTCTCTGGTTCCTCTCCTCAGCAAAGGTTTCTTCTTGTTTCCCAAAAGTGATCTAGTTCTCTGGGGTCTGGGTCCCCCTTTTTATACACAGTTTCTCTTTGTTCTCTGAAGGCAGAGAGGCCTTTGCCTAGTCCAAACCAGTTCTGGTCAGTCCTGGAGCACTTTGTTGACAAGACTCCTTATTTCCTTTCACAGTGCAGGGCAGGGACATCAGACGCACCAAAGTAGGTGGAGCCAGCATTGTGGAGGGAAGGCACTGCCCTATTCAGGTCCCAGGTGCAACTCCTCCCTCCCATCTACATGTAGATCTCTCTATTCAGTCATGTGCTGACTCTCCCTGTCTCCTGGAATACCCTAGCCCCTGTCACTCAAACTCCAGACAAGTAACACACAACGTAGCAGAGGCAGGCTTGGATAGCTAGGCAAGAAAATACCTACTTCCTAAAAGTGGTATTTTCAAACACAGAATGTTAAAACCAACTTCACTAAAAGATGCATTTTATCAATCTGAGTTCAGGCATACTAAACTCGAATTTCTACCTAGTTCTCGGAGTCAGTTAGGATTATAAGATGTAATAATCAAACTGCCCATTCTGGCCTATGGGGAACAGGTAGCCTTGCAATAGTGAAAAACAGAAATGGATGTAATTCACTATTAGGACATGCCACACACATCAGGGCATGTCATATCTTATACTTACAATGCACCCTGCCCTTGGGCCTAACATAGGGGTATCTGATATGAAGAAAAGGGAAGGTTTAGGAACTGCCAAGTCGGGGCACTTGCCCAGTCAGCATGGCAGTACTAGACTGCCCAGAGGCTCTGCAATGGCACACCTTAGACACACTTTTACAGGCTGCTTCTGTGGGTGGCACAACCAGTGCTGCAAGCCCACTAGCAGCATTTGGATTTACCAGCCCTGGGCACGCCTGGTGCACTGTACTAGGGTCTGTCAGGTAAACCAAACCAGCCAATCATGGAGTCACTAATCCATTCATCAATTTACCATAGGGAGCACTTGCACTGTGGCACTGGACAGCAGTGGCACAGTGTCCAAAGCATCTAACACCAGCAAAAACACATGAGGCAACAGCAAAAAATGGAAGGGAGACCCACGCCAAGGTGCCAGGTCTAACATTTAGGAGATAGTATATGTTTGTGTTTTATTAAATTATGTGTATTAAGAGGGGTGCGGGTCAATATTTATCTTGTCATGTGATAATTAATGTTAAAATACGTTAAGTGCTAGATAAGCTAAGATAGGATCGTTTTAGTAAGATGTAATGTAGCTTAGCTAGTGTTAGGTAGTGTTTTTATATTTGATGTAGTTTCATTAAATAAATGTTATGGAGTTCATAAAGTGATTGTTTTTTGGCTTAAGAGAGTACATTATGTTCAAATGGGATATTGTACTAAAATGTTGAAGCATCAGACTCCACAACTGTATATCATCCCCACATTTCAGATATGAATGCACACATAGTCATTCTTCTAACGCTGATAAAGGGGCATATTTTGAAATTTATATGCATTGCAACACAGCAAGTCACCTTGCTACGGTGTGCTACATGAAGGGAAGAGGGTAGGGATGAGCCATATTTTTGACATGATACAGCACATTCCTGCTCTTTGTCTGTGCTGGCTCTCAAACTGCTGACTAATGGTAATACAGACACCCTTGCACAGTGGTGGAAGGGTGCCCGTGTTGCAGGCAGGATTGTTTTTGTGCAGGAAGTGACACCTTATACAATTCAAGGTAGTGTGTTGCCCTTTTCGCCCTAGTGTGGTGCAAGGGACATGCAAACCTAAGATAAATGTGGGCCATAGTATATTGCTAGCATGGTTTCAACTTCCAATTCATATATTTATGGCAAACCTTTGTAGCAGCTGTGAGATATACAACTTATGTATTTATGTAGAGGTAAGTACTTACCAGCATATATATGGTTCAGTGAAACAGTGTGTTGTGTTCACATACCTCACACATCCATTCTGAAACTTGTAAGTCATTGTGTAATTTTGATTTATCTCTCTATGTGCCCATCAGGAGGAAGTTGCTTGTTGGTTTACTCTGACATTCCTTAGAGGTACTACACACTGCTCAATCTTCCATAGCAATGGAGATTATTGTCGTAATTCCACAATCAGAGACTGCATGTAATATTTAGTGTAATCACCTCTGATTTTGGTTTATAATTATTTGATTATGTTTTAGTAAGGTATGTATGAAGACTTTTGAGATTACAGCATACAAATCTGGTCCTGGGATTGAAATTGTTTTCTATTATAAACCTGCTTCAGATTCACATATTACATCATGTGATAAGTCCACTTACATCAATTCCTCACACAGTAGCAAGTACCAGTGTGTAGTGATTCACAATACATGTAGCTCGAACATGTACTTCTCATTTACATGCTTTATATATGAAAAGTGCTGTGGAACAAATTGCCATTATCAAATATGGATGCTATATGATGGGAACAGTAGGACAAGATCACTTGCTTCACAAAGATAGAGCACTGTAGTGGGTTGCAAAGAAGATAGCCAGATTTCCTACACAGGACTGATTGTAAAACTGGCCAGGAGGCTTTCACAAATGCTTGAAAGGAATTCCTGATTCTGAAACTGGGGAACTGTACATCTTCCTCCTCTAATGAGTGTCGTGCTTCCAATGGATGTTGTGGTGTTGGAATAGGAGGCTGAGGAGGGATGCTAATAGCCTCAGAAACACAAACATCAGAGACAGTAGATGTTATTCTCAATTTATTTCCCAGTACATTTGTGAATGCCAGTTAGTTAGCATGGTAGTCCCTGGCTAGGGATTGCTGGTTGTACAACACAGCCATTATGTTGCTATTGAGGGAAATTGTTGATGCCATGAGGGAATATTTGTTGGCCTCCAAATGATTACCTAAATCCTCCAGTCCTTTTTCCAAGGATTGGATGCAGATATTGATGGCTCCCGTAAGGATAACAACATCGCTGGTGTCAGATGTTGAAGGCTGGTGTTGTTGATCCTTCTGCATCATAACACTAGTGATATCACCAAAGGAGACATCAATCCCATAGAGCCAAGAGTAGATGTCTTAATTAGCCTTTGAAAACCCCTTATTGGGGCTGAGACACCTACTGACTCCTTCCGGAGTGCCCATGATAATTTCCATCCCCAACCTGACTCCATCTACCATCCACTGCTGAACGCCTACCACTCGTTGTTTAAATGTGACTTGGGGTTCCTCAGAGTCCTCACTTGCAATATGACACATAGATGGTCCATGTACAGTTTGGGTGAGGCGCTGTACTAGGGTGCGGTGGCAGACAGTATCGAACGCTGCGGAGAGGTCCAAGAGGATGAGGGCCGCTGTTTCCCCGTTGTCGAGTAGGGCTCGGATGTCGTCAGTGGCTGCGATGAGGGCGGTCTCGGTGCTGTGGTTGGCTCGGAAGCTGGACTGCGAGTGGTCGAGGGATCCGTTTGTCTCGAGGAAGACGGGAAGCTGACTGTTGACAGTCTTCTCGATGACCTTGGCAGGAAAAGGGAGGAGCGAGATGGGGCGGTAGTTCTTGAGGGCGGTGGGGTCTGCTGATGGTTTCTTCAGAAGGGCGCTGAGTTCGGCATGCTTCCAGCTCTCCGGGAAGGTGGCGGTGTTGAAGGAGCAGTTGATGATATCCCGGAGTTGGGGTGCGATGACGGAGTCGGCCCTGTTGAAGATGTGGTGGGGGCATGGGTCGGTTGGTGATCCGGAGTGGATGGTGTTCATCGTGTGGTTGGTGTTTTCGGTGCTGATCGGGGTCCAGGCGCGGAGGGTGCTGGTGGGGGGTGTCGGCTCGGTGGTTGGGTGCGTGGTTTGTGGTCCGAAGCTGTTGTGTATGTCGACGATCTTGCTGTGGAAGAACGAGGCGAGGGAGTCGCAGAGGTCTTGTGAGGGAGTGATGTCGTTGTTTCCTGCGCTGGGGTTGGAGAGCTCTTTGACGATGCTGAAGAGTTCCTTGCTGTTGTGTGCGTTGTGGTCTAGTCGTTCCTTGAAAGCTGTGTTCTTGGTGGTGTGGATCAGATGGTGGTGTTTGCGGGGGCGTGCTTGAGGGCGGTCATATTGTCCGTAGTCGGGTCTTTGCGCCAGGCTTTCTCGAGGGTACAGCAGTTCTTCTTGGATTTCTTGAGGTCGTCGTTAAACCAGGAGGCTTTCTTGCTGCCGGGCCTGATGGGATGGTTTTTCAGGGGTTCACCGCAGTAAAATAAGAATCTGCCTCCTTTGCCTCAGAAATTCAAACGTCTTCAATAAAGATTCATAGCCATCCAATGTAATAACATACACAGGATGTCCCCATAAAAAACACAAATATTGTGTCATTATTTCTTTACTATGAATCAAAACGAGGTCAGCTGTCTATTAGTCTTCTGTCAGTTCAATATATAAGGTCATTATATCCAAACCAACCCTTGCCACTAGAACAGGATATTAAAATATTCTTAGGTGTCTCTCCTGATCTCCCTATAAGGTTGCTATTGTTGGTATTTCACGATTCGCTCCCTGTGCTCTCGTGACCACCACCAGGGGGCTGAATTGTGGGGCTTTCTAGTGTTCTAATATGCCCCCAGACACTCCCCTGTATGCATATCCTGACTTCCAGGCATTTGGACATCATTTAGGAATTGACATCCATTCCCAATCCATGCCAGGTTTTGTGAAAGCCAGCCTGCTTATACTTGAAGCCAGCCTACTCATGCCTGAAACTCGATTACCTAGAATTCCCTGCTCACTGCTTTGTCTCCACCCCTGCAGGCCAAGGATGGGTGGAGGAATTCAGCTCACCTGCGGCTGGCAGCTGCTAGCCTGCTCACACCAGCTGCATGTGATTACTGTGAGCTCATTTAAGCCCCAGCTCCCTTCAGACAAAGGTTGGTCATTGTAGCTGTTTTACTGGTGAGACCGATCCTTGTTTCCAGTGATCCCTGAACTTTTGCTATCCTTGTTTCCAGAGTTCCTGTGCTGCAGCAGTTTCCCTTGTCCCTGAAATAGCACTGCCTGCAGTGCTACCTTGATTGTTGAGCTTTAGCTCAATTCTAGTTCCTGCTCCTGAGGCCCAGCATTTCTTGTTTCCTGAGCTGCAGCTCTTTCCTGTTTCCTTGAACCAGTACTACCTGCAGTGCTACCTTGACTCCTGAAGCTTTAGTAATTTCCCTGTTCCTGAACTAGCACTGCCTGCAGTGCTACCTTGACTCCTGAAGCTTTGGTAATTCCCTGTTCCTGAACTGGCACTGTCTGCAGTGCTGCCTTGACTCCTGAACCTTAGTTCACTTCTTGTTCCTGCCCCAGCACTGCCTTCTATTCTACTTTGTTTTCTTGAATCCTTAACCTGTACTGTTCTAGTACACCCTTGTAGCCTCCCCTTCTGTATATCCCTTTCCAGCGCCCCTGCCTTTCTTCACATTTCCTTGGTTCCAGTTCTAGTTTGCTGTCTTTCTATTCTGCTGTCTTACTTCTGTTACCTTATATGTTTGTTACCTGCTTTCTGCCATGTGTACCCTGTGATTTCCTTCCTTTCCTGTTAAGCACTCCTCCTTGCTAGCTCCTTTTTTATTGTGTTTATGTTTAGTTCTACCCTCTGGCTGTTACTGCCTTGCGTGTTCCTGTTTGATCGCCAGGATCCGTGGGCACAGCTGACTTCCTAGGTGGTGTTTCTTGTTCACTGTGAGTATTGTCTTTGAGTTACATTTATAACATCACCATAGGTATACGCTCCACAGACCCAGCCTTTGCATGCATATCCTACATGTGGGTATTTGCAGTCAGTATCTGTAACAGCAAATGTTGGTAAGAAACTTACTGAGCTTCAGTCTTCCCGTGTGGAGCTCCTGAGTGCTTTACCCCACACCCCCCCTTTATTGTTCATGTGGTTTCATATATATGTCTTGCACATTCGTCCTGGGTGTAGTTATTCTGAATGCTAAATTGCTTTGTGAGTGACCTTCCTTTGTAAGGCTTACCCATCTTGTTCACTTGTAGAGGCTTCCCCTTTGGATCCCTTTTTCTCCTCTGACTCCTGCATGATCCTGGGCAGCGCTGTACTCCTCTTCCTGTTTAAGTTTTCAACACAGTGCCCAGTCCTTGCCCAAGTCCCTGACTGTGTTCCCCACATAGTCCCGGACAGTCCCAGAACACACTGACCTCCTGAGGCGGAAGCCGGGAGAGTCGATGCTCGAGTTTTTTTTTAAACTTTGTGTAATTGCTGTGATTTTAAGACAGATTTTATGTGTTTGAGTGTATTTTTGTGACTTGAGACAAACCTACCTCTCCCCCCTGGGCTCTCCCGCGCAGCTGCAGGAACGCTGCCGCGGGACACTTCCTGGTGGTGACGCCCCCCCCTGGGACACGCAGGCCACGCCCACCACTTGTCAGGCCATGCCCCTTCTTTGAGTGGATAAAAAAGCGCGCCAAGCATAGCGCGAGCCTGAACACACTGACCTCCTGAGGCGGAAGCCGGGAGAGTCGATGCTCGAGATTTTTTAAAACTTTGTGTAATTGCTGTGATTTTAAGACAGATTTTATGTGTTTGAGTGTATTTTTGTGACTTGAGACAAACCTACCTCTCCCCCCTGGGCTCTCCCGCGCAGCTGCAGGAACGCTGCCGCGGGACACTTACTGGTGGTGACGCCGCCCCCCCGGGGCACGCAGGCCACGCCCACCACCTGTCAGTCCACGCCCCTTCTTTGAGCGGATAAAAAAGCGCGCCAAGCATAGCGCGAGCCTGAACACACTGACCTCCTGAGGCGGAAGCCGGGAGAGTCGATGCTCGAGATTTTTTAAAACTTTGTGTAATTGCTGTGATTTTAAGACAGATTTTATGTGTCTGAGTGTATTTTTGTGACTTGAGACAAACCTACCTCTCCCCCCTGGGCTCTCCCGCGCAGCTGCAGGAATGCTGCCGCGGGACACTTCCTGGTGGTGACGCCCCCCCGGGACACGCAGGCCACGCCCACCACCTGTCAGGCCACGCCCCTTCTTTGAGCGGATAAAAAAGCGCGCCAAGCATAGCGCAAGCCTGAACATACTGACCTCCTGAGGCGGCAGCCGGGAGAGTCGATGCTCGAGATTTTTTAAAACTTTGTGTAATTGCTGTGATTTTAAGACAGATTTTGTGTGTTTGAGTGTATTTTTGTGACTTGAGACAAACCTACCTCTCCCCCCTGGGCTCTCCCGCGCAGCTGCTGGAACGCTGCCGCGGGACACTTCCTGGTGGTGACGCCCCCCCCTGGGACACGCAGGCCACGCCCACCACCTGTCAGGCCACGCCCCTTCTTCTCCATTTCCTATTTAGTATGTGCTTCCACCGGAAGCGCAGCGGGAGCGCCTAAGGCAAGCCCGTCTGCGCCCGTCCGCGACCAGACCGCGGCCGGGGCCAGACATGCTGCCTGTAACGGAGTACAAGATAAAAGGATAGTGTGGTCAGGTGAGGACTTAAGGGCACTCAATCTTCCATCTGAGCGTTGCCCTCACGAAATTGACCTTCAGACCACCGCGCCCCCCCTGATTTGTGGGACATGCGGACTATCTCTTGGTCCAAGAGACATGGTGAGGCTCCCCAAACCCAAACCCAAACTTTTAATCCATAAAGGACTCAGAGCAGGCCTACTGAATTGCAGATCCCTAGTCAAACATTCAGATGATGTCTGGCTATTACTAGAAGAGCAGGAGTGGGACGTTCTGTTTTTAACAGAAACTTGGATTAAGGAGTATAACATGACCGCTATTGCGCTAGCAGTCCCTCCGGGTTTTAAAATATGTCTCGCCAACCGCCCAGGCGCAAAAAGAGGTGGAGGTGTCGCTATTATTTTTAAAGAGCAACTAACACTTACATCCTCTGCCCCTACCTTAACTCAGGGAATTGAGGGTCTTCACTTCTGTTTTCAGGTAAGCCCTCAGCTATCGTTAGCAGGATTAGTGATTTATCGCCCTCCTGGCGGCGAAGACCCCAATCTCCTTGCTCTGCTAGACACGATTGTTCAGAGCTCCCTCCTCCACCCTCAATTTATTGTGGTAGGAGATTTTAATATCCATATGGACAAAACAGATTGTGCTGTAGCAGAGCTGCTTAGATCTACATTAAATACAGCCAATCTTAGGCTGATTAACGGGGGCCCTACGCATACAGCAGGCCACACGCTCGATCTCATTTTTTCTAATATTAAGGAGGTGCAACCAGAGGCGCCTCTACCTCTGACTTGGTCAGACCACGCACTGGTCCCATTTAAACTGAACATGGCATGTGACATTCCGGCCTCAAGTAAATGTTATTTCTTGAAGAGACAATGGAAAAAATTGATTCCTGACATTATGGGCCCTGTCCTGGCACAGAACACCCCGTCTCTCACTGCCAATGCGAATATAGACGCACAGCTTCTTAATGAGTGGGTCGGGAAGCTGGTTTCTTCCATTGCACCGGCCTCACGAGTACTATCAAAGAGAGACTCCCCCTCAGCCCCCTGGTTCTCGCAAGATCTGAGGAAAGAGAAAGCAGCCTGTAAAAAGCTGGAAAGACTTTGGAGAGCAAACTACGGGATGGAAGAAAAAATCATATATAAGGAAGCATCCAAAAAACTTCGGAAAGCTATCAGATTATCTAAAAAACAATTTTACGCTGAATCTATTCAGCAACGATTCAGAAAAGGGGGTGGTGATGAACAGAGTGTCTGAATTAAGCAGACCACTCTTACCCAGTCCAAAGATCAGGGCTTGATCCATCACCGTTATTTAGCTCACTGCCCCATCCCAGCTCAGAACCTGGCTATATGCAAATTAGTCTGTCCCTGGCCCAGTGCATCATGGGAACAGGGCAGACCAAACTACCAAGCCAATTCTTCACCAGAAAGGATACAAGCTACCGGGGACCGGTTTCTGGCATTTCAGCCTCGTCGGCCCGGCTTGCTTGAATCCTGATGGAGCAGTGAGCAAGGGACTCATGTCTGAGTATACCCTGCCACACCTATAGTGGCCAAAAACGATTCAGAAAAGGGGGTGGTGATGAACAGAGTGTCTGAATTAAGCAGACCACTCTTACCCAGTCCAAAGATCAGGGCTTGATCCATCACCGTTATTCAGCTCACTGCCCCATCCCAGCTCAGAACCTGGCTATATGCAAATTAGTCTGTCCCTGGCCCAGTGCATCATGGGAACAGGGCAGACCAAACTACCAAGCCAATTCTTCACCAGAAAGGATACAAGCTACCGGGGACCGGTTTCTGGCATTTCAGCCTCGTCGGCCCGGCTTGCTTGAATCCTGATGGAGCAGTGAGCAAGGGACTCATGTCTGAGTATACCCTGCCACACCTATAGTGGCCAAAAACGATTCAGAAAAGGGGGTGGTGATGAACAGAGTGTCTGAATTAAGCAGACCACTCTTACCCAGTCCAAAGATCAGGGCTTGATCCATCACCGTTATTTAGCTCACTGCCCCATCCCAGCTCAGAACCTGGCTATATGCAAATTAGTCTGTCCCTGGCCCAGTGCATCATGGGAACAGGGCAGATCAAACTACCAAGCCAATTCTTCACCAGAAAGGATACAAGCTACCGGGGACCGGTTTCTGGCATTTCAGCCTCGTCGGCCCGGCTTGCTTGAATCCTGATGGAGCAGTGAGCAAGGGACTCATGTCTGAGTATACCCTGCCACACCTATAGTGGCCAAAAACGATTCAGAAAAGGGGGTGGTGATGAACAGAGTGTCTGAATTAAGCAGACCACTCTTACCCAGTCCAAAGATCAGGGCTTGATCCATCACCGTTATTTAGCTCACTGCCCCATCCCAGCTCAGAACCTGGCTATATGCAAATTAGTCTGTCCCTGGCCCAGTGCATCATGGGAACAGGGCAGACCAAACTACCAAGCCAATTCTTCACCAGAAAGGATACAAGCTACCGGGGACCGGTTTCTGGCATTTCAGCCTCGTCGGCCCGGCTTGCTTGAATCCTGATGGAGCAGTGAGCAAGGGACTCATGTCTGAGTATACCCTGCCACACCTATAGTGGCCAAAAACGATTCAGAAAAGGGGGTGGTGATGAACAGAGTGTCTGAATTAAGCAGACCACTCTTACCCAGTCCAAAGATCAGGGCTTGATCCATCACCGTTATTTAGCTCACTGCCCCATCCCAGCTCAGAACCTGGCTATATGCAAATTAGTCTGTCCCTGGCCCAGTGCATCATGGGAACAGGGCAGACCAAACTACCAAGCCAATTCTTCACCAGAAAGGATACAAGCTACCGGGGACCGGTTTCTGGCATTTCAGCCTCGTCGGCTCGGCTTGCTTGAATCCTGATGGAGCAGTGAGCAAGGGACTCATGTCTGAGTATACCCTGCCACACCTATAGTGGCCAAAAACGATTCAGAAAAGGGGGTGGTGATGAACAGAGTGTCTGAATTAAGCAGACCACTCTTACCCAGTCCAAAGATCAGGGATTGATCCATCACCGTTATTTAGCTCACTGCCCCATCCCAGCTCAGAACCTGGCTATATGCAAATTAGTCTGTCCCTGGCCCAGTGCATCATGGGAACAGGGCAGACCAAACTACCAAGCCAATTCTTCACCAGAAAGGATACAAGCTACCGGGGACCGGTTTCTGGCATTTCAGCCTCGTCGGCCCGGCTTGCTTGAATCCTGATGGAGCAGTGAGCAAGGGACTCATGTCTGAGTATACCCTGCCACACCTATAGTGGCCAAAAACGATTCAGAAAAGGGGGTGGTGATGAACAGAGTGTCTGAATTAAGCAGACCACTCTTACCCAGTCCAAAGATCAGGGCTTGATCCATCACCGTTATTTAGCTCACTGCCCCATCCCAGCTCAGAACCTGGCTATATGCAAATTAGTCTGTCCCTGGCCCAGTGCATCATGGGAACAGGGCAGACCAAACTACCAAGCCAATTCTTCACCAGAAAGGATACAAGCTACCGGGGACCGGTTTCTGGCATTTCAGCCTCGTCGGCCCGGCTTGCTTGAATCCTGATGGAGCAGTGAGCAAGGGACTCATGTCTGAGTATACCCTGCCACACCTATAGTGGCCAAAAACGATTCAGAAAAGGGGGTGGTGATGAACAGAGTGTCTGAATTAAGCAGACCACTCTTACCCAGTCCAAAGATCAGGGCTTGATCCATCACCGTTATTTAGCTCACTGCCCCATCCCAGCTCAGAACCTGGCTATATGCAAATTAGTCTGTCCCTGGCCCAGTGCATCATGGGAACAGGGCAGACCAAACTACCAAGCCAATTCTTCACCAGAAAGGATACAAGCTACCGGGGACCGGTTTCTGGCATTTCAGCCTCGTCGGCCCGGCTTGCTTGAATCCTGATGGAGCAGTGAGCAAGGGACTCATGTCTGAGTATACCCTGCCACACCTATAGTGGCCAAAAACGATTCAGAAAAGGGGGTGGTGATGAACAGAGTGTCTGAATTAAGCAGACCACTCTTACCCAGTCCAAAGATCAGGGCTTGATCCATCACCGTTATTTAGCTCACTGCCCCATCCCAGCTCAGAACCTGGCTATATGCAAATTAGTCTGTCCCTGGCCCAGTGCATCATGGGAACAGGGCAGACCAAACTACCAAGCCAATTCTTCAACAGAAAGGATACAAGCTACCGGGGACCGGTTTCTGGCATTTCAGCCTCGTCGGCCCGGCTTGCTTGAATCCTGATGGAGCAGTGAGCAAGGGACTCATGTCTGAGTATACCCTGCCACACCTATAGTGGCCAAAAACGATTCAGAAAAGGGGGTGGTGATGAACAGAGTGTCTGAATTAAGCAGACCACTCTTACCCAGTCCAAAGATCAGGGCTTGATCCATCACCGTTATTTAGCTCACTGCCCCATCCCAGCTCAGAACCTGGCTATATGCAAATTAGTCTGTCCCTGGCCCAGTGCATCATGGGAACAGGGCAGACCAAACTACCAAGCCAATTCTTCACCAGAAAGGATACAAGCTACCGGGGACCGGTTTCTGGCATTTCAGCCTCGTCGGCCCGGCTTGCTTGAATCCTGATGGAGCAGTGAGCAAGGGACTCATGTCTGAGTATACCCTGCCACACCTATAGTGGCCAAAAACGATTCAGAAAAGGGGGTGGTGATGAACAGAGTGTCTGAATTAAGCAGACCACTCTTACCCAGTCCAAAGATCAGGGCTTGATCCATCACCGTTATTTAGCTCACTGCCCCATCCCAGCTCAGAACCTGGCTATATGCAAATTAGTCTGTCCCTGGCCCAGTGCATCATGGGAACAGGGCAGACCAAACTACCAAGCCAATTCTTCACCAGAAAGGATACAAGCTACCGGGGACCGGTTTCTGGCATTTCAGCCTCGTCGGCCCGGCTTGCTTGAATCCTGATGGAGCAGTGAGCAAGGGACTCATGTCTGAGTATACCCTGCCACACCTATAGTGGCCAAAAACGATTCAGAAAAGGGGGTGGTGATGAACAGAGTGTCTGAATTAAGCAGACCACTCTTACCCAGTCCAAAGATCAGGGCTTGATCCATCACCGTTATTTAGCTCACTGCCCCATCCCAGCTCAGAACCTGGCTATATGCAAATTAGTCTGTCCCTGGCCCAGTGCATCATGGGAACAGGGCAGACCAAACTACCAAGCCAATTCTTCACCAGAAAGGATACAAGCTACCGGGGACCGGTTTCTGGCATTTCAGCCTCGTCGGCCCGGCTTGCTTGAATCCTGATGGAGCAGTGAGCAAGGGACTCATGTCTGAGTATACCCTGCCACACCTATAGTGGCCAAAAACGATTCAGAAAAGGGGGTGGTGATGAACAGAGTGTCTGAATTAAGCAGACCACTCTTACCCAGTCCAAAGATCAGGGCTTGATCCATCACCGTTATTTAGCTCACTGCCCCATCCCAGCTCAGAACCTGGCTATATGCAAATTAGTCTGTCCCTGGCCCAGTGCATCATGGGAACAGGGCAGACCAAACTACCAAGCCAATTCTTCACCAGAAAGGATACAAGCTACCGGGGACCGGTTTCTGGCATTTCAGCCTCGTCGGCCCGGCTTGCTTGAATCCTGATGGAGCAGTGAGCAAGGGACTCATGTCTGAGTATACCCTGCCACACCTATAGTGGCCAAAAACGATTCAGAAAAGGGGGAGGTGATGAACAGAGTGTCTGAATTAAGCAGACCACTCTTACCCAGTCCAAAGATCAGGGCTTGATCCATCACCGTTATTTAGCTCACTGCCCCATCCCAGCTCAGAACCTGGCTATATGCAAATTAGTCTGTCCCTGGCCCAGTGCATCATGGGAACAGGGCAGACCAAACTACCAAGCCAATTCTTCACCAGAAAGGATACAAGCTACCGGGGACCGGTTTCTGGCATTTCAGCCTCGTCGGCCCGGCTTGCTTGAATCCTGATGGAGCAGTGAGCAAGGGACTCATGTCTGAGTATACCCTGCCACACCTATAGTGGCCAAAAACGATTCAGAAAAGGGGGTGGTGATGAACAGAGTGTCTGAATTAAGCAGACCACTCTTACCCAGTCCAAAGATCAGGGCTTGATCCATCACCGTTATTTAGCTCACTGCCCCATCCCAGCTCAGAACCTGGCTATATGCAAATTAGTCTGTCCCTGGCCCAGTGCATCATGGGAACAGGGCAGACCAAACTACCAAGCCAATTCTTCACCAGAAAGGATACAAGCTACCGGGGACCGGTTTCTGGCATTTCAGCCTCGTCGGCCCGGCTTGCTTGAATCCTGATGGAGCAGTGAGCAAGGGACTCATGTCTGAGTATACCCTGCCACACCTATAGTGGCCAAAAACGATTCAGAAAAGGGGGTGGTGATGAACAGAGTGTCTGAATTAAGCAGACCACTCTTACCCAGTCCAAAGATCAGGGCTTGATCCATCACCGTTATTTAGCTCACTGCCCCATCCCAGCTCAGAACCTGGCTATATGCAAATTAGTCTGTCCCTGGCCCAGTGCATCATGGGAACAGGGCAGACCAAACTACCAAGCCAATTCTTCACCAGAAAGGATACAAGCTACCGGGGACCGGTTTCTGGCATTTCAGCCTCGTCGGCCCGGCTTGCTTGAATCCTGATGGAGCAGTGAGCAAGGGACTCATGTCTGAGTATACCCTGCCACACCTATAGTGGCCAAAAACGATTCAGAAAAGGGGGTGGTGATGAACAGAGTGTCTGAATTAAGCAGACCACTCTTACCCAGTCCAAAGATCAGGGCTTGATCCATCACCGTTATTTAGCTCACTGCCCCATCCCAGCTCAGAACCTGGCTATATGCAAATTAGTCTGTCCCTGGCCCAGTGCATCATGGGAACAGGGCAGACCAAACTACCAAGCCAATTCTTCAACAGAAAGGATACAAGCTACCGGGGACCGGTTTCTGGCATTTCAGCCTCGTCGGCCCGGCTTGCTTGAATCCTGATGGAGCAGTGAGCAAGGGACTCATGTCTGAGTATACCCTGCCACACCTATAGTGGCCAAAAACGATTCAGAAAAGGGGGTGGTGATGAACAGAGTGTCTGAATTAAGCAGACCACTCTTACCCAGTCCAAAGATCAGGGCTTGATCCATCACCGTTATTTAGCTCACTGCCCCATCCCAGCTCAGAACCTGGCTATATGCAAATTAGTCTGTCCCTGGCCCAGTGCATCATGGGAACAGGGCAGACCAAACTACCAAGCCAATTCTTCACCAGAAAGGATACAAGCTACCGGGGACCGGTTTCTGGCATTTCAGCCTCGTCGGCCCGGCTTGCTTGAATCCTGATGGAGCAGTGAGCAAGGGACTCATGTCTGAGTATACCCTGCCACACCTATAGTGGCCAAAAACGATTCAGAAAAGGGGGTGGTGATGAACAGAGTGTCTGAATTAAGCAGACCACTCTTACCCAGTCCAAAGATCAGGGCTTGATCCATCACCGTTATTTAGCTCACTGCCCCATCCCAGCTCAGAACCTGGCTATATGCAAATTAGTCTGTCCCTGGCCCAGTGCATCATGGGAACAGGGCAGACCAAACTACCAAGCCAATTCTTCACCAGAAAGGATACAAGCTACCGGGGACCGGTTTCTGGCATTTCAGCCTCGTCGGCCCGGCTTGCTTGAATCCTGATGGAGCAGTGAGCAAGGGACTCATGTCTGAGTATACCCTGCCACACCTATAGTGGCCAAAAACGATTCAGAAAAGGGGGTGGTGATGAACAGAGTGTCTGAATTAAGCAGACCACTCTTACCCAGTCCAAAGATCAGGGCTTGATCCATCACCGTTATTTAGCTCACTGCCCCATCCCAGCTCAGAACCTGGCTATATGCAAATTAGTCTGTCCCTGGCCCAGTGCATCATGGGAACAGGGCAGACCAAACTACCAAGCCAATTCTTCACCAGAAAGGATACAAGCTACCGGGGACCGGTTTCTGGCATTTCAGCCTCGTCGGCCCGGCTTGCTTGAATCCTGATGGAGCAGTGAGCAAGGGACTCATGTCTGAGTATACCCTGCCACACCTATAGTGGCCAAAAACGATTCAGAAAAGGGGGTGGTGATGAACAGAGTGTCTGAATTAAGCAGACCACTCTTACCCAGTCCAAAGATCAGGGCTTGATCCATCACCGTTATTTAGCTCACTGCCCCATCCCAGCTCAGAACCTGGCTATATGCAAATTAGTCTGTCCCTGGCCCAGTGCATCATGGGAACAGGGCAGACCAAACTACCAAGCCAATTCTTCACCAGAAAGGATACAAGCTACCGGGGACCGGTTTCTGGCATTTCAGCCTCGTCGGCCCGGCTTGCTTGAATCCTGATGGAGCAGTGAGCAAGGGACTCATGTCTGAGTATACCCTGCCACACCTATAGTGGCCAAAAACGATTCAGAAAAGGGGGTGGTGATGAACAGAGTGTCTGAATTAAGCAGACCACTCTTACCCAGTCCAAAGATCAGGGCTTGATCCATCACCGTTATTTAGCTCACTGCCCCATCCCAGCTCAGAACCTGGCTATATGCAAATTAGTCTGTCCCTGGCCCAGTGCATCATGGGAACAGGGCAGACCAAACTACCAAGCCAATTCTTCACCAGAAAGGATACAAGCTACCGGGGACCGGTTTCTGGCATTTCAGCCTCGTCGGCCCGGCTTGCTTGAATCCTGATGGAGCAGTGAGCAAGGGACTCATGTCTGAGTATACCCTGCCACACCTATAGTGGCCAAAAACGATTCAGAAAAGGGGGTGGTGATGAACAGAGTGTCTGAATTAAGCAGACCACTCTTACCCAGTCCAAAGATCAGGGCTTGATCCATCACCGTTATTTAGCTCACTGCCCCATCCCAGCTCAGAACCTGGCTATATGCAAATTAGTCTGTCCCTGGCCCAGTGCATCATGGGAACAGGGCAGACCAAACTACCAAGCCAATTCTTCACCAGAAAGGATACAAGCTACCGGGGACCGGTTTCTGGCATTTCAGCCTCGTCGGCTCGGCTTGCTTGAATCCTGATGGAGCAGTGAGCAAGGGACTCATGTCTGAGTATACCCTGCCACACCTATAGTGGCCAAAAACGATTCAGAAAAGGGGGTGGTGATGAACAGAGTGTCTGAATTAAGCAGACCACTCTTACCCAGTCCAAAGATCAGGGCTTGATCCATCACCGTTATTTAGCTCACTGCCCCATCCCAGCTCAGAACCTGGCTATATGCAAATTAGTCTGTCCCTGGCCCAGTGCATCATGGGAACAGGGCAGACCAAACTACCAAGCCAATTCTTCACCAGAAAGGATACAAGCTACCGGGGACCGGTTTCTGGCATTTCAGCCTCGTCGGCCCGGCTTGCTTGAATCCTGATGGAGCAGTGAGCAAGGGACTCATGTCTGAGTATACCCTGCCACACCTATAGTGGCCAAAAACGATTCAGAAAAGGGGGTGGTGATGAACAGAGTGTCTGAATTAAGCAGACCACTCTTACCCAGTCCAAAGATCAGGGCTTGATCCATCACCGTTATTTAGCTCACTGCCCCATCCCAGCTCAGAACCTGGCTATATGCAAATTAGTCTGTCCCTGGCCCAGTGCATCATGGGAACAGGGCAGACCAAACTACCAAGCCAATTCTTCACCAGAAAGGATACAAGCTACCGGGGACCGGTTTCTGGCATTTCAGCCTCGTCGGCCCGGCTTGCTTGAATCCTGATGGAGCAGTGAGCAAGGGACTCATGTCTGAGTATACCCTGCCACACCTATAGTGGCCAAAAACGATTCAGAAAAGGGGGTGGTGATGAACAGAGTGTCTGAATTAAGCAGACCACTCTTACCCAGTCCAAAGATCAGGGCTTGATCCATCACCGTTATTTAGCTCACTGCCCCATCCCAGCTCAGAACCTGGCTATATGCAAATTAGTCTGTCCCTGGCCCAGTGCATCATGGGAACAGGGCAGACCAAACTACCAAGCCAATTCTTCACCAGAAAGGATACAAGCTACCGGGGACCGGTTTCTGGCATTTCAGCCTCGTCGGCCCGGCTTGCTTGAATCCTGATGGAGCAGTGAGCAAGGGACTCATGTCTGAGTATACCCTGCCACACCTATAGTGGCCAAAAACGATTCAGAAAAGGGGGTGGTGATGAACAGAGTGTCTGAATTAAGCAGACCACTCTTACCCAGTCCAAAGATCAGGGCTTGATCCATCACCGTTATTTAGCTCACTGCCCCATCCCAGCTCAGAACCTGGCTATATGCAAATTAGTCTGTCCCTGGCCCAGTGCATCATGGGAACAGGGCAGACCAAACTACCAAGCCAATTCTTCAACAGAAAGGATACAAGCTACCGGGGACCGGTTTCTGGCATTTCAGCCTCGTCGGCCCGGCTTGCTTGAATCCTGATGGAGCAGTGAGCAAGGGACTCATGTCTGAGTATACCCTGCCACACCTATAGTGGCCAAAAACGATTCAGAAAAGGGGGTGGTGATGAACAGAGTGTCTGAATTAAGCAGACCACTCTTACCCAGTCCAAAGATCAGGGCTTGATCCATCACCGTTATTTAGCTCACTGCCCCATCCCAGCTCAGAACCTGGCTATATGCAAATTAGTCTGTCCCTGGCCCAGTGCATCATGGGAACAGGGCAGACCAAACTACCAAGCCAATTCTTCACCAGAAAGGATACAAGCTACCGGGGACCGGTTTCTGGCATTTCAGCCTCGTCGGCCCGGCTTGCTTGAATCCTGATGGAGCAGTGAGCAAGGGACTCATGTCTGAGTATACCCTGCCACACCTATAGTGGCCAAAAACGATTCAGAAAAGGGGGTGGTGATGAACAGAGTGTCTGAATTAAGCAGACCACTCTTACCCAGTCCAAAGATCAGGGCTTGATCCATCACCGTTATTTAGCTCACTGCCCCATCCCAGCTCAGAACCTGGCTATATGCAAATTAGTCTGTCCCTGGCCCAGTGCATCATGGGAACAGGGCAGACCAAACTACCAAGCCAATTCTTCACCAGAAAGGATACAAGCTACCGGGGACCGGTTTCTGGCATTTCAGCCTCGTCGGCCCGGCTTGCTTGAATCCTGATGGAGCAGTGAGCAAGGGACTCATGTCTGAGTATACCCTGCCACACCTATAGTGGCCAAAAACGATTCAGAAAAGGGGGTGGTGATGAACAGAGTGTCTGAATTAAGCAGACCACTCTTACCCAGTCCAAAGATCAGGGCTTGATCCATCACCGTTATTTAGCTCACTGCCCCATCCCAGCTCAGAACCTGGCTATATGCAAATTAGTCTGTCCCTGGCCCAGTGCATCATGGGAACAGGGCAGACCAAACTACCAAGCCAATTCTTCACCAGAAAGGATACAAGCTACCGGGGACCGGTTTCTGGCATTTCAGCCTCGTCGGCCCGGCTTGCTTGAATCCTGATGGAGCAGTGAGCAAGGGACTCATGTCTGAGTATACCCTGCCACACCTATAGTGGCCAAAAACGATTCAGAAAAGGGGGTGGTGATGAACAGAGTGTCTGAATTAAGCAGACCACTCTTACCCAGTCCAAAGATCAGGGCTTGATCCATCACCGTTATTTAGCTCACTGCCCCATCCCAGCTCAGAACCTGGCTATATGCAAATTAGTCTGTCCCTGGCCCAGTGCATCATGGGAACAGGGCAGACCAAACTACCAAGCCAATTCTTCACCAGAAAGGATACAAGCTACCGGGGACCGGTTTCTGGCATTTCAGCCTCGTCGGCCCGGCTTGCTTGAATCCTGATGGAGCAGTGAGCAAGGGACTCATGTCTGAGTATACCCTGCCACACCTATAGTGGCCAAAAACGATTCAGAAAAGGGGGTGGTGATGAACAGAGTGTCTGAATTAAGCAGACCACTCTTACCCAGTCCAAAGATCAGGGCTTGATCCATCACCGTTATTTAGCTCACTGCCCCATCCCAGCTCAGAACCTGGCTATATGCAAATTAGTCTGTCCCTAGCCCAGTGCATCATGGGAACAGGGCAGACCAAACTACCAAGCCAATTCTTCACCAGAAAGGATACAAGCTACCGGGGACCGGTTTCTGGCATTTCAGCCTCGTCGGCCCGGCTTGCTTGAATCCTGATGGAGCAGTGAGCAAGGGACTCATGTCTGAGTATACCCTGCCACACCTATAGTGGCCAAAAACGATTCAGAAAAGGGGGTGGTGATGAACAGAGTGTCTGAATTAAGCAGACCACTCTTACCCAGTCCAAAGATCAGGGCTTGATCCATCACCGTTATTTAGCTCACTGCCCCATCCCAGCTCAGAACCTGGCTATATGCAAATTAGTCTGTCCCTGGCCCAGTGCATCATGGGAACAGGGCAGACCAAACTACCAAGCCAATTCTTCACCAGAAAGGATACAAGCTACCGGGGACCGGTTTCTGGCATTTCAGCCTAGTCGGCCCGGCTTGCTTGAATCCTGATGGAGCAGTGAGCAAGGGACTCATGTCTGAGTATACCCTGCCACACCTATAGTGGCCAAAAACGATTCAGAAAAGGGGGTGGTGATGAACAGAGTGTCTGAATTAAGCAGACCACTCTTACCCAGTCCAAAGATCAGGGCTTGATCCATCACCGTTATTTAGCTCACTGCCCCATCCCAGCTCAGAACCTGGCTATATGCAAATTAGTCTGTCCCTGGCCCAGTGCATCATGGGAACAGGGCAGACCAAACTACCAAGCCAATTCTTCACCAGAAAGGATACAAGCTACCGGGGACCGGTTTCTGGCATTTCAGCCTCGTCGGCCCGGCTTGCTTGAATCCTGATGGAGCAGTGAGCAAGGGACTCATGTCTGAGTATACCCTGCCACACCTATAGTGGCCAAAAACGATTCAGAAAAGGGGGTGGTGATGAACAGAGTGTCTGAATTAAGCAGACCACTCTTACCCAGTCCAAAGATCAGGGCTTGATCCATCACCGTTATTTAGCTCACTGCCCCATCCCAGCTTAGAACCTGGCTATATGCAAATTAGTCTGTCCCTGGCCCAGTGCATCATGGGAACAGGGCAGACCAAACTACCAAGCCAATTCTTCACCAGAAAGGATACAAGCTACCGGGGACCGGTTTCTGGCATTTCAGCCTCGTCGGCCCGGCTTGCTTGAATCCTGATGGAGCAGTGAGCAAGGGACTCATGTCTGAGTATACCCTGCCACACCTATAGTGGCCAAAAACGATTCAGAAAAGGGGGTGGTGATGAACAGAGTGTCTGAATTAAGCAGACCACTCTTACCCAGTCCAAAGATCAGGGCTTGATCCATCACCGTTATTTAGCTCACTGCCCCATCCCAGCTCAGAACCTGGCTATATGCAAATTAGTCTGTCCCTGGCCCAGTGCATCATGGGAACAGGGCAGACCAAACTACCAAGCCAATTCTTCACCAGAAAGGATACAAGCTACCGGGGACCGGTTTCTGGCATTTCAGCCTCGTCGGCCCGGCTTGCTTGAATCCTGATGGAGCAGTGAGCAAGGGACTCATGTCTGAGTATACCCTGCCACACCTATAGTGGCCAAAAACGATTCAGAAAAGGGGGTGGTGATGAACAGAGTGTCTGAATTAAGCAGACCACTCTTACCCAGTCCAAAGATCAGGGCTTGATCCATCACCGTTATTTAGCTCACTGCCCCATCCCAGCTCAGAACCTGGCTATATGCAAATTAGTCTGTCCCTGGCCCAGTGCATCATGGGAACAGGGCAGACCAAACTACCAAGCCAATTCTTCACCAGAAAGGATACAAGCTACCGGGGACCGGTTTCTGGCATTTCAGCCTCGTCGGCCCGGCTTGCTTGAATCCTGATGGAGCAGTGAGCAAGGGACTCATGTCTGAGTATACCCTGCCACACCTATAGTGGCCAAAAACGATTCAGAAAAGGGGGTGGTGATGAACAGAGTGTCTGAATTAAGCAGACCACTCTTACCCAGTCCAAAGATCAGGGCTTGATCCATCACCGTTATTTAGCTCACTGCCCCATCCCAGCTCAGAACCTGGCTATATGCAAATTAGTCTGTCCCTGGCCCAGTGCATCATGGGAACAGGGCAGACCAAACTACCAAGCCAATTCTTCACCAGAAAGGATACAAGCTACCGGGGACCGGTTTCTGGCATTTCAGCCTCGTCGGCCCGGCTTGCTTGAATCCTGATGGAGCAGTGAGCAAGGGACTCATGTCTGAGTATACCCTGCCACACCTATAGTGGCCAAAAACGATTCAGAAAAGGGGGTGGTGATGAACAGAGTGTCTGAATTAGGCAGACCACTCTTACCCAGTCCAAAGATCAGGGCTTGATCCATCACCGTTATTTAGCTCACTGCCCCATCCCAGCTCAGAACCTGGCTATATGCAAATTAGTCTGTCCCTGGCCCAGTGCATCATGGGAACAGGGAAGACCAAACTACCAAGCCAATTCTTCACCAGAAAGGATACAAGCTACCGGGGACCGGTTTCTGGCATTTCAGCCTCGTCGGCCCGGCTTGCTTGAATCCTGATGGAGCAGTGAGCAAGGGACTCATGTCTGAGTATACCCTGCCACACCTATAGTGGCCAAAAACGATTCAGAAAAGGGGGTGGTGATGAACAGAGTGTCTGAATTAAGCAGACCACTCTTACCCAGTCCAAAGATCAGGGCTTGATCCATCACCGTTATTTAGCTCACTGCCCCATCCCAGCTCAGAACCTGGCTATATGCAAATTAGTCTGTCTCTGGCCCAGTGCATCATGGGAACAGGGCAGACCAAACTACCAAGCCAATTCTTCACCAGAAAGGATACAAGCTACCGGGGACCGGTTTCTGGCATTTCAGCCTCGTCGGCCCGGCTTGCTTGAATCCTGATGGAGCAGTGAGCAAGGGACTCATGTCTGAGTATACCCTGCCACACCTATAGTGGCCAAAAACGATTCAGAAAAGGGGGTGGTGATGAACAGAGTGTCTGAATTAAGCAGACCACTCTTACCCAGTCCAAAGATCAGGGCTTGATCCATCACCGTTATTTAGCTCACTGCCCCATCCCAGCTCAGAACCTGGCTATATGCAAATTAGTCTGTCCCTGGCCCAGTGCATCATGGGAACAGGGCAGACCAAACTACCAAGCCAATTCTTCACCAGAAAGGATACAAGCTACCGGGGACCGGTTTCTGGCATTTCAGCCTCGTCGGCCCGGCTTGCTTGAATCCTGATGGAGCAGTGAGCAAGGGACTCATGTCTGAGTATACCCTGCCACACCTATAGTGGCCAAAAACGATTCAGAAAAGGGGGTGGTGATGAACAGAGTGTCTGAATTAAGCAGACCACTCTTACCCAGTCCAAAGATCAGGGCTTGATCCATCACCGTTATTTAGCTCACTGCCCCATCCCAGCTCAGAACCTGGCTATATGCAAATTAGTCTGTCCCTGGCCCAGTGCATCATGGGAACAGGGCAGACCAAACTACCAAGCCAATTCTTCACCAGAAAGGATACAAGCTACCGGGGACCGGTTTCTGGCATTTCAGCCTCGTCGGCCCGGCTTGCTTGAATCCTGATGGAGCAGTGAGCAAGGGACTCATGTCTGAGTATACCCTGCCACACCTATAGTGGCCAAAAACGATTCAGAAAAGGGGGTGGTGATGAACAGAGTGTCTGAATTAAGCAGACCACTCTTACCCAGTCCAAAGATCAGGGCTTGATCCATCACCGTTATTTAGCTCACTGCCCCATCCCAGCTCAGAACCTGGCTATATGCAAATTAGTCTGTCCCTGGCCCAGTGCATCATGGGAACAGGGCAGACCAAACTACCAAGCCAATTCTTCACCAGAAAGGATACAAGCTACCGGGGACCGGTTTCTGGCATTTCAGCCTCGTCGGCCCGGCTTGCTTGAATCCTGATGGAGCAGTGAGCAAGGGACTCATGTCTGAGTATACCCTGCCACACCTATAGTGGCCAAAAACGATTCAGAAAAGGGGGTGGTGATGAACAGAGTGTCTGAATTAAGCAGACCACTCTTACCCAGTCCAAAGATCAGGGCTTGATCCATCACCGTTATTTAGCTCACTGCCCCATCCCAGCTCAGAACCTGGCTATATGCAAATTAGTCTGTCCCTGGCCCAGTGCATCATGGGAACAGGGCAGACCAAACTACCAAGCCAATTCTTCACCAGAAAGGATACAAGCTACCGGGGACCGGTTTCTGGCATTTCAGCCTTGTCGGCCCGGCTTGCTTGAATCCTGATGGAGCAGTGAGCAAGGGACTCATGTCTGAGTATACCCTGCCACACCTATAGTGGCCAAAAACGATTCAGAAAAGGGGGTGGTGATGAACAGAGTGTCTGAATTAAGCAGACCACTCTTACCCAGTCCAAAGATCAGGGCTTGATCCATCACCGTTATTTAGCTCACTGCCCCATCCCAGCTCAGAACCTGGCTATATGCAAATTAGTCTGTCCCTGGCCCAGTGCATCATGGGAACAGGGCAGACCAAACTACCAAGCCAATTCTTCACCAGAAAGGATACAAGCTACCGGGGACCGGTTTCTGGCATTTCAGCCTCGTCGGCCCGGCTTGCTTGAATCCTGATGGAGCAGTGAGCAAGGGACTCATGTCTGAGTATACCCTGCCACACCTATAGTGGCCAAAAACGATTCAGAAAAGGGGGTGGTGATGAACAGAGTGTCTGAATTAAGCAGACCACTCTTTCCCAGTCCAAAGATCAGGGCTTGATCCATCACCGTTATTTAGCTCACTGCCCCATCCCAGCTCAGAACCTGGCTATATGCAAATTAGTCTGTCCCTGGCCCAGTGCATCATGGGAACAGGGCAGACCAAACTACCAAGCCAATTCTTCACCAGAAAGGATACAAGCTACCGGGGACCGGTTTCTGGCATTTCAGCCTCGTCGGCCCGGCTTGCTTGAATCCTGATGGAGCAGTGAGCAAGGGACTCATGTCTGAGTATACCCTGCCACACCTATAGTGGCCAAAAACGATTCAGAAAAGGGGGTGGTGATGAACAGAGTGTCTGAATTAAGCAGACCACTCTTACCCAGTCCAAAGATCAGGGCTTGATCCATCACCGTTATTTAGCTCACTGCCCCATCCCAGCTCAGAACCTGGCTATATGCAAATTAGTCTGTCCCTGGCCCAGTGCATCATGGGAACAGGGCAGACCAAACTACCAAGCCAATTCTTCACCAGAAAGGATACAAGCTACCGGGGACCGGTTTCTGGCATTTCAGCCTCGTCGGCCCGGCTTGCTTGAATCCTGATGGAGCAGTGAGCAAGGGACTCATGTCTGAGTATACCCTGCCACACCTATAGTGGCCAAAAACGATTCAGAAAAGGGGGTGGTGATGAACAGAGTGTCTGAATTAAGCAGACCACTCTTACCCAGTCCAAAGATCAGGGCTTGATCCATCACCGTTATTTAGCTCACTGCCCCATCCCAGCTCAGAACCTGGCTATATGCAAATTAGTCTGTCCCTGGCCCAGTGCATCATGGGAACAGGGCAGACCAAACTACCAAGCCAATTCTTCACCAGAAAGGATACAAGCTACCGGGGACCGGTTTCTGGCATTTCAGCCTCGTCGGCCCGGCTTGCTTGAATCCTGATGGAGCAGTGAGCAAGGGACTCATGTCTGAGTATACCCTGCCACACCTATAGTGGCCAAAAACGATTCAGAAAAGGGGGTGGTGATGAACAGAGTGTCTGAATTAAGCAGACCACTCTTACCCAGTCCAAAGATCAGGGCTTGATCCATCACCGTTATTTAGCTCACTGCCCCATCCCAGCTCAGAACCTGGCTATATGCAAATTAGTCTGTCCCTGGCCCAGTGCATCATGGGAACAGGGCAGACCAAACTACCAAGCCAATTCTTCACCAGAAAGGATACAAGCTACCGGGGACCGGTTTCTGGCATTTCAGCCTCGTCGGCCCGGCTTGCTTGAATCCTGATGGAGCAGTGAGCAAGGGACTCATGTCTGAGTATACCCTGCCACACCTATAGTGGCCAAAAACGATTCAGAAAAGGGGGTGGTGATGAACAGAGTGTCTGAATTAAGCAGACCACTCTTACCCAGTCCAAAGATCAGGGCTTGATCCATCACCGTTATTTAGCTCACTGCCCCATCCCAGCTCAGAACCTGGCTATATGCAAATTAGTCTGTCCCTGGCCCAGTGCATCATGGGAACAGGGCAGACCAAACTACCAAGCCAATTCTTCACCAGAAAGGATACAAGCTACCGGGGACCGGTTTCTGGCATTTCAGCCTCGTCGGCCCGGCTTGCTTGAATCCTGATGGAGCAGTGAGCAAGGGACTCATGTCTGAGTATACCCTGCCACACCTATAGTGGCCAAAAACGATTCAGAAAAGGGGGTGGTGATGAACAGAGTGTCTGAATTAAGCAGACCACTCTTTCCCAGTCCAAAGATCAGGGCTTGATCCATCACCGTTATTTAGCTCACTGCCCCATCCCAGCTCAGAACCTGGCTATATGCAAATTAGTCTGTCCCTGGCCCAGTGCATCATGGGAACAGGGCAGACCAAACTACCAAGCCAATTCTTCACCAGAAAGGATACAAGCTACCGGGGACCGGTTTCTGGCATTTCAGCCTCGTCGGCCCGGCTTGCTTGAATCCTGATGGAGCAGTGAGCAAGGGACTCATGTCTGAGTATACCCTGCCACACCTATAGTGGCCAAAAACGATTCAGAAAAGGGGGTGGTGATGAACAGAGTGTCTGAATTAAGCAGACCACTCTTACCCAGTCCAAAGATCAGGGCTTGATCCATCACCGTTATTTAGCTCACTGCCCCATCCCAGCTCAGAACCTGGCTATATGCAAATTAGTCTGTCCCTGGCCCAGTGCATCATGGGAACAGGGCAGACCAAACTACCAAGCCAATTCTTCACCAGAAAGGATACAAGCTACCGGGGACCGGTTTCTGGCATTTCAGCCTCGTCGGCCCGGCTTGCTTGAATCCTGATGGAGCAGTGAGCAAGGGACTCATGTCTGAGTATACCCTGCCACACCTATAGTGGCCAAAAACGATTCAGAAAAGGGGGTGGTGATGAACAGAGTGTCTGAATTAAGCAGACCACTCTTACCCAGTCCAAAGATCAGGGCTTGATCCATCACCGTTATTTAGCTCACTGCCCCATCCCAGCTCAGAACCTGGCTATATGCAAATTAGTCTGTCCCTGGCCCAGTGCATCATGGGAACAGGGCAGACCAAACTACCAAGCCAATTCTTCACCAGAAAGGATACAAGCTACCGGGGACCGGTTTCTGGCATTTCAGCCTCGTCGGCCCGGCTTGCTTGAATCCTGATGGAGCAGTGAGCAAGGGACTCATGTCTGAGTATACCCTGCCACACCTATAGTGGCCAAAAACGATTCAGAAAAGGGGGTGGTGATGAACAGAGTGTCTGAATTAAGCAGACCACTCTTACCCAGTCCAAAGATCAGGGCTTGATCCATCACCGTTATTTAGCTCACTGCCCCATCCCAGCTCAGAACCTGGCTATATGCAAATTAGTCTGTCCCTGGCCCAGTGCATCATGGGAACAGGGCAGACCAAACTACCAAGCCAATTCTTCACCAGAAAGGATACAAGCTACCGGGGACCGGTTTCTGGCATTTCAGCCTCGTCGGCCCGGCTTGCTTGAATCCTGATGGAGCAGTGAGCAAGGGACTCATGTCTGAGTATACCCTGCCACACCTATAGTGGCCAAAAACGATTCAGAAAAGGGGGTGGTGATGAACAGAGTGTCTGAATTAAGCAGACCACTCTTACCCAGTCCAAAGATCAGGGCTTGATCCATCACCGTTATTTAGCTCACTGCCCCATCCCAGCTCAGAACCTGGCTATATGCAAATTAGTCTGTCCCTGGCCCAGTGCATCATGGGAACAGGGCAGACCAAACTACCAAGCCAATTCTTCACCAGAAAGGATACAAGCTACCGGGGACCGGTTTCTGGCATTTCAGCCTCGTCGGCCCGGCTTGCTTGAATCCTGATGGAGCAGTGAGCAAGGGACTCATGTCTGAGTATACCCTGCCACACCTATAGTGGCCAAAAACGATTCAGAAAAGGGGGTGGTGATGAACAGAGTGTCTGAATTAAGCAGACCACTCTTACCCAGTCCAAAGATCAGGGCTTGATCCATCACCGTTATTTAGCTCACTGCCCCATCCCAGCTCAGAACCTGGCTATATGCAAATTAGTCTGTCCCTGGCCCAGTGCATCATGGGAACAGGGCAGACCAAACTACCAAGCCAATTCTTCACCAGAAAGGATACAAGCTACCGGGGACCGGTTTCTGGCATTTCAGCCTCGTCGGCCCGGCTTGCTTGAATCCTGATGGAGCAGTGAGCAAGGGACTCATGTCTGAGTATACCCTGCCACACCTATAGTGGCCAAAAACGATTCAGAAAAGGGGGTGGTGATGAACAGAGTGTCTGAATTAAGCAGACCACTCTTACCCAGTCCAAAGATCAGGGCTTGATCCATCACCGTTATTTAGCTCACTGCCCCATCCCAGCTCAGAACCTGGCTATATGCAAATTAGTCTGTCCCTGGCCCAGTGCATCATGGGAACAGGGCAGACCAAACTACCAAGCCAATTCTTCACCAGAAAGGATACAAGCTACCGGGGACCGGTTTCTGGCATTTCAGCCTCGTCGGCCCGGCTTGCTTGAATCCTGATGGAGCAGTGAGCAAGGGACTCATGTCTGAGTATACCCTGCCACACCTATAGTGGCCAAAAACGATTCAGAAAAGGGGGTGGTGATGAACAGAGTGTCTGAATTAAGCAGACCACTCTTACCCAGTCCAAAGATCAGGGCTTGATCCATCACCGTTATTTAGCTCACTGCCCCATCCCAGCTCAGAACCTGGCTATATGCAAATTAGTCTGTCCCTGGCCCAGTGCATCATGGGAACAGGGCAGACCAAACTACCAAGCCAATTCTTCACCAGAAAGGATACAAGCTACCGGGGACCGGTTTCTGGCATTTCAGCCTCGTCGGCCCGGCTTGCTTGAATCCTGATGGAGCAGTGAGCAAGGGACTCATGTCTGAGTATACCCTGCCACACCTATAGTGGCCAAAAACGATTCAGAAAAGGGGGTGGTGATGAACAGAGTGTCTGAATTAAGCAGACCACTCTTACCCAGTCCAAAGATCAGGGCTTGATCCATCACCGTTATTTAGCTCACTGCCCCATCCCAGCTCAGAACCTGGCTATATGCAAATTAGTCTGTCCCTGGCCCAGTGCATCATGGGAACAGGGCAGACCAAACTACCAAGCCAATTCTTCACCAGAAAGGATACAAGCTACCGGGGACCGGTTTCTGGCATTTCAGCCTCGTCGGCCCGGCTTGCTTGAATCCTGATGGAGCAGTGAGCAAGGGACTCATGTCTGAGTATACCCTGCCACACCTATAGTGGCCAAAAACGATTCAGAAAAGGGGGTGGTGATGAACAGAGTGTCTGAATTAAGCAGACCACTCTTACCCAGTCCAAAGATCAGGGCTTGATCCATCACCGTTATTTAGCTCACTGCCCCATCCCAGCTCAGAACCTGGCTATATGCAAATTAGTCTGTCCCTGGCCCAGTGCATCATGGGAACAGGGCAGACCAAACTACCAAGCCAATTCTTCACCAGAAAGGATACAAGCTACCGGGGACCGGTTTCTGGCATTTCAGCCTCGTCGGCCCGGCTTGCTTGAATCCTGATGGAGCAGTGAGCAAGGGACTCATGTCTGAGTATACCCTGCCACACCTATAGTGGCCAAAAACGATTCAGAAAAGGGGGTGGTGATGAACAGAGTGTCTGAATTAAGCAGACCACTCTTACCCAGTCCAAAGATCAGGGCTTGATCCATCACCGTTATTTAGCTCACTGCCCCATCCCAGCTCAGAACCTGGCTATATGCAAATTAGTCTGTCCCTGGCCCAGTGCATCATGGGAACAGGGCAGACCAAACTACCAAGCCAATTCTTCACCAGAAAGGATACAAGCTACCGGGGACCGGTTTCTGGCATTTCAGCCTCGTCGGCTCGGCTTGCTTGAATCCTGATGGAGCAGTGAGCAAGGGACTCATGTCTGAGTATACCCTGCCACACCTATAGTGGCCAAAAACGATTCAGAAAAGGGGGTGGTGATGAACAGAGTGTCTGAATTAAGCAGACCACTCTTACCCAGTCCAAAGATCAGGGCTTGATCCATCACCGTTATTTAGCTCACTGCCCCATACTCATGATCTACCAAGCCAATTCTTCACCAGAAAGGATACAAGCTACCGGGGACCGGTTTCTGGCATTTCAGCCTCGTCGGCTCGGCTTGCTTGAATCCTGATGGAGCAGTGAGCAAGGACTCATGGCTGAGTATACCCTGCCACACCTATAGTGGCCAAAAACGATTCAGAAAAGGGGGTGGGGATTAACAGAGTGTCTGAATTAAGCAGACCACTCTTACCCAGTCCAAAGATCAGGGCTTGATCCATCACCGTTATTTAGCTCACTGCCCC